>NC_030826.1:50387361-51012361 GCF_001704415.2 Capra hircus
TTAACAATAAAAGTACAAGACCTGCACACAGGCACACTGAAAACTATGAAATTCTACAGAAAGAAACTAAAGATTAAATGGATGCCTGGGGTGGGATGGCAGAGGGATATAGCATGAAGTAAAGTGAAGTCACTCAGTCGTGGCTGACTCTTTGTGACCCCATGGACTGCAGCCCGCCAGGCTGTTCAGTCCCTGGGACTCTCCAGGCAAGAATATTAGAGTGGGTTGCCATTTCCTTCTCCGATGCATGAAAGTGAAAGTGAAGTTGCTCAGTCGTGTCCAGCTGTTAGCGACCCCATGGACTGCAGCCTACCGGGCTCCTCTGACCATGGGATTTGCCGGCAAGAGTACTGGAGTGGGTTGCCATTGTCATTTCCTTCTCCGGGAATTAACCATAGTGGAAAAGAATATTATAAAGAATATATATATGTGTATACAACTCAGTCTAAGAGTCCCTGCTTCCACTACAGGGAGCACAGGTTCAATCCCTGGTCGAGGAACTAAGATCCAGTGTGCCATGCGGCTTGGTAAAAAAACAAAAATTTTTTTCTTTAAATAAATAAATACATGCATAGAAATCTCATGTTTTGGGTTGAAACATTTAATATTGTTAAAATGGCAACTCTCCCCAAATTGCTCTATGCCGCTGCTAAGTCACTTCAGTCGTGTCCGACTCTGTGCAACTCCATAGACGGCAGCCCACCAGGCTCCACCGTCCCTGGGGTTCTCCAGGCAAGAACACTGGAGTGGGTTGCCATTTCCTTCTCCAATGCAGGAAAGTGAAAAGTGAAAATGAAGTCGCTCAGTCGAGTCCGACCCTCAGCAACCCCATGGACTGCAGCCTTCCAGGCTCCTCCGTCCATGGGATTTTTCAGTGTAATGGAGCTTCCCAGGTGGCTCAGTGGTAAAGAATCCGCCTGCCAATGCAAGAGACACAGGTTGATTCCTGCGTTGGGAAGATCCGCTGGAGAAGGAAATGATAACCCATTCCAGTATTCTTGCCTGGTAAATAGCATGGACAGAGGAGCCTGGTGGGGCTATAGTCCATGGGGTCGCAAAAGAGTTGGACATGACTCAGCGACTAAACAACAATCCCTGCCAATAAGTGCTTTTGTAGAAACTGAAAACAGATTTTAAGATTTATATGGAAATTCAAAGGACCTTGAATAGCCCAAAACAATTTTGAAAAGAATGAAGTTGAGAACCTACACTGCCAGGTTTCAAAACTTACTACAAAGCTATGGTTATCAAGAGGTTGTGACATATAGGTTACAAAACAGAACTGAGTCTATAAATAAAGCCTTAAGTTTGTGAATAAAATTTCAACAAAGGTGCCAAGACAGTTCAGTGGGTGAAAACTATTAGTCTTTTCAACTCTTAACTCAATTATACACAAACATTAATTCAAGATAGAGTGTAGACTTAAATGGAAGCTGAAAGTATACATATAATAGAAGAAACTATAGGAGAAAACCTTCACAGTTTTGGCTTTGGCAAAGAGTTCTGAGACACAGCATCAAAAACATGAGCCATGAAAAAAAACTGGTGTTAGAATTCACTAAAAGGTTGCCCTTCAAATGATGTCATTAAGAAAAACAATGTTGGGCTTCCCTGGTGGTCCAGTGGTTAAGAATCCACTCTGCAGTGCAAGGAACCACAGTTCTATACCTGGGCAGAGAAGATCCCACATGTCATGGAGCATCTAAGCCAGTCTGCCACAACTACTGAGCTCACGTGCTCCAACTGCTGAGGCCCTCGCGCCTAGAGCCCATGGCCGCCAACAAGAGAAGCCACTGCAATGAGAGGCCTGTGCACAACTAGAGAGTAGCTCACACTCACCACAAGTAGAGAAAGCCCGAGTGCAGCAACCAAGACCCACCACAGACAAGAATAATAATAAAAATAAAATAAATAAATATATCTTAAAAACAAAACACAAAGAAAGACAATGTCAAGTAACAGAGATACATCTGACAAAGGACTCCTATCCAGGACCCATTAGTGGTCTTACAACTGAATAGAACAATCAAATTTTTAAATGGACAAAAAACTTCAATAGATGTTGTACCAAGAAGACTCTTCATCAAGGAAATGCAAATCAAAGCCACAAACATCATGTCCCACCCACTAGGACAGCTTTAATCAAAAACATAGACAATGCCAAGTGTTAGCCAGGGTGTGCCCAACTGGAACTTTCCCACATTGCTGTCAGGATTGTAAAATGGTACCTTCCTACCTTGGAAAAAGGCTTTCCAGTTGGTGCTAGGAGTAAAGAACCCGCTTGCCAATGCAGGAGACATAAGGGCACGGGTTCAATCCCTGGGTTGGGAAGATCCCCTGGAGGAGGGCCTGACAGCCCACTCCAGTATTGTTGACTGGAGAATCCCATGGACAGAGGAGCCTGGTGGGCTATATAGTCCATAGGGTCACAAAGAGTTGGACACAACTGAAGCGACTTAGCACGCATGCACACACCTTGAACAACATGGGGAAATCCACTCTTGGCAATCTACCCAAGATAACAAACCCAAAAACATTCATGCAAAAACAACTGCAAATGTTCATAACAGACAAAAAGGAAACCAAAAGTGCAGCAACTGACAAGTGAATACAAAACAAAACATGCTATACTTATACAACAAACAGGACAAAGTGCACATTCTACGCTACGGATGGAGTGCGAAACCTTAGGTGAAATCACAAGACACCAGAAGGTTATGTCAGGCGAGTGTATGCTCCTGGGTTTTTGTCTCGGCACAACAAAGATTGGAGTGATGGACATTAAAGCCCCCTCGGCGTGTCACAGCTCTCGGGTCTTGGACAGATCGTGTTATAGCTCTTAGACAAATCTGTTACAGCTCTATTTTATTTAGAAGATAGCAGGTGAATCCATCCTCGAAGAAGAAAAGAGGGTGGAGGAGAGCGCCACCGTGCATGCGGTGGGTGGGTGGGGGGCATGGGGAGAGAGAAAGAGAGAGAGAGAGCCTGAGAGAGAGAGAGAGAGAGAAAGACAGAGAGAGAGAGAGAGCGAGAGAGAGCGAGAGAGAGCGAGAGAGCGAGAGAGAGGGAGCAAGAGAGAGAGCAAGCGAGAGAGAGAGAGAGAGAGAGAGAGAGAGAGAGAGAGAGAGAGAGAGAGAGAGAGAGAGGGCCCTTTGGCTCCTCTTTTTCTGTTTTTTTCTTCCCCCAGGCCTGCCCTATGCAAATCGGGCTTAGTCTGGAGTGCTGTTCTCCCTGCAGTCCTCACTCCGGTCCTCGGACTGTCCTTTGACCTTCTTCTGTTCTATCTTTGCGGGCTTTTCCCTTCCTTGTCTTTCAGCTGCCGCCATTTGGGGCTCCTTTTCCCTATTCTACCTATCTAACAGTTATCTATTGTGTAATTCCACCAACATGAACGGTCCAGGAAAGACAAATGTACAGATGCAGAAAGCAGGACAGTGGTTGCCAGAGTCTGCGGGGAAAGAGGGCTTAGAGTAGGTGTCAACTACAAATAGTGCAAAGGAAACTTTCTTGGCCTGAGGGTTATGCCCTTCTACAAATTTACTAAAAAATAATTGAATTGTCAACTTTGAACTGATGGAGTTTGTAAATTCTACCTCAGTAAAGCTGACTTTCTATGTCATTAAATATTTTCATTTGAATAATGTAAAAAGTTTAAATTAATCACAGATCTTTTAAATTAATACATTTTATTTATTACAGTGTAGATGCTCTGGGTCTGCTCAGTGATCTACTCTGCTTTTCAGATCCTTGTTATGAAAACGTTTGATACTGTGAAAATGCTGAAATAAATGTCCTTCTGTCTGGGACTTCCCTGGTGGTCCATTGGCTATAAGACTCCTTGCTCCCAATGCAAGGGGTCTGGGTTCAATTCTTGGTCAGGGAACTAGATCCCACAAGCCACATCTAAAAGAACCTGAACACTGCAAGGAAGATCAAAGATCCTGCAGGTCACAGCTAAGACCTGTCGCAGCCAAATAAATATTTTTTAAAGTCCTTGTAAGTAAATCTTTGCACACAGCCACAGTTCTTTCCTCAGAACACTGTTAGGGTTCAAGGTATACTTTCACAGCCATCCCCAGCCTGGGTGCTCTGGGTATGGCCATGCCACATCAGGTCACATCTCTTAAGATTCTTTGCTAATCTGACAAAAGGTTCAAAACAGTGTCATCCCTCTCCCCCCTAGAAATGTGTCACATTCCAAAAGGGTCCAGCTCCTGCCAGTCCAACCTGCACCTTCAGAAAGGATGGAGGGCAGGGACACAATGTCAGTACTGGGGGTTGTGCTGCCATCCAGAGACAGTTGTGGGAGACTCGAAGGACCAGTGACCCTGGTCTTTCAACAAGACACTGCAAGGAGCAGAGACGAGGATCCTATTATGAAGATATGAGCACAACTAACGCCATGTACAAAGCTCTCACCAAAAGTAAAACGATGCAGTACAGTCGAGGAAAATATTTATATCTTTAGTGATAAATTTGTTGGATTTCCCTGGTGGTACAGTGGATAGGAACCCCCCTGCCAATGTAGGGTACATGGGATCAATCTCTGGTGCAGGAAGATCCCACGTGCTGGGGAGAAACTAAAGCCTGCGTGATCCAAGTACTGCAGACTGTACCTACAGCCTGTGCTCCCTAACAAGAGAAGGTGCCGCAGGGAGAGGCCCATGCATCACAACCAAGAGGAGCCCCTGCCTGCCACCAGAGAAAGCCCACAAGCAGCAATGAAGACCCCCTGCAAGCAAAACTAAATACAGATAATTTAAAAAGCCAGACTTTGTTAATTTTCTTGATTAGTATTCCAGGTACTTACTGCTCTACAAATTACTACAAAACTTGGTGTGAAACACACATTTTATTATGATCACAATTCTGATGGTCAGGGAGTGAGATGATATGTTTGCCTCCTGCCACAAAGCAGGTCTTCTGGGTCTTCAGCCCCCATTTTCAGATTAAGAAAAGCCACACCCCCAGATTCATCTTCACCTGAGTCCTGACTAGAAACCATGATGGGATGAGACTTTGAGGGGTCCTGGGAGGCAGTGCGTGGTAGAAGGCCACACATCATGCTTTGCTTGTCTTCCCATTGAGAAGTGGGATCTCATCTGTTATGAAGTGATTTCTGTTATGATTCCTACTCACCTTGTATGAAACTCGTGGGAATTAAGCTATGTGAAGATACGTTAAGTAGTTAAAAATGGAGTCACACTGGCCAATGTGAACTTCCATGTTAGTTGTTTTGAAATGTCTGCTGTAGCACTGTGAGTATCTTAAGTGATAAACTAAGAGTATTACTTTAGATAAGAAGCTTGAAGGATGATGTATGTCACTTGAAGAAAAAGAACTGTTAAGAGTCAAGACCCCTCCCTCTAGGGTTAACTGCTGCTCCTTATGAGACCACTAAGCCCAGTGACTTTGAAAACTCTTCCCTGGAGGAACCTACTCCACACTGTTGAGAGCTGTTCCAGCTATTTCAGACACTGCCAGAGGCCCTGCTGGAGCAGAAGGCAACTTCCCATTCATGTTTGCCTTGAGACCTATGGCCCCGGGACCAAAGACGCTGCTGTTGCTGACCGGCCTCCATTTCAAGCTTCTCCCTGGAGTGGTTCATTACCCCCTTGTCCCTCCTTTGTAATTGTATGTAATAAACTGAGTGATTTGTGAACTGAATGTTGGCTACTGTTTCATATATCTCTACTCCTGATTCTCACCTGCTCTTACTGCTGGGCCCTGCCCTTCCTTCAGGCACAGAAAACAGGTTTCTTGGAACATTTGTTTTTGTAAGTCCCAGTGGCCAAAATTCCACAGGAGCCCTGTGGGAAGTCCTTGGGTCAACAGCCCGGGCTGAGCGCTATGCAATGCGGTCATCTTCTTGTTGTTGTTTTCATTTTATCACCTCAAGCAGCATATGGGATCTTAGTTCCCTGACCAGGAATTGAACCTGTTCCCCCTGTAGAATCTTAACCACTGGACTACCAAGGAAGTTCTGGAGTGATTTGTTACATACATGGGATGATGGTACCGCTGTTACTAACTCCCAAAGGACCTTTTTACTTAGAATATTGTGTGTAGAAATATTTATGGTAGAGGTAACATTTGAGGTTTGCTTCAAACTTATTCCACGTGGTAAGGAGATGAGGGCACACATGGCACAGGGTTGGAGACAAGCTGGAGGGCACCTGTAGATGCTGATGGCAGATACTCTGGGCTTCATATTCCCATTCTTTCTGCCTCCATCCATGTGGTGGGCCACCTCCAAGATGGCTGAATGGCCCAGCTCATCTCCTGTCCTTATGTTCCCATGCTCCCCTCCAGCACTGTACTGGGGAAGCTCCACATGCCCAGCAGAAGAGCAGAAGCAACGGCACCTCTGATACTAGGTTGTGAGGGGCACTGTGGCTTTGTTTTGCGCACTTGCTGTTTCCCTGGCTCGAATTCTCTTTCTGAGGCCTCACTCGGGGAAAGCCAGCTGCCTTACAGAGAAGCCAGAAGCTGTGGGCAGCAGGGAACTAAATCCTCCAGCCAACAGCCTGTGAGGATCAGAGCCTCCTGCCCACAGCACGTGCATGAGCTTGGAATGCCTGCAGATCCTGAAACCAGGACCCTGGCTCACAGTTCAACCACAACCTCACTAGACTGGAGCCAGAACCACCGAGCGGAGCTCTCCCTGATCCTCGGTAAGGACAGTGTATATTGGTCGTTTCAAGCTGCTAAATTCCAGGGTTATGTTTTCACACAGCAATAGGTGACTAATATAACAGAGTTAGATAGTTTTCAAAAAGCACTTGGGTTATCGAAAAACAAACTTTTGCTCAGTCAGCGATTGGGCAATGTAGCAGGACGCAGGATGAGTGCGGCGGGGACTAGCCGGGCGGTTTTCAGGTGCGCCAACAGGAAGCCTCAAAAGTGCGTATGGAATAAATACAAGATTGGAATGCTCTGCCTTTGGCCAACTCAACTTTCTACATGTTAAGCTGACCATGTGACTCTTCATTACAGAAAACTCGCAAATATTCCCCCAAAGTTAAGACATTTCCAAAAGATACCAAGGTCAGTATTTCACATTAGGTTCTGTGACCTAAAACGCCCCCACCACGCGCAATCCAGGGGTGTGTGTTTGTGATGACTCGGGTGTGAAGCATTTGAGGTCTTGCACTCCGCGAGGAGGAGGCGAAGGAAGAAGAGATGCGTGCTAGACCGGCGTTGGCAGCGCAGGCTCCGCCAGCCTGGCTACAAATCACAGGCCCGGCTTGGCGCTGCAAAATGCTCACTGGTTGAAGGCGTGGGCATGTGTCCGATAGTCGCCACGCCTGGTGGCGTCTGGGCTAGGAGCTCCCAAAAGGGCGACCGCATGGTGACTTGGGCTGGAAGGGGAAAGGCCTGGAGAGAGCTATTTGGACACCCGTGGATGAACGTCCGACGGTAACTTCCGGGAGGGCGGACATCGGCGAGTGGGCGCGAAGGCAGCTTAAGGCTGGACAGCTGCCACTCGCTGACCTCGGCTACTTGATGGGATCGGCTGTGCCGGCTCGTCCCCGCGGCGTGATGGCAGCGGGCCCTCGAAGGGAGAGATGCCCGCTGACGGAGACGCGCCCGTGACACACGCGCGTCCCAGCACCTCGCAGAAATACCATGCCGCGCTCAGGTTTCCCGTGGCGCTCAGCGAGACCATCTCACTTCCCCGCCCCTTCAGCTTGCCGGCAGACTCCTGAGGATATCCGGGACTAAGAAAAGCCTGTGGCAAAGAGCACAGGAGCCCCAACCGGACAAGTCTCCTCTGCCGCGCTGCCCAGACGGACGCGCCCACGAGGCCAGTCCGCAAGATGGCGGCGGCGCGCTGCCGGCAGCTCCTCGCACATGCGCTATCCGCGGCCCGCCCGGCGCGAGCGGAAGTCGCGTGACCCCGGAAGTGGCCGGCAGGGCGCGCGCGGGCGGGGCGGCGACGTTCGTCATTCTGTGCGGGAGGGAGCGCGAGAGCGGCGCGGACGATCCTCCGGTGAGTGCGGGCGGCGAGGCCAGCGAGCGCGGTGGGCACGGCGGGCGAGGCGGCCGCGGGGAAGGAGGCCGGGGCCGCGCCTTTGTTCTCGCTTCCCGCCCCGCCCGCCAGTCCCGCTGAGGGAATCTGCGCAGGGCGGGGGCGGCATTGACAGCGGGCGGCGCCCCGGGCGCAGGGCGGGCCCACGTGCGATCGGGGGCGCGGGGATCTGGAGGCGGGGGCGCGTGTGCCGGGGGCGGGAGCAGGGGTCTGTGCAGACCTCTTTTGTGGTCGCTGCTTGTACTCGGCAGCCCCCTGCTTGCTGGTGCGCGCGGACCAGGGCCAGGCGGGACGCCTCCTCCCTTGGGAGGTGAGGTCCCTGCGCCCCACCCTGCTTGCCGGGCCTCGCCTGGCCCAGATTGCAGGCCCTGCGGAAGTGCGGGCCTCGCCATCGCACTTAAATGATTTTGTCGCCTGCGGCCGCGCTTGAGTGACGTTAAGGCGTGAGCCTTCTAGAGGAATTTCAGAGGAAGCTGCAGGGAAGCTTGGAAAAAACGAGCCGGCCCCACCCTGCCTGTGGCGGCCGGGCAGTTCCGGGTCCCCAGCGGCCCTTTGTAAGATCGGGTCCTCACGCACGTCCCGGCATTGGCTGTCTTTACTGGCAACCGGTGGCCCTGACCCACCTCCCACACCGCCGGGTCTAGTCTGAGTCGGTTTCAGATACTCCTCAGGGATTCTACGGGGTGCGACGGTCATCCTTAGGGAAGGAAGTCCTGTGGCTGCCCCATCACTTCTCGCTTTGACAGCATTGCTCTGGGCTCTTCTGGGGCCCGGGCGGAAGGAGGATCTTGAGACTACCCATCACATGGCTGCAGCAGTTCTCAAATTCTAGGTCACAGACCCTCACAATTAGAGATTGGTTTGTCGGACAGGTAGGGTCTTTTAGGCCATTTTAGGACTTACCTGTGGGACTTAGGCTAGCCCCGTCATCGGAGCTCTAGGGGAGGCCTGTGTTTGGGCTGGAGGGAGACATGACTGACCCATGTCCTGCACAAAGGCCTTGGTTTGTAGCTGGGGTGTTTTTGAAGGAACAGGCTGGTCAGAGAGAACCCAGCAAGAGGGTTTCCTTGAGAGGGCCTAGGCAGCTCAGAACAGGAAGCAGCACTTGGTCCTGGTGCTTCCTAGTTGGACCCAGGTGCTGCTGCTTCCTGGGCAGCAGGGAAGCTGTGCCTGCTTTCCTTTCATTTAGCTCTGGATGCTGGGGTGAGGTCCTGTGAGGTGGACAGGGCGAGGAGGTGAGTGGCCCCTTTGGGCTTCAGGAGCCTGTGTCTGGGCCTTTTATGAAGTTCTTGCTGTCACTGCCTTCCTGTTAGAGAACGTGCACCTCCCCTCGGGCCCAGGTTGGGGGCTTGGCCACTTGCAGAGAGCCAGTGCAGACCACCTGCAGGTCCTGCAGAAGGGCAGGTGGGGACACACTGTGGGTCCCTCCAGGCTGCTGCAGCCCCTGCTACCCTGGTCACAGGTGTCTCACATCCAGCTAGAGGTGAGTATGGCTGAGCAGGAGCCCACAGCCGAGCAGCTGGCACAGATTGCGGCAGAGAACGAGGAGGACGAGCACTCGGTCAACTATAAGCCCCCGGCCCAGAAGAGCATCCAGGAGATCCAGGAGCTGGACAAGGACGACGAGAGTCTGCGCAAATACAAGGAGGCCCTCCTGGGCCGCGTGGCTGTGTCTGCCGGTAAGTGGGCCCCGGTGGGGTGTGTGGACACCTGTCGCTTTTCTGGGTGTCCGCCACTATTTCCCCTGCTGGCGGAGCTCTAACTTGCTGTCACTCTGCAGACCCCAATGTCCCCAATGTTGTGGTGACCCGACTGACCCTGGTGTGTAGCACTGCCCCGGGCCCCCTGGAGCTGGACCTGACAGGTGAGTGGCATCTCCAGGTTCCTGGCTGGGGCTGCCTGGCACCCTGCTAATTCCCCTAAAAATAATTTGTTGAGGTGCTGGCGCCCTCTTGTGGGGAGCCTAGGAAGTGCAACCAAGTGATTTTAATAAGGCTCTGGCTTTGGTGTGGCCTGGGATTGGAGGGTGGGGTGTGTGTGGGTGTCTGGGGTGTGGCCTGGGATGCCAAGGAGTGTGTGTGTGTGGGTGTGTGTGTGTGTCTGTGTGTGTGTGTGGCCTGGGATGCCAGGGGATGTGCGTGTGTAGAGGGGCCGACGGGGCACCCCGCTAGGGCCGGAGTGGCTTCCCCTACCTGAACCTCCTAGTGTGGCGTTCCTCTCAAACGCAGGTGATCTGGAGAGCTTCAAGAAGCAGTCTTTTGTGCTGAAGGAGGGTGTGGAATATCGGATAAAAATCTCCTTCCGGGTAAGGAGGAGGCTCGGGGGGATGCTGGGGCCTCGGACTGGAGAGTCTGGCTGAGCCCGCTTGGGTGCCTCCTTGCAGGTGAACCGAGAGATTGTGTCCGGCATGAAGTACATCCAGCACACATACAGGAAAGGCGTGAAGAGTGAGTGCGGGGCGGGGGGCGGGGCACCAGGAGGGAGGTGGCCACCGGGGCTCAAGGGGCGCCGGGAGGGCGCGGGGAAAGGCCCGCCTCAGCTCCCTGACGGACGCCCTCCGCGTGCCCCGCAGTTGACAAGACTGACTACATGGTGGGGAGCTATGGGCCCCGGGCGGAGGAGTATGAGTTCCTGACGCCCATGGAGGAGGCGCCCAAGGGCATGCTGGCTCGAGGCAGCTACAACATCAAGTCCCGCTTCACAGACGACGACAGGACTGACCACCTGTCCTGGGAATGGAACCTCACCATCAAGAAGGAGTGGAAGGACTGAGCCGGGAGGCGGGCAGGGCGGGCGGACGGAAGGACGGACGCGCCCCACCCCACCACCCCATCCCCCTGACCCCAGACCAAAGTGCTGACAGGGCCCGCCCACGCTGCCACCACTGCCCCTGGGCTGCCTCCTGGCTGGCCTGTCCCTCCTCCACCCTTCCAGCCCGCTGGCCCCAGCCTCCTCGGTGGTCTAGTGTTGTTGCTGCTTCCGCCTGTGCTGTGGGGAGGGAGGCCTCGACCTCCCCTTCTGTATCCCTCAAGATTCCCCCACTGTCCTGACCCGACCTGAGTCCTTGGCATAGGAGTCAGGCATCGCAGTGGGGCTCAGGGTGCTCAGGTCCCCTGGGCCTTCTCTGTTATGTTACCTGGACTCCTGTCGCCCCCTTCCTGGTAGGGGTGGGGTGTACCGCGTGGGGCCTCGTGGGGCCGGTTGTCCTCCAGCTTTCACTTCTCCCCGGTCAGTCCATCCATCACTGTCAGTAACGGTCTAACCATGATGCCTTAACATGTGGAACGTGTGCTGTGGGGGCGTCACTAACCTCTAACCCTGTGTCTGCATGAGCATGTGGTGTCTCCCCCCCAATCCCTACCCTGTCTGTGATCCCCGTGGCCCGGGAAGGCTTCTGGGATGTGCTGGTCCCTAGTCTGCCCTGGCCTGTCCAGGCCCGCGGGGACAGCTCCAGGGGCTTGGGAAAAGCCAAATTGCCAAAACTCAAAAGCGGCCTCCAGTCCCACCTGGGAGGCTCGGTGTCTTCACGCCTCTGCCTTCTTTGTCCCAGTGGGCAGTGCCTAGAGCCCACGGCCCCAAGAGAGAGCCCTCGGCAGACAAAGCCAGTGGCCGAGCCTTACTTGTCCCTCCTGGCCTGCCGGCCTGGAGTTGTGTGCCTGGCCCGCCAGTATTTATTGCCTCCATATGTGCCGTCCTCTGGGCCCGCTGGCCTGCCCCTCTGCCCCCCGGGCTCGGTGCCACCATCCCCAGCAGGCCCTCCCTGGACCCAGCCAGGACAACCGTGGGACCAAGCTTGCACCGCAGGAGCCGTCCCCTCTGCCCCCACCCCACCCGACCCCACCCTCCCCGGTCAGGCCCGGGCCTAGAATGCACAGGAGCCTGTCCCTGCTTCTCCTTTTCTGACCGGGAAATAAACTTCCCCCTAAGGAGCCAGGGTGTCTGCTGCTCATCTGGTGGGGAAGGGGAAATGGGGACCTTATAGCTCTGCTTCCCGGGGGCACTGCAGGAGGGCCAGGGGCCAGGCGCAGTCACCACTGTCTGAGGCTGGTGAAGGAGAAGGTTTACAGCCCTTACTCAGAAACATCAGCCCACCAGGCTAGTGCTGTCCTTTTGGCTGGGTGGGTTCTGCCGGGGAAAGGGGGCGGGGACAGTTGGGTCCAGTGGGGCATCCGGTGTCCAGGTGACTCCTGCACGCCGCTTGTGGGCCCTGTCAGCCTCTGGGAGGGAATGGTTCCAACCTCAAAAAAGGGGAACCATGCAGAAGACTTGGGAACAAATAGAATGACTGGGTTCCAAGGAACCCAGAACAGGAACTCAGCTGAATGGGAGGGTGGAGAAGTTGGCAGCAGGGCCAGTGGAGAGGGTGGCATGGAAGACCAGAGGTCCAAAGGTGGGATTGCTGAGGTGGGGTGGATGGGGGGAGATGGGGACCCTTGCTGCACGGAGGCGCAGAAGAGCGCCTGGGGAGCCCTGAAGGACCGACTACCACCACTGCCAGTCCTGCTACTTGGCAGGGTCTCTCCAGGACCTTGGGGTGGCAGGGATGGTGCTACCTCAGCATCACCCCCAAGGGCACCCAGGAACTGAGACACCCCTTACCGACTGAAGAAGGAGAAGGCAAATAGGAAACCCCAGTTCCATCCAGATAGAAGGTTGAGTCTAGAAACCCTGTTTCAGGGCTCAGTGGCAAAACGTTTAGGGTGAAATCTCCCTTTGTGCTCAGCTGGTGAGAAGAGGGTGTGCCACACCTAGGCTGCTGTTGTCTGTGTGCCCGCCCTGGCCATGCCTCCCAGAGGCTGCCACTTTTCCCAGTTGTTAGCAGCAGGGTGAGCCCTTGAAGGATTTATTGCCAGCTGGAGCAGACCAGGAAGTACCCTTTCACTCCCACCCCCTGGCCAGTGACCACATGCCATGCCAGGATGGCTCCCACAGGGCTGGTTACTGCCTGGCTTTCCTTACCCCACGGCCCCTGTGGGCTTCTGGAGGTGGGCCCCTGTGCTGGGTACCAGCACAAACTACCACTTTCTGCAGCAGCTGGCCCAAACACAAATCCAAGTCACAGCCACAGGGGACAAAGACCCTAACCAACCTCTCCTGGGACCACCAGCCTTAGGCAGGGGAAGACAGACTGCACAGCCCAGGGTCCCCAGGCCCAAGACCCTTCTCAACAAAACTCAGATGCCGCTACCTCTGAAACAGCCCTACCTTTGGATGTGAAAGGCTTCCAGGCAGCAGCTATAGTCTCAGCCAGCCAGAGGAGCCCCAGGGCCAGCCAGAGCCCCTCCAATTCTCCCAGTCCACTTCCTAAAATGTCCAGTGAAAATCTTCAAAGCTAGGGTTAACCTGTGCTGTCAGCAACTTGGTTTATTGGGCAAGGGCTTTCAGAGGCTGGCAGGCCAGAAAGGCTAGTAATACTGTCTTGACTTGGATTTTTCAAGCTTGATTTTGATTTGTGAACTCAGACCCCAAGTGCCAGGTTGGACAGGCACCCTGCCAGCAGCCAGGACTTTGTTCTGGTTCCTCCCCTGGTGAAGGCTAACATGAGGTGGCACCTGTAGGACCTGCATGACGTGTCTCTTGGGTCCCAAGTCTAACCTGATCCTCCTGGTTCCACCCCAAACCCGTTTGTACAGCTCAGTGCTCCTGAGCCTGGCCTCCCCGCCCTTATGAGCCAGCACCTGTGACCCTCTCCACTCCCTCCTGTCTATGGCACTCAGTCATCCCCAAGCTTTTGGCCCCTCAGCGATCCGCCACAGGGACCCTTCTTCCACTGAGGAGTGTGGCGACAGGCACCAGATCAGCGCCTTTCATGTGACTACTCACCAGTTATTGCAGCTTACTAGAATCTTCACACCCAGCACTGTCATGCTTTACAATCCAAGTCCATTTCAGTCTACCACGGCCTCCCTCACCACTGCACCTGGTTCCTATGTCCCACCTGTGTCCCAGCTCACCTGTGTGCAAACCTTTTCGGCCCATAGCACAGCCCTCAGCCCCATGCTGCTGCTCCGTAGTAGAAATCTGCAAGTAAAGAGGATTCCTGGGTGTTCGTGAGCTTGCTGTTAACTCAGTACCTCCAGTTGGGTTGAAAAGGAGTTGTTTTATTCTGAGAATGTGCTTGCTTTTTTTTCCCCCCCACACCATGTGGAACACAGCATCTTAGTTCCCTGACCAGAAATCCAGTCTGTGTCCCCTGCAGTAGAAGCCTGGTCTTAGCCACTGGATCACCAGGAAAGTCCAGAGAACTCTCTTTCTTTCTTTCTTTCTTTCTTTTTGGAGGGGGATATGCATTTATTTTTAATAATAAAAAAATTTCCCCCAACAATTGAGGGCCATGACTCATTCTGTCAATTCTCACACGTGTAGCTGCCTGGACCCGGGGAGGAGGACTTGCAACTTTCTCAGGACATGTTTCCTGTCCTCCCTCCACAGGGGACGTCAGCCTCCAAACCAAGGTCAGCCTGAGGTGTTTGTTTTTCTTCCAACTTCAAGGGCCAAAGCCAGAGAGAGCTCCTCCTAACTAAAGGAGGACCTTCAAATCCTTGAGAGGGTGTCTGAGTTCCGCATGGCCCTCCTGGACAGCAGGGGTGACCACGCCAGCGTCACCACACCTGGCACGTCTGAATCACCTCCTTCAGAGCCTTCACCACCTCCGTGCTCTTGTCCTTCATGTCCAGGGCGAGAACTCTCCAGCTTCTTGAAACACAAATGCCACCAGGTTCTTTGTGAAGACACGGATGAGAGGCTCATCCTTCCCGAAGAGGACTTCAGTGGTCAGCATAAGCTTGCCGACGTCACTGGTCACACTGCTGGGTTCCAGGGAGACCCATCTTCCCCAACTGGGTCACCACCACCAGGATGTGACTGCTAAACGCTGTGCAGACCCCCTGGGTGGGGACTCCACACACCACTGCAGTCTTCTGTTTGGATATCACCGATGGTTTACCTTCCATAGCTGAATCTGCTCAATGGCACCCAGCTACCCGCCATGCTGCCCGCGCCCACCTCGCCCAGAGAACTCGGAGCAGTCTTTATCAAAGCACTTGATCACTCAGTTGTTTAACCAGTGAGCACCTTCTCTAGGTGTGAGACCCCTGGAGGTCATCCTGAGCTGACTGTGCTGGGTTCAGAGATGCCAGAGCCACAGCTACCAGGTGGGTAGGCTCTGCCCTCCAAGGACACACTTAGTTCAGGGCACTGGTATGAGTGACCATGGCTTCATCACCTCTTCCTAGAGTTGCCCTTGAAAGGCCTGTGAGTGGCCTTTGGAAAAGACACTAGCTCTTCCCTCACGGCCAAGGCCTGCAGAGGTGTACACTGAACCTGGCCTATGTTCTGGGGGACAGGCTGCACCCCTGCACCTCACCCAGCTATTTACCAACCCCAGAAACTGGAGACTGGGGCTACCGCCATACCTGGCCTCCCTCCCACTTTGGGGGAACCCCACTTCCTTGCTCCTGCACAGGTCAGTGCACAGGCTGATTCATGATGGATAACTGTGCTTTGAGAAGGTACATCAACGCAGACAAAGTGTCGAAGTATCATGCCCCCACCCACACCAGAGCCCTAGTGAGGCCCTGGTCCTCACCGAAGGATGACTTGGCTGTGTCCATCTGGCTGCAGAATAGTGGCCCTGTCATCACCTGCATCAAGATGGTTTTGACCAGGAAGTTCAAATTGAACCACAGTGAGGCTCAACCATCACCAGCAGCTCAGATCCTTGCTCTTCTGCATCTGGTCTGTTCTTCCCTTGGTTCCAGTAGTCTCAACTATTTACCACATGCTATGAGGCCAAGCTCCCTCCAAACCGTCACCAAGTGTATCTTCATTCTGTTAGCTGAAAAAACTATAAAGTCCCCAAATTTAGGTATCTAAACTCAGATTTCATGAGTGCCTCTCAAATTGAGATGTGGTACAAAGATCCCTTGTCTCAGGCCCCAAATTGTGGTCTGTAAAACAGTCATGGCAATCACAAAAATGTGGGAAGATTGGGCAGGAGACATGAAGCAGTTCCCACCGGTTCCCAGAGAGCAGAGCAGGCCTGTGATGCTTATTATGAGCCCTGCCTGCTGCTCAGTGGGCCAGCACCCAGGCCAGAACACGGAAGTGGGGTGGAGGCTGCAGACACATTATTCACAGCCTTTTGTTTTGGGAGGCCCAGCTCCTGTAAAGTACCCCCCAGGAGGTACAACCACTTCCTCCTGACTCTTGCTCTACTGGCACTGGGGGAGGGGCACAGAGAACCTGGTCTTGACCTTCCGAAATTCATATTCTAGAAGGAATACTGCACAGGATGTGAGAACACATGCCCTCAGGAGCAAGGTGTCAACAAATGCAACTCTCTAAAGTACAAAAGCATACTTTTTCTGTTTTACCATTTTTAAAACCAAGATGTTACTATAGCCAACGTGTACATTTAATGCAGCAAGCAGTGTCTCTCTCCTGCCGTTATTAAATTGATGATGAGTCTTAGTGGGGGTGGCATTTCACAACCGAGGAAGTGGACACAAATGGAGAAGAGAGCGTCCACGGGGTTGGGGGTTGGGCTTTGAGCCTTTGAGGGGAAGGCGCTGCTCCGTCCAGAACTGCGATGCTGGACAGAAGCTAACATTCCGGCCACGTATGTTATTTGCTCTGAAGTCACATTAAAGAAAAAGAAGTCTGAAGTTTTAATACTTTCACTTAACCCAACAAAATATTCCAACGTATCCATACAAAAAGTCATCAAGGAAATGTACACTCCTCTTCCATCCTCAATCTGTGTGTTCACTATGTGTTACACTCACTCCGGGTCACACTGCCCGGTTGCATTGTAGAGCTCGGTGATTGTGGCCGCTAGCCAACCCCGTGGCGGACGGCGCAGGTTTACCCGGTTGCCTGAAAGCTTCCTGGAGGCCGCTTCGTGGGAGGCAGCCGGTAGGGAGGAAGGGAGGTGCCCACACTGGACGGTGCCGGACCGGAGCCTCTCATCACAGCTCCGGTGGACCTTGCTGGCTCCTACATCGCATTCCGCCTGGGGCCGTCCCCGGCTCCCCGCGCGCTGCCCCTGCGACTCGCTCTGCCGTTACCGAGTAGCGCCCTGGCCACTCAGGGAGGTCACCCCGGCAACGCCTGCACAAGAGACCGGCCTCCACGGCAGGCGCCGCACGAGCCTCACGCGCGCCGGAAGCGCGTCAACCCAGCTTCCGGCCTGCCGAGCCGGGGGGGGCGGTGTCAGGTGGGGATACGCGGTCCAGTCAGAAAGCAACACGAGGGGTTTCGGAGGCGCAAGCGTGGCTCCGCCCCTCAGCTGAGAAATCCTCCCCACTGCCACGTTCGACAAAGGATCGCACGGGGAGCGCGCACGTCTTGGCCAATCAGGAGCCGCAGAACCCGGGTCCCCGAAGGTAGCAGCCATTCCAGGCCCGGGGAAGGTGTATGAGAAAACCACCAGTCACAAGTCGAGAGAGAGAAAGTTCTTCTCCAGGAGCCAATGAGATGCCGGGAGAGAGTGCGAGCGCGAGCTCCTCGACCAATCCCGGGCGAGGGCGAGGGAGGTACTTGTAGCAATTCCGAATCCGGGGCCGTGACTTGTGTGGGCCCCCAATGCGAGTGCAGCGGAGGCGGGCCCCGGACCCCCCAGGCCAATCGGAGGCGGGCACGGGCGGGGGCGCGCGCGGCGGCCGGACTTATAAGAGCGGGACGGGCGGCGCGCGCTCTCGTGGCCTGCTGTCCTGGCGGCGCCAACTGAAGCGCCGCGTCTGTGCCGACATGCTGCGCCGTGCTCTGCTCTGCCTGGCCCTGACCGCGCTGTTCCGCGCGGGTGCCGGCGCCCCCGACGAAGAGGACCACGTCCTGGTGCTCCATAAGGGCAACTTCGACGAGGCCCTGGCGGCCCACAAGTACCTGCTGGTGGAGTTCTGTGAGTGCCTCCAGCTCGTCCATCCGTCCGGGCCGGGCCTCGCGGCCACTCGCGGGATGGAAACGAAGCAGGGACAGAGGAGGGGCCAGGGGCACCAGGGTGGACTAGGGGACGGAGAGGGGGCTGGAGGATGGGGGACCTGGGCGCCCTTCCCCACGCTTCCTTCCCTGGCCCCGCCAGAGATGGGTTGGAGTCTAAAGGGGTGTCAGCGGGCCACCCCTAGACGCGCTGACTTCTATCCCCTGGAGAGGCCCATCTGTAAGCGGAAACAGCTCACAGACCTGCTGTCAGCGTCCCTACGCAGCCCGCGTCCTGGGGGCATCCCTCGTGCCCAGCTGGACCTTGATGACCGAGGGCAGACATCCTGGATGTGCCTTTGTGCCTGACGTCCACATGGCAGGATCCCTCTGTTCGCCTAAGAAAAGTAGGGTGGACTCTATGAACTGCCACAAATACAAAGGACTATGCAAGGGGTAGCCTCCGAATTGCTCACCTGGACCAGTTCCTGGAGAGCCCTACCCCTGCCCACACCACCGTTCACCAGGGACAGCTGTCTTCTGATGAACAGTGTTGCCCACCAGAATTCAAAACCTTTGTTTGTGTTCGTAAGTGTATGAGCCCTATCTCAGGTGGAAATCACAGCTGCTAACCTGAGTTGAGAGAGAATCTAAAGAGCTTGTGTTAGATGTGAGTCTCTGGCTGGTGTGCACAGATGTGTGTCTCATCTTTATGACTCGTCAGTAAATATACAGCAGCCATGGCTTTAGCTTTAGCTTCTTAATTTCTCTGGTTCCGAAAGGGAAATTATGGGACCCAACTGCGTTAACTGCCTGCAGGTAGTAGGAAGTTATTAACCACTGAAGATGAGGGAGAGTAGGAACTAATGGTTTGTCTTTCATGCCCCCTATCCGATACTGCTCGAGAGTATCCACAGCCCCTGCATTCAGAGGGGTTATCTTGGTACAGAAATAAAGATTTCATGGAGGGAGGTACCAAAGGAAAAGGGAAGGGAGGCGGTGGAGTGGGTCAGTGCTGCTTTCTAGGTCTTGCTTTCTCTCTCAGACGCCCCGTGGTGTGGCCACTGCAAGGCTCTGGCCCCGGAGTATGCCAAAGCAGCTGGGAAGCTGAAGGCCGAAGGTTCTGAGATCAGACTGGCCAAGGTGGATGCCACTGAAGAGTCTGACCTGGCCCAGCAGTATGGTGTCCGAGGCTACCCCACCATCAAGTTCTTCAAGAATGGAGACACAGCTTCCCCCAAAGAGTACACAGGTGAGAACGTGGCACCGTCCTTTCTTTCCTGGTAGACAGGGTCTTGGAAGATAACAGGCATGGAGGAGAAGTTGTTCTCTGACTGGGTTCTAGGGTCTAGTTCAGCCTCATGGTTGTGTGAGGAACATTTTCTCAAGTGGAGAGGGTCATCTCACAAGGTGCCTAGCCGGCTGAAGCTGGTCCTCAGGTTGACCAGTATGGGGGTGAGGGGAGGCTGAGCAAGTGGAGCAACACGTTTCAGCCTTTGCTCACTCTCTTGTGTGCCTGCCACCAGGGCAAGTGTGAGGGCCTTTCACAGAGGAGGGGCAGACAGAGATCAGCAGGTACCAAGCTGGGGCTTGTGGCAGTCGTATTAGAGCTCAAATCCAAGCCCAGCTGCACTGGCCCCTCCCTCAGTCGCTGCTCAGCTGCCTCCCCTGTGTAGCCCAGTCGGTACTGGTGACAAAAGGGGAATCTTTGTCTGTGAAACTGGTTCCGTGGCTTATCCGCCCAAATCGTTTAAAGCAGCCCGTCTTGTTCATTCTGACATCAGCTCTGATCTCAGTAGGCTGCTGTTCTGTTGCTCCCACTTTTACTTGTGTTCACTTTTGGAATGGGAGTGCCAAATGCAGAGTAACCACAATCCTGTCACTAACACTGAGGTCTTGTCGATGAGAAAATCCTTTTGGACTCCCCCGTAACTGATAGCACAGCTTTTATTAATTCTAGGCAGAGTCCTTTTAAATGTGAGATTTGGCAACCCTATTCTAGGTCAGACTATGTAGTCACACGAGGGGATAAAGGGCAACTGGTCTCAGTCTTGGGAGGAGCAGATTTTTTCCTTCTCATTTGATCTGCCATGATGGTGTGCATCGGCTGATCTCTTCCTCCTGCCGGTCCAGGAGGTGTGTAGGTTGAGGACGCCTGACCAGTCTGGGTGCACGAGGCAGTAGAGCCCAACCTGCTTTTTCAAGGGGAAGCTGGTCTCGAGGCTGTCTTGCTAAGCAGCCCTTTCTTCTAACCCTACCACATCGCCAAATAAGACAAAGCCTAGTGTGAGACCACTGGGGGGAAAGTACGCGTGTGTTTAGTGAATTTAAATATCAAGGAAAATTTACAAGATGCAAAAGTGTTAGAGGGAAAAAAAAGGTGATTTATGATTTGTTATCCAGAGGTCACTGCTGCCATCCCTTTCTTTAAACACATTCACGATTTGCCATATACTCATACAAGCCTTTTTAACTTTTGGAATTCAGGTAGGTATGTAGACAAGATGCCTTTCCTATGGCAAGGTGGTGTTTTGCTCTGGTTTTCGCAGAGAGCTCGTATAAGGATAGGTGGGGAGGGTGGGTGCCTCCCTGATATCAAGTGGACCCTGCCTGTGTTTGGGCGCAGCCGGCCGAGAAGCCGATGATATCGTGAACTGGCTGAAGAAGCGCACGGGCCCTGCCGCCAGCACGCTGTCTGATGGGGCTGCTGCAGAGGCCTTGGTGGAGTCCAGTGAGGTGGCCGTCATCGGCTTCTTCAAGGTAGAGGCTCGTTAACTTCACCCTGGGTCTTCCTCCCACCTGCCGTGACCTGGGCACTGGGGTGTCCCCCATTGCTGACCAGGGCAGGGGTCCTCAGTGTTGGGATGGTGGCCACCTCTGCTTCTTCTCTCCAGGACGTGGAATCAGACTCTGCAAAGCAGTTCTTGTTGGCAGCAGAGGCCATTGATGACATCCCGTTCGGGATCACATCTAACAGTGACGTGTTCTCCAAATACCAGCTGGACAAGGATGGGGTTGTCCTCTTTAAGAAGGTGAGTGCGCTACCACTGCCCCCGCCCCCCCACCCTGGGGGTGGGGAGTTGAAGTTCCGGCTGGTGTCGCCTTTGAGGACCTTGCCCAGGCGGCGCTGGCTGCTGGACTGCGGCCCGCCTGTTATCAGGGCCCGTTTTGCAACGTCAGGTAGTAGGAGCCTCTTAGACTGTGGCCTTCAGCCCTTCAGCTGTGGGCCCTATGTCCAGCTTCTGTGTTGGCCCCATTGCGATGTTTTATGCAAGCCAAGTAGCTTCAGAGGGTTAGCTTTTTAAAGGAAAGCTGTGGTGAGACAGACGTGATAAAGTTTAGCGTTTTAACCACTTTTAAGTTTTCGGTGGCATTCATTGCATTTGTGGTACCGTGCGGCTGTCACTTCTGTTTGCTTCCATGGTGGGGTATTAGTGGCATGTGTTCCCACTCTGTTGCAAGCTGGGCCTCAGGGCTCCTTTGGGCTTCCGCAGGCTCCCCTGGCCCCATGTCTGTTACGCTTGGTCATGAAGGGGCCCTGTGTCTCTTGACTTCTCCACACTCTTGCTGGGACACAGCTGGTATTGCTGTGTGTGCACAGCAGTTGGTGGGTGATCGGGGTCTCTTTTTATCTTAGCCACCAGATAGTGGGTCTGGGGCTGGCCAAGCATGCATGGCGACCCTTGGGACACAGCTATCCCCGGATTGGGTACAGAGTGGAGGAGGAGGGAAGGCTGTAACGGGGGGAGCTGGCGCTGGAGGTATATCTTCAGGGAGAGGGGCTAGACCTTGGACTCCTGTCCTGTTTTGTTCCCAGGGTTAGAAGGTAGTTGTAGCATTACAGCAAAGTGGTAAACTGAGTGATGAGAAAGGACACAATGTTTGGGAGGCCCAGTCCCCCCGCTGTGTGCACTCCTGAGTGGGGTACTGCTGAGCCTCTAGCACCTGGGGGTAGGGAGGGCAGCCCTCCCAGGTGCACTGGGTTCTGGGGTAGCTTGCGTTCAACTATTTCTGAAGTCCTTTCCTCTTCCTCAAAACAAGAGGTATTATATACATTCTCTTTATCCTCGCCCCATCCCTTAAAGGGAACAGAATTGCTGAATTAGTTAATTGCCTTCCCAAAGGTACCCAGGAAACTTATTAACGGCTGATTAGCAGAAGACCCAGCCAAATTGGATGGAGTTGAGTGGAATGAAGGTCCTGGGGGCCTTGAATAGAACGTCTTGGGTGCGTCCTGCAGTTCTGGGTGAAGGATGGGGAGATTCAGGCCTGTGGTGCTTGCAAACCCCTTTTCATCAGCTTGATCCACACTGTCCTTTTCCATTACTCTTGAGATCTGGAGTGGCACTTGTCACACTGGATTGATGCTGGTTCTGGTGATCACATGTCCTTGGAGGTTAAGAAGGATGATTCTTTGTTCTACAAAGACTGTAGTCATGGTTGCTCGTCTCTTCTCGGCCTCAAGTCTCTGGTATCTACGCAGGGAGAAGGGAAACAGTGAGGGGGGCTTCCCTCTCCCACTTGCTGGCTTCTGGCAGCCATGCTGGAATGTCATGCTCCCTTGAGCAGTTGTGAGCAGGAGCCTGGCAGAGCCCGTGGGCTTTGTGCTGAGGTGTCAGTTGGGGTCACAACTGCAGTCGGGCAGACAGCTCTGTGGATGAGAGGAAGAAAGTGCAGATTCCCCGCTGGCCCACTGGCCCCATTCTCCGCCTTTACTTGCTCCTTCAGGCTGTTGCCTAGTTCCTCAGTGTGAGCAGGGTCTTCTGTGTGGGCAGCCTTGAGAGATGAGACTCCCAAGAATGGCCAGCTGCCACGTGCAGCTCTGAGTCTGAGTCCCAGCTTGGGTCTGTTTGGACCACTGGTTTGAGAGCTGATCGTCCTGTGTCTTTGTTTGGTGTTTACTTTATTTTTCTCTTTCATCTTTCAAGCCAGGGGCTTAAGAGTGGGGGTGGGGCCTTATTTTTGTGACATATTCATTGCAGCCTGGTGGGGTGGCTTCTGCCCAGGGCCCCAAGACCTCCTGCAGCTGTCCCCAGATAAACAAGGGCTGTTTTTCACCAGAGGAGACACTGAACACAGTGTAATGTGCACCGTTACCTCGACCAAGGTTGTGTCCCAATAGAGACACGGCGGTTTTGGAGGAGCGGGGATGGCTGTCTGTTAGCCTCTTAACGGGAGATCCTCTTTATGCCTGATGGAGCCTGGCCATGGCCAGCCTCTTGCCTCCATGTCCTTCTTGTCTCTCTGCACCTTCCCATCACGGGTGTGGGGAAGGCAGAGCCAGCTTCAGCTCTTTATAAGGGGGTGGGGATGGGAAGTGGCTAGTTACTTTGGGAAAATGCAGAGGGAAATGGCCAGGCAGGGAACGTGAGTGGTTTCTCTCTATAGGTCCCATCTGAGTTCACACAGGTGACGGGAGGCCCAGGCTGACCAGCCGCACAGGCTGAGGCACCACTCAGCTTCCTTGAAGGGAGCTGTGTCTGCCCACCCATCTGGAGCTGGGGCCACACCTCTCAGCTCTGTGGCCTCAGCCTTCGCTTTTTGTGGCTCTGGGACTTTGAAACTCTTTTCAAATAGATTATTGAAGTTCCCAAAAACCTTTTTTTTGGTGTGGAATACCTACCCATTTTTATTGTGTTAGACGTGTTAGAACTGAGAAATTTAAAAAAAAATCCTGTTCGTTCTAAGATAACAATAATAAATATTACATGTTACCAATAGAGACGTTTTTGGGGGGAATTCCCTGAATGTCCAAGGTTAGGAATCCATCTGGGATTCAATCCCTGGTCGGGGAACTAAGACCCCACAAGCTGCATGGTGTGGCCAAAAATAATAATAAACATTTTTATGAAAATTAATTTTTTCCCAGACAATGTTTTCATGGTTAGGGTAGTGTTTTAGATTTCTGCTGGTCTCTAACGTCTGTCCGAACAGAAGACAGCTGGGTTCTCCTGTTTGCCTTCACTCTGACGCAGTGTCACACGCCGTACTGCATACTCTGGGGGGGAATGCATGACAGGGCACCTGCCGTCTGAGCGTGGCTGTGAAAATCAGTCTGACCTTGCGGCCGCCCTGGAAGGGCCTTGGGTCCACAGGGCTGAGGCCCACATTTGGAGGGCTGCAGGTTTAGGGACTTGGCAATGAGGGAGTCCTCTGGCACCCCACCTGGGACGTGGGCTCTCATGGCTTGTCAGGAACGTGCTGGGGCAGGGTCTGAGCCAGCTGCTGCGGTCTCAGCCTGCGGGAGGCTGCCTGCTGGTGTTCGTGGGGAGCCTCCTCCTGGTGGTTCGTGGTTCGTAGGGAGCCACTCCTGGTGACCTCACTCTTGCCTGGTGCCCAGAGGATGTGTTCCGGCAGCCATCACCTGGTTTTTGCTTTGGATGGAGACGTGTGTGTCCTGCCGGCATCCCCCCACACTGCTGTCACAACCCATACAGGAAAATGAGGGCGTAGACTGCCTTCCTGGCCATGGTCAGCTGGCTAGGGCCACAGAGGGCTTTGTGGAGAGCCTTGGCACCCACGCCTTTTTCTGTCCACAGTTTGACGAAGGCCGGAACAACTTTGAGGGGGAGGTCACCAAGGAGAAGCTTCTGGACTTCATCAAGCACAACCAGTTGCCCCTGGTCATCGAGTTCACCGAGCAGGTGTGTCTATGTTGCTGATTTTGCCCTGGTTGGGGAGGGTCCTGACGTTTGGTCCTGGGGACCCTGACTTACAGAGACCAGTTGTGTGGTGGCCAGGTGTTTGGTGGCCTGGGGGCCAAGGAGAGAATAGCCCGTGTTGATAGCTTGGTCTGTGTCTCAGACCAAATAACCTGTGTTTCCAATGTAGACAGCCCCGAAGATCTTCGGAGGGGAAATCAAGACTCACATCCTGCTGTTCCTGCCGAAAAGCGTGTCTGACTATGAGGGCAAGCTGAGCAACTTCAAAAAAGCGGCTGAGAGCTTCAAGGGCAAGGTGTGTGCTCCCTGTGGTCCGCAAGCAGCTCGGCACCCCCAGGTCAAAGGCTGATCGGAGGGTTCCTTCTGCCTTGGGACAGCCTGTTTTAGTGTGGGATCCTGGTTGTTGGGGATTGGGCAGCAGGGAAGTATAGGGAGCCCTCATTGTGCGGTGCCATCAACGTGCCTTTTCTCTCCCAAGATCCTGTTTATCTTCATCGACAGCGACCACACTGACAACCAGCGCATCCTGGAATTCTTCGGCCTGAAGAAAGAGGAGTGCCCGGCCGTGCGCCTCATCACGCTGGAGGAGGAGATGACCAAATATAAGCCAGAGTCAGATGAGCTGACGGCAGAGAAGATCACTGAGTTCTGCCACCGCTTCCTGGAGGGCAAGATTAAGGTGCACACCTTGTCCGGGTTGGGGTTGCTGAGGATCCTTGGGGCGCATAGAGCAACTAGGTGGCAGAGGGGTCCCCAGGCAACTGCGCGTGCCTGAGTCTTCTCTACTCGCCCTCCAGCCCCACCTGATGAGCCAGGAGCTGCCTGACGACTGGGACAAGCAGCCTGTCAAAGTGCTGGTTGGAAAGAACTTTGAAGAGGTTGCTTTTGATGAGAAAAAGAACGTCTTCGTAGAGTTCTGTAAGTGAGGCCCTCCACTCCTCTGGGCTTGCTGGGGCAGGACACTTCCCGGCCCAGCGAGACGCAGAACGGCTTTCTTTCAGATGCCCCGTGGTGCGGTCACTGCAAGCAGCTGGCCCCCATCTGGGATAAGCTGGGAGAGACGTACAAGGACCACGAGAACATAGTCATCGCCAAGATGGACTCCACGGCCAATGAGGTGGAGGCGGTGAAAGTGCACAGCTTCCCCACGCTCAAGTTCTTCCCCGCCAGCGCCGACAGGACGGTGCGCCCACTACTGAGGGGAATGCGGAGGCGTTGGGGGGCTGTCAGGGGGACCGCATCTCACATTTCATCCCCCCTTCTTGCAGGTCATCGACTACAATGGGGAGCGGACACTGGACGGTTTTAAGAAGTTCCTGGAGAGTGGTGGCCAGGATGGGGCCGGAGATGATGACGTAAGTAGTCATTGGACCTGGCGGGCTGTGGGGCGTGCTGCCACGCAGTGCTACATGGGGTGGGGAGCGGGGTTGGAAGGGTCTTTAGGCGCCACTGTTTACTCAGGAATCTTTGCAGACACATCCAGCACGTTCTCTGTTGGCTGAGGTGCTCTGCTCGGCGTGAGCTCGGTCCTCTCCACATCAGCTGGGGGGAGTGGAGGGGATGGCAGAAGTGCGCCTGAGCCAAGAGGGTGGGGCTGGGTCGGGTGGTGGAGGGAATGGTCAGTTCAGGCCACAGGGTCCACCCGGAAGTGCAGGGATGTGGGACCAGGGGCAGACCTGGCTGCAGGGCGCAGTGGGGGCAGTGAGGACCGCCAGGGCGGCGTGCGCTCCTGTGATTGGTGGGCTGTCACCAGCCCCTTGAGCTCCAGGACTTGAGGGGTGGATATGACACACCAGTGGCTCCCTGCTCAGTCTTCATACTTATGCCATGGATGGAGTAGATCCAAGCACTCACCTGCTTGACAGCATGGGGTGAACTCCCAGGGCACCAGTTTGCTTCTACCCTATATTGTGGGCAGGAGCCCCCATACCTCGCTGTCGTCCGGAAGCCCACCCCACACATCCACGCATCTGCTCATAGAGACCACAGTTGGCTGCTTGTGTCTGAGTGCCAGACTGGTCCCTCGTGTCCTCACTGTGGGCTGGAGGCCTCAGCAAGCTGGCCCGGCCTGGACTTCTCACATCCCTTCCTTTCCATCATATGTCCCAGGATCTAGAGGATCTTGAAGAAGCAGAAGAGCCTGATCTGGAGGAAGATGATGATCAAAAAGCTGTGAAAGATGAACTGTAACGCAGAGAGCCAGACCTGGGCACCGAACCCGGCACCTCCCAGTGGGCTGCACACCCAGCAGCACAGCCTCCGGACGCCCGCAGACCCTCCCGGTGAGGGCGCGTCAATCGGAAATGCAGGGAACTTTTCTGAAGCCACACTTCACTCTAACACACGTGCAAATCTAAACCCGTCTTCCTTTGCTTTTCAACTTTTGGAAAGGGGTTTATTTCCAGGCCAGCCCAGCCCATCTTGGTGGGCCTTTTTTTTTAAATCGTGATGTACTTTTTTTGTACACGGTTTTGTCCAGAGTGCTCGCTAAAATGTTTTGGAATCTCACGCTGGCAATGTCTCTCATTCCTGTTAGGTTTATACTATCACTTTAAGAAAATTCCGTCTGTGGGATTTTTAGACATTTTTGGACGTCAGGGTGTGTGCTCCACCTTGGCCAGGCCTCCCTGGGACTCCTGCCCTCTGTGGGGCAGAACCAGGCAAGGCTGGACGGGTCCCTCACCTCATGCGGTATTGCCTTGGTGGAGCGTGGCTCCTGCATCGTTTGATTAAATGGAGACTCCGGTCTCTGCTGCAGGCCACCCCCCCCACCATGAGCGGAGGGTGTGGCTGGGCCCAGGACAAGCCCAGCAGCCCCCTCCGTCCCCAAGCCAGGGTCCTTATTGCTCTGTGATGTCCAGGGTGGCCTGAGGCCTGCACCAGGCAGAACTGGGACCCTTCGTTTCCAGGCTGGGAGACAGCCAAGGATGCTTGAGCTGAATCACACGTTGACAGTTCTTCAGGCATTTCTACCACAATATTGGAATTGGACACATTGGCCAAATAAAGTTAAAATTTTCTGCCTTTTGTCATCTCTGCCTTACAACTTCTAGGTACGGGGATGGGGGTTGGAATTCTGACATTCTAGGGAGAGGAGGTGAGCTTGGGGCTGCTCTTGTTGAGCCATCTTTTTTGGAGCGTGGCAGACACTCAGAAGCATGTACACATCCCATGGGCGTGGAGCTGACACCACGAGTCACCTAGTGCGTGTGGTCAGGGTAGGGGGAGGGCTGCCTCCTGGCCCTGCTGCTATGCTGTCCTGCTGGCTCACCTGTGATGGGGGTCTGCAGCTTTACCTGCTGTGGGCACCCAATGGTCAAAGCATGGATTCTGCTAACATGCTGTGTCAGGACACGACAGCAAGGGGGACACAGGTCTGTTGTGCGAGAGTACCCCCTGCCCCCGCAGCCTAGAACCACTGCAGCTTTGGATGAGAAATTGGGGGTGTTCAGCTTCAAGAATGCTGTACTCAGAGACTTCCCTGGTGGTCCAGTGGCTAAGACTCCGAGCTCCCAATGCAGGCAGCCTGGGTTTGATCCCTGGGGAGGGAACTAGATCCCACAAGCCACAACTAAGAGATCCTGCCTGCTCCAACTAGGGTCCAGCATAGCTGGAGTAAATAAAAATAATTTTAAGTGCTGCTTATCACTAGACCTTTGTGTAAAAAAGAATCTGATGTTAAGAGAGCCAATCTCTTAGTTTTAAAAATGTAATTTGACTCCTTAGAGCCTCTGCTTACGCATAATTTGTATAAGGAAGAGTAGTTCAGCTGACCTTTCCTTCCCCCTGCACCCCCCAGACTAAAACAAAATTCAAAAACCATGACTCAAAGCTGTAATCCTGGCTACAGTGGCTCATGGCACCTGAACCTGGCCTGGGGACACCTCTTGGGCCTTGGGGTTCCACGAGGGCTCTGAGTGGGACATCCACAGGGGCCAGCAGGGCTCGGGTGGGCATCAGTCCCCAGCCAGGGGACCTCTGCCCAGGGCAGGGTTTCCTGTCTGTTCTGTGCACATGTCTGTAGGCACAGTGGGACACTGATGTCATTCTTGGAACGGGTGGAGACCCAGCCCACTTTGGGAGGTCAAGAACAGCAAATGTGGCTAGGTCTCCCAAGAAGCCCAGGCTGTCACTCCACATGCTCCCATCAGTCCCTCTAACATGCTGCCCAAGTAGGAAGGATGCATGCCTTACCCGATTTGCAGCTTCTAGTTCTGATGCTGCCAGGGCCTTGGAGATGGCTGGGGCATGTCTGGCAGATGTGACTGTGAGACTTGCTATGAATGTGGTTCCCTCGGTGGTCTCAGTCTGCGGGGAGGTGTGTATGTGTTATTTCCCCCATGACCACAGCTACGTTCCAGCCAGAGGCCTGTGTGTCTGCTCTGTGCCTTCAAACCCCAGGGCTGCTCCCTTCTCCCACCTGGGCATGTGATATACAGCTGGCGTTCAGCAACAACCTGATGTTAGCACCTTGGGCAGCAGCAGCTAAGCCCCAGCTTGTCCACACACTCCTGTCATCCGAGTACTGCTCCCCAGCTCAGCCCACAGCGGGGCTCCCTTCCCTGGTTCTCAGGTGGCCTGTGCTGGGGCTGTTCCAGGGTCTGTGTGTGTTGTGCCTCGGTCCGGTCCTGCTGACACGGTGAGACATGTATTCGCGAAGTAGTGAGCTCGGGCACTTGGAGGTTCTGTGGGAGATTTCCAGGGAGATGTTAGCCCTGCTCTCCAAAATGGGAGAGGGTTCCCAGAGGTACACGTGTAGATTCCCGAGAAGGGGATCCAAGCTGGGCTGAGAGCCGGGCTGTCCGGAGTCCCACCTGCGAGGGGTGGGCTATGCCCAGTGATGGACGCTGGTGACCCCGCTGACCAGCTCTGCAGAGCCTGGCCCTCCGCGCAGAAAGTTTGGGAGCAGGCACTGCTGCCCAGAGCACGTCGTCATGTCATGTGCTCCTAGCAGGGGGAGTGAGTCACCGATACCTTTCCCCTTTTGCCCAGGCAGCTGATTAGCACATTCCTGGGTCTGGGATTGCTGGGAGGCGGCGGTTGGAGTCCCAGACCAGGCAGGGCTGGTGGATTAGCAAGGTAACTTTGTGGGCTCTGGGGTAGGCAGTCAGGGCTTAACAGCCTAGGGCGTCCCAATCTCTCTCTTCCTCTCTCCAGGTGGTAGGAAGCGATTGGCCTGGAACCTAAAAAGCAGCTGCTGGGCCTGTGTACTGGACCCCAAAGGTCTGGCTTCGGCATCTGCCGGGAGGTGGCTGAATGGGCCCACACAGACTCCCCTCCAGGCCCCTGGCTTGCTTTCTACTGGAGGCAGACCTCTGCTAGTTGAGTTTCCTCGGACTTTTCAAAGTGAGCGTTTTCCATTAACTGTTTCGGTTTGCATCAGTTCTCCTGAAAGCAGAATGTTCAAGTTGTGCAAACCAGGTCACTTGACAAGTTCACATGGGCAGAGGCTCAGGGACAAAGCTGTAAATACAGGTTTGGTGCTGGTGTGGCTGTGAGAATAGCAGGTTAGACTGCTCACAGCTGGCTTCTGCCAAAAGTTGCTACAGGCTGTGTCCATGGCTTTGAGGACATGTTTCCCAAGTTGTCACCAGAATGCCTTTCAGGCATCTGTGCCTTCTCTGATCCAAATATCCAAACAGAAACCCCACAGCCCAGATCCTGAGCTCTCTCAGCTCACCTCTAGCAGGATAGAGTGGGAGGGTCCTTCTTGGGGTCACTAGTAGGCCCACCCTGGTTGGGCCTATGGTTTGCCCTATCTGGCCTGAAGCCTGTCACTGGTGGGAAAAACCAGGCTGTTGGTGGCAGCTTCTTCATCCAGAGTTCTTTCATTTGATCCTCTGAGCATGGCAGGCTGACAGAACTTTCCACAACAGCAGAAAAGGCAATCTTCACATCAAAGGAAAGTTCTGTCTCTGTGTACAGCATGGTACTCTGTCTCTGGGCTTCGTGTAAACACGCTGATAGAAATTGTAGCTGCTCATAAGTGACACAAGTGACCAAGAGTTAGGATCGCCCAGCACTACACTCTGAGCCCGAAATGCAGGAGCCCTGGGAACCACCCCTCCCTTGGGGCCCCGCAGGGCCTGGGCCTGGCGGAGTTTCCCAGGGAACATCAGCAGCAGAGGCAGGAGGAGAAACCCCATCAGGGCAGTGCAGTGTTCTCGGCAGCATTTGGCCCAAGGCTTTGCACCTGGAGTGTTGATGAATTTGTTGATTTTGTTGGAACGAGATCAACATGGTGGGGCAAGGGCTTCTCATAACCAAGTTCCTGCCCCCTACTACAGACTGCTGGCCCATCTCCAGCATCCAGGTCTCTTGCCAGCATTAGGGGCCAAACTGCGCCCCTCAATATTTATACGCTGAAGTGTTAACTCCAGTACTCCAGCATGTGACCTTATTTGGAAATGGAATCGCTGCAGATGTCACTGGTTAAGATGAGGTCAAACTGGAGTAGGGTGGGCCCTACTCCCTGGACACCAGTAGGCTGGTGTCCTTATTAAAAAGAGAAATTTGGACTTCCCTGGTGGCCCAGTGGTTAAGAAACTGCCTCCCAATGCAGGAGACACAGGTTCAACCTGTGCTCTGGGAAGATTCCACACGCAGAGGGGCAAATAAGCCCCGTGAGCCACAACTATCAAGCCTATGTGTTCTAGAGCTCATGCTCTGCAACGAGAAGCCTGTACACCACAATGAACAGTAGCCGTCGCTCACCGCAACTAGAGAAAGCCAGCAAGCAGCAACAGAGACCCAGTGAAGCCAAAAATACATAAATAAAACTTAAAAAAATTTTTTTAATAATATTTGGTTGCACTGGGTCTTCGTTGTGGCATGTGGTATCTTCTATTTCCTTGCAGCATGCAGGATCTTTCCTCATGGCATGTGGGATCTAGTTCCCTGACCAGGGATAAACCCAGCCACCTGCATTGGGAGCAGGGAGTCTTAGCCACGGGACCACCAGGGAAGTTCTGCACTTTGATTCTAATCCGGGAGGTTTCCAAGCAGAAGGGCAGGGCCACTGAAGCCCACGTTTTGGGAAAACTGCCCTGAGAGTGATACAAGCCATGATAGAAAGTGACAAATGACAGGGAGATGGGTTGGGCTGGGCCTTCTGTACAGCTTCTTCTGTGTTCCCTCAGGTGCGGGGAAGCATCCCCTTGCCTTCCCAGTGGGCAGAGGTAGCTGTGCTTATCACATATCATACCCTTCTCCTCAAGTTCTTGATACGGAGGGAGACCCTGGTCCTCAATGACCTTGGTTATCTGTCTGCCTTGCTTATGGGCCTTGCCCTTCTAGTGCTTCTCCTGCCCTCTGTCAAGCACCTTCGAGGTCCAGTTGTGGGGCAGGGAGCAGTGGCCAGGAAGGATCTGACCCCTTTGGCCAGGCACAGCAACAGGTGGGCTGAAAGATGAACCACTAAACATGATCCTGAGGGCAGGGCTGGAGCGGCTCAGTTTCAGCCCCTCGGGTGCGAGCATGACTGGGCAGCTTTATATAGCTCTGCTGGTCCTATATAAGAAGAAGGTGCCCTGGCCAACGGGAGCACGGAGAGCATTGTGGCAGCAGTGCTGGAGGTAACTGTCAGTCAGAAGAGCCTGCACACAGTTCGGGTCCGTGCACCTTCCTTCCCCGAGCAGGAGGGTCCCCACAGGGGTGGCCCAAACCATAGCTGCCAGGATGCCCAGCAGAACAGCCCGCTATGCCCGCTACAGCCCAAGGCAGCGGCGCCGGAGGCTCCTGGCTGATCGCAGTGTGCACTTCCCTAATGACGTCCTGTTCTTGGACCACATCCGCCAAGGCGACCTGGAGCAGGTGGGGCGCTTCATCCGGACTCGGAAAGTCTCCCTGGACACCATCTACCCCTCGGGTGAGTGCCTGCGGGGCCAGTGAGGCTCTGTGGGGTGGCAGGGGAAGGCCTGAGCCTTGACCCCTCCTGTCCTGTCCAGGCCTGGCTGCCCTTCATGAAGCGGTGCTTTCTGGAAACCTCGAGTGCGTGAAGCTGCTAGTCAAATACGGGGCAGACATTCATCAGCGAGACGAGACAGGCTGGACACCCCTGCACATCGCCTGCAGTGACGGATACCCTGATATAGCCAGGTGAGAGGGTGGCCTCAAGGATGTAGTCCCCCCAAAGGTGGCCCTGCTAGTGTAGCTAAAAACCCTAAGGGCTTCTGTAATCTCCTTTCTGCCCTGTTGCCTCCCAAGAGCAAACTGCAAAAGTTAGCGAAACTTCCAAAGGGTCGGTTTCTTTCTCCTCACCTCACCTGGAAAGAGAAAAAACAGGTAGATCTCAGAACCGCAGGCTGCTACCTTCAGGCAGGGGTGAGCATTCTCCGGGCCACATTCCCTCCTCAACCAGGGCTGCCCTTTGCACCCAGGTACCTCATTTCCCTGGGGGCGGACAGAGAAGCGGCGAACGACGATGGAGATCTGCCTTCAGACCTCATTGACCCGGAATTCAAGGACTTGGTGGAGCTATTCAAAGGGACTAAGATGGACTGAGCCCAGCCCTGCCCTCCCAGGGCGCTAGCTCTGCCTGGAGAAGTCAGGTGCCCATCTCCCCCGGAAGCCACCACCAGCTGGGCTATGGGCCGGCCAGACTGGCCGGGACCCCACACAAGGGCAAAAGCCCCTCCCCTCTCCCAACCGCGGCCTGGGTTTTTCTTCGGGTGAAATTTTTTTTTTTTTATTGCTATACTTTTTACTTTTTCAATAAACGTGATTCCTAAGCCCGTGGTGATGGCCTGATTACTGGAGATCGTCCTGTCCCAGTCCTTCGGCTCCGGTTGCTCTGGTGGTCAGCGGACAACCGCCGTCCACTCTGGTCTGGGGATCCTGCAGTGTCGGAGCAAGGAGCTAGAGTCTCGCGGCTCCCGACCGCCGGTCCCTGCCGTCCATCGATCCCGCTACCCCCAGGCCCCGTCTGTCCCAGAACTCTGACCCCGCTGGCCCAGGAGACTGGCCTCGACATCCCTCGTCCCCGGCTGGCAGGAACTCCAGGAACCCCAGACCCCAGCCTCTCGGCCCCAGCCCTCAGTCTCCGCCCCTCCGCGCGCCGGCGGTCACGTGACCTGCGCCAGTGCGCGTGCGCGGCGGCGACGCATCACTTCCGGCCGGGCCCCTGGCAGCGGCGGCGGCGGCCGAGAGGGCGAGGTGAGGCGGTAGCGGCGGGGGCGGGGCGGGCGCGGCCCGGACCCGCCCTGGCGCGGCGGCCGCGAGGGGAGGGCCCCGGGCTGGGTCGCGGGGTTCCCGGCCCGCCGCGGCGGAGGCTAGGGAGGGGCGCGGCGAGGCGGGGCGGGCCCGCGGGGCCCGGGGCTCAGAGGGAGTAGCGGGCCGCCGTTCTCCGTCCCTGAAGCTGCCGCCTCCTCGTCGCCCGGGGAGCAGCCCTGACGATGCTTCCTGACTGCGAAGCGCGGCCGGCCGGGTTCCCGCGGTTCGCCCTCCGCCGCCGTCCCGCGTATCCCACGCTCCTGGTCTCCGAGCCGGGCGAGGCAGTGTCAGGGCAGGGAAGGGGATAAAAGGCTGCCAGTCCTCGGGGAGCTCACCGGAACCCCGGGGGATGCCGGGGTGGGCGGGGACCGCCATGGGAAGGCCGCGAACGAAGCAACCCAGGTTTGTGAGAAACTTCAGGTAACGCGGAGGCGCACAAGTCGTATCCCCCACCTGCCTCCTAGGAAGACTTCCCGGAGAAGATGGTCTTGAGCCGGGCCCCCAGGGCCAGGACGATGATTTTGGGCAGATGGGACATTTTGAGCAAAAGCCTTTGAGGTGTCAGGGGGAGTGTCCAGAGCTTTTAGAAAGCAGTGCGGGTAGGGAGGGAAGGGTCAGGCGCCAAGTCTTGAAGGAGAAGGTTTGATTTGGGGTGAGTGGAAGGGCTGGCGAGATTGCCAAGTGAGGAAGAAGGGGAATGCATACATTGGGGTTTGTCGCTTGGGAGGGAAGCTGCTGCTGTCACCAAGGAAAGAGGGAGAGGGGTGGTGCAGTGCTTAGAGGCTTCGCCTGGGTCTCTTCAAGGGTCGCCAGGCCCATTTGGTATCTAAAACAGCAGTGTCCTGCTGGTACTTGCTTGAGTGGTTGATTGCCTTCTGAAAGTCTCGTTGGTAGAAACTGGGCTGTTGAGAGCCCCAAAGACACAGAATATGAAGGGCAAGTGGAGTCTTGAGAAAATTTGAGTACCTATCAGAATTTTTAAAGTAACACAGAGTGCCTGCAATTGCATCATTGATTCTAACTCCGGAATATCCATTGTCACTTTTCCAGACAACAGAATATCATCTCACCTCCTGCCTTTAGACATATGGCTGTGTGTGGGGAAAGAGTTCAAGACTGGCAGTCTGGAGACTGGGCTTTGGGCTCCCTTTCCCGAATTCCTCCTCCCTGGCGGTCTCTGAAGCCCTTTTTTCCCCATGAAAGAGCAAGGTGCTATATAGATCCATCCAGGAAGAGTCCCTCCCTGTCTCTAAGCAGAACCACATTGGTGCCAGGGGTCTGGAACCTGCCACGGGTACAAGCAAAGGCAGAGGCAGTCTCTGGGGTGCTCAGGGCAGCTCAGCCATCCTAGCCTAGCCCTGATTTCTGTGGCCTGGGAGGGTGAGAGGTTGGGAGTCTCTTGGGGCCCAGACCCCACTCTGCTGAGTGGCAGGTTGCTTCATCCGCTAAACCTCCAAAGTGGGGTTTATTGGTGTTCTCCCTGGCTCAGTGCAGTGGCTGCTCCACAGTTGGCCCTTGGCTGCTGCCTCTCCACAGTGTCTCATGTTTGTGGGTCTACACCATGCCTGAGGAAACTCTGCGTTCAGTTTGCCCAAGGCTGTCCTGGCTCACACTTCATAATCAAGAGCAGCCCTTTTACTCTCAGAAATGCCCAGTTGCATGATACATTCCTTCTATGATTGTCCTATCCACTGTCTCGTTGGATAAGCAGCCAGAGAGATTTTGTTTGAGGTTGTGGCCTCATGTGGCTGTACTTGGGTCCCTTTGAGCAGGAAGGCCTGGTGAACATTCTTGGGGGTTGTTTTGGCTCAGATGGGGATTCCATGGCCCATAGAGGGAAGAGACCTGCCCAGGGGTGACAGAGCAGCGATGGATGACCCCCAGTCACAGAGTGGTTCTGGACCCTGCCAGGTGCTGAGCATGGAGCCCACTGGCTGCTATGGGCTAGGCTGTTGTGGACAACAGTCAGGGCCTGTGGAGTACACCAGGGGACTTTGTGTGGTTCTCTGTGACTCTGGCAGCAGCAGAGGTGACTCTGTGGCTCAGACTGGGTTTGGGATGGGCTGGGAGCCCAGTAGCTGGTGACACCCACACCTGGTGAATTAGGTTATGGCCAGACTGAGGACTTGATGGCAGTAGAAGGCCCTGGTAGTGTCCGAGTGGGGAGTGACTTGGGTGGGGGCAGGTTTTGGGAAGATCGCGCTGGCATCACGTGTACCAGGGATGGAGAAGGGTAGTGCAGGGTACTGTCCCGACATGAATTGGAGAGTGAGCAGTGGATGTCGGATTTGTGGAAATGGGAAGAAGTAACTGAAGAGCACATACACTAGGTAGAGGCTTGGGGTCTGTGGGCTGAGGGGAACCTCTTTGCATCATCAGATCTGAGACCTCAGTAGTGTGAGCTGGGCCTCACAAGCTCCACTGAGCATGAAAAAACGGTGCTAACCTTTGTGCTGGCAATTGCCAGATACAACCTGATTTCAAAGCTATTAAAAGGGTAAAAAAGTTTTTCAGAGTTGATGGGATGTAGTATATGTAGTGAGGTTTTGAGCTCCAGTCTTCAGGAAATAATTGTCCCTGATAATCATGGTAAACAAAAGTCAGAAAGCAAACAAGAGGAGGGAGATGTTTGCAGAAGTAGATACTCCCTCCCCACTGGCCAGATGGACTGGAAACTCCAACCTCAGGGGACTCTTCGTGGCCTACTGGGCCTTGTTAGGTGTCCCTGGCGCTTTTCCAGGCGTGCCATTCTCCCCAGCCTGCTGCTTGCCTGGCTCCTCTGCAGTCGCCTCTGTAGAGGCCCTGCTCAGCACTTTGCTCAGACAGTAAATGTGCTTGAGTTTCCCTTTGCCTCACGACACACAACCACTGTCAGCCCAGGCCTCACGCCTCTCTTCACAACCAGTTGTCAGGGATGGGCAGTCTTGGCCGAAGGTCCCACTTCCTCCCCTTGCTCCGCTGAGCCCCTTCTTGCTAGGTCATTGGAGATTTTGTCATGGTGGCTCAGCGGTCACCTCTCTGCCCTGGCCTTCCTTGAGTCCAACTACCCTCTTAGACATCTCCTCCCTGACCTTGTTTTGTCTCCGTTGTCCACGCCTTTGCGGCTCGGCCCTCTCCACTGGACAGCCATGTGTCCCCAGGCTTCTGTTTTTAGCATCAGTGGTATGATTCGCCCGCCGTTGCCATGGCTCATACTTACAACTGTCACCTCCCAGGGCGGAAACAGGCCCAGTGTATATGGGCCCCTTTCAGTGGTTCTTCCCTCGGCCCAGACAAGTGCTGTTTCTCTGGTTGCCCCTGTGCACCTCTCGGTAGCCACCAGGCCCTTTCCTTTGGGTACATCCTGGAACTGGAATGGCTGTCACGGGGCATGCATATTTGTTAGATTTTTCCAGGAACTTTCCTTTGGGGTCAGCATGGGGGGCCCAACTCCTTGGAGGAGGTGATGAAGGTGAGCGAGTGCAGCTCACTGTCTCTCTGTCTTCAGGGGAGCAGCAGGCCCTGGCCTCGCGGGAAGCTGCTGGTACACTCAGGTGAAGCCTTGGTGTCCCTGCATCCTGCAGGAAGCAGGGTATCCATGTGGGCGGGGCGGGGCCAGCCTGAGGTCCTAAGGAGAAAGGCCCCTGGAGGGAGGCCGAGGTGCTGGGAGAAGATGGAGGACTCGGGGGTTCCTCATGAGTAGGAACCAGCTGGTAGGATGGTAGGACACAGGCCATTAAAGACAGACCTGGTTGGGTGTGACCTCCCCCATCGAGAGGAGGCAGACAATAACTCCTTTTTAAAAAGTCCTTTTACTCATTCTTCAAGTCCCAAGGACATGAGAGCCTGCGGGTGTCTTGCCCCTGGCCAAGGTACTTCCTGGCCGCTCTGTCCAGGGCACCAGAAACCTCATTAACTCAAGTAGCACATCTGTGTGGACAGGTGCCCGATGACAGGTACATAGCTCCATGGCTCATGGGGCATTCTAACCTCTGGTCAGGAAGCACAGCCGGTGGGGGCAGCAAGGGGTGGGTTCCCACTGTGGAGACCGAATGCTCCAGGGGCCTGGGGCCCAGGCCTTGGGAATGCGGAGACCAAGGGAAGCAGGTGAGGCGCTCAGAGAACCCCAGAGCCATGTGTGCGTGTGTGTGTGTGCAATCAGGGCAACAGGAGCTGGAAGGGGCTGGCCTCTGAGTTAGGCCTGAGACTGAACGGGGGCCCTGGACCAAAGTCAGGCACCCATAAAGGCCAGGCAGCCCTCAGGCTGTGACCAGAGGAGGCCAAGGCCGAGGCTGCCCTGGAAAGAAGAAGCCCTGGAGATGGGCAAAGCTGGGAAGGCAGGTACCCTGAAGAAGTGGCCCCCGAGGTCTGAGAGGACAGACTGCAGGAGGGATGAGGGGGCCTGGGTAGGAGTGGCCAGCCTGGGTTGGGTGGGGGCTGGCTGATCCTCCAGGCGCCTCCCTCCTGTTGCTTAATTGAAGCCTCCCACCTTGTTGCACTGCCAACAGCCCCTTGAGATGTGAGTGTTCTTGAGCCCCTCAGTGTCCCCAGGGCACCCTCAGGCCAGAGAGGGCTTTCCCTCTGTGCTCTGGTGTCTGTGGGACTGGCGCCTGGACAGGAGAATCATAGGCAGTGAGATCCCTCGAGTCCAAGAAGGGAGAAGTCCCTTTGTGAGGAGCAGGGCCCCTCTCCTGGGAGGGCGTAGGCTTCTATGTGCCCCCCGGGAAGCTGGCTTTATGCTTTGTCGTTACTACCTCAACTTGTAGGCTTTTTTACCTGTGCAGATTTTTTTCCCCAGCTGGGCTGTGCAGCATGTGTGATCTCAGTTCCCCTACCAGGGATCGACCTCATGGCTTCTGCAGTGGGAACACAGTGTCTTAACTCCTGGACTGCTAGGGAAGTCCCCCTCTGCGGGTGTTTAGATGCCAAAGGAGCCAGAAAGGAAGTATCCACTGGGTCTCATCTTCCAGGCTCTTCAGGAGGGGCTGTGGCTACATGCTCTGAGCATTCTGGGGCCCCCAGACTCCAGGGCTGGGGAGGGGAGGCACTTGTGCTCATAGGCCCTTCCCAGGCTTCCCCCATCCCCAGCACCTGGGGTTGGCCTACTCTGGGGCAAGGCCAGGCCTGGGACTAGCCCTGTGCAACTGGCTTCCTCACCCTGTGGTGTGTATCCTCAGCCAGAGAGGGGACTTTGTCCAATTGGGCAGTTTTGAGAGTGAGTCTAAAAATAGACCCCCATCCAGGGCTGTCTGGTTCCTGGGCTAAGAGAGCCTGTAAACAGGACACACCCCAGAGTCTCAGTCACTAGGATTGGCCTGATGGCTTCCTCCAGGCTCACAGCCCTCCCTCAGCCCTCCTGTCACATCCTGGGGACCAGGAACCTGGGCAGGCACTTTTCCCATTGGGAAGCATATCCCCATTTTACAGATAGGAAACTGAGGCTCAGTGGAAACAAGCTACTAGGTCCTGTAGGCCGTGAGGGCACTGGACGACTGCAGGCCTTTCCTGCAGCCCTGCGCTCTATCAGGAGTGGTGTTCAGAGACTTGAACTGGGAATATCAACAGGGCTTCCCGACCCTGGGGTAGATGTGTTCCCTGGGCCGTGGTGGTCTAAGTGCGGGGTCCACTTGGAGCTCAAGCTGCTGACTCCGGCCTATTGGTGGCCGCTGGCTGCATTTGGCTAACGGTACTGTACCCTTAGCCAGCTGGATTGTGGCTCGACCCTATCTCCTGGAAGGCAGGGAGATCACAGTTAAAGGGAAGAGGCAAATGCCCCCATGCCCTTCCCATCCCTGGACCCTTCTGGTGAGGGTGGCAGGGTGGCCTCTATCCCACTCCTATGTCATGGGGCTTCCCTTCCAGAGGCCGAGGGGATCCGGCAGTGGAGTGCGAGGACCAGACACCCCAGCGATGACCAGGTGGGTCTTAGGTAGTGGAGTGACCGCCAGGTGTGGGGGGGGTCCTGCCCTGTAGCCCCTCCTCACGGGCCGGGCTCCCCCCAGTTCCCCCGTCTCCAGAGTTGTCTACAACGGCAAGAGGAACAGTAGCCCCCGCTCTCCCCCCAACAGCAGTGAGATCTTCACCCCAGCCCACGAGGAGAATGTGCGCTTCATTTACGAAGGTACACGGGGTGTCCGCAGCCAGCGCCCCTGAGCCCCTCCGCCCCCTGTACTCCTGTGGGGTGTGGAGACCCAGTTCTGGTCATGGGTGTGCATGGTTAGCACTATGGTGTTCCTGAATGGCAACACCCCAGAAGAGGCAGTGTGTGGAGTCAGTGGTGTTTGCTTGGGAAGAGGGGTGCCATGGAAGATGGCGCACCCTGGGGAACCTGGGGTGTCTTGGAGGTGGTGTGGTGGAGGTGTGAGCACGTGTGCACAGCATTTGTGCTGGGAGGTTGGGGACGGAGGACGTGGGAAAGATGGGGCACCCACCTTGAGGAAGTGCTGTACCCTAGTGGGTCTCAGAAGCCTCTGTGACTGCAGCTCTGGTCATGGTACCATGAGGCCGAAAGGGGCATGGCTTGGGCAGGGCTCCTCGAGGGAGCAGGGTTTGTTGAGGACAACTTCAGGTTAGGAGCAGGCTGGACTTGGGGGCCAGAAACTGTTGAAGTGGGAGTTTGGGCTCGGGGGGCCTGCGGGGCCACTCGGAGGGGAGGGACAGGGCAGGAGCGGGTGCCATCCGCTTGGACACTGACGGGGCCGGATGGCAGGCCCAGGGGTAGGGGCCCTGACCACCCCTGCTTCCTGCAGCCTGGCAGGGTGTGGAGCGGGACCTGCGCAGCCAGATGTCGGGCAGCGAGCGGGGCCTGGTGGAGGAGTACGTGGAGAAGGTCCCTAACCCCAGCCTGAAGAGTAAGTGGGGCTGCCCTAGGCGGGAGGGGCCGACCAGGGGGCAGGAAGGCCCACCCACCGGCTGCTTCCAAGACAGCCTGGTGGGGTGGCCTGGATCCCAGGGCTTTCAGAGGCAAGGGCAGGACAAGGGACAGACCCTGCCTCTCCACCTGCACCTACCACTGACCATTCTGTCCCTCGGCAGCCTTCAAGCCCATCGACCTGAGCGACCTGAAGCGCCGGAACACGCAGGACGCCAAGAAGTCCTAAGGCGCGCCAGTGCCCCTCCCCCGGCCTCCGGGAGATTTGGGTGCAGCCTGCCGCTGGCCACCGCCTCTCCTGTGGGCTCAGCTCCTGGGAGGGGGAGGGGGCCTTGCTCCCAGTGGGCCGAAAATCCCAGGACCAGGACAGGCATGATTGATGGCCAAGGCCTGCCCCTTCTCCCCGAGCCTTTCCTTTCCTCTCGGGGTATCTCAGGTTACCCCTGTCCCTAGGAGGGCCTCGGCCCTGCCAGCCCATGCCCGCTCCCCCCGCCCCCGGGGGCCTGGCTGGACCTTTGGAGCTGCTGGTCCTGCCTGCCCCCAGGGCCTCGACCCTGATTCTTGTCGCCTTCTCCTGCCTCCACCCCTGACCCCTGGCCACTTCCAGGATCAGGAGGGAGATGAGGGGCCTCCTTGTTGTCTCCTGTGCTGTGGGACTGGGCTGGTTTTGTCCTGAAGTGGCCAGGAGCCAGGACAGGGTGGTCCCACCCACACCCAGCATGGGTCCCTCACTGACCCCTGCTGCATCTGTGGCCGGAGCATCTGACCCCCCACCCCACTGTCCATCCTGGCCCCGTCCTTGTCAGCTTCAGGATAACACCAGCTCTCCGGGCCTGGCACACTGCTGGGTGCCCCCTCCAAGGGTTCTAGGCAGCCAGGTCTGGCCCGCCCTTGGGAAGGGGCGTGGGGCTGGCCTGAGCTGATGAGGCTACCCAGTGGGTCCTGCTCTGTGTGGTGAGTTGGGAGGGTCTTCAGGGCCGTTTTTTTTCTTCCTGTGCCCTGCAGATCCAGGTGTCTGACTGGAACCTGAGGACCAGTAAATAAAAGTGGGGTGGCATTGGCTTGGCAACTTGGTCTCTGAGGCCCCTGTCTTGGCTGCCCACACGGGGCTGGAAGCCCAAGGCCCAGAAGTTCCATCTGATCCCTGGGCTCCACCAGGGGGCTTGGGCTTCTGGAGGGCAGTGGGAGGTGGAGGTGGGGGCCCTGGAGGTAACATCCCTCAGCAGCACTGGGTCCTTGGGGGGTGGCCTGTCTGCTGTCCAGGGAGGGTGGCTGCTGGACTTGGAGAGCCCCAGTGCACTTGACCTTCAGACCTGGACGTAGCCCTGGCGGACAAGCCAAACCGGAATTTATTTCGGGAACAGCCTTTCCTGTTAGAGTATTCTGGGGCCCCAGCGGCCCCACAGGTGGCTCTGGGAGACGTCTTCTCCTGGAGGGGGTTCCCCAGGGATGAGGGCACAGGAAGGATGGTTCATGCAATAAGCAGCAGCCAGTGGGCGTTGGCTGGTGCCAGACCCTGAGCCAAGTTCCTGTAACCACACAGGCCTGCTTGCTCCCCAGGGACCTATGGGGCATCCTGCCAAGGGTTTGAGTGCCTGCTGGGCTGGGTCACCCACACAGCCCCCGTGCCTGTGGCTGAAAGGAGGTGGGTGTGGCCTGGCTGGGGTTCAGGGCCCTGTGGCCAGAGGCTGAGTGGGCGCACGGGCACATGTACCCTCTACCCAGCATGTCCAAGACCACTGAGGATGGGGTGATGGTCAGCCAACAGAGATCCCCCGTTGGGGAAGGGGAGGAATGGGCCTGAACCCAGCCAAGCCACTGCTGCACGTGTGGCATTGAGCAAGCTGCTGAGTCTCGAAGCCTCAGTTTTCTGAAGTGGAGGTTAGCGCCTTCCTCTGGGTGGCTGCTGAGTATTAGGGCCTGCTGCCACAATAGTCACCTCATGGATGCTGTTGACAGGGCCCTTGGCCCACAAGACTGCGGGGGCCTGGATGTCTGCCCTCCTGCAGCCACGGACCTGGCCTTGCTGTGACTCCGGGACATGTAACACTGCTGTGCTGCCTGTTTCCCGTTTAAAGTGGGGATTTGGGCTGTGGCGACTGGAAGGCCTCCCCCTGAAGGGGTGTTCAGGCCCCCTGGCAGCACACTGGAAACATCTAATACGTTGCGTTGGTTAAAAATCGACCCGACTTTGCTCCCAACCCTCTCTGGGTCGTCATCCGTCCTGTGGGGTTGGAAAGTGGGAATGGTGGCACCCCAGGCCCCCAGCGTCTGGGCCTCCGCTGTCTGTAGCCACCCTCCCCGGCCTCGCCTGCCAGCACTGATGCTTTGCCCCTGTGTGGGTGGGTCCATGGGACAAGCCTCGAGGCCTTTTCATTCCTGCTGTCCCCGCCAACTTAAGGTTTTCTGAGAAAGAGGCCCAGGCCTGGAGTCTTCAGAGGTGGGAATGTGGTTAATGGGCTGTGCCAGGGAGAATCCTCACCAGCACGGTGGGCTGCCTGGTCGACCCTGAGTGGCTGGAGACACCTCCCCTACCATCAGACAGTGAGGGCAGAGGAGATGAGGGAGTGTCCTGGTGGATGGGTTACCCACATCTCCATCACGTTCTACCCTTGGCAGTGCCACACACATCTCTCTCTGCTTTTATTCTGTGCTGGCAACTTGGTCAGGGATGGGGTTATTACCATGAAACCTCAGGGAGGGGGCGATTTTATTGCCCTGATGGTCCATATGAGGGAGTGGTGACCTGCTGTAGGAGACTGGCCATTATCTGATTTTTAAGCTTGTTTATCGAAATCTGAGTTTAGCACGTACTTGCTGAGCCATGTACTCTGAGCATGTTCGTGTGTGTTGAGCATAAACAATTCCCCAGTGCCAGGTAATACCCAGTCCATAGTCCCCTACTGTCGACAATAATGTATTCCTCGAGGGTTATAGACTCAGAAAGGCCAAGTGCCTCAGCTGCATCAGCCTGATGGATCCCTTCAGTCTGTCTTAGTCACAGTACTGCCTCCTACATTTTCCCTCCGTTTATGATTGAAGACTCCCTGGATACCAGATGGAGTTTCCCAAATTCCGGTTTTGGCTGGTTGCATCATTGTAGTGTTAACAGGCTCCTCTGTTTCCTGGGTTTCTGTAAACTGAGGTGAGACAGCCACGATGGGATTCATTGGAGCAGACTTCGGGTGTAAAGGGATTGCTCTGACTGCTGTTGAGAACAGGCCATAAGACTCAGGGTAGAAGTGGGGAGACCTGTTAGGAGGGCTGCCTCTGGTGAATTGGAGGAGGAAGCAGCTGGGTGAGGGGGCAGGTAAGGAGCGTAACGTGGGCAGTGGAATTTGAGATGCCATTGGATGTCTTATGTAGAGGTGCCAAGTGGGAAGCTGAGTCTAGTGGATCTGGAGGGGCCACAGGTTGGAGATAAAAGTTGGGAGTAATTTTAATGTTGATGAAGAAGGGAGAAGGTTGGGACGGGTCCCTGCGTTCAGGGAAGGGAGGAGGAAGCAGGATAGGGGACTGAGAGCAGTGGAGAGCAAGGTAAGAAAGGGCGGCCAGGGGAGGGCCCAGGACTGAAGGCTGCTGCAGTGTCCAGGAGGAGGCCCAGGCAGGCAGAGAGTTTGGCCAGGTGCAGCCCTCAGACCTCTGACTCACCTAGAGGCAACCACTTTCAACTTTTCTGCTGATACTTTTGTATTTCTGTTTTTCAATATCATAAATGAACTGTGCTTCTTGGTTCTCCCCTTTGCTTCTTACCCCCAGCCCAACTCATTTGCATGCGTGCTCAGTCATGTCCGACTCTGCAACCCATGGACTGTAGCCCCGTCCTCTGTCCATGGGATTCTCCAGGCAGGAATACTGGAGTGGATTGCCATTTCCTTCTCCAGGGGATCTTCCCAACTGCGGGGATCAAACCCACTTCTCTTACGTTTCTTGCACTGGCAGGAGGATTCTTTACCACTGGCACTACACACATGTTTTTACCATCCACTGTCCTCCCTGGATTTTTTTTTTCCTCTCATAACTTTGGTTACATCAGTGTTGAGTATTTAAATTATGATGTCTATGTGTTCAGAGCTGAGCCATGTGGTAAACTGTGATTTCTGCTCAGCTTTCTGTTCTTGAAGTTATTAATTGCCACCTTTTTTCATTTGCTTAGTTTTCTGTGTACTAACACTAAAGACCTGAACTCTGCACCAGGTTATCTAAATCTCAGTGTGTTCAGTCACTTTAATCCCCTTGAGGTGTCTCTCCTGTAAACTTGCCCTGCTTAAGGCGGCCTCTCCCAGTGACCCACTCTGCCTGGCACACTAGTGCCATCCTGGGGGTGCCCATCACTCCCTTAGGTGTGATCTTTATTGTAGTCCCTCTGAGTGCTACACACACACACACACACATGCTGGGTAGTTCCCATGCTTTTTTGGGGGGGAAGGGCGTGAGATGAAGGGCTCAGGTGGAGGTGGGAAGGGAAGCAGAAATGGCGAAGGGGCAGAGAGCCTGGAATGTTCATCTTCCTGAATGCGGGGTGATGCTGTGTGGGTGCTGGGCCCTGCTTTGGAAAGTGGGTTCCCCCACTGGTAGCCCCTCCACCCCATCTGCAGGGCAGCCTGGTCAGAATCGATGTTTATTGGCTGGATGAGTCCAGCCCCTGCCCGGCCTCCACCCCATCTCCACCCTTGACTTCACCAGCCTGTTCCAGTTCCCTTGGGGACAGGGACAAGGTGAAGGAGGACAAGGGCAGAGGGAGTCAGGATGGGGAGGGCTGTCAGGAGGCCCCTGGGTGAGTGGCACACCCGTAGGGCAGTCACCAACCCTGAACTCAGCTGGCGTGAAGGAGAACTTGTGCCCTCCCTGTGCTAGCTTGTGCCCACAAGGCTTCTGGGCATGGAGGACGGGTAGGGGCGCCCCCGTGGACAGGGGCTCAGAGGCAGGCTAGAGGCTGGGGAGCCTGGGACAAGCAGTAGTTGAAGCCTCAAGGTCAGGGGTCTCAGGTCCTCAGAGGTGCAGCCAGCCACGCTGCCCTGCAGCCCCCACCAATCACAGCAACGTCTCATCCCACCTGGGCCACAGGAGAGCCCGGTCCACTGCAACTCACTTTCTGCCCTTCCCTCCCTGCAATATCCCGTGGCAGGAGGTCAGGGTCCCCCTCAGGAGGGCCCCAGTGCCTGGGAGGTGAGTAATTCTATTTACCTTTCCTGAGAGGCCTCCTGTCCTTTCATTTGCCCCAATTAACCCAGCTTTGCCTGAGCAGCTCCAGCCCACGTGTCTGGGCGGGGACTGTGAACACCCCCTCCCCCAGGTACCAGCAGTCACTTCCCACCAGCTCCTAGAAGCAGGGCCACCTGGCTGGTCCATTTGGCTTCTGCTCTTGGCTCCTGCTGCCCATTCCTCTCTTGACAGCACCCCTGCTCCTCCCTTCTCCACACCCCCCTGCACTGGGCATCATGGCGCCAGCCACAGGGGCAGCTCGTGAGGCGTGACCATAGTCCTGATGCTCCTGCATTTGCCGCTACCCTCTGCATCAGGTGCACTGTGCCCCAGGGGTCCACAGCTTGCACTCAGGGCTTGCCCATCTTGACTCTGCATGAAGATCAGCCCTCACTGACTACCAAGCAGCGTGCCCACCCACCACACGACAGACAACACCCTCGTGCACAGCTGTCCTGGAGTAGCAAGGACTGCAGGGACTTCCTGTGAACTGACTGTTGTGCTGTGCCACAGTCAGGAAAACGGCTGTGTCTGCACTTGGATGGTCTCAATTTGGGGCATTCATCTCTCCCTGCTTCAGTTGGCAAGGTGGACTGCGATGCTGGGGTGGAAGCAGAGACCAGTAGAGGACATCCAGTTCTGGCCTGTCCAGTGATGCCCTCACTGGACCTAAGCCCAGCCCTGGCTGCGGCTCCAGCAGGGAGCCAAGATGTATTCATGTGGGGTTGGTAGGACTGTGATGTCAGTGGCTCACCCCTAGGCCGTCAACTCCCTTCATTTCTCTGCAGGCGAATGGTGACCCTCCAAGGGTGGGGGAGCCAAGACTGAATGGGCACTGTCCACTCTGGCTGGGGGTGGGGGTAAGCCTACCTAAAGTGGACTGGGGGCAGCACATGCAGGTGGGGCACTTCCAGCCACCACTCACATCCTCAGGGGTTCCAGCTCCAATTCACCAGTATGATGGGGTAGCGAGGAAAAGTCCAGAGGGGGTGAGCCCATACGGGCTGTCCATGGCCACTCCCTTCTCATGGGGAAGCCCTGGGCTCAGCCAGCCCTTCTCCAGTCCAGCTCTCTACCCAGGGTGTACACAGAGCTCTTTATTGTTGGAGGACACATTTCCTTGAACATGGGCATGCTGACACCCAGGATGACAAAGGGGCCCATGTTCGCAGAACAGCTTTCCCACCGCACGCCATCCCCCACCCCTGGGCATAGAGCAGGTGCCCCTCAAACCACGACACTGGGGAATGTGTGGACAGGGGTGCTGTCTTGCTTCCACACTCTAGCCTCTGTTGGACATCAGTTCCAGATTTCTGGTGATGGCCTCTCTGGGCCTCTGAGTCCAGCCCCAGCTGGAGTTCTGGGGGCTTCACTGGGGGTTTTCGGCCGATCCAGGAAGGCCACCAGCCAAGCGGGTCTCGGTAGAGGGGTCCTGGCTAGTCCCATTGCTGCCACTGCCCCTTGCAAGCAGCAGCTTCTCACTGGGGGGGCCCCTGAGGGGCCTGGTTGTGTGGCTGCCAGCGTGGCGCTCCTCCTGCAGTGCTTTGCCCTCACGCCAGCGATGCCAGCGCCGCAGCAGCTCTGACTGCACCTGGGGTGGGCAGGTAGGTCGGGCCATACCCAGGGCCTGCCCCTGCCACCCTCCCAGGATCCCCAAGCTTCCAGCTTTGAAGGGCAGTGTGGTGCCCTGGGTATATAACCAGACAGGCTCTGTCCCCACAGAAAACAGGACATCTGGGAGCCTCTCCCTCTCTAGGTGCAGGGCTGAGGCTGACCTAACTTGGCAGGCCTGACACCCAGCATCCCAGCAGCTGAGCCCAGTGAGTGCAAGTGGACACAAGGGGCTTGCACACCTGAGGGGTAGGGTGAGGGTGTCTACACTCCCCCCAAAACACCGCCCCCCCTGCCCCCCACCACCTACCTCCTTGTTGAGGAAACAGTAGAGAATGGCCACCAGCAGACCCTGGGGAGAGGGGTGGGGTCAGGGCCGCTCAGGGCCTGGGCTTTGGGCGGTTATGGGGCAGGAAGGCACCTGGAAGGAGCTGAGGAAGAGGTCGAAGAAGAGCTTGGCGGAGCGCAGGGTGCCCTGGGCGTGCTCATCGGTCACAAAGGCGAACACCACCTCGTGGACTCCCAGCAGGGGGATGAGGGTCAGTGTGGACTTGGCCAGCCTGTGGGGGTGGAACCTGAGCCACCTGGCCCAGGCCCTCACCAGGGCTCTGGTGCCCCACACCCACCTATACCCCCTCTGGCCCCCAGGGGTGTCCGGGTCTGTAAGCTGCCTACCCCCCGACAACCCCACACCCACCGGAATTTGTAGTCAGTATAACGCATCTGGTGGGCTCGCAGCTTGGCCACCAAGAGGTGAAGGATACGGATGAAGATGAAGAAGTTGATCTGTGTGTGGGGGACACAGCTCAGGGCAGCCCCTGGCCCTGACCTATCCCTCCTGGAGGTGGGCTGGGCAGCCAGCCAGGCCCTGGCTTCCGGGGCCTAGGGCTGTGGGCACCCACTCAAGGATGAGAAGCCTGGCCCGAGGCACAGAGCGCCGGCCAGTGTCCTGGCAGAGTGCCAGGTCTCCCTCCCTGCCCACCCAGGCAGGGGGCCGTCTGTCTCCTTGGGCTGCTGCAGGCTGATGGAGGAAGCAGGAGGCTGGCGGGCGGGGGGAGGGGGGCAACTCCAGCAGCCTCTCAGCCCTCCCTGTGGTGCCAGCAGGTGCCCTGTTTCCTCACCACGATGGCCAGGAAGACAGGGAAGCGCAGAATCCACCAGAAGGCCATGTTGTCATTGCTAGTCCAACACCTACAAGGCAGGGACTGCTTGTGTCCTGGCAGCCTCCCAGTGCGCCACCCCCCGCCCCCCGCCCCCGCCATCCCATAGATTCTGTGGGATCTAATTAGTGCCTCAGGAAAAGAAGGGAGATAATGACCAATGACCTCTACCACGGGCGCCAGGTTTGCTTACCACCCCCCACTGATGCTGGCCAGAGGCCCCCGAGCCGCTTTCACACCCTGAAGCCACATGGCCATTCCCCGCGGGGCTGGGCTCACCTCCCAGCCAGCAGAGGTGAGCCCCTCTCCAGCCCACCCTCAGTCAGCCAATACTCACTGGATGTTCTCAAACAGACACTTCACCACGGCCCAGGGGATGACGAACAGCATGGGGGCACCTGTGGCGGGCAAAGAACAGCTCTGGTCCCGGGGCCCTGGGCTGCCTGCCCTCACCCCTGACCCCCGCACACCAGCCCACTCACCCCAGCCGATGCCCAGGTAGAGGGGGAAGCAGCTCCTCTCGGGGACGGTGGCGAGGCTCAGCAGGCTGTGCAGGTACACGCCCTCCACCAGCAGCCAGCAGTAGTTGGCCACTACGCCATACTGCATGAACACCGTGGCCACCCGGCAGCCGGCCACTGCCTGGCCGCGGGGGCAGCGTGAGCACAGGCCTCCCAGCCACCTACCACCCCGGGGCCCGGAGGCCAAGAAACCGGGCCCCGGCACTCACCCCGCACTCACCCCATCACTCAGCCAGACGCTCACGCTGATGTCGTCCCCGATCCTCTGGCTGTAGCGCGTCTTGAGCAGCGTGTCGATGACCAGCACGGAGCTGGCCTTGAGCATGAAGGACACGAACAGGTTCATGTGGATGTAGTTGCGGGTGCAGTGCAGCTTACTGCGGGCACGGCGAGTTAGTCCCTGCCCCCTGCCCACTGTGGCCCCGCCCCCCACCCCCGTGTGGGTCAGTGGGTGTACCTGAGGCCCAACAGGGTGGCGAGGGCCAGGAGCAGGGCCCCCAGGGACAGGGAGTAGCCCACCGTGTACATCACCTGGAAACTGCTGTACATCTTGGCTACCTCCTTCTGCAAACGGCAGTGGCCAGTCGGGGCTGGAGAGGGCCGCCTCGCCCGACCCCAAACCCCACCCCTACGCTGTGGCACCCACCGCGGGCTGACCTGGACTTCAAGCTCCTCGTCGTCCATCTGGCACTGGGAGGCATCTCGCCACGGCTGCCCCCGAGGCCCACGCACCCACTGCCCATCGGGCCCGCACCTCTTGAAGACGAGGCGGTGCTGCACTGGGAGGGGCAGGCTCTGGTCAGCGCCCCGCCCCCGCGATCGACCCCCTCGGCCGACCCCCCACATCCCTCCTGCGGTTACCTTTGTGGTACCAGGGCAGGTACCAGGGGCAGGAGATGTTGGCCGTGGTGTTGGGAGGGGCATCCGGCCAGCAGGAATATTTGTCAAAGGTTCTGTTACAGACCAGCTCTGCAGAGGCGGGGCTGGGTTACTCCTCAGCAGGGCCTGGTACCCACGGCCCTTGTGGCACGCTCTCTGCTCCCTCCAGTGCGTGCTGACCATCCTGCCTGCCCCGGACGCCTCTGTCCAGCCTGGTTCTAAGCTCCAGCTGTGCCTGGCCACCTCCCCTTGGATGCCCCGCCTCTCACCCTGGTAGTCCCCCCTCTTCCTAGTGCCCCTCTGGCAGTACTACTGTCCCTGGAGGCTGAACCCCAATTCTGTTGCCATCCTTCTGGGCCCAACACCAGCCCCCTTCCTCGTCCAGACAATGGCTTGGCTTCCCAGGCCGCTTCTCCTGCCCTAGTCTCTCTCTCTCTGCACCCGAGTGATCTTCAGAACTTGTCCAGAACACTGGTGCTGGGTCTCCCTGAGCACTCTAAATAATGGCCCATCTCCCTGTGCATCACCAGGCCCGATGCCCTCTGCCTGCCCCTCCCGGTTCACTTCCCCCACACACTGCCTCCATGGGAGCGAAAACTGTGTCCAGGCCTCAGGCGTGGAGGGCTGGTGCCCAGCAGCAGAGGAGGGTGGTGAAGCACCCCAGTTCTGGGGCAGTTCTTGCATTTCTTAGACACCCTGATCTGTAGCCCTGGGCTAGTCACTAGCTCCTCTGTGGCTCAGTTTCCTCACTTGTAAATGGGTGGGTGGGGGTTGGGGGCACAGGGCTTTCCCATGAAGAGGGCCCTGGACTCGGGCCGAAGACAGGGCTCACCAGTCGGCGGGGGCAGCAGGCTCAGGTTGTGGAGACACTGGTCACCATAGAGTTTCCACTTCTCAAACAGGAAATCCATCACCTGAGCGGAGGGGGTCTCTGGCTGCGGGGTGGGTGGGGAACAAATGGATGGACAGAGGGGACAGACTGGCATCAGCACAGGGAGCAGGCAGCCTGGTGGGGGTCGGGGGCTGGATGGGGGACGGGCAGTGCTCACCTGGCAGGCCAGCAGCAGCAGCAGCAGGGAGAGGTGGGGGTAGCGTGGCTGGATGGGGGGCATGCCTCTGGGCAGCTGCCCCCCACATCTGGCTGGGGTTGCACAGCTGGGACAAAGAGGTCCTCACGGGTGCACGCTCCTCTGGGGTTGCGAGCATCAGAGCAGCAGGGTCTGTGCGGTGGGGGGCAGGCTCTGGTGTGAAGAGGCGCAGCTGGTTTCTCTCGTGATCAGCAGGGTGTCCTGCTTGCCTAAAACCACCCCTCCCTCGGAGTCTCCAAATCCTACTGATGGAGTGGGAGCTGGGAGGGAAGTGATGCAAAAAGTGGCCACTCTGCCACTTGGGGGTTGGGGTCTGGCCCCGTGCCTGGGGGTTTGGCGCCATCACCCAAGGGGAGCTGCTTTCTCACGGCCCGTGACTGTCTGTCTGGAGGCTGGGCCGGCCCCAGAGCCCCTCCCCTCCATGCTAGCTAAGTGATCACAGTCCTGCCTGGTACCAAAGATGTCAGGAGGGGAAGCAGCCTCCCTAACTGCCCACCTCCTCTTTCAGCCCTTGCTATCCTTCCCACTATTCTTAGCCCCTGGGAAAGTCAGTTTGGCAGGCCCGGGTAGGGTGCCGGGACCATCCATCATCACTTAGTCCCCAGGGATGTGGTTATTGAGGTGGCTCTGGGCCAGGTTCCAGCCTTGCCAGGAGCCAGAAGTGCCAGGCGTATGCTTAAGGTGGTCCCTGGCACAGGCATACTCCCTTGCCCAGGACTGGGGTGTCTAGGGGCTTCCTTGGACCCCACCTAAGACTCAAGACGGGCTTCCTGGGTTCCCTGGGCCATAGCATGCAGGCAGCCGCAGTGTGTTCCTTTAAGATGAGCACTTCCGGGCTGCCGGGGGCTCAGACACAGGACCGCTGCCCTCATGATTCCTGCAGTGGGGGGCCCGAGGTGCCTGGTCCTGGCCAGAGCCACGCTTGAGGCATCAGCAGCCCCATCAGGCATTGTGTCACTGCTTCCAGAGTCCGTTTTCTGCTCTACTGAATTCCACAAGGGCAAAGCGAGGGGCTCCCTTATGCGAGCCCCTCTAGGGCTGTGGATGGGCCCCTCCCACCAGGTACCCTGCCACAGAGTGAGCATGTGGTGGACCGATGGATGGACAGATGGACGAAACTGGCTGGCTGTAAGGCGGTGCCTGGGAAAAGCCAGGGAGGAGGTAGGGAGGAGGGGCGCAGGCTACGGCCGAAGGTGGCGGGTTCCCGGACAACCCTGGATCTCAGTCTCCTCCCATTGGAGTCCAGATGGGCCCTCAGGGGGCCAGTTCACGTGGACTCTCCTGTGATTCACTCCTCACCCTGCATGGGACGCCATGTGGTGGGTCCACACAGACTGCCGTGGGGCTCCTCACCCTTGGGCCAGGGTGTGGGTCAGGCCTGGTGAGGGAGGGCCCAGGAGTCGCTGGTCTGCAGGTCCTGGTCTAGGTGAGGAGCCAAGGTTTAGGGCTGCTCTGGAGGAGCTGGACCGGAGGGCTTTCCCAGGGAGTAGCCCCCCAGGCGGGTGGAAGATGAGGGGCGGTTCAGGTGTCCCTAGCCCAAAGGGCCTTATCTCCTGATTCTTATCAAACAGCCTGCTGCCCTGCCCTTGCCCACCCAGGCCACAGAGCCTGCTGTGTGAGGCCCTGCTGCGGGAGAAGGGGAGACGGGTGGGCCGGCCCAGGGAGACAGAGGCAGCCTGGATAACTAGAGGTTGGAGGGGTGGGGGAGGCAGAGAGTGACAAAGGATGGCTGAGGCGGAGCGGAAGGTGCATAGCAAGCAGGGGACAAGGGGAGAAAAGATACCGCCCGATAAGCTGCCCCAGCCCAGAGGCCCTGCCTCCGGTGGTGACGGGAGGGTGATACGGCCGGACTCGTCCAGTGAGGAGCTCCAAAGCAAGATGTTGGCCCCATCAGAGCCCAGCTGGAGGGTGGGGGGTGGCCCAGCTGTGCCTTGACTTTCCCCTCTGAAAAGTGGAAGTTCACCTTGCTGACTTCCTAGGGCTGTTAGGAGAGCTCAAGGTGAGCAGGGCAACAGCTGGGCCAGTCTGCCTTCCAGGTAGGAGTCAGTCAGTCTGAGAACCACAGAGAGAAGCAGAGCCCCAGGGTAGAGGGCAGGGAAGGATGGGCTGCCCTGGGGCCCCAGCCAGGGCAGGGGAGGGCGGAGGGCGATTCTCCATACCCTTTACTCTGGTCTAGCACATGGCGCTGGGAATCCTTGAAGATTCATGCCACACAATTCAGTACCTACAGATCCCAGGCTGGGTAACCAGTTCAAGGCACCCAGGCCCCAGGGCCCTAGGGATCAGGGCATCAGCACCCCGCCACCAATTTAAGAGGAGGATGACCGCTGTCATTAAGACTCTGATAGAAACACAAGAAGCGGCAGAAACGGATAAGTCCCCTCATGCCTTTCAGGGGGAGTACGGGCAAGATTTCAAGGCACCTCTCTGCATGAGGGCTGGGTACGGGATGACTTTCAGCTGTGTGCAAGGCTGAGGTCCTGAGGTCCCTGCCCTGAGCGCCCAGGTGTAAGGCTGACCCCACAGGAGAGGGGGACACTGCGGGGCCCAGTTCTGGTCCTGGGACCAAGGGCAAATATCAATAATTGAACTTTTCAGAGCCTCGGCTTCCTACTTGTAAAATCCTTGGCTCTGCATCACCAAAGAGTAAATGAGCTTTGCCACTTGAAGAGGAGGACAGAGTATCAGGTCCAGGCCCCCTCCCTACCGTGGGGGGCACTGCAACCCCAGAGGCAGCCTGCCAGGCCCAGGGATAAATATTTGTTGAATGAATGAGGACTGAGACCTGGATGCAGAGGTGCCCCTCCATGCCTCCCATTGGCTGTGGCATCAGGCAGGGCTGCTGTCTTCCACCTTATTACTCTCCTGGCATGGCCCAGGAGCCAGTGGGGGGTGGGGGACTAACGGCAAGGGACCAAGCCTTCTCCCTTCACCTACCTGGAGGCCCGGCTCCCTCTCTGGCCCTGGACTCCACCTGCCCGGCACAGGTAGCTCAGGATTAGACACTGATGAGGTGGGACGGAAGGCCAGGTTTCTCTCAGCCCCAGCTCACCCCCTCCTCTGTTTCCTAGCCTCCCCCACTCCAGAGGCTGAGGCGGGGGCGGGGCATGTGTTCTGCCCCCTGCTTGGCAGAATGCATCATTCCTGGGGGCCCAAAGCTCAGCCGTTTCCCCAGTTTCCCTTGGGGATGTCCCAGACTCCAGACCTGGAAGTGGGGAAAACACCACCCCCCCACAGAATGGCTGGGCTCCATGAGGTGGGCACTGGTCACCCCAGCTTCTGAATGGGGCCTGCCAGCTTCTGATGAGAATGGGCTTGGTGGGTGTTTGTGAAACCAGAGCAAGTGGCAGAAGGTCATGGCCCCAGGGTGAGATCAGATCACCGGCCACAGGTTGTTGACAAAGCCTGATTCCTGCGTCCTCTCCCACTCAGTGGGGGCAGGGCGGGCCTGGAAGTGGGCCAGGGTGCTACTGCCCCACCAACCCTCATGCCCCAGCACAGAAGGGTGGACAACATCCCGAGGGGTCCCCGGAGAATGCAGGTGCTCAGACATCAGGAGTCAGGGGGTTCCTGGTAGAGGCAGAAACCCTGTGGCCCTGCCTGTGTGTGGGGGCTGCCCAGTGAGGAAAGGGCAGATTGGGCAGTGCCCTACCCTCTCTGCGGATCAGAGTGATAAGTGTAGGCTCGGTAGATGAATGTGTCAGGCTGGGTGCTGTCGCCCCTCGGCCCCTCCGGGGAAACCCGGGTAACCAAGACACTGGTGGGCAGCTTTGGGGAGCAGCCGCTGCTGGAGTGAAGCAGGGCTGCCCAGCGCCCGTCCCCACGCCTTTGGGGGTGTCTCCGCGGTTCTGTGTATGCGCAAGGAGGGGAAAAGAGGGGTGCTGGAGGGAGGAATCGGGAGTGGAGGGAGGCAGCAGGACACAGCGCCCGGCGGCCACAGACACCCCACTCTTTTCCCCCACCCCGGGACGCGCTCCCCGGGGGAGGAGAGGACGGAGGAAGCGCTGAGACCCTCAGCCCTCCGGGTAGTTCGGAACCAGGTTGACCCGTCCGAGCTGGAAGGGCGCATCCTGGGGTTGGGAAGGGGGTGTCCGACGGATGAGGAGGGCGATACCCGGGACTCGAGACCGCCCACCCACGAAAGGGGTGCGCGCCAGCCAGTCCCGCGCTCCAGCCTTCGGCCCCTGGCCGGGAACTTGCCCTCGGGCCCGTCCCAGGTGCTCACCGCGGGCCGCTCCAGCCTCTCCGCGCTCTCCGCCGTCCTCCGCGCGCACGGGCCGGGGGCCCGCAGACGCTCGGCCCCGCAGCGCTGTCTGATCAGGGTCAGCGCCGGCTCCGCGCCCGCGCCCGCGCCCCGCGCCAGCCGCACGCTAACTTTCCGGCGGCGGCGACGCTGGGCGGCGGCGGAGGGGGAGGGAGGGGGCGGGGGCAGGAGCAGCCGGCAGGTGGAGCGGCGGCCGAGGGTCCCCGCCTGCTGCTCCGAGCCCCTGCCCGCGCCTCCGCGCTCCTGCCGCGGCCGCGGGGAGCGACTCGCCGCCCCGGAGCCCCTGCCCGACAGACCCCTCCCTGCGCGCCGGTGCCGGCACCTGCCTCGCGGACTCCTATACTGCGGGACTTTCCCCGAGGGCGCCGCCCCGCAGACCTCCCCACCCAGAGCTCAGTGGGGAGACCCCCGCCCGGGGAACCCGGGTGGGCCGATTGCAGCTCCCAGCCGGGAATGGAGCGGTGGACGGACAGGTGGGATGCGTGGTAGGCGCGCGACCAGAGATGGAGGCTGTGGCCCCCTGCCCCTTCCTCTCACTTCCTCCGCGTTCTGGGCCCTCGCCGCTTCTTTCCCGGGTGCTGATTGCGGGAAGGACCGATGCTCCACTTAGCCCTCAACGTGGCTCCTAGGTGACCCTTCCAGCGCCCAGAGCAAGCTGGATTGTAGCGGGGGCCAAGGCCCTCCACGGGCCGAGCCCACGCCAGGCGGGGAAGGGGTGGCCCCTGGGATGCTTCTTTAAGCCCGGTGTCCCGAGTCTTCTCCCTTAAGCCCCCTCCAGCGCAGTTCATCCAACAGCCCCCAACCCCACCCTCTTCACCAAGCCGGCTGCCCAGAGTGCCTGGCCACCGCTTCTCCTGCTTGGAGAGGACAACGCTCTGCTCCTTCCCACAAACTTCTCCTTCCTAACGCCAGATCCCAGATTCACCCTCCTGCTGATGTCCTCTTCTCCCCTGACCCCTCCGGTCTAAAGCCAGCCAGCATCTCAGCTGCTGCTTTAGGACCCCTTTCACTTCCTCACCTGCACCCCTACACACACCCCAGCGGTCAGTCTCCAGTGACCTCAGTGTCACCAAACCGCATGGACACTTTGGGGCCTCATCTTTGCTGGCATTTCAGGATCTGGGGACCCTGATGGTCATGCCCTCCTATGGAACGTTCTCCCATGGATATGGTTTCCAGGCTGGCATTCCCATCACCTCCTCTCTGCACTCTCCTCCTTTTTCCCTTGGACAGTTCCCTGTGTACCACCCGGGTCTCCTGGTGTTCACACTGCTAGATGCCCAGAGCCACATCAGGACCCCTCTCCACTGGCCCGCTGCCATTTCCTGGATGCACTTCCTCGGCCCACCCACCAGCTGGACACCCGGCAGGGATCCTGAGGTTTCCAGCCCATCATCAAATCCTAATTTTCCCTCTCATGTTTCTCTGGAATCCACTGTCAACTGCTGTCCTGGGTGCCTTCCCTGACCCACTGGGTCAGCTCTTTCTTAGATACTGTCCTTTATCTTTGGGGCCCTTCTCTAAATTCTACTTCTGTTTGGGGGTGGGGGGACATTGGAGCATATGGTTCTCCTCTACCCATGGCTCCCCCACCCTCCAGCCCCCAGAGCTGAGCTGAAGCTGGTCCCAGAACCCCATGACATGCCCACAGGTGGTCGGTGCTTGGTAACCTGACCTCTACACACCTGCCCTGCCACTGTCTGAAGGCTCAGGATGGAGGAGTATTACTGAGAGTGCCCTCCAGACCCCCATTCTTACCAGCCCACCTGGAACCCTGCCCCCAGAGCAGCCTGTTTTGGTTCAGGCAATGGTCAGAAGGCAAAGGTCAGAAAGTAGAGCTCTGCTTGCATAGGGCTGACTGTGCGAGCACTGGGGGCAGGTGCTGGGGGCGGGGAGCTTTCTGAGACGGGTCCCAAAAGACCACCATCCTCCACGCTCTTCTCCCTTCCTCTGGCACCTCTCTTCCAGCTCTCCTCCCACCTCTCTGGGGGTGGGGCACCCATAGGAACCACACTGATCTGAGTAGGTGGAATCTTGCTTGTGACCTTGGGCTCCTGCCTCACTGTGAGCCGGGTAACTGGCACCACTCTGGGTGTCTGTGAGGTTCAGGGGAGAATCTAGAGGTTCTTCCTAGATGTGGGATTAACCTGAGGAGCTGGGAAGGTCATCCCTGCTGTGTGATCTTCAGAGAGGCCCTCTGGACCTTATTTTCCTGAAGATGTTTCGGTTGGGTGGAGGCCCAGCAGTCTGGGGGGAGCTTCTGGGTGCCCCCAGTTGGGTTCTAGCAGGAAGAGATGAGAAAGAATAAATGTAGAGTGTATGATATGGGGGTGGGAGGGCATACCTGAAATGTATGGACACAGCGGGTGATATGGGGGTGGGAGGCATGCCTGAAATGTATGGACACAGCGGGTGATATGAGGGTGGGAGGCATGCCTGAAATGTATGGACACAGTGGGGAGCAGGAGGCAGAGGGAGAGGAAACAGATGGGGGTGAGGGCCCCTCCCTGGGCTGGGCCACCTTTATTTACATAACTGAATTCATAAGACATACATAGACCAGAAACTGGGAACGAAGGGGGCTGGGCCTTCCCACGGAGTGTTGGAGGTCTGGGGACTGAGGAAGGGGCCTGTCTACCACTGAGTCCCTGAGAGTCCCGTTGGCGCCTTGGAGATGTGGTGGCTCCCATGTGCCAGGGCAGGCGGGGGGCGGGGGGCTGCCCTCTGCAGCCTCGGGAGTGCTGTCCCCTCTGTCTGTGCTGTGGGCTCTGGAGGCACACCCAGAGTTCAGTTTAGGCATTTAGCTGAGTGGTATGAGCTAGTACTGCCGACGAAGCAGACACCCCAGCCTCAGGTTCTGGCAGGAAGATGATAAGCGGCTAGGAAAGAGGTGGCCACACGGGGTGGTTCATGGCCAGGTAGGGTGGTTCGTGGCCAGACAGGGTGGTTCTCGGTAGAAACCCAGGGCAGAGGGACCCTGGATTTGGGAGCTGCAGAAAAGGGGGCAGAGGGAAAAGAGATGGTACCCCCAGAGAGACAGCTGTTAACGTCACAGGGTGGCTCCTTTCAGATCTCTTTACTGTGCCTTAATTCATTGCTTTTGATAGAGTTTTATGTCAAGGTATCCCCGCATAGCTGGTAACATAAGCATTTCCCCATCTTCATAAGAAGTCCTCTCAACACTATGGTATGTGGGCACTTAGTATTCCATTGTGTGGGTCTGTCAGACTTTACTCAACCATTCACAGGATATAGGAATCAAAAAAGGGAACAGTCCAAAGCTGTTTCAGGTATGCCCCCCTACCACTCCAGGGAATGAGCCCCAAACTGCATCCTGGTGCCTCGCTCAGACATGCTTGAGAGATGGAGAACCAACAGAAAAGAGGACACCAGAGGAAACAAGAGCTAATTCAGGGATCAGAAAAAAACTTCAGACGATCTTCCTCAGATAGGGAAAGACAAGCCATCCATGCGACTAGGAGAGGGCACTTCGGAAAACAGGAAGAAAACAAGAGTCCTTGAAAGGTACAAAATAATACCTGAAAACTTAAAAATTTGGTAGAAGGATTGAAAGAAGGAGGTGAGGAAATTTCACAGAAGAAAGAACAAAAGTCAGAGAGACAGAAACTAGGAAAGAGAAGGTAAGGGATGGTGGAGGATCCGTATGGAGGGTCAGAGGGACAGAGTTTCCAAAGACCAGCGGAGGAGGAAGACAATTGTGAAGAAATAATACTAAGTTCTTCCTAGAACTTTCGTAGTGGAAAAGTCTGCCAACTACCCGGCACAATAAAAACAGCAAACCAGCTAACGGATTAAAAAATTCAACCATGTTGCATCCTCATGAAGTTTCAAACGTCTCAGAATAAAGAGAAGATATGGAAAGTTTCTAGAGTGTGAACAGAGGTCTCCTGGAGATGGGCGCTGCTCAGCATGGCATCAGACCTGTTGGCTGCAGCTGAGGGAGCCACGTTCCCAGTGACAGGATTTCTCACCTCACGTCCTTGCACTAGGACCACCATCTTCCAAGTCATGCCACAGGTTGCGAGGGCAGGAATAGGACATTTCTAGAAACCAGAGGACTCTTAACTTCGCATGCAGTTCTTCTTAAGAAGCTCCAAGCTTGAGCCACCCAGCATGGAGTGGGGCACCACCCAGTCAAGAAGACACTGGATTTTGAAAGCTTAGTATAAAAATAGAACATAAAGTGTCATGAATCGTGTGTGCTGGTAAATGTTGAAGCAATCCTCTTCCTGACAAATTGGGTTAAATAAAAGGTATTGTTGTTAGTCACTAAGTCGTGTCCAACTCTTTTGTGACCCCATGGACTGTAGCCCGCCAGGCTCCTCTGTCTGTGGGATTTCCCAGGCAAGAATACTGAAGTGAGTTACCATTTCCCACTCCAAAGGATCTTCCCAACCCAGAGATCGAACCATGCCTCCTGCATTGGCGGGCAGTTTCTTTACAACTGGGCCACCAGGGAAGCCTTCATTTCCCCAGTTCCTTTTCCTTTTTAAATGTGGTTACAGAATGTTTGAAATGACATGTTGGTTCACCGTTGTGATGAAAAATATTTCTGTTGTCCAGCACCGTCTAGAAACACCAAGAAACTCTATCAAGAAGGAAATGTAATCATAGCCCCAGGTCACCCATTGACCCTTTCACCAGCAAAATTTCCACAATTAGGGTACGAATGCAGAAGGTCATGATGCCTCTGGATTGAGGTGGGGGAAGGGGGCACGAGGGCCCTGGTTGGGGTGCCGGGAAGTTGGGATAATGCTGTACAGAGCAAATCAAGGCAATCCAGACTATCGATAGAGCACCACCTACTGTGTCTTGGATGCTGGGAGACGGAGGGAAGCTGACGTCTTAGGAGAGGGAGGCGGACAATACACAACCCAGCAGATCTGCATGTTCCTGCTGTGACGTCAGGTTCTGATAAAGAAAATACTGCAGATGAGGAGATACAGTGAAAGAATGTGGTTACTGTAGATATTTTCTTCTTAAAGTCCTGGATGTTCCCAGACCTTGCCTAACCCTCCCCCTAAACTTCCCACTGCTCCAAACTGGGTGTTTCTCCCTTAGTTTTCCATACTGCTGTTGCACAAATATAAAAATGATGCTTGATATCTGTGGCAGGTTTTTTTTTTCTTGTTGTTGTTGTTGAAGTATTGTTGATTTACAGTTCCATGGCCTGTTCTTAAAACACCAGTTCTGATATATCTGTTTTTCTGTTCAGCAATATGCTTTGGGGCTGCATTCGTGCTGACCCAGGTGGGGGAGTGAGTATTTAGTAATTATTTGAGGGGATCACAATGGAGTTCTTTCCTTAAACCCTGTAGACATGTAAACACCTAGGAAAAACTCAACTCTCCCATTTTTGGTCTAATATATTAAAAATAGGGACTTCTCTGATGGTCCTAGTGGCTAAGACTCTGTCCTCCCATGCAGAGAGCCCAGGTTTGATCCCTGATCAGTGAATTAGATCCCACATGCTGCAACTAAGCAGTTGTATACCACAACTAAAGATCTCATGTGCTGCAATGAAGATCAAAGATCCCGAGTGCTACAATTAAGACCCAGAGTGGCCAAAAGGAAATAAACTAAATTTTTAAAAACATTGGGGGTGGGCTACAAAAGTGTACTATAAAAATAAGTATAGGACTTTTTTGTTGCCCCTAAATTCCTTCATGACCCCCTGTAGTCCATCCTCACCCTCCAGGCCCCTGGCCATCACTGACCTGATTTCTGGGCCTGTGGGTGTGCCTTTCCAAGAATACATATAAATGGAATATGCAGTCTTTTGTATCTGGCTTCTCATATATGGGAAAGTTTTTGAGATCCACCAGTGATACAGCCTGTAATGGTGGTTACTTCTGTTTGTCGCCAAGTCTTGTTCCACCGGATGGGTGGCCTGAGATTTGGGTTATCCATCCAGTTGGTGGACATGGACATTTGGGTCGTTCCCAGTTTGTGTGTGTGTGTGTGTGTGTGTGTTGGTTGAACGACATGGCATGAAGGATCTTAGTTTCCTGGGACCAAACCCACGCCCCTTGCCCTGGAAGCACAGAGCCTTAATCTCCATGGAAGTCTCAAGTTGTTCTCAGATTTTGTCAATTCGTCTCCCCTAAACGGTTGTGTGCCGATCTTTATGTGGACACGTGTTTTCATTTCTCTGGAGGAAATACCTCGGGGTGGGATTGTGGTTCCCAGGCCCATGTCTGACTTTACAAGAAACCTCCAAGCTCTTGTCCTGAGCAGCTTCACTGTCCTGCGTCTCCAATGGCCTTGAGGGAGAGCTGCCATCGCCCCCACACCCTTCTAGGCCCTCAAGCTCTTCAGGGTTTTTGAATTGTTGATTCTGATTTTTCAGCCATTCCACTTCCAGTATGTTCCAATGCAAGTCCTTCACCAGATGCATGTTTTGTAAATATTTTCTCCTGTTCAATGACTTGCTCTCCTACTTTCTTATTTGTTCTTCAGAGAGCAGACGTTTTTTAATTTTGTTGAAATCCAAATATCATATTTTTGTTTCAGGACTTGCGCTTCTTGTGCCCCATCTGAGACATCTTTGCCTAATCCAAGGTGGCTAAGACTTTCTCCCATGTTTTCTCTGTAAGATTTGTCGTTTCAGCTCTTACACATTGATCTATGATTTATGGTAAGCTATCCTGGCATGCGGTACAACGTGAGTTTGTTTGTTTGGCAAATGCACCCAGTTGCTCCAGCTCCATTTACTGAAAAGACTGTCTTTCTTCACTGAGTTACCTCAGCGCCTTTGTGAAAGAATCTCCTGACCCTTACTGTGGGTCTCTTTCTGAACTCCCTTCCATTTCATTGTTCTCTATGTCAATACTACACTCTCTTGGTTACTGAAGCTTTGTAGCCTGTCTTGGAATTGGGTACTGTGACTTCTCCAGCTTTATTCACCTCTTTCAAAGATGTTTTTGTACTATACGTTCATTGCATTTTCATTTGAATATTAAAATCAGATTGTCAATTGCTACCAAAAAAGCCTACTAAGATTTTGATTGAGATTCAGTTGAATCTATACGTTAAGTTGAGGAGAAAAGACATCTTAACATTGAACCTTCCCAGCCACAAACAGGATGTATCTCTTCATTTATTCAGGTCTTCTTTAATTTCTCTCAGCAATGTTTGATCATTTCCAGTACACAGGTCATACAGATTTGTTGTTGTTGTTGTTGTTAGGAAGAGTATTTCATGATTTTTGATGCTATAATGAAGGATAATTTTGTAAAATTTCTGTTTCCAGTTGCTTATTGCTACTGTATAGAAATGCAGCTGATGTTTGCGTCTGCTAATTTTGTATCCTATGACCTTGCTAAACTCATTTATTAGTTCTACTTCTGTGTGCGGATTCCTTGGGTTTTTCTATGGAGGTGACTGTGCAGTCTGTAAGAAAGGATGTTTTCTTCCTTTACAGTCTGTGTGCCTGGTTATTTATTTTTTGGTAACTTATTGTATAGGCTGTGACCTGTAGTACAACATTGAGCAAAAGCGATCAGAGCTCATATCCCTGCTTTATTCCGAGTTGTTGGGAGAAAAGCATTCAATTTTCCACCAGTAAGTATGATGTTATTTATAGGTTTTACAGAGTTGCCCTTTATCAATTTGAGAATGTTTCCATTCACTCCTAGTTTGCTGAGAGATTTCTTTTTTAATCATGAGTGAATGTTTAATTTTATCAGATATCTTTGGTTTTTTGTGAGATTTGTCCTTCTCTATTGTTGTACTGAGTAATACTGATTTTCAAACGTTTACCAGCCTTGCATTCCTGGGATTTCATTTGGTCATGAAATATTCTCCTTTTTATGTATTTCTGGGTTAGATTTGCTGACATTTTATGAAGAGCTTTTGCATCTGTGTTCGTTAAGGATTTTAGTGTGTAATTTTATTTTCTTATAATAAGAAAATTGTCTGGCTTTGGTATCGAGATGATACTGGCCTCATAAAATGAGCTGGTAAGTACACCTCCCTCTTCTGTTTTCTGGAAGTCTGTATAGAATTGGTATTATTACTTCCTTGAAGTGAAGTGAAGTGAAGTCACTCAGTTGTGTCCAACTGTTTGCGACCCCGTGGACTGCAGCCCACCAGGCTCCTCTGTCCATGGGATTCTCCAGGCAAGAATACTGGAGTGGGTTGCCATTTCCTTCTGCAGGGGATCTTCCAGACCCAGGAATCGAACCCAGGTCTCGTGCACTGCAGGCAGACGCTTTAACCCCTGAGCCACCAGGAAGCCCATTACTCCCTTAGACAGTGATAGAATTCATTTCTGAAGCATCTGGGTCCAGACTGTCTTTTTTGTAGGAAGGTTTTGAACTACACATTCACTTTTTAAAATAGACATAGTGCTGTTTCCCTAGATATTGCCCCACTGCTGTTTGAAATTATTGTGCCGATTTTTTAGGATCTCTAGCAGGATTTAGGGTTTCCCTGGCAGCTCAGATGGTAAAGCAGGATTTAAGACTTTCTTTTGCTGGAATTCCCCAGCGGTCCAGCGCTTAGGACTCTGCATTTTCGGGATCTCAGTTCCCTGACCACAGGTTGAACCCCAGCCACAGCAGTGAAAGTCTAGAATCCTAACTATGCGGCCACCAGGGAACTCCCAGTATTTTCTTACAGTAAAGGAAAAAGGTGTTGGGTCACTGTTGGTGGAAACATGTCTGGAATGGAGTGGAGCCTTCCTCCTGGGGCGGGTCTGAGCTGAGGCCCCTCCTCTCCGAGCCTCCTCTCTTTCATCCTCCTACCTTTCTGACTTGCCAGCTCTTCCTCCCCTAATCTTGATTTTGATTACAAGAGAAACTCCTGCAAGTGGACTTTGCCGGCCCTGCCACTCTCTGGCCTCAGCGCTCTTCCCAGGTCTCATTGCCGTGGTAGCAGGTGGTCACTGGCCTGAGCGCCCCTCCAAGCCTGTCCATTCAAACAGCCATGAGTCCGGTGGAGGCTGCCTCTCCTTGCCCTCCACGAAGGCCTCCTCTGCCTGTTGGACACCATGGCTGCCCTCCTGCTGCCAGGGACCACCCTACTCCAAACTGACCTCCAGTCTCCATCTGTGACCTCCAGATAAACTGAGGCTGGGGTGGCCACTGTGCACATGCTCCATGCCCAGACCCCACCTCCAGAGGGCAGGTATGCTCAAAGGTGTGGGGGAGCCGGGAACAGGGAGAAGCTAGGCTCACCTTAACCAGCCACAGTCACCCCCAAGTCTAGACAGCCTCTAGGGCACCCAAGACCTGTCCCCACTCACTGCCCATCTTCTGGGAGGGTCACCTTCCCCCTAGTGTTCACCCGGGTCCTTTGCAAGTTGGGCCCTGGGCCAATGCCCACCCACATGCTTTCTTTAAAAAAAAAAAAAAATTTTTTTTTAATTGGAGTAATGTTGATTTACAATATGGTGCTAGTTTCTGCTGCACAGAAAAATGAATCAGTTATATCTACATATACATCCACTTTTTTTTTTTAGATTCTATTCCCATATAGATCTTTACAGGGCTTCTCAGGTGGGGCTAGTGGTCAAGAATCCGCCTGCCGATGCAGGAGATGCAAGTTGGGAAGATCTCCTGGAGAAGGAAATAGCAACCTGCTCCAGTATCTTGCCTGGAAAATTCCATGGACAGAGGAGCCTGGTGGGCTATAATCCATGGGGTCACAAAGAGGTTGATACGACTGAGTGACTGAACACACACAGGTTTTCACAGAGCACTGAGGAGAGTTCTCTGTGCTACGCTGTAGGTTCGGTATATTTTATATATAGTAGTGTGTAAATAGTCCAAGTAAGTAAGTGTTAGTCACTCAGTCGTGTCCAACTCTGTGACCCCATGGACTGTAGCCTGCCAGGCTCCTCTGTCCATGGGATTCTCCAGGCAAGAGTGCTGGAGTGGGTTGTCATTCCCTTCTCCATGGAATCTTCCTGAGCTAGGGACTGAACCCGGGTCTCCTGCATTGCAGGCAGATTCTTTACCATCTGAGCCACCAGGGAAGTCCACCTCCCGATTTATCCTTCCCTCCTTCCTTTCCCCCTGGTAGGGACAAGTTTGTTTTCTACGTCTCCCACACGGCCTCTCTGAATTCTCCCTGGAGGGTGGTGGTGGGGATCTGGCCTCTTTAAGAAAAGGTAACTGAAGAACTTGAGCCGGCCTGGGGACCCTCAGCCAAGGTGAGGGCAGAGGAGGCCCAGAACCCTCTGTCTTGACCAAATGGGACACTGGACCTAGAGAATAGTCTCTTCAGAGGGCTGGGATCCCCACTCCCATTTTACAGATGAGGAGCTTGCGGCTCTGGAAGCCAAGTGGCCAGTCCAGAGTCTTCAGCCTGGGCTGACTGAGGGGTGCAGTGTCCTCCCTCCATGGCTGTCGTTCTCTCCCCAGGTGACCCCTGCCCTCTGGGTCCTGGCCTCTGTCTTGCTGGCTGACTCTTGCCCTGAGCCACCATCAAGGTCGTCAGGCTGAGCAAAGTCACATTAGGTGGCATCCGGCATGGCTCAATCAAATCAAATCACTTAGCGCAATGGGAGCAACAGGAAGGGGCGCCGGGGCTGCGGCCCCTGACCCAGGTGCTCAGGGTGAGGGGGGCAGACAAGTCCAGGCCCGCATCTGGGCCATCAGGGCGGGATGCAGAGCACAGGTGAGGTGGGAATGGAGGAGGCGGGACCCAAGGGCTCCTGCAGAATGAGCCCAGGCCAAGTGAAATGGAGAAAGGGGTGACAAGGTGGCTGGAAAAGATGGGGAGGGATCCTGCAGGGCTGGGGGCCAGAGTGTAGGGAATGAAGCCTGGGGTTTTGCTTGCGTCAGACTGGCCCCAAAGCGTAAGCATGTATGGATTGTCCTCACTTCTTCCCACAACACCGTGTTCTTACAACCTCCGGTGGTTCCCCTTTGCTTCCAGGGCTGTGCCCTCCCAGTGGTGCAGACTGGTCCCCAGGCTGGCCCAGCTGGCCTTCCTTAACTGGCTTCCCCAGTCTTCGGTCACCCATCCTCCCAGCTGGCCCCAGAGCTCACCTGCAGAGGATGCCACGGACTTCCTACAGAGAAAATCTGATGTCTTCTCTGAGTGACGGCCTCAACCTCTGAGAGGTGAGAATTGATGGAACCCTGGAGCAACAAAGCTGGGGTTTATCCACCATTCCCATTCCTCAAGGCGGCTAGTGATGGGGTCGTGACAGCTGCTCACCTAGGGTGGACTGGCCTGAGCCACGGGTGTGCAGGGCACACTGGTTGAGCCTTGTCTTCAGCATCGGAGTGATGCGGGGGAGGGAACAGAAGTTTTAAGTGTTGGACATCGAGCGGCCTGAAGCCTCGAAGAAATCTCTGGTCAGCCAGCTCAGGGCCACAGTGAGATCCAGAGCCCTCTGTTTCCGGCTGAGTTGTATCCCCCCAAAATGTGTATAGTGGCAGAAAGCAAAGAGGAACTAAAGAGCCTCTTGATGAGGGTGAAAGAGGAGAGTGAAAGAGCCAACTTAAAACTAAATACTGAAAAAACTAAGATCATGTCATCCAGCCCCATTACTGCATGACAAATAGAAGCAGAAAAGGTGAAAGTAGTGACAGATTTCCTGTTCTTGGGCTCCAGAATCAGTGTGGATCGTGACTGCAGCCATGAAATCAGAAGACGACTGCTTCTTGGCAGGAAAGCGATGATAAACCTAGACAGTGTGTTGAAAAGCAGAGACATTACTCTGCTGACAAAGGTCTATATAATCAAGGCTTTGATCTTCCCAGTGATCACGTATAGTTGTGAGAGCTGGATTGGAAAGAAGGCAGAACACCAAAGAATTAATGCCTTTGAACTGTAATGCTGGGGATGACTCCTGAAAGTCCTTTGGACAGCAAGGAGATCAAACTAGTCAGTTTTAAGGGAAATCAACCCCGATTATTCACTGGAAGGACCGCACTGGAAAGACTGTTGCTGAAGCTCCAGTAGTTTGGTCATCTGATGAGAACAGACAACCCATTGGAAAAGTCCCTGATGCTGGGAAAGACTGAGGGCAGAAGAAGAGGGCGTCAGAGAATGAGATGGCTGGACGGCATCACTGATACAAGGAACAGGAACTTGGGCAAACTCCGGAAGATGGTGAAGGGCAGGGAGGCCTGGCGAGCTGCAGTCCATGGGGTCGAAAAGGGTCTGACACGACCGGGCTACGGAAAAACAACAGCAACCAAGTGTGCATGTTAAAGTCCTAACCCCCAGCACCTTGGTATGAGACTGTAGTTAGAGATGGGGTTTTCAGAGGTAATTAAGGTAAAGTGAGGCCTTCAAAGTGGACACTAACCCAATCTGACTGTATCCTTATAAGAAGAGGAGATTAGAACACAGACACACACAGAGGGTCGCCCATGTGAGGACGCAGGGAGAATGTGGTGCCTGCATGCCCAGGAGAGGTCCTAGGAGGAACCAGCTTTGTTTTAATATATAAATATATATATTTGGCTGCACTGGGTCTTAATTGAAGCATGTGTGATCGTTAGTGTGGCACTCAAACCCTTAGTTGTGACATGGGGGACCAGGGATTGAACCCGGGCCCCCTGCCCTCGGAGTTTAGAGTCTTAGCAACTGGACCACAAGGGAAGTCCCACAGGCTGTAAGTTGATAAAACTCTGTAGTTCAAGCCACCCAGTCTGTCTAGCCGCTGTGGCAGCCTCAAGACACTCATAGAGCCAGCGTGCAGTACGTAGTCACAGCTCCTAAAGAGCAGGTAGTCGGGTCAAAGACTTGATTCTGGGGAGGTGTGGGGCCGCAAAGGAAAGGACGTTTGTGCTTCACCGTCTCCTGGGCCAATGTCAGGACCCATAGCAGAGGGTGGACCCTGCAACCCAGGTGGAAACCCTCAGCCCCGGAACTCAGACCTTCCGAAACTGCTGGCAGCAGAAGTGGCCGCAAGCCTGACTGGAGGAGACCAGCCTCCCGCTGCCCAGGCCACACAGGCGTCACCAGGTAGGTGTCCTTCCCCAGGTCCGCCTGCAGGACCGGGGAGCAGGGGAAGTGGATATTGAGGATCTGGGCGGGGAGGGGTGGAACTTGCCTGGGGAAGGGGAAGGTACCGATAAGGGTATTTTCCAAATCCTGGCAAGGATACTTGGACTGGGTCCTAGGAGGCTGTTGGAATGGCTCCTGGGAGACTGATGACAGAGTCCGGGAAACAGGAGAGCTGGGGGATGTATTTGCAAGAGGACCTGCAGCTGAGGAGAACAACAAGGAAAGCCTTGGGAGGAGCTCCCAGGCCCCCTGGCATGGCTGTCACGTCCTTAGGTCTTTGCTGGGGGCTGGCTGGACACAGCGGCTCCTTCCTCGGCGCCAGAGCAAGATGGCAGCCAGTCTTTAATGTCCAGTCTCACAACGGACATCCTGTCACTTTGTCACCTTCTAGAGGCAAGTCGAGTCTGCACTCAGGAGAGAGGACTCCATAAGGGCGTGGATGACAGGGTAGGGTCCTGGGGCAGTTAGAGGAGCCCCCTCAGGGAGTGGGGGTGGGCAGGCCGTGAGGGCATTGCTTCACTTTTATCCCCTAGAAAGGTCAAGGGTGGGTGACCCTGCCCTGACACTCCAGACCCGAGCCTCGACCCAGGACAGAGGAGACCACTCAGATATCTCCAGAGTTGCAGATGAGGTGTTGACCCTGAGACCAAGACACGAAGGAACCATGAGGCCTCCCTGTTGGGTGGGGGCATCCAGAGTCTTAAAGACCTAAGACGCAGCCTCCTTAAAAAGTTAGACATGGAATCACCATGTGATCCAGCAAATGTATTCCCAAAAGAACTGAATATGGGGCTTGAACAGATATGTGTGTGTTCATGTTCATAGCATCACTATTTTTAAAAAATATATATTTATTATTTATTTATTTTAGTTTTGGGCTCTGCTGGGTCTTGGTTGCTGCATGTGGGCTTTCTCTTTATGTTACTTGTTATATTTTATTGTATTTTACCACAGTGAAAAAAATTTTAAGTCTTAAGATGCAGGGAGGCTTGTACATGTCATACCGTTTTTTATTGACTCTTAAAAATTTTATTTACTTATTTGTTTTATTGGAGGATAATTGCTTTACAGAATGTTGTTATTTTCTGTCAAAACTCAACATGAATCAGCCATAGGTGTACATATATCCTCTCCCTCTTGAACCTCCCTCCCATCTCCCTTCTCATCCCGCCGCTCTAGGTTGATACAGAGCCCCTGTTTGAGTTTCCTGAGCCATACAGCAAATTCATACCCCAGTCTAATTCCGGGGCATGACTGCCGCCAGCACCAGCCGAGAACTCAACTGGACAACCAACTCGACCAAGCGACCAAGCGGGGGCCTGAGCACAGCAGCCCAGCAGGCTAGCTCCTCCCTCAGCCTCCGCTGTGTCCTGCAGGCACCCACCCAGGGAGCGTGCTTCCTGCGTCCTCATCAGAGGGGAAGTGGTGGCATGTTCCCCTGCCCTGGGGCCCTGTCTCCTCGGCTGCTGCAGCCAACTCTAATATTGGGAAACAGGAAAGATGTTTCCGGTTGTGAGCTGGAAACTCAACTGGCTGGCTGGAAGGATAAATGGATGGAAAAACAAAATGCTTTAGGGTCCAGCCTGACCCTGACCCTCACTGGGGCCTGGTAGACCCTCTGGAGGAGGTGGCTTGTAGAGCCCACAGTGACCAGACCTCCAGGGATGATGGGGTCCAGGGCTGAGCCTGGCCACTGGGACCTGTTGTGGGAGGTGAGTCCCCCTGCCCCCACCAGGGTGCAGAGTGTCCCCAGATAGCTAACCACTGCTGCCAGGTGTGGCCCCTGTAGTGGCCCTGTGTGGCAGTGTGGGCAAAGGTGGCTAGTCCTCCAGTTCCCCTCACTTGGGTCTCTGTGTTGGTTGCTGAAAGAGAGGGAGCCCCACCAGGGTCCTGGGCTTCCTGGTCACCCTCCTAGGGTCCGGAAAATAAAGCTGGGCCCAGTTGGCTTATGTGAGGAAGGAGCTGGTCCCCCACAGGGCAGAGAGGGGGTTTGGAGGGTGAAGGAAGGATGCAAAGACCTGGGAGACCACACCGGAAACTTGACCAGGACCCTCTCAGCACCCCTTCACTGCACCACGTGTCCAGTGCCCCCAGGGCCTACAGTAATGGCTTTCCTCTGAAGCCCTCTCTTCTCCCAGCCCTCCCTTGTTCCACTGGAACCCCACCATCACATCCCTAAATTATTCACCAAAGGCAGTCAGAGCCTTCTTTCCACACCCTGCCCCCAAGCCAGCTGGGATCGAGACCCTGCTGCAGAACGCCCACTGTCCCCAGCAACATTCAGAACAGATAGATACTCCCCGAGGGACAGACTGGCCACAGGGTCTGGTCTTGCCCCCTTGCCTCTTTCCCAGCCAGCTCTTAGGCCACGCGAAATGGCTCTGCACTCTCCACCCAGTCACCCGCTGGCCCTTCCAGGCTTGATCGTGGTACCCTGTGAGCCCTCGTGGGTTGCCTTCCCCCATCCTGCCTGCCCCCTCCTCCATAAGTAAGGCTCTGATGTCTGAATCCTCTCTCCCATCAGCCCAGTAGCCCACACTGGGCACTGGCGATGCTTGTGGACTGTCCGGCCATGGACCTGGGTCATATCCCCTCTCCCTAAGGCTGGCTGAGTTCCAGGAAGCCTGAGGGTCTGGAGGAGACCCTGTTCTGAAACCTGAGTTCTCCTCCCACCTGGGCCAGGCCGCTGCCCTCTCTCTGAAGGCGCTGGGTTTTACCCTGGCTTTGATGGGATCTAGACCCTCGCCTTTTGGAGTTTTGTATTAATACTTTCTAGACCACTGCTGTTCCTGGAAAACATTCCAGCCAACTTTTCCTTTGGTCACCCTCCTTTCAACTTGGAAGGCAGCCTGGCAAAGGGGAGCCCCATTAGCCCCTGCTAGGCAGCAGTCCCCCCCATCATTGGACCTCCCTACACCTCCGGCTCCGAGCTCTCCTGGCCATAGTGTCACCAGGCTGCCACCCAGTGGCCACTCGGGGAGTGGCCAGCTTTCCATTTGGCAACCGGCCTGCTGGGTGGACCCACCCAGGCCCAGCCGCTTCTCCCATCTATTTTCTCCCTCACCCACTCACTCATCTCGTTCACTCGTTCATTCACTGAGCAAACCACAAGGAGCCCAGCTGAGCCAGGTCCCGACGGACCTCATGGCTGGAAGGACATAGCCAGAGAAAGCGCTCAGCCCTCCTCCCAAGGGGCTGACTTTCTAGGTGGGACACAGATGGGGTCCAACAACTGGGGATGGTGGGATGAACTGGGAGATTGGGATTGATATACATACACTGAAAGCGAAAAAAGTGTTAGTTGCTTAGTCATTTCCAACTCTTTGCGACTCCGTGGATTGTAGCCCGCCAGGCTCCTCCGTCCATGGAATTCTCCAGGCAAGAATCTGGAGTGGGTGCCTTTCCCTTCTCCAGGGGATCTTCATGACCCAGTGTTCGAAGCTGGGTCTCCTGCATTGCAGGTAATTCTTTACCATCTGAGCTACCAGGGAAGCCCCATATGTATACCACCATGTGTAAAATAGTAGTGGGAACCTTCTGTAGAGCCCAGGGAACTCAGCTTGGTGCTCTGTGATGACCTAGAGAGGTGGGATGGGGGGGTGCGGTGGAAGGGAGGTCCAAGAGGAAGGGGATATATGTATACATATAGCTGACTCAGTCCATCGTAGAGCAGAAGCTGATACAACATGGTAAAGCAATTATACTCCAATTAAAAAAAAAAGAGCCAACTCTTTTCTGGTTTTCACAGCTCAAGGAACCCTGAGCAGCAGTCTCCTGAGACACCCTCTATAAGGCAGCGCAGGAAGTCCTGTCTGGGAACACACAAGCCCTGGAAGTGTTTGGAGATGGTGGAGCTTCAGGGCAGCCTGGAGAACTATGACCCTCAGAAGGACTGTCAGGCTTAATGCCCCGCTTCTGGTGTCCACTCCCCGCCCCAAGTATGTGTCCTGGGGCACCAGCAGCACTGTGATAAGGCCAAGGCTTGGATATCCCCCACATGGACAGCAAGGTGCTGAAGAAACTCAACAAGAGCAAGAAGCTGGCCAAAATGTATGATGTCTTTCTGGCTTCAGGGTCTCTCTCTGATTAAGCAGATCCCATGAATCCTGGGCCCAGACCTGAGCAAGGCTGGCAAGTTCCCATCCTTGCTGACCCACAGTGAAAACATAGTGGCTGAAGCTGATGAAGTGAAATCCATAATCAAGTTCCAGATGAAGAAGCGGCTGTGTCTGGCAGTGGCTATTGGCCAAATGAAGATGACAGATGAGGAGCTGTGTACAACATCCACTTAGCTGCCAACTTCCTGGTGTCATTGCTCAAGAAAAGTTGGCAGCACATCAGGGCCTTGTCCATTAAAAGCACCATGGGCAAGCCCCAGCAACCTGTACTAAGGCACAGCTTAATAAACCATACTCCACACACACACACAAAGAGGCAAGATTGAAACTTCCATTGAATTTATGTCAGAAAATACTTGAGATTGGTTGAACTACCTCACAATAAAAATTAAACCCATCAGACTGAAAAAACAAAAGCAACCGGGCAGATGGCAGATGGGATGCGGAAGTGGGGGGGGCGGGGCTCCTTCTGTCCCAGCCTCACAGATTCTACCTGTCATTCTGCCTGGGGCTACGTTGTGGGCGAGAAGATGCTACTTCTGTGAGGGTAGTGGCCTCCTCCCCCCAGGATGTGGCCCCAGTCAGCAGTGGACTGCATCTGTTTCCAGGGGGTCCCCCACTCCACCCAGCTTCTGCATTTTTAACTTACCTGTGAGGACTGTCCTTTTTTGGTTTTTTAGTAAATCATTCTTTATTTTTGGCTGCACTGGGTCTTCGTTGCTGCTCGCGGGCTCTCTCTAGTTGTGGCAGGTGGGAGCTACTCTTCACTGCGGCGTGTGGGTTTTAGGGCTCATGGGTTTAGTTGCTTCGTGGCCTGTGGGATCTTCCTGGATCACGGATGGAACCCGTGTGCTTTGCATTGGAAGGCAGAGTCTTAACCACTGGACCATCAGGGAAGTCCCTGTTTTGTTTTTGAGTCCCTGTTTGTTTGTTGAGACGTAATTCATATACCATATAATTCACTCATCCGAAGCACACAGTTCAGTGGTTTTTAGTGTGCTCACAGCCATGCAGCTGTCACCACAGTTAATTTTTAGAACATTTCATCACTTCAAAAGGAAACCTCCTGCCTTCTAGCCCCAACCCCTCAGCCCTCCAGCCCTCCCAGACCTAGGCAAGTGCTAACACACTCTCTGTCTCTATGAGTTTGTCTGGCTCTTTTCACTGAGCTTAATGTGTGCCAAAGCCTTTGACTGTGTGGATCACAATAAACCGTGGAAAATTCTGAAAGAGATGGGAATACCAGACCACCTGACTTGTCTCTTGAGAAATCTGTATGCAGGTCAGGAAGCAACAGTTAGAACTGGACATGGAACAACAGACTGGTTCCAAATAGGAAAAGGAGTACGTCAAGGCTGCATATTGTCATCCTGCTTATTTAACTTTTATGCAGAGTACATCATGAGAAACGCTGGGGTGGAAGAAGCACAAGCTGGAATCAAGATTGCCAGAAGAAATATCAATAACCTCAGATATGCAGATGACACCACTCTAATGGCAGAAAGTGAAGAGGAACTAAAAAGCCTCTTGATGAAAGTGAAAGAGGAGAGTGAAAAAGTTGGCTTAAAGCTCAACATTCAGAAAACGAAGATCATGGCATCTGGTCCCATCACTTCATGGGAAATAGATGGGGAAACAGTGGAAACAGTGTCAGACTTAATTTGGGGGGCTCCAGAATCACTGCAGATGATGACTTCAGCCATGAAATTAAAAGATGCTTACTCCTTGGAAGGAAAGTTATGACCAACCTAGATAGCATATTCAAAAGCAGAGATAGTACTTTGCCAACAAAGGTCCATCTAGTCAAGGCTATGGTTTTTCCAATGGTCATATATGGATATGAGAGTTGGACTGTGAAGAAAGCTGAGTGCCGAAGAATTGATGCTTTTGAACTGTGGTGTTGGAGAAGACTCTTGAGAGTCCCTTGGACTGCAAGGAGATCCAACCAGTCCATCCTAAAAGAGATTGGTCCTGGGTGTTCATTGGAAGGACTGAGGCTGAGGCTGAAACTCCAGTACTTTGGCCACCTCATGCGAAGAGTTGACTCATTGGAAAAGACCCTGATGCTGGGAAGGATTGGGGGCAAGAGGAGAAGGGGATGACAGAGGATGAGATGGCTGGATGGCATCACCGACTCGATGCACATGAATTTGAGTGAACTCCGGGAGTTAATGATGGACAGGGAGGCCTGGCGTGCTGCAATTCATGGGGTCGCAAAGAGACACGACTGAGCGACTGAACTGAATTGAACTGAATGTCTTCAGGGTGTAGCTGTGTTTTAGCAGATGTGAGGGTTTCATTCCCTTTAAAAGCTGGGTAGGTCCACCTATTGAATGGATGGATCACGACTTGTTTATCCCTTCATACACAGACGGACTTTTGGCGACTGTGATAGGGCGGCTGTGATCACCCATTTAGCAGCCTTTCATGTGGACATGTCTTCATTTCTCTTGGGAATAAACCCAGAAGAGGAATTGCTAGGTGACATGATAACTCTCAGGGCTTCCCTGGTGGCTCAGCTGGTAAAGAACCTGCCTGCAACGTGGGAGAATTGGGTTCAATCCCTGGGACAGGAAGATGGGAATGGCTACCCACTCCAGTATTTTTGCCTGGAGAATTCCATGGACAGAGGAGCCTGGTGAGCTATAGTCCATGGGATCCAAGAGAACTGAACACAACTGAGTGACTTAATACTTTCACTTTCATAGCAATTCTTAGTGACTAAACAGTGACAACCATGGTAACTCTATATTTAATTGATGAACTGCCAGCCCTGAGAATCCTTTAATATCCATGCCTGATCCAGTCACAGCCCTGATCAAGGCCCTCTAACAGTGTCTGACCTCATAGCCCAGGCCCTGCTGGCCCCCCTTCTGCCCTCCACCCTCCACCCACTGGCTTCCATCCTGGGACTCAGCCCCCAGGCTCCCGCCCACTGCAGGGGTTTGGCAAGCACCAGGTTCTCCACATGGAGCTCTCCTGTCTCCCTCCTGCTTTTCTTCGGTCCTCCCAGAATTCCTCCCAGAAACACAGGCAGGCTCCCAGAAGTCCTTTCCTACTTTGCTTCCATGACGTTTATGCAATTAGTTAATTAGAATCCACGTCTGGAGGCACCAGAAACGCAAGTACTCTGTGTTTTAAAGTACATAATAGATTGTGGGACTGATTACAAAACCTAATACAATTTTTTTCATGGAAAAAAAAGCACACAATAGATGTTTCAAATCATTCAGTAGAAGAAGAAATTCTTTGAGCAAAAGGCCATCCAGACCTGTTTTAATTTCTAAATAGGATTGGGATGGGCTGAGCTCCCTTTTGCCCGCATAACATTCTGCAGTCCTCGGCTCTTTTCTGGTAAGAGTGTTTTGGTTTCCCTTTGGGGTCTCTCTCCCCGCTCTTAGTCTAAGGGAGGTTAGAAACCCAGACTCAGCCAGCCAGTCTGTCTTTGGCAGCTGAAGTTGATTCATGGAGGCAAATGGCTCAGGTGGGGGCAATGAGAAGTCACCCAGGCCTGCTCTCATTTTCTCCATGGAGATGCTGAGCTGGCACAATGTGGCCAGGATTTGAGGAGAGACTGCCCATGAATGAAGCCATGCGGGGAAAAGTCAGACTGAAACAGGAAGAGAGATGGATGACACACCTGGATTAAGTCATGCCTTATGTCCAGGTGAGTCAATACATTCCCCCATGCATAAATCAGTCTGAACTGGGTTTCTGTACTACGTAATCAAAAGATTCCTGGTTAATGCAGGGTCTTCATGCGTGTGTGCTCAGCCACTTCAGTTGTGTCCAACTCTTTGTGACCTTATGGAGCCCACCAAGCTCCTCTGTCCATGGGGATTCTCCAGGCAAGAATACTGGAGTGGACTGCTGTGCCCTCCTCCAGGGGCTCTTCGCAACTCAGGGATTGAACCCGTGTCTCTTCCATTGTAAGCAGATTCTTTACCACTGAGCCACCGGGGAAGCCATGTGCAGGGTCTACAGCCCAGAAAAGTTTTGTAATCTTAGCCCATTTTCCTATCAGGTGGATTTTTTTCTTAGCGATTTGTAAGAGCAATTAGTATATTAGGAACTTTTTACCATATACTTTGCAAAGGTTTTCTCTGATCTGTTTGTGCATGTTTGTATGTATTTCTTTATAGAAGGTTTTGCCATGCATAATACCAAAAATTGTTGTATGATCAAATGTCTGTCTTTCCTCCATTAATTTGTGGTCTTTAATTTTACTGTATCTTTTTAAGGCAATGCCCTTTATCAGATCAACAAGTTGTTGTTCTACTACTGGGTTGCTAGACGATTTTTTAAAAATCACAAAGGAGTGTTCAATTGTTTCAAGTCCTCCTTCTGCAGCTGTTAAGATGATCATGGATTTTGTTTTCCTTTAACCTGTAATGGGAAGTACATCCATCAGTTTTCTGACATTGAAATCCCACTGTAAGCCCAACATGGTCAGAGGTCTAACATTTTTTGTTGTATAGCTGACTTCAATTTATTAACAGTTTCTTTGGGTTTTATGTATTCACCATCAGGAATTAGATTGGTCTTTTAACTTTCGTTTTGGAGTTGAGATCATGCTAGCCTTCCATGATTTTTTTTTTAAACTTTTTTTTGGCTGTGCCAGGTAGCATGAGGAGTCCTCTCCGATCTGAGGTCAAACCCATTCTCCCTCTTCATTCCCCCTCAAAGTTGAGAGTCTTAACCACTGGATCACCAGGAAGTCTCTGAAATTTTTAAGACAAGGAGTTTTCTGTTCCACGATCACAGTAAAAACTCACCTGTGAAACCAGCCATATCTGGTGCGCTTGTGTGTGAGTTTTGGTCAAACATTGTGGCAGTAACCGAAGACCATGTAAATGAGAACAAGAGAGGCTATGTGCTCACCATGCTCTGATAGGGAAGTAGCCCCCTCACTTGCATGCTGGAGAGATTCAAGGCAGACAGAGGAGGGGGCAGCTCCATCGTGAAAGGGGAGCTCAGGGGGCTCAGGTGCACTCCAAAAGGGACTATGGGCTTGAGGAAGCTGTGGGTGGCCAACTGGAGGTGCTGCAACCCATCTGGTTGGTTACAGCAGCGTACTTGACTTTCTCTGGTTGGTCCTGAGCCGGAAGTGGAGGCAGAAATTAGGGAAGCTGGCAGGTATTGGCCAAGTCCTGGCCGTTTGGGGCTGGCTGAGTTCTGTTGGCATATCTAGTAGCTGTGTGTGTGTGTGTGCGTGCGTGTGTGTGTGTGCACGCGCACGCGCGCATTCTCAGTCGTGTCTGACTCTTTGCGACCCCCTAGACTGTGGCCTTCCAGGCTCCTCTGTCCATGGAATTTCCCAGGCAAGAACACCAGAGTGGGTTGCCAATTTTTCCTCCAGATGATCTTCCCCACCCAGGGACTGAACCTGCGTCTCTTGCATCTTCTTCATTGGCAGGCGGATTCTTTACCACTGCACCACCTGGGAAGCCTGCTACTAGTCATGGTCCCAGTATATTCAGTCTCTCTGTGTTTTCGTAGAATGCTACCCATTTCTTTTTCCCTTTCAAATGTATTGGTATCAAGTTGTTTGTAGGATTCACTAATAATTTCAATATCTAATATTTCTTTTATATGTTTTTCTCTTTCATTGCAGATTCATGTCTTTTCTCATTGTCCTTGTTGGACATGTTAGTGGTATGATGACATGACATGTCTTTTTAAAGTACCAGTTTTTAAAGTTAATTAATTTATTCATTTAATTTTGGCCATGTTGCATGACCAGTGGGATCTTTATTCCCCAACCAAGGATCGAACGTGCATCCCCTAAATTGGGAGCGCTGGGCCACCAAGGAAGTCCCCTAAAGCACCAGTTCTGAGTTTTCATTAGTCAATTTCCATTTCTTTCCTTTCTGTTCTTACCTTTGGTACTTCCTTCTGCTCTCTGGGATTTACTCTGCTCTTTTTTGTAATTGCTTAAATTGAATACTTGAATACTTTTTTTAACCCTTTCAGTTTTGTGATAAATGCTTTTAAGGCTATAAGCGTCCCTTCAGTGTTACAAATTTCTACATGTCATATTTTCATTGTTGGGCAATTCAAAAAATTTCCGTTTCCATTGTGATTATCTCTTTAGCAGCTGTTATTTAGGAGAGTGCATGTCTTAGTTTCTAGGAATATGGCATTTTTTAAAAAAATCCAAACTCTTTTTACACAAAAAGAAAATTTAACTCTAGGAGGGTTTTTTTTTTTTTTTTTTTTTTGTAGTGTTCTTGGGATTTTCTACATTGAGAGTCGTAACGTCTGAAATAGGGGCAGTTTTGTTTCTTCCTTCTCATGTATGAATGCCTTATATTTTCTTGCCTTCGTTCACTGGCTAGAAGCTCCCTCCAATCCTACACTGCATAAGGATGGTGAGAGTGGACAGCCTTGCCTCATTCTAATTTACAGGGAAAATATTCAGTCTTTCACTGTTAAGTATACAATGTTAGCTGTAGGTTTTTGCATCTATATCATAAGAGAAGTTTGTCTCCCATTTTCTTATTTTGTATTGTCTTTATTTGGTTATGGGATCTGGACAATACTAACTTCACGAAATAAATTGGGAGGTATTTCCTTCTCTTGTTTTATGGATGAGATTGGGTAAATTTTTCTTTAAATGTTTGATAGAATTCTCCATGAAACCACCTGGGCTGTTTGGGTCTTCCTTTGGGAGAGCCAAACCTTGGGGAGGTTATGGATTCACTGTCCATAGTAGTTACGGGGCTATTCCCACGATCCGTTCTAAACTGGACAAGTTGTGGTGGTTTGAACAGTTTCTAGGACTTGTTCCAGTTCATCTGAATCATCACCTTACGCTTTACAGTTGTTTGCAAGATTCCCTTACCTCCCATTTGGTGTCCGCAAGGTCTGCAGTGAGGTCCCCATTTATCAGTCTTGCTATAAGTTTGTCATTTTGATTAATCTTTTCAAAGAAATACATTGTTTCATTGATTTTTTTTTCTATTTTTTGTCTATTTACAACTTAATTGGTTTCTGCCTTTAGAATTTCTTTCGGTTTACTTTCGATTTATTTTTGCTCTTTTTCTAGTTCATAAGGTGGAAGCTTACATTTTTTTTTTCATCTGAAAGATGCATTCTTATATAGTCTGTGCTCATATAATCATTTAATGGTATGAGTTCCCCTCTAAACCCCGTGTTTGTTGCTGCCCAGACATTTTTCACATTTTTGTATGTTGTATTTTCATTTTTATTCACTTCAACTTATTTAGTAGCTTCCCTTGAGATGTCCTGTTTTGACCTGGTGATGATTTTGACATGTGTTTTTCCCAAGTGTTTGGATTTTCTTGGTATCTTTCTGTTGCAGACACCTAGTTTGATTCCACTGTGGTCAGAGACACAACTTCTATGATTTCAGTCCTTTAAATCTGTTGATGCTTATTTTCTGGCTACCATGGGATATATTCCCTGGGCATTTTAGCAAAAGGTGCGTTCAGGTGATTCCTGGTGGCTTGCTGTGACCACGATCACATGGCAATTAGAACTCTGTGTTGTGTCTTGCTCTTGTGGGTGAATGTCTGATAAACGCCAGTTAGATTCTGTTGGTTGATAATATTGAAGTCTTTAACATCCCAACTGATTTTCTAGATTTCTATCAACTACTGAGAGAGGGGTGGCGATGTCGCCAGCTATAATTATGGATTTGTCTTAGTTTTAAAAATAAGAGTCTTCAGATGACTAACTTTTGAGTAAAAGAGCAGATGACAAATTTTATATAATAAATATGAGAGAACACTATTGGTGTAAAGGTTGTGGAATAGAGCCCAATTCAGTCTCAGAGGAAAAACTTTATAGCCTTAAATGCATAACTTGGAAAAGATGAATGATTAGTAATTAATCTAGTGATTAAAAGAATATTAAGGAAATATAATGAACACTATGCCAATACCTTTGACAAATGCCTTGAGAAACAAATTGCCAAACTCACCAAATAAGAAGGTAACCTGAATAGCCCTCTATCTCTTTTAGAAATGGAACTGTTGGTTTAAAATCTTCCCTTGGGAATTCCTTAGCAGTCCACTGGTTAGGACTCTGTGCTTTCACTTCTGAGGTTAGAGGGTACGATCTGCGATCAGGGAACTAATATTCTCCATGCCAAGAGGCTAAAAAAAGGGAGGGGGTAGTGGAGACTTAAATAAAATAAAATAAAAATCTTCCCACAAAGAAAACTGAAATTGCTTGGTGAGGTTATGTTTTTAAAAACTCAATAGTGAGAAAGCAATTTAGTTGTTAAAAAAAAAAATTGGTCAAAGTGGCTGAAAAGACACCTTACCAAAGAAAATACATAGATGACAAATAAGCCCATGAAAGATGGTCCACATATTTAGTCATTAGGAAAATGCAAGTTAGAACTACAATGAGATCCCACTCCACAATATGAAAATGAATTCACAAAATGAATATGAAAAATAAAAAAATAATCTGACTCTACCAAGCACTGGAGGGAGTTGAAATTCCTTTACTACTGGTGGGTGAAAATGGTACAACCACTATGGAAAACAGTTTGTCACTTTCTTAGTGATTTTTACCGAGAGGAATGAAAGTACGTACATGTCCATACAAACACTGCAAAAATCTTCATAGCTGCTTTGTAATATCCCAAAACTGAAGACAGCCCTGCTGTCCGTCAGTGGGTGAGTAGAGAGGCACACTAAGGTCTCTTCATCCGTGCAGTGGCATGGTCCCTGGTGTGAAATGTCCTGAGCAACTTAAATGAATCTCAGAGTTGTTATGCTGAGCAAGGAAATCTGACAAAAAGAGAGCATGTTATGTGTTTTCATTATATGAGAGTACAGAGTATAGAAGTCCATAAGAAATCCATGAAATGAATCTCTAGACATCTACAACCTGTCAGTGATTGTTCGAGGATGGGGAGGGCAAAGAGGGGCCAGAGGAAAATTTGAGGGCAATGTTTGCAATCTGGCCTGGGGTGACAGTTTCAGGGTGTGTTGTCTGCACAAACCTCTAAAATCGTGTGCTGCAACTGTGCACGGTTCATCACGTTAGGACGAATCACACGACAGTGAAACTGTTGATCTCTCAGGTGGCCTTCTGGAACATTGGCTCTTGGGAAGGTCCCTCTGGAACCCAGTAGCTGTGCTGTGAGAGGCCCAAACCACAGGGAGGCCGCTGGGAGGCCCCGTGGTCAGCGACTGGCCTCCCTTGGCTCCTTCGTGGGAGCCAGGTCTCAGCTGTGTCACTGCAGGCCCAGGGCTAGCAGCTGGAACACCTGGGCCAGCAGGAGCTGACTCACAGAAGGCAGGGAGGCCTCTGCTCCTGGCAGTCGGTGTCTGGTCGCAGGCACTGAGCCTCTGGGGCAGGGGGGTCCGTGGCCACAGCCCTGCTTCACGAGGCTGCCCAGGAACTCCCCACCCTGGGCACCAGCCTGGGACTGGGCAGCCAGGTAGCTCTGCCCTTGGCTCCACTGTCTTGGGGCAGGTCCCCTGGGAGCCCCTGGGCCAGGATGGAGGGAGGTCAGCCACCCAGGAGCTCAGGGACTGAACTATATCAGAGCAGGGGGGCCAGAAATAAGGCAGGGTGCAGACAAGGGCAGACTGACCTTCAAACAGGGTGCCAGAAACAAGAAAGAAAGGCAAGGGGTGGTGCAGAAAAAGAAAGGAAAGAAGAAAGTCTGCAGCCTGGGTCGGGCACACCAAACACCCAGTCTGGGGAGTTAACCCAGTGGGGCAAAAGGCATCAGAGAGAATTAGAAGAATCACTCCAATTAACCATCTGCTCTCAAAGAGGAGGGGACACACCCATGGGGGAGGAGGTGGCAGAGGGAACAAAGGGCTGGAGGGCATGGGGTGTGACAGCAGGTCACAGACTAAAAGCACCCGGACAGAGCAGAGAAGAGGTCAGAGGTGACCCTAAGTTGAGGCAGAATGTTCTTAAAGGCACAGCAGAAGCCAAGCGGGGATGTGGAGGAGCTGATATTACAGACCAAGGGCACGCCTGGCTCCAGGAACTTGGCCAAGTTGACCCTGAGGCAAATAGATCCTGGTTGTTACTGCCGTTCAAGGCCAAAGAACTATTTAGGGTTCAACCCAGAATGAGGCTGTCACCCAGAGAGAGTGGGGAATCAGGTCAGCGTTTACAGGGGAGGTGGCATCTGGAAGCTTTCAGAAGTTAAGCTGTGGTGCAGGAGTAATGAGCAGACCCCAGACCTCCAATCCTACCCAGCCTTTCTGGGAAAGACCACCCACAAAAGAAACCCTGGCAGTCTAGACAAGCAAGAAGATTGCTAGAGAGGCCAGGGAGAGGGCAGGGCCTTCAAAAGCCTCCTCCAGGAGGCCAGGACAGCCCCTCTCGGTCCTGGACACTGGATGGCCCTCCAGGCCCCCCAGGGAGGGTGGGGGGACCTGGGTGTCCTGGAGCAGAATCAAGACCAGGGCTCAGCTTTTACAAACAGAACGGAGGCAAACCCTCTGCACGACAAGATACAAGACACAGCCTTGAGTGTTTAGGCTTCGATGATGTGAAACTATTGCGTTGTTACCAAGTCTAAGCTCGTACTACTGGCCTCCTGACAGGCCGATAATCAAGAGATAAATTGTTGGGGCAAGGAATATGACTTTATTTGGAAAGCCAGCAAATCGCCGAGATGGTAGGCTCATTCACCCCTCCCCACAAAGAACCATTACCTGAGTTAGAATTCATGTTTCTTTTATATTAAATGGGAAGGGAGTTAAAGTCAAACATTTCCTGGTTCCCATCAGCCTCTGGAGGGGGTGTGTTCATTTCTTTCTCCCTGCAGTCATTCACAGGTGGGCCTGGTCAGGATATTTCTTGTGAACTAAGCAAAGGTATTTTAGCTTAATGCTCATTAACTGGGAGCTGGGCCAAGGCATATAATTTGAGCTTACAGGCAACATTCCTTTAGCGATTAACTTGTAATAGAATACAAGGTTCTTCTTCCCAGTTACTGTGGCTGTGAGGATGGGACCCAACAGGATAGGCGTCCTTGAGGGTCACAGGTGCGGGTAAGGAGAGGGCAGGTCCCACGCCCATCAGCTGAGAACGGGTCCTGCTAAGGGGTCCTGTTGGCCACAGAGCATAGGTCTGAGCTCTCAGGACAGACTCCCAGCTTGTAGCACCGGTAGGATTGGCAATGTGGCCATGGGGACAAGCTGTATACACACCGCCCCCCTCCACCTGCTGGGTTGGGTGGTCCAGCCAGGCTGCTGCCGGACCCCTGGGATGGGAGGGCAGCTGTGGGAGCCAAGCTCAGACTGGCCTCCCAGAGGTGGTACTGGGCCCCTGGGTGCTATGTTGGGTGCCTTCCAGTCCCTCCAGCTTGTCAGCAATTAGGAGGTGGGGAGCGGGTGGTGTCACCAGGAGGGGAGTAGGAAGGGAACAAGACCACGTGACTCCACTTTCTGGTGTTTCCATCCTCTTTGGGGAACTAGTATCTCTGGTGGAAAATAAATACTTTCTGAAGACTGGCATTCCCCCCCCCTTCACTTCTGTTTTTTCTTTTTTTCCTGTTAAATTCAAGCAAAGTAGGGAAAATACCCAAAGACCTAGTGGCCGTGGTTGTTCTGGGAAGGGGTCAGGATCCGGGGTTGGTGGGAAGGAAGTAATCCGTCCCCTGAAAACCCTGCTGGGTGTGGAAATTTGTATTGTGGTGCATGGGTTACTTGAAACAACTATTTGTAAACATGCAGAATGACCAGTTTCAGTAACAAGGGAGTGAGGCAGGAGAGACGTGGACAGCCCAGCCTTGTCCCCGGGTCAGCTGGTGGAGGTCAGCTCCCTTCCCAGGCCACCACTCCTACCTGCCCTGTCCGGCCCTCTGTGCTCTTTTAGGCTGATTGCAAGATTTGCACCTCATCTCCAGCTGTCCCCAATGCCAGCAGCCTCATTCCAGGATCCAGAATTCCACCAAGGGCTGGATCAACAGGGCTGGAGCAGAATAGGTACTTAGGAGTGTATACATCACAAAGATACCCTCGAGTCCCCAGAGTCCATCACATCAGTGTGGCTCTCTGACTGCTGCCTCTATAGGCACCGCACAGCATTCCTCATTTAATATGTTCCTTGCATGAGTGCATGTTAAGTCACTTCAGTTGTCTGACTTTTTGCGACCCCATGGACTGTAGCCCACCAGGCTCCTCTGTCCATGGGATTCTTCAGGCAAGAATACTGGAAGACTGGCATTTCCATGTATGCCCTCCTCCAGGGGATCTTCCTGACCCAGGGATGGAGCCTGCTGGACGGAGTACTAGAGGGCCTCACTGAGACACAGTCCGGCGTGTCAACAGAGAGACCACAGAGATCAACACAGCCAGATGCCGAAGTGCAAAGGACGGGTTCTAATCAGCACTATGCTCCCAGAGGGGAAATTCCAGCATGAACCAAACTCAATTTCAACTTGTGCAGAGGTGAGTGGCATTTTAAAGTGAGAATATGGGAATCGGGAGGGCTGAGAGCTCAGGCAATAGAGTCAGGCAGCAGACAGTTAATAAAGCAGGCAGGAGGCTGGGAGACCCCATCTAGTTCCTTAACAGCACTTGTCTGAAATGAGCCTCTGGGTTCTCACAGAGGCCTGAGATGTCCAGCCTCAGGTGGGTGCTCTAAACAGGACTGGGGTTGCCCCAGGGATGCAGTTTGAGCTGTCAGAAACCGAGTCTTTCTAGGCCTGATGCAGAAGCAGGCTTTGAGACAAGCCTGGGTAGAGTTTAGTCAAGGAGAGAAAATTTTAGTCACCACATACCATACAATCCCTCCATTAAAAGTGTACAATTCAGGGGACTTCCTTAGTGGTCCAGTGGCTAAGATTCCGTGCTCCCAATGCAGGGGTGTGCTTGTTCGATCTCTGTTCAGGGAACTAGATCCCACATGCCAAAATTAAGACCCAGTGCAGCTAAATAAATATTTTAAAAGATAAAGTGTACAAGTCAGTGAATTTTAGTATTATTCATAGAATTGTGCAACCATCCTATACTCCTTCATCTGAAACATTTCCATAACTCCAGAAGAAAATCTGTCTCCGTCTGAAGTCACTCCCAATTTCCCCACCCCACTACACCTCACGCCACCCCACCTCCTGGCAACCACTGATCTATTGGGTTGGCCAGAAAGTTCATTCTGGGTTTCTCATAAGATCAAGTGGGAAAATCTGAATGAACTTTTTTGGCCAACCCAATACTTCCCGTCTCTGGATCGCCCTGTTCTAAACCCTGCATACAAATGAAAAAGTGAACTCGGTGGCATCTGACTCTGCAACCCCGTGGACTGTAGCCAGAATCACATAATACGTTGTCTTTAGTGACTGACTTCTTCCGCTCAGCGTGTTTTCAGGTTTCACCTATGTTGCAGCGGGGCAGTGTTTCACTCCCTCTTATGGCCAAATAGTATTGCATTATACAAATACACCACATTTGACTTATCTGCTCATCAGGTGATGGGCATTTGGGTTGTTTCCACCTTTTCGTTGTAATGAGTAAAATGCTGCCCTGAAGATTCCTGTGCAAGTTTTTTCGTGGCCAAGTGTTTCTAAGCCCCTGTAGCAACAGGCCCAAACTTGGCCAATAACTGCCAGCTTCCCTAATTTCTGCCTCCGCTTCCAACTCAGCACCAACCAGAGACAGCCAAGTATGCTCCCCTAACGAACCACAGGGGTTGCAGCACCTCGTCGGCGCCCCCCCACAGCTTCCCCACGCCCACAGCTCCCACTTGGGGTGCACCTGAGCCCCCCTCTCGTTATGAAGCCACCCCCTCCTCTGCCTGTCTTTGAGGCTCTGCCAACATGCAAGTGAGGGGGCTGCCTCCCCGCTGGAGCAAGCTGAGCACACAGCTCCGCTTGTTCTCATTTTGCGTGGTTTTCATCCATTCCTACCCATTTCATAGTTTCGGCTCTGTGGTCCATTTTGAGGAACATTTGCCTGTGTGTGGGAGGGCCCTCGCTCACTCTTCGTGTGGTTGTCCAGTTGTTGAAAAGGCGTCTTTCCCTGCTGCCTTGCCTTGGCACCCTTGCTCAGACTTCTTGACAATGGACTCCTGGTGTGTAACTTTTTGTGAACTATTGTCTTTAAGGAAGAAAGGTGGAGATTGAATCATGAAATGCTGAGCTTGCTTCCCTGCCAGCGTGAAATCCATCACTTCCTTACCTGGAGTCAGGTGACCCACAGGTGGGGCTGCTCCTCTATTTTGCTCGCCTTCTCAGGCTGGTTCTGAGCCAACACAGGTGGAGAACTCCCTAGGGAAGGGCCTCATTTCTGACTTGCCCCTTTTCCTGCTTTCCCCTGCCTGCCTCCCCTCTTGCCCCCATCCAGGAAGCTGGGCCCCTGCAGGGTGGGTAGGCAGGTACTGTGCCCACTCCCATGGCCCACCAGTAAACACTGCATCTTTTCACTATCCTTTGCACCCCGCCCTCCCCAAACCACATGGGGCCCTTCGTCCCCTGACACTGGTCCAGGAAGCGCCACGTAAGCTAGCTGGGCTGGGAGGAGGCTGGTGAAATGCCATCTTCTCAGGCTGCCTGGGCACTCTTGCAGGCAAGTAAAGAGGATCCCAATGCTTCCAATCAAAGCAGCTTTAAGGGCAGAGAATGTGGCCCTGTGTGGCTGTTTCTGAGATTTGCTGTTTTCAACTTGCCAGGGGTCTGAGCAAAGTGGCAGCCTGCCCCACAACCAGTCATGTGCCTCCGCCGCCCCCCCCCCCTCCCGCTTCACTTCCTGGGCTCTGGGTTCCAACCACCTCAGTGGGACTCCAGCTTGGGTGCTGGGGCACCAGACTGGACATTCTGTGAGGCTCTGGGTGCTCTGCGCCCGCCCGCCTGCCTGCCCGCCCAGGGCTCAGAAGTCTGGCCCACAGCCAGGTGTGCTTCCAGACCCATGGCTGCTTTGTGCCCAACACTGCAGCGGAAACTGCACTCTACACCCAGCACCATCACCCAGAAATGTGACTCTAATCCAGGTCTCTCTGCCAGTTTTAGGAAATTCACAGAGGGAGGGGCCAAATCAGACGGGAGAAGCAGCTGGATCCAGGACCTGGCTTCCCTCGCGGAGAGGACGAGGAGGGGACATGCGCCATAGAGATGTGAGTAGACCTCAGCTGGACTTGATTCAAACAAAACCAACTACTTAATGACATGCATGTAGTAACCCCGGAAATTTGATGATGGTAACATGGGCCATTTTATATACAATGAATTATTGCAGTTATGTTCGAATTTTTTAAAGACCGTTTTCGGAGACTTGGTAAGTATTTATCTATAAATGACAGGACATCTGGGATTTGCTTCCAAATAGTCCAGTGGTGGGAAAAGGTCTGTAGGGCTTGGAGAACACAGGCCTGGTGAAAACTCACTGCTGAGGCTCGGGCGGGCATGTGGGTGGTTTGTTGTTTAAGTAACAGCTTTGTTGTAATACAGTAATTTTCGGGTTACAGAGCTATGCAACCATAACCATGACTTAAAATTTTTTATCTGCTTGAAATGCTCCTCCTTGCTTCATGGCACGGGGTCAGAGGCACTGATGTCTGAACCGTCTGGGGCGTTTCTGTTCATTCCCGACTGGGGCAGCAGGAGCCCCAGGGTAGCTCCCACCTGTCCTGGGACAGCAAACGGTCACAGGTGGTGTTTACACCAGCTCCTGCCCCAGCCTGAGGGTCTGTAGCCCACAGAACCTGGGTATGCCAGTCCAGTCTCGGTCTGCTGGATGATAGGTGAGTATCCAAAAGGCCAGGGCTCTGACTCAAGGGGCATCTCCAGGGAGACCAGGCTACAGCACTGCCCCCCTGCCCCCACCACAGGCACTGTCTCGAGGGGCTTGTAGTGGCAGGTGCCTGCTGGGAAGGGGCAGCCCTGGGTGGGGGGGGTCCGGTGACCTGGATCCAGGACCGCAACACTGAGTCCCTCAACCAGCCCCATACCCTGCTCTTCCCCCAGGCCATCCCAGTGCATCCAGTCAGAGCGGTGGCTTCTCCCCTGCTTTGGCCCCTGCCCCTCGATAAACCCTAGAGCTCTCTTTGAAAGGTGCAAAGGAGGATCTCATAGGCCCTGACCGCGAGGCAGACTGGTTAGGGCCCTGGATGCAGAACCAGACTCAGCACTTCACCGTCCTTTATTAACATCCCTGCAGGGCAATGTGGGACTGCTGGCCACTTGCTGGGGGTGCGGGGTAGTGGCACAGTGCCCATGTGACTGGGGGAGGCCGACAGATGCAGCCCCCAGCCTCATTTGCAGGCTGCTTTGGGCATTTTGGCTGACCGGCTCCTGGAGACCTTGCAGGTGACTGCGGTGCAGTCAGCCCCCGTGGACATGCCACTCGGGCTCAGGGAGCCGGGAGGGGTCACTGCACAGCCCCAAAGACAGCAGCCTCCTCCTGGCGCTGAAAGGTTTTGGTGAAACTAATTGTTTAAAGCTGGGCTTCCCTGGTGGCTCAGCTGGTAAAGAATACGCCTGCAATGCAGGAGACCTGGGTTCAGTCCCTGGGTTGGGAAGATCCCCTGGCGAAGGGAACGGTTATCCACTCCAGCATTCTGGCCTGGAGAATTCCATGGACTGGACAGTCCATGGGCTCGCAAAGAGTCGGACATGACTGAGCGAGTTTCACTTGTTAAAGCCAGTGGGGGTGGGCTGGACCAGGAGGGGTGGGTGGGGTGCCTGAGGGTCACACGCAGGCCCTTCCTCCTGGGTACTCATTCTGCCCTGACCTGGCAGCTGTGGGGCGCAGCTGCCTTAAAGAACATCATGAAAGCTATGGTCCCTCTGCTGGGATGAAAGTGCAAGTGTACACACCATTCAATGGGTGGTGCTGGGGGTTCACACCCCCTACTCCACCACCCGGGTCCTCAGTGGGAGCTCCTGGGGGTCCTGGGCTTCATGAAAGGAAGAGACTTCAGGGGCTGGAGACCCCAGCCCCTAAAAGTCTGCCCAGCCCACCCCTCCCAGCTCCAGGGTTAACTGCCTACCTGGGGAGAGAACACCCAACCCGGGGCCTACACCCTCCAAGAGAGTTACTGCTGTGCACAGGGCGCCGCTGGACACCAGGCAGGGAGAGTCAGTGGTGGCAGCGGGAGGTGGAGGTGAAGCCAGCAGCTTGGGAGGGGACAATGGTCACTGGGCTGGCCAGGCAGGCTGGGGTGGGGGTCCTGGGCCAGGGAGGAGGGGGCCGGAGCACAGTGGGCAAGTGCTGGGCTCAGGGCAGTGCTCAGCTGCCAACCCTCTGGGACTCTGGAATAAACTGGCGCAGGGGGCTGGGCGTGACCCAGCTGCTCCCACTGCCACATCAGGACGGCACTTTGATGCCAAAGTGCTTGCGAAGCTGTTCCAGAAACACGAACGTGAGCACAGTGTGGGGCATGAGGCGGATGCCAGCAGGCACGAGGCCCTGCGGGAGAAAGGAGGGGAGCATGAAGACAGCTCTGGAGGGAGAGCCCCCCACCCTACACCCCCTACCCTGCCCCCCTGCCCCAAACCTTGTAAAAGGCCAGCGGCCCCAGCTTCGCTGTCTCCATGGCGCAGTGCAGAACACCCTGCAAAAAAACACCAAATAATGAAATAAAACGGAAAGCTGCTTCTTGAAAGGCAGGAACCCCCACCACCTCATCCCCCCCTCCCCCGCCACCAGTGCCAGTAGCTGCTCACACTGATAGTGGGCGTAAGTGTGCAGAGGAGCAGGCCTGAAAGTTCAAAGGTAAACACGGGGAGTAGGGCTGGTGGGCACAAAGGTCAAGGGCTGCCCTCGCCCGTTAGCCAGGCAGAACTAGAATTTAAAAGCACACCAGGGCCAGGCTGACCCGCCAGGAACCCACGGTTCTTGGCCGGCTGCCACAGACACAGAAGATACCATGCGTAATGGAGGGAGCCCCGGACAGGTGCTTGGCCCCAGGCGCTGGACCCGCCACCCTGCTATGACCAGGCTGCCTCTGTTACCATGTCAAAGAACCTGACTTAAAAATACACTTGGGGCCCAGGCGGCTGCAGGCCTGATGGCAGCTGGGAGGGACACAGCCTCGTCTGTACCCCGGCCCAGGGACACAGGCTCACCTGCCAGCAGCAGGGCGGGAAGCCCACTCACCCGATACTCGCCCTTGGCATTCATCAGCCGGGTCTTCAGCACATCCAGGGGCTGGCACAGGAATGTGGCACATCCACCCTGGAGGGCAAGTCGTCACCAATGGGTCTGCCAGGAGGGCAGGAGGGCACCCCTTACCTCCCCTCCGCAGGCCTGTCTGGACTCCCAGGAGGTGTCCCCAGGGCCATGGGGACAACATGAACAGTCCCAGCCTGGGCTCTGGGGATCCATGGGCTCCTCCCACTAATGCAGAGCCCAAGAGGGGCAGCCACCACCCTCACCAAAGCCTCCCACCCTTCTGAGCTCTTGCTCCGCCCAGGCTCCCCCAGCTGTCAAGGCTGGTCAGGGACCCCCCAACTACTCACCGCAATGAAGCTGGCGATAAAGTGCGTGAAGATGCCGTCGGACAAGTAGCCCGTGCTGAGGACCAGCTGCTTGGCTTGATCGTAGCAGGACAGCTGTCAGGAAGCGGGGACGGTCAGGACACGAGGGACAGCTCAGGGGAAGGCAGTGGGGCCCGCAACGACACCAACTGGACGGACCTAGTACCGGCTCTGTGGGTCATCCACAGACACCATACAGGGGCGGACAGACCAGGCCCAGACCCGCCTGAGCCCACATCTGCAGCCCCACGTGTGTTAGTGCCCGCTGCCTTCCGGGCCCCCGACCCCCAGATGCTGCCTGAGAATGGCGCCCCAAGCCGAAGTCCTACCTGGCCCACGGTGACCAACATCCCTCGACTGGATGCCATGGTGGCGCCTGAGAACAGCTTCTTCAGACCCTCTGTCGGGGGAAGAGGAGAGGTTGGGTGCCCAGCCCGAAGCACCTCCCCAGCCATCCCCCCAGGCCTGGAGGCTGTCCCAGGCCCCCACCTCCTGTCTTACCTTCTCGGGCCACACGGTACAGGCCGTCCAGGGCGTGGGCATAGCTGCCAGGGGACAGAGAGTGAAGCTCTGACCACAGGCTCCCACAGGAAGGTCCTCCCCACGAAGAGCCATGCCCCCATCACAGGCCAGGAGGAACCCAAAGCATCACAGGGCCAGAGGACATCAGCCTTTTCTGAGAGCTCAGAGTGGTCTCACTGCTCAGGGGACCTCAGGGCCTAAAGATCCCCCGAGTTCCACAGGAAAACCCCTCACTGAGGGGCTGCCAGCTCCGAGGCTGGTCACGCCTGCAGGCTGTTCCTGAGGGCGGGAGGAAGGGACGCCCTGCCAGGTCCCCTTCCCAACCTACTCAGTCTGCCCTCCCCACGGCCTATGCTCCGGCCAGAGAGTGGACAGTGGGATCGTCTGGGAACACACTTCTCCCTGAATTGGCTGATGCTGGCGCCCAGGGTTTAACTACGGTGTCTGTCCATAAACAGGGTCTCAGAACCCACGGTGTCTCAGATCTCACACAATGATGTTTTTATCACAGAGACAACCTCCCAGCTCCCAAACCCTTTTGAAGACCACATAAGCTTCTAACTTACCCTCCGTGCAGGTATAAGAGGGAGCAGAGAGTGACCAGCCCCTGCACCTCCCAGTCTGGCCCCAACCCTGGGTCCTCCCACAGGGGTAGGACCCAGAGATGCTGGAAGGCCCCTCACAATGTATGCTTCCAACATCCACCAGCCGCCCCATTGCTCCATGTGACCCCACAGGTGTGGTGGCCCAAAGGACTCCCCACTGGGTCCCACAGAGCTGCTCAGAGGTCTTCTCAGCCCTGGTCCCCAAACCCGTGGGCACACCGGGTGACTCACTTTCGGCGCTGATTCTGGGGCAGCTTCATGTCATTCTGCATCCTGAAAACAAGCAGAGAGTTCAAGAGGGCAGGGCCAGACACCCCACAGACCCCAGCGGGAGTGAGCAGCTGGCCCTACCCAGGGCTGACCCATCGCAGGCTCAGCACCACCCTCCTGCGCCCCAGACCCCAAGATCTGAGTGACACGTTTTACGCGGAACACACTGAGACCCTAGTGAGCCAACCTGGCCCTGCTGGGGAACAGCAAAACCCTGGCCTCAGGGCTGCACTGACCTGACGTTCACCATGTCCGCAGGGGTCCCCACAAAGCCGCCGATGCAACCTGGCACAACAGCCAACACATGACCACTGGCAATGCCTCCTGCCTCACCTGCACCACCCCCTCCCTCCTGGCTGCTCACCGCTGATGGAGCCCAGCAAGACCTTCTTGTAGAAGGGCAGGGGGCCTTCACTGCCTTTGGTCACCTGGTCCCGCACGGTCTCGTAGATGGCAAACCGAGTCAGGGAGTAGGTCATCTGGGGAGAAGGGGCCCAGCTCAGAGGGTGCAGGAGGATGGTGCTGGGCACTCCCACATCCTTGGCCCTCCGGTGTACGGACCTCACCATGTGGGCCACAGGGACACCCAGGAACCTTCCAGAGGCCACAGAGCCAGCAAGCAGCTGAGCCATTTAAAAAACCTAGGGCTGACTGAGTCCAGGCCCCACCCCTCCTCATCCCCTATCATGTCCCTGCAAGCCTCAGTTTCCCCATCTGTAGGTGGAGGTCTCGGGCCAGCTGTGCCAGCTGGGCTGACTCTGTGCAAGGCAGAAGCCATGCCTTGCGCCCACCCCGGGGGGCTGCTGGTCCCCCAGGCCTTGTAGTTCTGTCCTTGTAAGAAGTCTTGAGGATGAGAGAGTAACTTCCAGGCCCAAAGGGCATCTATGGTGGGCAGGAGGGAGGCCAGCGACCCCTCCGCCTCCGTGGGCTGAGAGTGGGCTCTGGGATCAGTCCTAAGGAAGGGATCGCTGGCCATGAGTCTCCATCCACCCACTACCCTGGGAGATGGGGCCCCTCAGAGGTACCTGTCTGCACAGGGAGGCGCTCAGCCCGTTGTAGAGCGCCAGGACGCCATCAGAGCGCACCACCTGCAGCGCCATGCCCGTCATGCGCATCTTCACCTCCTGCTGCGTCTGCAGGTGCACCTGTGGGGGAGGGTCCCACCACTCAGAGCCGCACCCCACCTGGAGCCCGCCCTGGCCTGCTCTGCTCTAAAGCCCTTTGCCACAAGTGCTACCAGCGCCTGTATTGAGAGACAGGAAACTGAGCTGGGAGGGATTGGGGGCAGGAAGAGAAAGGGACGACAGAGGATGAGATGGCTAGATGGCATCACTGACTCGATCGAAGTGAGTCTGGGTGAACTCCGGGAGTTGGTGATGGACAGGGAGGACTGGCGTGCTGCGATTCATGGGGTCGCAAAGAGTCAGACAGGACTGAGGGACTGAACTGAACTGAAGGCACCAGCTGAGACGTCTGGCGCCAAGCTCTGTTCCACGCCATCACCTCACAGGAGACAACGCCAGCCAATATGGGAGCGCAATTCCAGCTGCCTTGGAGCGGAGTCATCAGCCCCATCCTTTAGATGAGGACACCGGGAGACTCCAGAGCCCCACTTGGTAGCCTCCCGAGAGAACAGAATTAGGGGACTCAGAGATGTCCTGAGGAAACAGGGGAGGCTCGGGAGAGGTGGGTGGAGCTCCGTGGGGCACCCAGGGGGAGGGGAACTTCGGAGTCCCTTCCTGAATCACACTCTCAGGCTCTACACGTCCTGCCCGGACACGCGGGGGCAAGGTACTGGCTCTGCTGCCTTAGTCTCTCTTGGCTGCGAGCCGGGAACCTAGGGCCTGGGGGCAGGGTGGCCACACAGCAGCACCCCATGTAGGCAAGCCACTGTGAGGGTTCAGCCAAGATGTGGGGCAAAGGCAGAGATCAAGGAGCTTTAAGATACTTTTTTTCCCAAAGACAATGCCGAGAGGAGGCCTCTATGGCTGCCCACACTGCCTGCTGCAGCCCAGCCCAAGGCCATGTGCTCCCTGGGCCAGAGGGCGGCCACATTCCTGTGGCCAGCCACCTCCCAGACTCCCACCCCCACGCTAAATGTGCAGCAGAAAATAACACCTGGGGGTAGGGCAAGGGGCAGTGACGCCCAAAGGAGCCTTGAACAAGGGAAAAGGCTGGCCTGGGGCCAGGGAAGGCTCCAAGAGTCCTTGAAAGCTGTTTCTCCAGTCTGACCCTCCAGGGCCTGTGATGGGGGAGGGGGAGGAGGGCACAGGGACCTGCATGGGCAGAAAGTAAAACAAAGTGCCCATGAGAAAGGTTTCTTCTTCCTACAGGCCCAAAGCACCTAATACCTGGCCCTGCTTGGCCAGGCCACGTCACAGGCCCTGGCGGCTACCAGGAGCCACAGAGGACCCTCCCAGGTCTCTGAAATGCTGGAGGGGCTGCCAGTTTCAGCCCCACCCCCAACGTCTACTAATCCTGCCTTTCCTGGTGGCCAGGCCAAAGCTTTAGGGATAGTTGGATCAGCCCAAGACCCAGGTGCCAATCCCTCCAAGGGGGCCAGCGTGGGTTTCAGGCTGCTCTGGGTGGGAATAAGGAAGGGGATGGCCAAATGACCGCTCTTGCCAACAGCCTCCGTAAGACCACAGCCCAGGTACTGTGGCCCAGGGCCCACTTGCCAAAATACGCTTTGAGTTTCTGGCCTTTCTTTGTTGTTTGTGGTGAGTAAGGAGCAAAAAACTGGTCTGCCTCAGAGACAAGGGAAACTCTGTCTTATTCTGCCCCATAGGCTTTTTTTTTTTTCCAAAAAAATGTAGAAAGTGTGATTGCTTCTCGATGGAAGAAACAATCACCCTCACTGGGCAGGACCTGCACGCAGGCTGGGACCATGGCTTCCAGATGCTCACCCACCTCCCAGGAGGAAGCAGCCCAAAGCAGAAGCGCAGGCCACATCCCTCCTCCATCTACTGGTGCGTTTGGTGGGCACCCACTAGGCAGAGGGAGCGCGTGGTCCTGCTGGGATGCCGACAGCTGCGCTTACTGAAAACCACCCTCAGGAGAGCTGGGAGGGAGACCAGCCCAAGGTCACACAGGTAGCAGAGCGGGGGCCAAGGGGCACCTCTGCCGCCCGTTCCACGCAGAGCCTCCGGGCGGGGGCGACAGCCCGGCCCGAGGCCCTCCCCACAGCAGTGCTCACCTTGAGCAGGTCCAGCGGGTGCGTGCAGCAGGCGGCCCCGCATGACGCCAGCCCACCGAAGTACCAGCGCGACACGCGCGCCTCATCCGCCATGGCCCGGGCGCCGCCGCCGCCGCCGCCAAGGAGCGCAGGTTACCAGCCCCGACCCGGCCTGTGAAACCCAAACGCCGGCCCGGCCCCGCTCCAGCCCCTCCCCTGCCCGACCCGGCCCGGTCCTCGTAGCCGCCCGCCGCGCGTTCAAAGGTTCGCCGGACGCCTTCGCCGCAGACAACCAATGCACCCGCGCGGCCCGGGGGCGGGAGCTAACGGGCGGGGTCTCAGAGACCCCGCCCCCAAGTCCGAGGGTGGGTCCCGAGCCTTAAAGTGCCCGCGGCTCGGTAGGCTAACGCGGTGGGCTCCAGCGAGCCGCCCCAGTGGAGGCGGCTCAGTGGGACCCCCTCACTGGCCGGACCGCAGGAAGCCTGCTAGGTAGACCTTCCTCGTTCCTCTCACGGACCTGCGGCGCCCTCTATGCTGCGCCGGCCAGCCCGCAGGGCGGCCCCGGCGCCTAAGGCACGTCTGCAAAGGTCACGGCCCGAGTAGCTCGGGCGCTCGGCCAGCCCCCACCCCTCCTAGAGGCCTGCCTCTCATAAGCGCCCTGCAGCTGCCGCGGCCCGGAACTTGCCCCCGGTTGCCTAGCCCCGCGGCGCAGGCCCCGGATACGTACAGCTGCTAGGCGCAGCGGAAAACCTCCACGGATCACAACCTGCGGATTACAGGCAATTCGGAGACTAGCCACCCCGCCTACCCATCTCTCCCGAACGCCCAGCCTTAGGCCAGCTCTGACCAGACAGCCCCCAGGCAGCTACCCTGAGGCGGCACAGGATGGGGATTCTGGGCGTGAGGGCTCGGGCTCCTGGGAAGCAGTAGTCAACAAACTGTCCCGGCCTAGCCGGAGCCGCGCACCTCCCAGCAAACTGGAAGCGCACGTGCGCTGCTAGCCAGAAGGCGCGCCTGCCGGGCAGAGAAATCTGGGTCCCCAGGGCCGCTTTTGGACAGGGCCCCATGGATCTCAGGGGAGGCAGAGCCAGAGACCCCTGCACTAGTAAAGGCCCCATGTCCTGCTGTCCCAGCTTAGCCACTGCAGCCCCCAGCCCAAGGGAGAAGGGTGAGGGGCACCAGGGAAGCAAATCTTGGCCCCTGGACCCACGGGGCACCAGGAATAACAAGTCCAGCCCAGCCTAAGCAAACAGGGATTCTCTGTCGGAGGCAGAAGTTGCCAGAGCAAACCCTATTTGCCTAAAGCGGCCTCCTGGAAACTAAGGAAACTGCCTTCTAGAACCACAGGAGGCCTCTGCCCTCTGTCATCAGTTGGGAGGGTGAACAGCTGGCTACAGAGATTTCCAGCCCAGAATTGCCAAGGAGCCTGGGATGGGGCCAGTGGTAGAGGTGTGCTGAAAAGGCAGTTGGAAGTATAGGAGAAATCCTGGGAAAGGGTGGATTTTGCAAACTATAGGTCTAGGAACTCAAAAAGATCCCAAATTTTCAAAAGGATCCCGAACACTTGTGCATAAATCCGAAGGGATGGGGACTTTGGGCAGCAGCTTGGCCTGGCAGCCAGGGATCCGTTCAGGGATCTGGTGTCTGTGCTGCAGCGTTTACACTTTCTTGGTTTCTGGGCAGGGAGGATGCAGCCCTGAGGGTGGCCTGGCATACTTCAGGGTTCCTGGAATCGGCACGGAGGAGGTGGGGGTGTCTGTGGGGTGAGAGGCACATGGCTAGCTCTCGTTCTGCCACTGCCGTGTCCTCTGTGATCATCTCATGAGCCTGCATGAAGGCCAGCTCCTACCAGGCTCTGAAGGGATCTTCTAAGTTCTTCTGTGGGTGCTAGCAGGGCAACTCAGGATGCCCAGCAGACCCACCTCCCAACACCAGGCCTAAGGGCTAAGTGGGCTTCAGGGACCCAGGGTGATCCCCCGTGGCACACCCAACCTATTCCCAAGTCTGAGACACCTTAGAGCTACCACAGGCTAGAGCAGGTCAGGAGGCGCTGGAAGGGTCCAGCGGCCTGGGCCAGGGGGCTGCCTGAGAAGGGGAGGCTGAGGATCTTCAGTGCCTTCAGACAGGACTGTGAGGTCAGGTGGGGGCACCATGGCAGCATCCTGTCTGTTTTAAGCAATGCGGGAGGAGTTGGGCTTGATGGTCCCACAGGTAGACACACCTTTAGCAATACTACCATGAACAAAGTGACCCCTCCTTGGCGGGTGGGGTGAAGGGAGCCCATGTCATCACCCTACCTGCCCTGGAAAAAGATGAAGGAGCTCAGAGGATAAGCGGCCTTTAAAGGTCACCCATAGGGCGGGAGGTGGGGTGTGACCACACAGGCCTGGGCTGGGTGAGAGGTGAGCCTGGACCACTCCCTGCCCCTAGGAAACGGCAGCAGATCAGCAGCCAACACTTTGCCCCAGGCAGCCAGCTGTCCCTTCTGCTAAGTGAAGGCACACCCAGAGATCTGGTGCCCGCCAGTCAGTCGTTAACTTCATGGGCCCCAGGCCTGGCTAGTGGGGCTCTCCAGTCAAGGGGCCGCCTCCCCTCTCCTGGGATTCTTCATCTGGGAGCCTGGCAGCTCCTGGGCCGATCCTGAGCCATCTCACCCAGAGGGTAGCACTCCCAGACCGAGTGTCCCCTTCTGGTCCCACAAACCAAGGCGGGGGGGGGGGCTCCAGGTGGGACCTAAAGACCCAGGCCAGAGGGGGTGGGTCCCCACAAGTCACAGGAACTATGGGCCTCCCCAGAGTGGATACTCAAAAAGCCCTGCAACTGCCTGCCCTCAGCTCCAGGGGCCTCCTGCCATGGGCCAGTGATGGCGCTTCCCCAAGAGAAGGAAGCCAAGGGTCCTTGGAGAAAAGAGAGCACTAGGCAGAGCCTGCAAGCTTGGGTGATCACTGCCACCTGTAAACGTCACTCTGGCACCAGGTCACCTCTTCTTACCAAATCCCTGGCTCTATGACAAAGCTCCCTGAGCCCCTCTAAGGGAGCAGTGGACACCCCCCAACTGCTGTAGTCTTGCAAAGCGCACCCTCCTGCCTTCTGTGCCCCAGCTATGGTACACACCTCACTCTCACCTGCCCAGGTCTGTATTTGCTGTTAAAGACCACCAACACTTAAAGACAAGGAGTTCCAAAGGCACCCCCACCAGCTCCCAGGTGAAGATTTAGTGCCAGCCACGCAGGAGCTGCCACCCCCACAAGCAGGACAAATATGCGTTGGGACCTCAGAGGACAGCCCGCTGCACGTGGTGCCCAACCGACACACACGACTCCACACACAGGGCCTACACAATGCATTTTTCCCAGCGGCCACGGGGGGGGTGTACACTCCTGGTAGATTCGAGTCCTTCTCCCTGGGGCTGCACAGTCAGTGGCTGCCCCTCCCTCCCCATCTCAGCAGGTCCATCCGTCTGTCCCAGAATGGAGTTGACCTCGTGGTGTCGATGCCCAGTTCTGCTCGAAGGCTGCTCCATCCACTGAGCCTGGGTGCTGGGCGCAAAGCAGGCGGAGCCCCACTCAGGGCCCGGGAACCCTGTCCACAGTCTCCTGGGCGGCTACTCCAGAACCACAGTGCCGCCCACTGCCTCCAGGGCCGCCTTGATCTTCTCGGCCTCGGCCTTGGCCACGTTGGCTTTGATTTCCTGAGGCAGGGATTCCACCAGCTTCTTTGCCTGCCAGAGAGTAAAGTCAGAACCCAATCTGGGCCTGGGTCAGCCTGAGAGCTGTCAGTGGCGGTGGGAGAGGGCTGTGCGGTACACGGAACCTCACCTGGACGAGGTTGATGCCCTGGACATAGTTCTTGATCTCCTTGATCAGCTTCACCTTGTCCACGGGCTTTGCCTCTGTCAGGCGGACAGTGAAATGTGTCCGTTCTTTTTGCTTGGGGACGTCGTCTTCTGCTGCCTGGGGGAGGGAGGGAGGAAGTGGGTGGCAAGGTGAGAAAGGACGGGGTGAAGCAAGCAAATTCATTCCCAGGCCACCCTGTCCTGCAACCCAAAGGCAAGACCCCGGCAGGCTGCTTGACAAAGCGTACAATTTTGCCAGGAGGTCACAGTGAGACAAGCGGGCTTAGGCTGCCAAACTGGGTGCTCTCCTCACCTAATCCATTCCATCTCTCCAGATGCTGCTCTAAAACTACCTTCTGCCCCCACCACCCAGCACTCTAGTTTCCTTGTCCTTTAAAAATTGTACTTTTGAGACAAGGAAAAATGACACCGTAAGCACTCTGCAGATAACACTACAGAAAAGCAGTGCAAGCCCGAGGTTACATACTGATGACAAATGTACGACCAGCTTCAGCTCCACCAGGTGACCAATAATGGGACAACTGGGCATGACAGAGCTCCAGCGGTGAAGACTACAGCACCCCCAGACCAGGGACTACATGGGCCAACAGCCTGGGGCAGTTCTACTTTGGGTGTGCTGCCTAATTATGAACAGCACCCCCTTTATTCTTAAAAGCGCTCCAGTTTAGACAAGTTACACAGTAATTCTCTCCTGGCCCCAGATATTTAGCCTGTATAGTCACCTTCCAGTTCATGGTGTGGGAAGGAGTGTGGACAAAGCTGGTGGCACTATCAGACACATGTGGGATGTGGGAAGCTCCACAGGACCCCTGACCTGGTTTCCTCAGTAGGTGATGGCTGGGGGAAGAGGGTTGAGGGCAGCCACCCAGATTTAAGAGGCTTGAGAAACCCAACAACCAAATGCAACACAGAGACCTCTTTTGGATTTGAGTAAAGTGACTGTTTTAAAGAAAGTCTGGGACGTTCCTGGTGCTACAGTGGATAAAAATCTGCCTGCCAATGCAGGGCACATGGGTTTGATGCCTGGTCAGGGAAGATTCCACATGCTTTGGAGTAACTATGCCCATGTGCCACAACTACTGAGCCCGTGGTCTAGAGCCTATGCTCCACCAACAAGAGGACTGACCGCAGTGAGAGGCCAGAGCACCACAGCTGGAGAGTGGCCCTCGCTCTCCACAACTAGAGAAAGCCTGCAAGCAGCAACGAAGACCCTGTGCAACCGAAAGCAAAACTAAATACTTTTTTTAAAAAAAAGGGTCTGGAAATGGAACTTCCCTGGTGGTCCAGTGGTTAAAGAATATGCCTTCCAATGCAGAGGACAAGAGTTTGATTCCTGGTCAGGGAACTAAGATCCCGCATGGCTTGGGGCAACGAAGCCCTCCTGCCTCTACAACAGTGCCGCAACTAAGACTAATAAATAAAAAAAACTATTTAAAAAAGTCTGGAACTATTAGCAAAACTTGAAGAGGCTAGGGTAGGAAGCCCTGCTAATTGCATTTGTTGTGCAAACAGCTCCTGGTAACACGAGGAAACACGTGCTTTCAGAGATGGATGGTGGAACACATGAGGCAGAAGAGATCAGAAATCTGTCTCAAGCTTCAAAGAACAGGTGAAGCAAATGTGGCAAAACCTTTATGATTTCTGACGCTGGGAAATGCATATCAATAATTGCGTTATTTCTCCTTGTGGATAAGTCCGAGATATCCATGGCCCTGCTATCCCTCTGCCTCACTCTCATCCTTAGCTCCTCAAGTCTTTCCTCAGAGTTTCCTTCCCTGCAGCCTTTCTTAAAACTGTAACCCTCTCCCTCCCTTAAGAGCTTCTTCCTTACTCTTTTCCCTTTCTGTTTGATACAAATTCTTTTTTTTGTTGTTTCCTCGCCTTTAGCTGTTCCCCTCCACCACAAACATGGTCTTCATATGGGCAGGAACCTGCACAGTCTTGGCAGGGAAGAGATGCCAGTGAGGGTGCCGGGGTGCCCACAGCCAGAAACCACACAGACCCACAGGCTGTGCCTGGTTGACGCAGGACCAAGATGAGGGATGAGGAGAGAAACCTGGCCATGTGAGCTCAGGCAAGATATCAGCTGGACACCAGAGAAACACCGCTTTATGCACCGGCCTGAGCTCACCTCTGGGGCTGCTGGGGCAGGGGCAGTCCCAGGCACCATGCCACCCATCGGCATCAACCCGACATCTTGGATCTTCAGTGTTTTCTGCAGAGACAAAGAAGGATAGTTTCAGGAGCTGGTTGTTCCACCCAGACATGCTCAGGAACACGCCTGGCAAGGTCCTTGCATTTATGGAGCACACTTTGGATAATTTACCAAACTCCCAAATACCCCAGCAAGGGGCCCCAGAACTCCTTGCCCAGCCTGAGCACTGATACCTTCAGGAGCTCGTTGAGGTCGGAGATCTCCAGCAGCGTGAGGCTGGCAATGTCCTGGACCAGCTGCTGGATCTTGGGGGGGTATTCCTTGGGGGCGTTATCCAGGGGGGCACCAGTGAGGGCCTCCCCCCTTCGATGGCTGCTGCATCTCATAAGCCGCACAGCGCAGACGTGAGGTACCTGTTGCCTGAACCCCAGTAAAACAGAGTCGTCAGCCTAGCACAGGCAGGTGACATGGGCCAGGCAGGTAGGTGCCATGAGCTCAGAAGACCTAGCTCCTTGGTCCCAACCCAGGTTCTCAGACTCCAGGGACCGCGTGGATAACAAAAGGGATTTCCCAGCCATTTTATACATTCTTCAAAGGGCCTTGGAAACCCACATAACTGTTTGCAGACACGCTACCCACGACGTTTCCGGCTTGGATGAACTCTACCAGTCCATGGACGTAAAGCAATTACCTGAATGCATTTTGCCACGCAAACTTTCAGAACCTGCGGTCCCTGGCGGTAGAACGCCACATCAACTCATGGGAGTCCTACCACGCCACTGTGCTGCCGGGGAAACTGAGGCCCGGAGAAAAGCACGGACCGGTCCAAGGTCATCCGGGGCCACCCCAGAACTATCGGCGGCCCGTGAGGTCAGGGGATCGTTAAGTGGGGGCCCCGTGCCTACCAAGCACGTAGGGACTCCCCGAGTCGGGGGAAGCCCCCCGAGCGCGGGAGCCGCCCCAACGTGCACCCTCAGTGCCGGGCCAAGGGCCCCATCCTATCAGCCTGCCCGGCCCTCAGCGGCCCGCAGTACCTGACGAGGCGAAGCGCAGCGGCTCGAAGCCCGAGACAGGGCCCCCATAAGAGGCTTGTGGCCGACGGCAGCATCGCTGCACAGGAGAGAAGGTCACACGCGGATCCTAGTAGGCGGGACGCTCTAGCCGCCGGGGCCACCGGACGGACGAGCTGGGGAGGACACTCTAGCCACCAGGACTACCAAGCATAAAGTTGGGTAGTACGCTCTAGCCTCCAGGACAGCCGCGCATACAAACTGGAGGAGGACGCTCTAGCCTCAACTCGACTTGCCTCCTCTCGCTCCGCGAGATTATGCAAAAGACACGGGCGGCGCAGGCGCAGAGCTTCTTTGAGGGGACGGTGGCCCGACGGCGGCTGAGCTGCGCCCTACCTGCCGAGGGGCGAATGAAGCCAAGAGAAGACTGAGACCCAGCGCCAGGGTTCGTTCGAGTCGGGGAAGCGGACTGGGCCCTCGATACGCTAGGGACGACGGGCAGGGACCTGACCCTGTTGAACAGCCCAGTGACACCTGCAGCAGAGTCCGGGCATATGACGTTGGTGCTGCCGCAGGACACGCCCGGGCATCCCTAGTGCCATTCCTCCTAAAGTCTGTTCCGGGGGCACGGCCGCCCGTGGCCTGCGGTCACCTGGCGGGAGGGAGCTCCCCGGCCCTCTGGGCCGCCTTCTCCTCGGTCTCCTGTATCTAAACGGATATCTTGCAGGCCAGCTCGGGAGCATATTTGGTCCTTCCGTCCTGGCCGCCACAGTAGCGAAGCCGCCGCCCTCCGCCTGAACCAGACCCGCAGCTAGCTAGAAACTCTGCTTGCAGCGTCTGCTAAGGGTTGTGATTGAGCCCGGAAGGGGTCGAGGATGGCGTCCTTGGGAGAATTTGTAAGCCTGGACTCTTGTCTCCAGCTGCCCAGATCCTTTGCACTCTTGCCTCTTAGTTCAGCTCCCAAATATCTGGCACATGGGGTGTCCCCAGCCCTTCGGGTCCTAGGGCCTTTGCTCCTTAAATGCAGCAGGGGACATTCCCCTCTCCTTCTGTCCTAGATACCGTAGGTGATTTTCTAAGAGCCCAGGGATAAATCCTAACTTTAGGTACAAGAAGGCTGGGCTTCCCTTTGCCCAGCATCTCTGTGATCCTGAGCCTGTTTTTGACCTGAGCTCTGAGCCCATTAAACTACTGCATTGCTTCATAGAAGAGTTAAGGGGAATCACCCAAGAGGTTTGCACACTTAGTTTATGAAATGTACTGAACCCTGGATGTGAGAGGCCACGAGTCTATGTTGTCATAAACATTTTCTTCTAGGCTCCAATTCTGACAGTGCAGACTCAGACTAGAGCCCAGGCCCCACACATCTCTCCCAGGAGTCAGGGCAGCTGGGTGGAGAGGGCACAGGTCTTTGGTGCTCAATCTCAGGGAGGAAGACAACCGATCTCAAGGCTGAGTAGCGTGCACCAATTGAGACTACTGTGGAGGTAGGCCTGGGGCAAGGGGCAGCTGGCCTGTGAGGAGGCACCCACACACCCACCCAGAACTGAAACAGCTGCCCAGCACTTTCCCTCTGAGCAGACACCCTGATACTTGTTGAAAGACATTTTTATTATCGTTGTTCCATTCCATCTACTCAGGGCACTGGATAAGATGGCAGCTCAGAAGCAGAGAAGCTGGAGACAGGCCCCACCCTTCCTGTGAGGGCCAAGAGCATCCCTGCTGACAGCCTGGGGGGCCATGCTGGAGAACTCTGGGGAGCACTCACGCTAGTCACAGACCATGGCCTCAACGTCTCCCAGGTGGGGATGGGAGGGCATGAGCTGTGTGGGGCAGAGACCCCACTCTGGCCAGACCTCACAGAACCTGACATACTGGGCTGGGGGCTTCCTCTCAGGGAAGGTCCTTCCCTTCCACCCTCCTCCCCGAGGCCCAGCCCTGGGGAAAGGAGTCAGACATGAACTTAAGGAGCCAGAGACAAGGATGGGGCCTAGAGGGACCAGGAGCTGGCAGGCAAGGACAAAGATGGAGGAGGGCCGGAGTGAAGGGCCACCCCGCCCACGCAGAGGGGAGAGCGCGAGGCAGGAGGACCACGCTAGTTAGAGATGGAGGCGGCAGTTTTGGAGAACCGTAGTGTTACTCTAGATGGGGAGCTCCCAGCCAGGGTCAGTCAAACGAGATGAGCTGGGCTTCGCTGCCCTGTGCCGGCGGGCCCTGTGCTGGGGGCTGCTGGGCCACTGGGGGCTGCTGCTGAGGAGGGCCGCTGGAGGGCGCCATCTGTGGGAGGACACACAGGCCAGTGGTCTGTCTTCCCTCTCTAGGCCCCAGCCTCCCCATCCTCTACTAGCTCCTCTCCAACACTGCACAAACCAGCCTGGCCCGATATTTAGGCCCCTCAAGCCCATGCTCCCCTTCCCTTCCTCCAGTCATCATGAACTCCCTGTCCTCTTCCTGTCCCCAGCAGAGCCCACTCCCCATGCATTCCAGATTCATGTCTCTGGAGCTGAGTAGATGGGACCTTGGGCTTTTAAGTAAACATATGATTTTGACACCCAACAGCTATTGCTACATGTCTGTCCTGGTCCTGCCTGAAGAGCAGCAATCCTGGCCCACGCCAGCCGCACTTCCCAGGACAGCTCCACTGCAGACGAGGGGTCCACAGTGAAGCCTGTCCCGTCATGACCCACAGTGGTCCCAGGAGAGGCTCACCTGCTGGTACACGGGCTGCTGCCCTGAGATATAGGGTTGCTGTGGGGGCGGCAGAGGCGCGTCTTGGCCGGGGAGGGTCGGCATCAGATTCTGTGGACAATGAAACAGCCCCATGCTAAGAAAGCAGCTCTGTAACCGGGTAAATGCCAACCAGTAGAGAGGCAGTGGAGGGGACGTGGGGCAGTGGGCAGAGCGTGGAGCCTGCCCAGCACGCTCCCACCCCCAAAGGCCCTGCTCCTCCCATCTGAGGCCCCCCGACAGCCTCTCACCTGCATGCTGTAAGGCTGGTAGCCCATGGACACTGACTGGCTCCCCATGTAGCCCATCGTACCAGACTGTGGGGGCTGGGAGATGGCTGGGAGGCTCTGTGGGGCCTGGGAGGCCACATTCTGTGGAGGAGAGAGGGCGATGGGAGACAGTTGGGCCTAGGGGCCTTGTAGGGAAGGGGCAGCCTCCCCACCTACCTGATAGCCCTGCGTGGGAGTAGGCTGGTATGATGAGTAGGCTGGGCTGGTGGGGGGCCCTGTGGGGCCCTGCGGGGCTGCCTGTGCGCCAGCCGCCCCTGCTGGGTACATGTAAGCGCTCACCATGCTGGGGTCTGCAGGCAAAGAGGAGAGAGCTCAGAACTCTGAGGATGGGGTAAGGGACAGGGGTTTGAGTTTCCCTTTTCCTTGTGACTTAGAGAAATAAGTTTGTTTCACATTCTCACAAAATAATAGTAAGTGAAATCAACAAAGACAGGAAAGGACCCACAGAACGTCACACTCTCAGAAGACCAGTCACAGCCCAAATGAGAGGTGGTTTGCAAGACGACAGGCCAGCGGTCTTTGGGAAGTCAGTGTCACAGAAGCCCACAGAACATTCTAAGAGGGAGGACAGCTAAACAGGGGGCGGGTTTCCTGTTGGCACAGGTGAGGCCCTGGGGCCGTGTGAGCACGAGCCAGCCGCGGATGCAGTCACACCAGGGCCTCCGGGCTCCTCGTCTGGTGCCTGTGCCCAGGCCCTGCGGTGCATCCTGGTCTAGCAAACACAGAGGCCTCTAGTAGTAAAGGGTGTCATACCCGCCACTCCCCCTAAATTGGGTCAGAAGAGAGTGAGTGTGGGTTGAATGTGGGGAGAGAGTGTGAATCTGAAAAATGCTGTGTACTGCTCTGCTGACTGTTCTGTAAGTTTGTGATCACACCAAAACAACAAAAGAAGGAAAGGGTAGTACTGGTCTGGGGTTTGTCTTGGCTGTTGGCCCCCCAACCCTCCTGCCCCAGCCCACTCCATTACCTGCTGCGGCCGCTGGCATGCTGGGGTAGGGGCCGCTGGCAGCCGGGGCCGGCTGACTCATGTACATGGTGTGCATGGGCGAGCCCTCCACCGAGCCGGCCGGGCTGAAGGTGCCCGCGAAGCTCGCCGGGCCGGAGGGCTGGTACAGCACGCCCCCCGCCGTAGGCACTGCCTGGAGCTGGAGACAGAGAGACCGCTTTCAGGGCACTTGTCCGTCACCAGGGTGCCCAGAGGGACCGGGGCGTGTGGTGGGTGCATGCCTGGGCGTAGGGCAGGGAGAAAGCTGGCATCTGGGCCCGCATCTGGATGGTCTGCTTCTGCTGCTCCAGGCGCATCTGCCGCTCCTTCTCTTGCTCCTGCAGGCGCTGGATGGCCAGCTGCCGCTGCACCTCCAGGTATTCCTGTGGGCCGCGAGGCAGGCATCAGGGCCGGGCAGGCTCCCACCGCCCCCACCCCCCACGGCCAGGCGGGCCGCCACCACCACACCTGCTTCTTCTGCCGCATGATCTCCAGCTTCTGGGCCAGCTGGATCTGGCGCTGGCGCTCGGCCTCCTCGGCTGCGCGGCGAAGCTTCTCCCGGTGCTCCTCCCGCAGGGCGCTGAGCGCCCCCCGGGCGTCACGAATCTGCGCCAGCTTGTCCTGCAGTCCCTCGTAGTACACTGTGGGGAAGGGGTGAGCTGGGGGGCCTTGGCATTGGCTGGAACACGAGCTGCCCAGCAGTAGGCACTGCTGCCCAGCCCGGTCTGGGAAATGGCAGGGTGCAGCTGGCATAGGGGATCCAGGGCGGGTGGACGCACATGCACAGGTATGGGCACACATACACACTCCCTCCAGCTCACTGTGCTCAGTGGGACACCTGCCACTGGGACTCCCTCATGCAGAGCCCAAGGTCCCTCGCGGCAGCCCTGCCCACACCACCCCAGGCGCGATAATGCCTGGCCCAGTAGGTACCCACTGCCCCTAGCAGGTGTGGCAGGCCCCTGATGGGAGCCCCTGAAGCCTGGAGGGCCATCTGGGAGGGTGCGCGTGGCACATACGCCTGCGCTCATCCAGCTGGTTGAGCAGCTCTAGCAGCTGGGGGTGCATGGTGTTGATGGACTGGAAGAGGGACAGCACGGCCGAGTCGTTGGTGATGCTGCGGCCCCGCACGTGGTTGCTCTTCATGCGGTTGACGAAGGTGGTGACGGCGTTCTGCAGGGCCTTCAAGAACTGTGCGTGGCTCTCCTCCGACTCCCCATTCTGGTACTGCTGCCAGGGCACAGGGAGTCTGCCTGAGCACCTCCCACACCCCCAGCCCGAGTTGGGACAGGGTCCCTCTGTCCGGCTGAGCCAGGTGCTGAGCTCTGAGCTTGCTGCACGACTGACTGGGTCCTCCTGGGGGGTCTGCGAGAGGTGCCCTCAGCACCCAGTTCATAAGGGAGGAAACGGAGGCCCAGGGAGGCTTGGCTTTTGCCCACAGGCACAGCGTGGCCAAGACGAAGCTGTCCTGGCCCTGGCCTCTTACTCCACTGGGCACCAAAGAGCAGAGCCCCAGAATATTCCAGCCTGTTTGGGGTAGACAGCAAGGAGCTGAGCAGAGCCTACAGCCAACCCAGAGACGTTCAATGGAGAGCTGTAAGTGACAACAGCCCACCTCTGGGAGGTCACCGTGAGTCTGGTGCTCTGCACTCTGGGAGGCCAAGTCTGCCCCAGCTCGAGGAGGGAGTCATGGCTTACCTCACTAAAGGCAGCTCCGGCTGCAGTTACAGCCTGAGGGTCTGTCTCTGCGAGGGAAGTCTGGAAAAGACCAGACAGTGAGACTCCATCTCTGCCTATCCTCGTCTCCCTCTCCCAAGGGACCACAGTCCGAAGACAGAGTGGCCCCTTACCTCCACGTTGGCAGGGATTGCGTGTCCCTCCGCAGGCTGGGCCGTGGGCTCTGTCAGAGGCACTGGCGCAGACGGCGTGGGACTCTTCCGAGCCTCCTCCTGCTTCTTCTCCCAGTAGTTCCGGTTCAGGTACCGCGCAAGCTGCACAGGCAAGAGGGGGTCACTCCCAAGGGCCGGGAGGCAGCGAGGTGAAAGCACCACACTTGGGGTATCCTCACCTCAGGGTCGATGTCCTCAGCCAGAGGCGCCGACGAGTTCTGGGGAGACATGGTGGATATGATAGGCCACAGGCCGGAGCAGAGGCCTGGATGATATAGCCATGAGTGGACCCTGCAGACTGGCCAAAGCCTGTCCAAGCTCCAAGGGGCTCCGTAACCGTAGATGGGATGCAGGGTGCTGCCCCACCAGCCCTCCCACAGAACACAGGGTCGGGTGGGCAACTGGCAGGGCTTCTCTCAGCTCCACCCACAGTGCCCTGCAGGGTTTGCAAATGACTTTCTAAACCTCTGCCCCACCTGCCACCTTCCTCCTTTTTACAGAAAGAACTCGGTCCACCTCCAGCAAACAGACCTGTGACGGCCTCACAGGAGGCTAGAAAAACAGAGCACCTTTGACCCAAGGTGTCCCCAGCTCCTCCCGCTCGGGGGTGGGGTATGGAAGACACCGGGGTCTCGACGGTGAGGCCTCCAGCCCTTGCAGTGTCCTCTGCTCCACCGGGGTCCTGACCAGGGAGCTGAGACCTGTGGGCACCAGGCTGTCCCTGCCCCTGCCCAGGAGACTCAAGCATCCCTGCTGAGGCACAATCACCTACCCCCCCATCCCACAGGAAGGGGGTCTAAGCCACTGGGGCTGAGCTGAAGGGCAGGCTCACCACAGGCGAAGAATACAGGCTGCTGGCTGGGGGCGCTGAGGAGGCCACGGGTGTGGGTTCTGCCTTGGGGTACGCAGTATAGGCCGACTTCTGCCTCTGCGGGATGACCAGGAGGAGGGTGTCCGAGGGGCATGCCGCACTTTCCTGAGCACCCCCAGACTCAGCAAGGCTGCCCCCCGCTCACCATCCGCTCCTTCTCCTCGGCCTCCGACTGAGACAGGGCCAGGGCCAGCTGTAGCTCCTCCTCTTCCTGCAGGGCTGTCTCATCCCTTTTGGGGGGCAGCTGAGGATGACAGGACAGGGTTAGCGGAGCCAAGGGTCAAGGCACCCCCAGAGGCCCGGGCAGTACCTGCGACTGCTGAGACAGCGGGCTGGTCAGGTACTCCGGGGGCAGCTCCGTCGTCGAGGCCGCTTTTCCCTCCGCTTTCCTGGAGGAGACAGGATGCCATGTGTCACTGGGCGCTGTATCCCACCCCCATGTGTTCTTGGAAACAGCCTGGGGCTCCCCTCTGACATCCTTAGGGACGGAAGATGGGGGTTCCACAGACCACACTCCAGAGAAAAGCTGGACCCACGAACCAGTTGTCACCTCTGGGCTGCAGGGCCCTGGGCAAGTCACTGGCCTAAACGACAGCTCCTTTCCTGGAAATGGGGCTCAAACACCTGCCACGCTGTCGCTTTCCACAGAAAAGACTTCCCAGTGGAGTGGCCTACAGATACCACTTTCCCAGGAGATCAGATCCTATCACTGATGCTGGGAAGATGGACAACATGGGCTCCTGGGCCAGCCACACAGAGCCTGACTGTCACCACAGGGAGACCCCGGACCCAAACCTAGAGATGTGCCTCAAACAGCCTTGGCCCCTCAGTGATGTCCTTGTCACAAAAGAAAAAGACGCTGAAACTTACCAGGTTAGAGAGCTGAGGAGGTGGCTGGGTCCTAACAGGACCGAACCATCATGGGACGTTACTGGGACTTGGGAACCCTGAACAGGGACTAACCACACTGATGCCAAATGCCCCAACTCGACAGCTACCAGCAGGCTCGTGGGAAAAGTTCCCCTTGGGAGGCACGCATGGGAGTGGAGGGGAGAGGGACAGGGTGCCTGCGGCTCACTCTTGACTGGTTCAGGATACAAGGTGTGTGTGGGCACACAAGCCTGGGGTGTGTTTGTGTATATGTGTGTATGTGAGAGAAAGATAGAATCAATGGGGCTGCAGAAAGGCAATTCATTGTCGTGGGGTGAGGGCCTGTGTGTGTGTGTGCACACGCGTGGGGTGAGGGTGTGTGTGTGTGACAGAGTCAATGGGGCTGCAGAAAGGCAATTGTCGTGGGGTGAGGGTCTCCAGGCAACTCCTGTGTCTCTTCTCCCAACACTTAATAAACAAACCCGAGCAACTGGCCAGCAGGACTCAGACCTAGGGGCCCTGCCTGGCACTGCCCTAGCTCCAGTGTCCCGGGGACTCACTTGTTCAGCTGCTCATAGCAGGGCTCACACACCCGCACCTCCTTCTCGATGCCGAACTTGGGGATGGTGGAGTACTTGGAAGAGCACTTGCCGCAGAAGATCTGGCCACACGCCCGGCAGTGGTGCTGTGACACAGGGTGGGTCAGGGAGGCCTGGTCAGCCACTCTTCACGACCACCACCTGCCCAGCACCGCCTGCTGCAGGAAGTGCCAGGCTGGGCCTCCCAGGTTGGGGTGGGCAGAAGGTGAGCCTGGGAGGCCACAAAGGATCTGGGGGAACAGGGCACACTCACAAGCTCTCAATTATAGCCTCCACTTTGAGGAAAAGTAGTCAAATTAACAAAAAAAGTTCACAAAAGAACACATGAGCTGTCCTAATAAGTAAGTTTTGCTGGACATTGAGTCTGGGGAGTCTGCTCAGATGTCCCAGGCCCCAGCCTTGGCCACGGCTTCAGTGAGCAGGAGGGTCCAAGCCGGACAAGTCAAGTCAGCTGAGGAGACTCAGCCAGGGGGCTACGGGCCGAGGCAACGCAGACCCAAACCCCTGGGCATGGGATGCTTGCATTCCCCAGGAGTGCAGCCTTGCCTGAACTTTGCCTGAGGACACTGACCATTGGATACAGACCCCAGATGACCTCACTCCCCACGCTGCCAGGTCCCAGTCCAGAGAGAAAGGGCCTGCTGTGCGCACAGTGGCCTTGGGATGACAGTGTGAGGCTTGGGGTCTGTCCCAGCCAGGCGGGGAGCTGGGGCCCTCCCTGAGGCAGGCACACTCACCTTGCGGGTCATAACCCCAAACTGCACCCGGCACCGGTGGCACTCCTCGGCATCCACCCAGTCAGGGGCCTGGGGATGGGCAGAGTCCGGTCACATGCCCCTTCCCTCCCTGGCCACCCCGCTTTCCACAAGGGGTGCAGGGACTGCAGCCAACCCACTGCAGACATGACTCGAGGAAGGATCTCCCTCCAAAATGGTCTTCTTTTCTTTCTAAAGACCTAACTGCAAGACTTCCCACAGCTTCGGGGACATGGAAGTATTTAACTGGGAACCACAGCCCTAAGGCACCTTCAACCAGGTTCCTTTCTCAACCTGCAGACAAAGCTGCATACTCTACTTAAAGGGCATTCTCATGTTGAGGTCAATTAGCAGCTCACCTGCTCCCAACAAGCCCAGATCCCAGGGTCTCCCTTCTGCCTCCCGCAAGCAGCCTAACTCCTGGACCCAGCGCCCCGTGAACTCACTCTCTCCGCAGCAAACATGGCATCGCTCTCCTTGAACTCTGGGAAGACGTGTCCTGGAAAAAGGAGGCCCCTGTTACCACTGAATGCTGCCCTGGTGTGTGAGGCCCTCAGCCTCACCTGTCCTTCCCCATCAGCCCTAAGGCCTCCAGCAGTCACATCCCAGTTCTTGGCGTCTGCCTCCCCGAGCAGACAGAAGAGGCCCAGAGCCTGAGGCGGCAGGCACAGTGACCTCACACTGCACAAGGGCGTCTTGGGGCGCAGCTCAGCCAGCCTGCCCCACAGCTGGGGTGGCTCCACGTGGCTGCTCAGTCCTGGGGACCACACACAGAGCCAAGCCTTGCTCCCACCACATCAAGGCCTCGCCGGTCTTTCCTGGGCCTCCCGTCTGGCTCCTGGCCTGCATTCCAGCCAACCACACTTCCCAGAGCTTTTAAACCAGAGCCTTTTCTTTTGAGCCATGGACCTGTTGAAATCCCGTAAGTCTTTGTTTTTTGGTTGGTTTTTTTTTTTTTTTGGCCATGCTGTGTGACTTGTGGGATTTAGTTCCCCAAAGTAAGTAAAGTCACTGAGTCGTGTCCGACTGTTTGTGACCCCGTGGACTGCAGCCTGGGGCTCCTCAGTCCATGGGATTCTCCAGGCACAAATACTGGAGTGGGTTGCCATTTCCTTCTCCAGGGGATCTTCGACCCAGGGATGGAACCCGGGTCTCCTGCATTGGTGGCATATGCTTTAACCTCTGAGCCACCAGGGAAGCATAACCAGAGATCAAATCTGGGTCCCTGACAGCGAAAGTCCAGAATCTTAACCAGTGGACTGCCTGGAAATTCCCTCCGTAAACTCTGGATGTTCTCTCTCATTTCTGAAGTTCAGGAATTGAGAGTCTGATACCAGCTTATTGACCTGGATGGTCCTTCATCACATAGTGTCTGCACAGTCCTGCTCACCCTGCAACCAACAGGCAGTGCCCTTGCTCCCACTCTGTGGCTCATCTTGGGGTTAGAAGACCTGGCCCCGCCGTGCGGCACAGGTGGGAGAGGACCCAGCCTGCCCTCTCACCCACACCAGGTGGGAGCACCAGGAAATCTTCCAAACATGGCCTGAATCCACCGCTCTCCTTGCCAGAACCCCAACATCTCTCCACAGGCACAGCAACAGGGAGGCACACACACTGGGCCTGAAGAAGCCTGCCTCAGCTGCCACAGCCCCGCTTAAGACTCTCCAAGTCCACTGGACTCAGAGCACAGTGCCGTCCCCAGCACAGCCTCCCTTGGGCCAACCTGGTGCAGGGCAGCCCCTCAACTCCTGATGGTGCATCCCAAGCCCGGGACTGGACCCTCTTGCTACCACCCCCATGACTCACCTTCCACCTTCATGATCTGGTACGTGTCCTGGACCACCTTGTACTTGGGCTCATTCCGGAAGGCATGTGCCCAGGCCTGAATCAGGTATAGGATCTTGTTCCGGACGTTTACTTCCACCTGCCTCTGTAGGCAAGGGAAGAAGGAAGATGAGGAGATGGAGGTGCCAAAGAGATATCCCAGAACAAGGAAGCAACTGGCAGACTCCAAATGGAGACGGGGCCATGCAGGGAGCCACTCTCCAGATCCAGGCCTCCTCCAGGAACCCCATCCCCAAAGACAAATCCATTCCCCCTGTCTGTCAACTAAGGGCCTGCACTGGTCTCTAAACACCTAGAGAACCTGGGGAATCCCTCAAGTGAAGGCTCTCCCACCCCTACTGTCTCATCACCACCTGTCTCTCCCCATCTCACCCCTGTGCTCTACAGGACCCTGACTACCTAGGGAGCCCCTCAGCCTGAGACCCACTCTGGGGCTGGCTAAGGCCAGCCACCAACAGGCAGAGCCAACCGAGCCTGGGCTGAAGGTGCAGATGCACAGTCAACCAGCTCCCTCCTTCCAGTCATAGGCAGCCCAGACAGGGGATGAATGGCTCCAGAAAGTTCCCCACATACAAGGCCACCACCTCCTGCAGATTAAAGCACAACCAATCCCACTTCTAAAGCTCTCTTGATGATGTACACACACAATGCTCAGGACAATGGGCTGAGAAAGCGGCTTCGAGGAAACACCCACCACAGCTCACATGCCAGAGTTCCTGCTCTTTTTTGTAATCTGGGTCCAGTCAGTGGGCCCCTCTCCAGGTAGCCCCAGCCCTCCAAGGACTCAGACCCCGTGCTGTGAGAACAGGACACGATCATGCCCACACAAAGAGGGCAGGTTCTAATTATTCTTCTGTCACCCAGGACAGAGGAGGGGCTGGCCAGGCCTCCAGTCAGGGCTTGGAAAAGTCCTGCTGTCAGCTCAGCCTCAGATGGGCTCCAGGGTGCGAGGCCCACAGGCGCCCAACAGGCCCAGGTCACAGTGGCGGTGGAGTTGGTGCCGGAGCTGTGCTCCTAGGTTGCCACCTAGGGCGGCCTCAGCTCTATGGGATGCCCTTCACCTCTAAGAATGGCTGTACCACCCACTCTACATCATACAACCCCCTGGTGTCACTGCCCACATCACAATCCCTATAGGTGGGCAGCGAACCTGCCCTGCTCGGATGACCCCTTGAGGCCCTGGAGGACCTCCCTCCTCTGCCTTGGCGGGTGGGGCAGGGGCCGGGTTCTGGCATCCCTTCTCTGTTGCTGTTCCCCAGCTCTGCCTCCACAAACACATCAAACTCACGTGCCTCCCTGCTCTGTGCGAGTCTCTTGGGGACCCCAGGTCTCCACTCACACGCTCTGCCATGGCCACACGACACTGTTCCTCCCCACCTCTGCTACTCAGTGAGCATCCCCCACCCTTCAGACTCAGCTCCTGCCCTCCAGGAAGTTTTCCTCACCTTGCAAGAGGAGCGGGGTCTTCTCCGCACTCCCAGATGCAGCCCTGCCTACCTTCTGGGAAGGCCTGACCTCTCCAGGCAGGGATCACAAACACTTGCCCTCCAGCCCTCGGCACTGTTCCTGACACAGGTGCCAGCAAAGCCCCAAGAAGCCCTTGGGGTGGCGCACCCCCACATGGGCCTCTCTGCTCCCTGAAGAGCACCCACCTTCAGCAGCTCCTTCAGCTCCTCCATGGTCTGCTTGTTCGCCACCTCATCATGGACTGTCTGGCCGCAATTCTTGACCACAGACTCCATGACCTGCAGACCCCAGGGAGGGGAAGACTTAAGCTGCAGGTCAGGGCAGGAACTCTCCCTCCTGGACAGGTCCACCTTCCCCACAAGAAGGTGGGCCTCAACAGGGCCCTCAGACCACCCAGCTGGATAGGAAAGCCCACAGAGCAGTCTCCAAGGCTAGCAGCATCCAGGGCTACACCTGCTCCTTTTAACTCCATGTTTTATCACCAAGGACAGACACTGGAGTCAACCTCAGGGCATACACGTGTCAGTCTCAGGTGGAAGAGTGGAAGCACTGCTCCAGCCCAGCCCAGCCCTCTGTCCCTGGTGCCTCCACTGTTGGCAGTGCGCCCATCACGGCCACCCCGACCAGGGCCGACTGGAGTACAGGGTCTGATTACCTCTAGGGCGTACAAGGCCACGTGGGGATTCTTATCATTAACTTTCTTCTTGATGGAACTCACTGCATATTTTGCCCTGACAGAAAAAAAGGCATTGGTAAAAGCAAACAGAGGAAAAAAAGAAAGAAGAAGAGAACAGCTTCTAAGACTGAGGAAAAGCCCATTGGCCATCTGGTTCTTGAGACCCCCTAGGCAAACGTCCAGGTAACCATGCACTCCCAAACTGTATAGAAAAAGTCCTTTTACTGTCCTGAGATCTCAAGAGCCATAGCATACAGACCACACAGTACTCCATCGGGGCCTAACATGCTCAGCTTTCATCAGGGCAGGATCTTGGAAGATGAGTGGGCACCAAGCAATCCCAGTCCACGGTACGGCCACCCCCCTGCTCCCGAGGGTGCACTTACTGTGTGTCCCCCTGGCGGATCAGGTCACAGATCTGGAGGATGGACTCCCAGTCAGTCTCCAGAAGAAGCTGGCTGGTTGCTTTGTCTAAGGCAGAAACACACCATTACAGGGGCTCATCCTGCTGGGTGATCCCCTAGCTGGATCCCCAGCTCAGAAACAGGCAGGAGGAACTGCCCCCTTCCCATTTTAGACATCTGGACCAAACAGAAAACTACGTGACCATCCTCCTGACACCTGACAATAACCGTGGAAAGCACTGTCCTTCCTGAAAGACATCGCGGGCTTTTTACACACAAGTGCTGTTCCAAACACTTTACGCGAACTCACTCAACTCTCACACAAACCTTAAATATTAGGGGATATTTCCACCCTCTCTGCGGACAAAGAAACTAGGTGAGAAATGAAGAGAGGTAAAGTCACTAGGCCTGAAATCACACAGCTTGCTGGGGTGGAACCAGAAGTCAACACTAAGCTCTGTTGCCTCATCCCTCAGAGTCCCTGGTTTTCAGAAGCTTAGCCTGTTTCTTTAGCTCTCAGCTGTGGCACTGCTGGAGGGACATACAGCAGAGACCCCAGTCCTCTGCCTCAAGTGTTTTGTGGAGTGCAGACAGGATTGACCTGCCAAGGAATATTCCCCAATGACCACCTCTAGTCTGCGTCACTGTGGCCTCAGACACACAAATGAGCAGCTCAGGGGCTGCTCTCCCAGTTCAGTCAAAACCATGGTCCCTGGAGTCATGCCGAAGATCAAAAAGGATATGACAGTGACTCCTGGATTGATCGCTGAAGGGCTGAACCATCTCATGAGCTGAGTTCCTCAGCCCAGATAATTCAACGAGCAACGAAGAGGCCTCATCTGAGGTCCCTCCGAAATCGCGTTTGAGGAAAAAGGAGGCCAGGTTCAGGCTGACCATTCCACTACCCAGAGCGCCTGTCCCAAACACAGAACAGTTTCCTGAAGGAGAGTGAGCTTGTCCATAAACATTGATTTTCCTTCCTAAATCCTGTGACTTCCAGGAGGTTCAGAAAGATCAGCTATCCACCCCAACAGAGGAAACGCCTTCTTAGCCCCGGCGCTTCTTTTCGGAGCCCAGTGGGGACATACGGCGCAGGTCTGGATCCCTGGGGAAACAGCGCTCCGAAGGGCTGGCAGGTCCCAGGGAAGACACTGCCGGCTCCACCCTTGGGGCCCACGTATGGGTCAGAATTCCCAAATCCCACGCAACCTAGGTTTTTGGCGGGGAGAGAGGGTCTACTGAGACTTTACTATTTCACTGAGTCATCCATTCTCGTAACTCAGGACGTGAGGCCCGCTTGGCCAGACGCTGGTAGTTACTTCCCCAAGCTCCTGGCCGGTCTCCTGCGCGGACCCTCACTCAATCGGTCGGCGCCAGGCCCTGCGCCCGGGACCGCCGGGCCTTATGTCGCCTGCGCGCCCGCCCAGGGCCCGAGTCGCGCGGCGGTCGCCCGGAAGCACTGGGGGCGGGGGTCTTTCCCACCAGGGAGCGGGGGCAGCGTTACCTAGGAGACGCTCGAAGGTGCCACTGCCGCGCCCCATGGCGACCAGGGACCCCAACCTGACGCCGCGGAGAACCCCACTGCTGGCCGGCGCGCCCCCGACTTCCGCTTCCGCCTGCCTCTCAGACGCGCGCACGCGCACGTCGCCGGCCAGCCCGCGAGCCGTGGGGAGGCGGGTCTTTCCACTCGCCCCAGACGCTGGGCGCCAATTAAACGGCGCCTACTGAGACGGTCAATGTCGGGAGCCAATGAGCTCCCCGGCGGCGGAGTCTATCCAATGAGAGCGGAGCTGAGGGTGGGCCTTGCGTGGCTCACTGAGCTAAGGCTGTCGAGTGGAGCGGGAAGCGGGATGTGTCTCCTCCTGGGGGTCACGGGGGTGGGGAAGTCGCTGTTGGTGAAACGCCTGCAGACTATCCTTCCGCGCCGGGCAGGGGGTTGAGGGGGTTCGGAGAGGCGTGGGGATCCGAGGGGCGCTGGCGGCGAGCGGGGTGGGGTGCGTCGGGGGCCCTCGGGCTGGGGGCGGGGTACGGCTGGCGCGCCCTCCTTGGCCCCACTCAAGAGTCCTTGACTGCCTCGCACAGTTGAGTTCCCGGGATGGGAAGGGCGACCTGGGCGATCCGCCCCCAACGCGGCCCACGGTAGGCGTCCTGCAGGTTTAGAAGTGGGTCCCCTTGAGATTAGCAGAGCTTTGGGTTCCTTTAAATGGAAGCAGCGGTCTGACTGGTGGGTGTGTTCAAGACACCTTTCCGGAGGTGGTGGGTGTCACCGCGGGGAGCCTGGCTCCGCCGGGACAGAATTCGCAGGGCATCCGGAGCCGCCTGCCCCTCACGACTGGTCAGATTGAGTTTGCTGCTCCCCGCACAGGGCGAATCCCTTTGGTGGGTGTCACAGCCAGTCCTGTGGGTCCTGCACCCCAGGGAGCATCTTTAGACCTCCTCCCTTGTGGGTTCTGCCTAAACACTTAAGACCTATGTTAGTGGTTAGGTCGCAGTGTAAAGGGCTGGGCACATTGCTCTCCAGGAGTTGCCAGTGGGAAAGCGCTTGGGGTGGTCTCTACATCCCGGTTTTTTCCACAGGTGGGTACCAATTTAACAGACATTGTGGCTCAAAAAAAGATCACCATCCGAGAGCTGGGGGGCTGCATGGGCCCCATCTGGTCCAGTTACTATGGAAACTGTCATTCTCTCCTGGTAGGTCCTAGTCTTTTGCTCTTCCTTTGGGGAAGAAAGTCCCCATTTCAGTGTTGTCTAGTCCCCAGTTTCACTTTGTGTGGGATGGAATTTGGGTTCCCAGGCAGCTATGCTAGTCAAAGAAACATGGCCCAGGCCAGAATTGCTTCCTTCTGGGACTCCAGCTGCTCCCTAATGCTGCTGGTCCCAGGCAAATGTGAAAGCTCACCGAAGGGTTGCTGAAGACAGTATTTCTTCTCTGCAGATAACTGTGTCATCCACTCACTGTCTTATTGTTCTGGGTGTGTTTGTATGTTTTATGTTTTAATTATGTATGGCCTGGTTCATCCCATCCTGCAAGATCTATGCCCCAAATTCTGGGACGCTTCCTTGTAAGAGTAATGGCTACACAAGTAGAGCAACTTCCGTGTAGGTGGAAGCAAATAACACTGGTGATTCTTGCATAGCTCGCTCCCCTCTGCTTTTCCTGAAGCCTTCCTTGCTCTTCCTGAGCCAGGCTTGTGATGTGAATAGAGATTTGGCAAGGATGGTATTTCATCCCAGGGGGGCCCTAATCTCCATTCACTTCTTTCCAGTTCATGGTGGATGCTTCTAACCCCACCCAGCTCTCGGCATCCTGTGTGCAGCTCCTGGGTCTCCTATCAGCAGAAGAACTTGCAAATGCATCAGTTCTGATTCTCTTCAATAAAATGTACGTGTCTGTGAGGTGAGCGGGAGTGCAGGTGTGCCCCAGGATGGAGCTCCTGTAGAGGGTAACCAAGAGGGTGGCTCACTGGGGGGTGGGAGGGGCACAGTGATGGCTAGGGTGGGCTTCTGGCAGCCCACTCTGATACATGCTGCTTTCATTCCAGTGACCTGCCCTGTTACATGACCATAGAAGAGATGAAGTCATTAATCAGGCTCCCAGACCTCATTGCTTGCGCCAAGCAGAACATCACCACCTTAGAAATCAGTGCCTGGAAAGGCACTGGCTTGTCAGACGTGCTGCGCTGGCTCCAGGACACCCACAGAACCAATGGTTGACTGCAGGGTGGAGAAGCATGGCCAGCCTGCTCTGTGACAAGAAGGCAGAGGCGGTACTCCTTGGCCATCGGCTGTCTGTTGCTTTTTATAAAAGCAGGCTAAGCCCTGGAAGACGGGGTTCTGTGCTGAGTTGCAGTGATGGATAAACTGTCACCCAGGTTACAGAAACTCCTGATATCTGCCCTCTGGCTCCAGGATTGGGAGAGGAGGACAGGCCTGCCAGGTGGCTTGTGTCCTGTACCATCCTGCAATGGTTTTAGGGGAATTGTTCCCCTCTCCCCAGGAGATCTGCTTTCCAACCTGTAAAGTTTCTGGTACCTTAACGGTGGGATACCCCACGGACAGCGTCAGGTACATGAGTCAGTGTGGTAGGAAAAACCAGGCTTTGGGTTAGAAATAGTAAACCTTTACTACCCAGAGGTGCCTCCATGGTCAGGGATCCCGCAGGTAGGCCAGGGTGGAGAGAGGCTCTCATGGGGTATGGGAGGTGCTGGTGAGCTCATGGCCAGACCCTCAGGCCACAGTTCCTCCATGGCCCGCTGTGTTCTCAGCTAAGAGAGCTTGCAGGAAACACCTACATCTATTGCTGGTGCATTTGTGTCCTAGGGCCCCTGTAATGAATCACCATAAACGGTGGCTTGTAGCAACATAAACTTAACAGTCAGGACTGGAAGCCAGAAGTCTGAAACTGAGGTATCAGCAGGGGTGATCCTTTTGGAGACTCCAAGGGAGAATCCATCCCTTGCTGTGGTTGCTGCATGGTGTCCTTGGCTTGTGGCTTGCAAGACTTGAATCCCTGACTCTTGTCTTTTTTTTGTTGTTGTTGTTGCGCTGGGTCTTTGTTGGTGCCTGAGGGCTTTCTCTAGTTGCAGAGAGCTGGGGCTACTCTGCCTTGCAGCACATGGGCTTCCTGTTGCAGGCTTCCCTGGTGGCTCAGACGGTAAAGAATCTGCCTGTAATACAGGAGACTTGGGCTCAATCCGTGAGTTGGGAAGATCCCCTGGAGAAGGGAATGGCAACCCACTCCAGTATTCTTCCCTAGAGAATTCCATGGACAGAGGAGCCTGGGGGCTACAGTCCATCGGGTGCAAAGAGTTGGACACGACTGAGTGACTAATACTTTGACTTTTCTCTTGTTGCGGAGCACGGGGTCTAGGGTGCAGGTTTCTAGGGTGTAGTTGTTGCACTCAGGCTTAGTTGCTCCACAGCATGTGGCATCTTCCCAGACCAGGGATTGAATCCATGTTCCCCACATAGGCAGGCAGAGCCTTACCCACTGTACCACCAGGGACATTCTCTGCCTCTGTCTTCACATGATCTTTTCTTCTTATGAGGACAAAACAGTGGTAAAGAATCAGACTACCAATGCAGGAATTGCAAGAGACACAGGTTTGATCCCTGGGTCAGGACGATCCTCTGGAGTAGGAAATGGCAACCCACTCCAGTATTGTTGCCTGGGAAAGTCTGTGGACAGAGGAGGCTGGCAGGGTACAGCCCATGGGGTCGCAAAGAGTCGACACAACTGAGCAGCTGAGCACAAACAAGGGCCCACCTTAATCCAGACTGAGCTTATCTCAAAATCCACAGTTACATGTACAAAGATTGTCTTTCCAAATCAGGTCCTCTTTGTAGGTTCTGGAGGTTACAACTTGGGCATACCTTTGGGGCTGCTATTAAACCTGCTGCAGTCTGGTAAGAAATCCTCTGCTTCTGAGTGTGGTTGTGAGTTTCCTACAATACCTTCCCCTGTCTCAGCTGGTGGTCTAGCTCACTGGGTTCCAAGGGCCTTTGGAAGGCCTGCATGGCCTCCTTTAGCCTTGTGAGGACCCAGGGCTCCAACACCCTGGGGTTTCTCTAGGGCAAGAACAGTTCACACTGGCCTGCCTTGGCCACCCCTGTGGTTGTGCTTTGGCCTCACCCACTCTGATCCCAGGGCCAGATGTCCAGGCCCAGAGGGGCCAGACAGGGGGCTCAGTACACACTCTAGAAGAGTGGGCTGAGGGGTCTGGGCTCCAAGTTGACCTACATCCTCAGCCTGCTTCAGTTTCCCCAGTTGCTCTGAGAAACAGCTCTCAGATGGAGTAAATACACTCTGTGAAGAGGCCCTGGGGTTGGGCAAGCCATCCTGAAGAATCTTAAAGACAGCCTTCCCGAGACCTGGAGGAGAGAATAGCTGGTTTTTGGAGGGAGCCACTGGCTGGCTGGGTCGGTCTAAGGCCATCGAAGAGTGCTTTGCAGTGTTTGTAACGCCTGAACATGGCCGCGGTAGAGGCTTGGAGCCCCACTGGGGACCATCTGTGACTGTGACCCAGGAAAGCATGCTGGCTATGCAGAACGCATCTTCCCTTCTGGGATGGAGCAAGGTTCTGAGCTGTTCTGCTGTCTGGAACCTGAGAATCTGGTGAGGGGCTGGTCATTCTCCCTGGAGAATGTGCCACCTGTGCACACTCCCCACTTGCCCAGATTGCAGGGTGAGCTTCTGAATGCTGCGGTCCCACTAGGCCCCGACACCACCCCAAGGTTGGCCATCGGAGGAGCCCATCCATTCTGTGTTCTCCCCACTCTGCTTTCTCAGAATCACCTACAGAACTCGTCGACACAATGGACCCTGGACCCCCAGAGTCCATGTGGATGCTACAGGGCTCCCTGAAGTCAGTACTGAGTTCTCGAAAGTGCTGATGCTGCCCTCTGGTGTCCTCATTCCTAGACTGGCTGGGAGGGTGGGTGGGCAAGGGGGCAAGAGTCCCCCAGGTATCAGCCAAGGAAGGACCATAGCAAAGACTGCCTCCTCCTGATCCCCACGCTAAGAGCAACACTAGTGCCATCACCAATATATTTTTTGTATACATAATACTTGTATGAAATAAAAGTATATAACAATATGTTTAAGATAATTCAGTTGCCCACCTGTTAAAAATGAGTAAAATAAAATATTTTTTAAATATCAGTAAAGTTAGACAATTTAATGAATCATGACTTTCATTCACAAAGTGATATTTTTTAATATTCAGGAGTAAGCTGTCAAGAAATGTATGACATAGATGAAGCAGACCACAAACTAGCCACAAGAAACAAGATTTATATACACAGTAGTTCTTTACTGGGACAGTCTGGCCACCAGTGGATACTCTAGAAATATTTTGGATGGTACAGCTGGGGGTGGGGGCTGCGATCCAGCATCTATGTGTATCTATTAATGCAAACATAGAGAACAGGAGAAAGAAAGAATGACATTTATTTTAAGGAACGAGCTCATGTCATCGTGGAGGCTGGCAAGTGCACAATCGGCAGGATTGGGCAGCAGGCTGGTGAAGCAGGTTGACGGTATGTTTATAGTCTGAAGGCCATCTGCTGGCAGAGCCTTCTTTGTGCGGGTGAGGTCAGTCTTTTCTATTATTAAGGTCTTAACTGAAGTCCACCTGTATTATGGAAGGTAATCTGCTTTATGCATAATGTCTACTGATGTTAATCTCTAAAAAACACCTTCACAGAAACATCTAGAATAATATCTGTCCATCGGTAGACATCACAGTGAGTTCTTGGTCTGATGAAGTGATGGTCAGGTGCCCAAACTGGTGCAAAATCCTCTGTTGTGATTCTTTCATAGTATTCTGAGCATTTGCATCTACCACCAGGGCAGCAAAGCACAGTCCAGAGTTGGCATCTCTCCTTGTCAGAACCCCTTGTAGCCCTGGGTTGCTGGCATCAGTCTGAGCTGACGCTGTGCTCAGGGCCTGCCCACCAGTGTACCTGTGAACATCCATGGTCTCAGTGTCTCGCGTTGGCAGACAGAACAACTGCTATCAGCATTTTGGATTCTCAGAGGGCGCAAGAGGTCTACAGGCACCTCAGTGATGCTGTGTATTCCAGCTCTAAACCACCACAATAAAGCAAGTATAATAAAGTCAGCCACACAAATATTTTAGTTCCCCAGTGTGTAAGTTTGAAATATTGTGAATGTTGCCAAAATGTGACACCCAGACATGAAGTGAGCAAATGCTTTTGGAAAATGACACCTATAGACTTGCTTGATACAGTTATCACAAACCATTTTTTTTTAAGTTAGTTATCTGTGAAGCATAATAAAATGAGGTCTGCCTGTTTGTCTACATTCAGCCCATCTCAGTGTTGCTGCAACACCCATGTCCACAGATTTCATGGACCCAGGTAGTTATCTCACAGGAGCACATGGGGTATCTTTGTTCCAATCACCTTCCAAACCTGGAAAGGGGCTCTTCTGATCGGCACTGACATGTACTACTCTAACACACCCCTCAAATGGTCATCATTGATTTCCATAGGACTGTGCCCAAATGGACATCCTTAAATAGGCCACTGCCCTCCTGCCTGATCATATGGCCAGGCCATCGACCACTACCCCAGTCAGTAAAAAGTCAAACATGGGGGCTTCTACAGCTCAGTGCTTCATCACTGCTAGGAAAAATGCATGTAATTTAGCCCAAACAAGCTGGTCCTTTTTAACCTATTTCAATCAGTCTCCATTTGCTGGTCTTTATGTAGAAGCTTTCCAAACAAAATGCTGTCCATTCAACTTGGAACTGCCATTCACAAAGTGAACAGCTCTTTGTCGGTCAGTCGAGAGCAGTTTGTAGGGCACTGTCCGAGTGACTCCCAAGTAGAGCCCAGCACCTCCTTGTGGTCCCAGAGTCCTCCCTGGGTGCAGAGGCTTCCTGCACCTCCTCGCATCCTGCAGGCAGCTTGGTCTGGTGTAAGCCATTTCCACTTCCATGTCTATATGGAAACCTTCTGGGCACTGCCACTTGCATTAGAGTGTCTCTCGACATCATCCGAGATATCACTGCTATTGGAGCTTAAGATCATTTTATATCCTTCAATCACTGGGGCAGCTTCAGTTATTGTCAGGTGGCAAGGTGGTAAACCCCCCTCAAGTGGAAGTGCTCCCATCCAAAGTCCCAGCAGCTGCCCCTAGGGGGTTGCTTACAGGCTCTTGCCCTCCACACAGGGCCACCATGGCACCCCACCTTCTACCCCACACTGGGTTCAGCCACCCTTCAGTTCAGTCACGTCCGACTCTGTGACCCCAAGGACTGCAGCATGCCAGGCCTCCCTGTCCATCACCTACTCTCGGAGTTTACTCAAACTCATGTCCACTGAGTCAGCGATGTCATCCAACCATCTCATCCACTATAGTCCCTTTCTCCTGCCTTCAATCTTTCCCAGCATGCAGGGTCTTTTCCCAGCATCAGGGTCTTTTTCAGCCACCCTTACTGGTTTCCATTTAGCGTGTCCCGAAGGGAAGTTATATGCTTTGTTTTTAAAAGATGAGGTGCAAGGCTGCACAACTGCCCTCAGAAGCCAATTGCAAGCCCAGGTTGTTACCTCTGCTCTTGACTTGACAGCTAGGCTATAAATCAGATTCCCAAGACCGCCCTCCTCAGGCTCAACTAATATGCTAGAGTGGCTCACAGAACTCAGAGACAGTTTACTTACCAGATCACTTTTTATGAAAGAAAATAACTCAGCCAGATGAAAAAGAGCCCTAGAACAAGGTATGGGGAAAGGGCAGAGTTCCCATGCCCCCTCCAGTGAACACTCCCCATGTTGCCATGTTTACCGACCTGAAAGTTCTTTAAACTCTGCCCTTTGTGTTTTATAATTGATTGAATCATTAATTCAACTTCCAGGCCCTCTCCCCTCCCTGGAGTTTGGGCAGTTGGAGGTAATGGGCACTGAAAAGTTCTAACCCTCTAATCACGTTGGTTCTCTTGGCAGCTAGCCCCAATGTTTAGGCAGGGTCCAAAACCCAACTCATTCATCTAACATGAGACATCTTTGTTGCTCTAATCAGAAAATTCCAAGGGTTTTAGGAGCTCTGTGCCCAAAGTGAGGATGAAGACTAAATGTATATTATACATAAATCACACCATCACAGGCCGATTCCAAATTGTTTTTCAGAAGAATGCTGGTCTCCCTATGGATAACAAATCCACTAGGATGGCCTTCAACTCTGTTCATTAACAGGCCAAACCAGGACTTTCTTGGTTAAGAGAACTAGAATAGAATGGGAAACTGTCCTCTGAAGACGTAGTTAACTTGGCAAACCGATTAGCCTGCACCCTAGATGAGTCTACTAAGAAAGAAAAACAAACATTAAAATCCTTAATATTTCAGTTCAACAGGTAAGAGTCCCCTAAGCAAAGTCCTCCCAGCCTTAATCATTATTTTAAGAAGCCAGGACATTGAAAGAAAGACTTCGAGAAACCAAAGCGCTCTGGGCATCTTCAGTCACCCAATCCATCTTTCTAGTGTCCTCCCACTTCTCAGTGATGGGATTCCAGGAAATCAGTTTTTCCAAGTCTCCCTCTTAATTGGTTCACAGAAACAACTCTCCAGACTGGGAATGAATTTTCTATACTGGAGCTACATTCTCAATGCTCAACCCCAGTACTACTGAACAGTCCCTGCCTCAGAGCTCAATTCCCAATTGTGGAGGTCTCCAATAAACCTCAGCAAATCAAGAAAAAATGATCCTGAACCCACAACACTTAGTGCTCTTCCAAAAGGAGTGAACAGATCATGCCCTTACACCAGACTGGTGGTGATAAAGTGAGGGGGCAGGTGGACACGCTGTTTAAAGTGCTGGATATTATGAATCTAAACACCAGTGTGCAGGCTTCAGTGTTGCTTTCCCAAGTAATGAATTGTCAGCAGACGATATCAGGCAATTATGCAGCATTATGTGGGAAGATATTGGATCCAGGGTTGGTGTCACATTCTAAAAATGCAATCCAGAAAAACTGTCCACAGCTCCCTCCCAGATGCTCCAAATTGCCTGACAGACCATTCGAGGTTTGGCAAGTGGGTTTCACAGAGCTGCCCACCATCTCACGGGTATAATTCCTGGTAATGATTGGCAGGGCTTCCCTGGTGACTCAATGGTAAAGGACCCTGCCTACGCTGGAGATGCAGTTTCCATCCGCTGGTCGGGAAGATACTCTGGAGAAGGAAATGGCAACCCATTCTAGTATTCTGCCCAGGAAATCCCACGGACAGAGGAGCCTGGTGTGCTCTAGTCCATGAGGTTGCAAAGAGTCAGACATGTCTTAATGACCAAACAACAACAATGATTTGCATGTATCACTTGATTCATCAGCTAAAGTAACCTTAGACAACCACACAGACTTTGATTTCGTACTTAATGAATAAGGAGGCATTTGTCCAATAGCAAATACTACTACTACTACTACTTGGATAAACACCTTTGGAGAAGTAGAAACTCAATTTCACAAGATGAGGGAACAAGCACAAATTTTACCCGACTCTCCTTGGCCCTTTGATTTATTCCGCTACCTTCAGGTCTAGGGTCATGGTTTAGAACCATCACACAAGCTAGTTGTCATATATTACTTTTGCATTCTGCTTTGCATAGTTTTGGCTTTTTGTTTCTGTTGTTTTTTATTTTTTTTCCCCATGCTGCATAGCTTGCATGATCTTAGTTCCCCAACCAGGGATTGAACTTGGGCTCTTGGCAGGGAAAGTGCAAAGTACTAACCACTGAATCACCAGGAATTCCCTATTTTAAAACTTTGTACATGTTTCTTGTCAACCTCCTGCAGAAATGCACACTAAATAGAATGATGGTGACTCAGTGCCTTGAGATGACTGCTGATGCTTGTACCTTCTTTACAAGATATGATTTTAAGAGGGAAAATGGCTGAGAGTTTCTCCTTCTACTTTCCTTATTACTCAAACGTGGCCTCAGTCAGTGTCAATCACTATGCACTTTCTCTCTGATGTGGGACACGATGTCCAGGCAAGGTCCTGGCATTGAGGGACAAAACACAATTCTGCTAAAACTGATCAGTGATGGTCTCAAGGAAAGACCCAGATCAAAAGGGAGGGAGAAACGCGGAAATGAGCAAACGAAAGCTCAATCAGAATGGGGTCGCGAAGCTCTGAAGGGAAGGCTCTCACGCATGCGTCCCTCAGCACCACAGCTCACAGGCCCAGCGGGAAGATTTCCTGACTCAGAAACAAGCTACTCACTGCAGCCAATGGAAAACCAGATCCCTCCTAATTTCCTCCTCAGTTCAGTTCAGTCGCTCAGTCATGTCCGACTCTTTGCGACTCCATGGACTTCAGCACACCAGGCTTCCCTGTCTATCACCAACTTGCCAAGATTCCCCGAACTCATGTCCATCAAGTCAGTGAGGCCATCCAACCATCTCATCCCATCGTCCCCTTCTCCTCCTGCCTTCAATCTTTCCCAGCATCAGGGTCTTTTCCAAATGAGTCAGTTCTTCAAATCAGGTGGCCAAAGTATTGGAGCTTCAGCTTCAGCATCAGTCCTTCCAATGAATATTCAGGACTGATTTCCTTTATGATTGACTGGTTTGACCTCCTTGCAGTCCAAGGGACTCAAGAGTCTTCTCCAACACCACAGTTCAAAAGCATCAATTCCTCCTCCTGCTGCTGCTGCTGCTGCTAAGTTGCTTCAGTTGTGTCCTACTCTGTGCGACCCCATAGACAGCAGCCCACCAGGCTCCCCCATCCCTGGGATTCTCCAGGCAAGAACACTGGAGTGGGTTGCCGTTTCCTTCTCCAGTGCATGAAAGTGAAAAGTGAAAAGGAAGTCGCTCAGTCAATTCCTCCTAAAACCTAGTAAAAGCTTACCTTCCCCTTTGTCTCCTCCAACTTGCCACACAGTTTGCTTGTTCTGGATTGAAATTCTGATTCCAACAAACTCATTTTAGCCAAAGATCTTATTTCATGCTAAGAGTCAACACCCTTAATGCAGGCTGGAGGTCCTGATGGCTGATCCTACCTGGGTTCTATCTCTAGAGGAGACCCGAATCTAGGCTCCATTCCTGAGGGGTGATGCCCGGTTGGGGGCCCATCTCTGAGGGATGACCCCAGCCTGGTCACCATTGCTGATGGGTTAGGTTGGGCCTGGTGACATCTCTGATGGTAAAGCCAGCTGAGCTGACTTGACCAGTTTTTAGAGGCACTCCAACAAGTGTCTAAGGAACTATAATTTCCACATTTCATGTGACCAAGGGCAAACTTCCTTCACCATGACCTATTTCCTCATTCCCACGTTTATACTGTACTTGCAGTGCGTCCAAGAAACACCAGTGTTTCTCAGCAGCCCCACCTCACTCTTTGCTCGCACTGCCCTGCCTGTCTCAGAACCTGATTGTAAGAAGGATGTCAGCACTGAACGAGAGATTGCACTGCCCGCCCCAACTGTCATGTGATGGGGGGTGAGTCCTGGCTACTGCAGCCAGCCAGCACCTGGCCACCCATGCAAGGGCTGGGGCCACCCACCATGCAGAAACACACCCCAGAGAGTGACAGCCCTGATTCCAGGTACAGCTTCCAGAACTTCAATCTTTTAATTCAAAAATAAACTTCACTGCATAAAATACAAACTTGGGGAAGAGCAAAACAGATTGCATACCACTCCACGCTCATTCTCTTGGGCCGCCCTAGCCAGTGCTGAGGCCTAGCACTGACTGAGGTGCCCAGGCCGTCTTTGCTGGCTTGAGGAGCCTGAGCTGTAGAGAGCAAGGCAGCCCAGCGGCTGTCAACCTCCAACAGGGCTGTGAGTGCCCTGCCCCTGTCCCTCCATGTTCGACTGCTAGCAGCCTGTAAGCCGCATCCCCATGCTCTCACTTGTATCCCACCCCTGAGCAGGAGGATAAATCCAGGTGCTCCCTCCTTTGGCACCTGTGGGAGGTTCAAACCTTGCCAGGCCCTGCCCTTAGCAGGAATTCACATGGCTCCTCTGATCTCGAGAGCCCTGAGCTGGGCTCCTGTCCTTGCTGTCTAGCCACTCCTGACCTGCTGGAGAGCCCCGCCATGTCCTCCCCAGAGACCCTGATGATATAAGCACTCAGCCTCCCCAACCGTGGTGTGGGTGGCTTAGTCTTCACACCCTAACATAAGCTGGGATGGCTCCACCTGCCCCACGGGGACCATGAGGACATCTAGGTGGCCTAGATGCTGACCCCCTGCCCCTGCCCCACACCAGCCTGCTGTCTGGCTTTGGCTCCAGCCGTGTGGCTCTGTCGTATCTGGTAGAGCCTCGCTTACTGAGTCAGCAGTGTCTACAACTCACAGGCATTTAGGGACAGGATTATGGGATTGGCCCTCCCTAAAGTGGCCCTGGGTTGTGTCTCAGCCTGGACCTGTGTGTTCAGAACAAAGCTGCATGTGACGCTAGGCTTAAGGGAATGACGCTGACTGCATTTTACCCAGGTGGTGGCTCCATCTATGGGGGCTCAGGAGACAGACGATGCTCTGTGCGAGATATGGGTCCAGCGGATGGTCACTCCTGAAAGAGCAATCTCTAGAGAGAAAAAACAGGAGCCCGCTCCCCCACCTGAGTCCCAGGACATGTCCTGGGAAGGGACTCTCAATTGTAGGCCATCTGCTTGTCCAGCTCCAGCCCAGGTGCAGCAGCTCTGGTCCCTCGTCATTACAGCTGCGTCTCTGGCTTCTTCTCGGGACGGAGGTGGGGTGGCTGTAGTGACTGAGTCCCCTGCTGCTGCTGCTGTAGTCTCTTTAGCGCCCTGTAGGCGTTCACGGCCCGCTCCCTCTCCTCCGCCACAATCCTCTGTCTGGCCAGTGAGGTGGTCAGAGGCTGGGACATACTGCCAGGGGTTAAAAGCTTCTTCAGCATCAGTGATTTCTTGCCAGGCTGAAGAACAGAGAGAGGGAGGGTGAGGCACAGGTTCGGGAAAAAGGGAAGGTTAAGGAAGGGTCTAGGTCAGTCCAAAAGTCTAAAAGTCAGTCCGTGAGAACACGGTGCTCTCCTGTATGCCCTGGACCCAGCAGCATCAAGGGGCAAAAAGGGCAACTCCCCGAACCCCTGCTTACCTGGTCCCTACTCACGCTCATCCTGGGCTTGGCGGTCAGCTCTGGGGGCTGCAGTGCGACCTCACCAAACTTCACCGTGTCTGGAGGGCCAAATGAGCACAGCTGAAGCCTGCTGCCTACACAAGCCCCGCAGCCACGGCACCCAGAGCCAATGTTAGCCCACCCACTGACCCAGACACAACTGCTTCCAGAAAAGCTACCTTGGAGCAGCTCCTGCTCTAGCCTCTCTGCTGCCTTCTCCTCCTTCCTTTGCCGGGCCTTGTCCAATCGCCGCTTCTGGAACCTGGGAAGAGCACAGTGCTCCTCTTACTCCTAAACCCTCGGTTCACAGGACTCAGGAAGAGGCAGAGATCACCCCTGCTCACGAAGAATGCTCCACAGCAGACCCCAGGGGCCTGCCACCAAATCCCACGACCCCCAGAGAGCACTCCTGAACCCAGCAGACCCTCCCAAAGTTCTAAGTCAGGGGTCCTCAGCATCAGTAGCCCTGGAGCCACGTGACAATGTCTAGAGATGTCCTGGGCTATTACAATGTGTGTGTGTGGCGGGGGTGCTCCTGGCACCTCATGGGTGGAGGCCAGGTATGCTGCTCACTGTCCTATGGGGCATGGAACAGCCCCCACCCCAGAGAATCACCTGCCCCAAGTGTCAACCATGCTGCTGAGTCTCAAGGGCCCTGCACAGTAGCATGTGTGATGTGGCTCCTTACTGTTTCTGGAATCAGCGTCCAATGAGTGCTGGAGATCACTGTGGCTTTTACTGGTACCTGGGACAGGTTTTATGTGATGTAATTTTCATTGGCTAATATGAGTACGTGAACTATGAGTGGACATGGAGAAACTCCACAAAGCTGAAAACAATCAAACTTTTATAGCTTTAGGGAAATTTCTTCTTTTCTTTCTTTTTAAATTAAGGCCACGCCACATGGCATGCAGGATCTCAGTTCCCCCAAGCAGTGTTGGAACTCATGCCCCTTGCAGTGGGAGCACTGGGCTGCCCGGGCAGTCCCTGCTTTCAGAGAAATTTCTGATGAAAGCCTGGCTTGGTTCATGACGAAAGTTTCAGTAGAGGTAGAAACACATTGCAAAAAGCATTTGTTTGCTAAAACCACTGCTTAGCCCCCACCCACAGGCTCAAGAAGGTAGCACATAGCTCACGTCCTAGACTTCTCCAGGGCTGAGAGTAGGGATGGGCAGCTGGTGGTGGGCTTCCTCCTGGTGCCAGTATCTCCACTAGGAAGCAGAGTCTGAGAGGTCACAGAACTTGTCCAAATGACACAGCTATAGGCTCTCAAATCTTTTGGGGGCTGGAAAGGTCAATCCTGGAAACTGACTTCTGTGGGGCAGGCACAGTCCACCTGGTGGCTTGCAAGCACTCCTGGGAAGGAGCCTCACCTTTTTTCTACCTCCCTGTAACGACTGGCCTGGAGGGAACAGCTAGCCCTCGCTTGGCTCCTGGATCCCTTGATGCTTTCCACAGAGAGGCACAGACAAAGCTAAGCCTTCAGAGTTCTGTGGATTCAGAGCCTCCCAGGTCAAGAGGCTGAGGTGCACAGAAAAACAGCGAATAACACCAGGTCCTGCTTGCTCTGAATCACGGGGGTGGGGAGGGTGCCCCTTGGCAACGAGAGGCTGTCAATGTAGAAGACATTCGAGGAACCCCACAGCCTTGCCTCCCAGCCCCTCCAGCCCCCACTCACGCTTTCTTCCGCTCTGACTTCTTCTTGGGAGCAGCCTGCACCTCGGGCTGCCGGCTGGCCTGGTTCTTGCTGAGGAACAGCACATGCTGGGCCTCCTGTTCCATGCGCCGGACATAGGCCCTGTCGGACTCCCACTTCCTCTGCTTGAACTTAGGTATGGCAATGTCTGGTTCCACTCCCTTTGCTTCCTTCTCCAATGTCTTACTGAAAGCTGCCTGGGCTGAGGACAAAGGGAGACCTCAGAGAGGAGTGATGAAGGCAGGGGGGTGGACTGGGTGGTGCTGGGCTGGTCACGCATGTTCATCTCCCCTCCCCAGGCTGCAGAAAGGGAAGAGCAGACTCACACGCAAACTAAACAATCTCTAAGATGCCAGCTGGGGGCACCCTGGGGTGGCACCCCCAAAGCTCACTGGCACACATCAAAGACATCCTCTGCAGCTCAGCTGAAAAAAGTGACGAGACCTTAGGTATCCATCACTAGGTGACCAGCTGAATGATTCCCTTTATGTTCATCCAGAGGTGTCACTGCACAGCTGCTGAGGAGAGCTTCATGGAGTTATGGGCAAGGGCATGGAGATCTACAAAATCCACTGGAAGGGAAAACCCAGGACACCAAACAATATACAGAACGAAAGTATAGCTTTTACTAATATGTGAAATGTGAAATATGTATAAGACTAACATATGAATAACTAAAATAGGCATAACATTTCCCCTGGGAAGGTAAAAAGAAGATGAGCAGTGATTTCTTTTAGGTGGAGGGAACAGGATTCAAAGACGCCTCACCTCGTACCTTTCAGAACTGATTTCACCATATACGTAAGTTTATATTTTTTAAAATAATTTAACCCCCTAAAAGTGCTGACTCTATAGGGCATGGTTCAGAATGTGCCATCATCCATCTGGGTCAGTGACCTCCCCTTCCCCTCTGCTTCCTCAATTCTTTACTTCGCTATTGATTTGGCAGCCATCTAATCCCCAACAAAAAGACTAAGGTTTACAAAGAAACGACAAAACAGCATTGCTGCAAAATCAGTGTCATGTTTAGGAACACATGTGTACATGAAACACAAACACTCTGGACCCAATTCCCCCAGCATTCAGGGAGATGCTGACAGGTGGGCACCCTAGCTGGCCTTGGGGAAAGGGGTGGGGTGGGGGTGTGTGGAAATGAGCTTCCTAGAGGGTCTGATCAATTCCCCCCATAACCTCTAGAGACCATCCACTTCTCTTCACCATGACTTCTGCACTCTGGTCCAAGGAACCATCATCATAGTAAGGCTGGCCTGCAGTGTCCTCTCATCCCCTCAATCCTTACACAGCGACCTTTTTCTTCAAGTAAATCTGAACTGACTGTCCACTCTGATTTATCTCCACTACTCTTGGGGGGGCTGTGGTAGAAATCAACACTTCCATCTTAGCCCATGAGGCCCCAGGGGCTCCTTTTGGAGCCTCACCTGAAACCACCTTATCACCTGCTGCCACCTGCCGCTCTGGCCCTGGTGACACCAGCCTTCAGTCAGCCTTCCACATGCTCCTGCACCGTCTGAACTGCTCGAGCCTGGCAGATTTCTTTTGCCTGAAACGCCACTGAATACTTGTGCAATTAAGTGGATTCAAACACACAAGGCTTTATGGCCACCCAGCATAGGCCTGCAGTTACCCTCTTTCTTCCTCTTCTTGTTACTGATAGGATTTTTCATCTCTTGCCGGCTCCTCATAATCTCTCGCAGCCTGAAAGGAATTTCCTGTTCATCCTGGTTCTTGGGCTTGCAATTCACTTTCTTCTTTTCTTTGCTGTGAAGGAGAACACGGGGGTGAAACAGGTCTCAAGTGGAGCATAAACAGAATCAGAGAAACCGAAGCTCAGCCTGGAGAAAGAAACTTCGCAGGCTAACCCTGGCCGCTGTAGTGCGTGCCGCTCAAGGGAGCACGACCTCGTCCTAGCCGGCCCAGAGACTGTCCCTGGACCTCCCAGGACCCTGCGTGGAAGGACCTGACTTCGTCCAGGATGACAAGACGGCGCCCGGAAGGTGACATGTGCCACACCGGAGACTCCGTCACGCCTCTGTCGACCCAGCTGACCCTCCAGGACGCCCACCGCCCGGACCCGGCAGCGAGCTGTGCCCGGCATGCGGAGGGGCGCCGAGGTGTCTTCAGGGCAGTGAGATCCGCACCCACCTGCGCGGTCCCGGCCGTGGCGCCGAGCGCTGCTTCCCCAACTCTTGCTGCCTCCGGCCCTGCGGTCGCCCTGGTCTCCCAAACCCCGCCGTTCCCGCCGGCACCGCCGTCGCCGCTCCGCGCCGGAGTCCGGCCATCTCTGCAAGCACGGGGTTCACAAGAACAGCTACTACCGCACTCTTGCGCGGTCCCGCCCCACGCCCGCCACTTCCGCTTCCTGCGCCCATCGGCGCCGTACGGCTCCCTGACGGGTCGGGATTGGCCAGGGTGGCCGCCTTTCACGGCCGCCTGCGGCGCGTGCGCAGTGAGCCAGGCCGCGGGCAATGCTGCTGAGGAGGGTAACAGGGGGAAGCCGGGCGGTGATTGCCGCTATCCTCGGCAGGGCAAGTACAAGTGGGGACGGGGACGGGATATGTTCGGGAGGCTGGGCCACATAGGGGCCGAGGAGCCCCGCTCTTACGGCCGCTGATCGGATCTCGGGGTAGTGCCGGCGGGTTCTGCGCTCTTTCCCCCCGTCCAGTACCTGTTGAACAGCTGCTGTGTGCAAGGCCTTTGGGGAAACCTCAGTGAATAGGAGCTGATGCTCCTCGCTGGAGAAATTACAGAAATAAAGTTTGGGCCCTTGTTCAGTGCCCTGGAGACAGAGCAAGGGACCAGGGTGGGGGCTCCAGGTGAGAAGGCTGCGCCCTGGACCTTGGGAATGACTTGGGCTTCTCCTGTGACAGAAGGAAGAGGGATGAAGGGGTGATGCGATTAGTCAGGATGGTCACGGGAAGGAAATGTGGGAGTACTGGTTGGAGAGGGAGAGGTGGCTGTTTGGCCTGGAGCTCACAAGCCTCCACCTCTGCCACAGTCCTGACCACCAGGCAAAGGCATCTTAGCTGGAGATAACAGTCTCTCCACTCACCATCTGCTGGAGTGCCTGCCTAGTGCCAGGCCTTGAACCCAGCCTCTCTCATGAACTTATGGGTCATCCTCGTCCCAAGCGTCAGGTCCATTTTACAAATGGGAAACTGAGTCTAAAGACGAAGTAACTTGTCTAAGGTCATGCAAGAATTAAGGAAGCTGAGAAAGACATGGAGTCCCCTGCCAGTGACAGGAAGCCAAAGTTTACCCAGAGCAGGAGGCGAGTGGGGCCTTACCAGCTTCCTAGAGACTCATGTGCTTATCTGCATCCTTAGTGGCCGCTGTCCAGCTGGGACTGGTGCCAAAAGCTTCCTGGAGGCGGCAACCTTCTTCACAGGATCCAAGTCCGTGAAGCCCACAGAGAGTTTGGGAAGAACCATGTGGAAGTGGGGTCCCAAGCAGGTGCAGCAGGCACCAGGCAGCCCAAGTCCTCCCTGCCGGGTGGGGGCCCCTCAGGACCCCTGTCCCCACCACCACCTGAGCTCCAGCCGCCCACCAACTGCTGCATGAGCGGCTGCCCCAACTGTGTGTGGGTGGAGTACGCAGATGCGCTGCTGCAGCACTGCCAGGATGGCGGGGAGCAGGCCCTGGCCGCCCTGGAGGAGCACGTGACTGATGAGAACCTCAAGGCCTTCCTCCGGATGGAGATCCAGCTCCGCGTTAGGAGAGGAGGCTGAGCCACCTGGCCAGACACCCTCACCCTGACACACTCAGAATCCTGCACCACCACCTTTATCCACAGCCCGTTCGTGCTGCTGGTGTCGGCAGGAGTAGGAAGAGTTGTTCATTGACTTTGCCTGAGAATAAATACGTTCTCTGTGGTGGTTAGACAGCAGGCTTTTGTGTCATCATCTGTAGGCTTATGCCATATTATCATATGTCCACGGGGCACCTGCAGCCTTCACCAATCTATGAAGGTGAAAATAAACCTGTTTCCTTGACTGTTCAAGTGACAATGACACCAGGGGCCCCCTTCCATGTCCCAGCATCCCAGAAGTCTCACCCACAGGTCAGCTCTGGTCAGCCACTGTCAGTGATGCGGCAGAGGGAGGACCATCCGGTCCTGAGAGGTGGCCATTAGCAAACCACTGGTGGGCACAAATGCCCACAGATGGCCTGGGAAGTGTCCCATCCATCCAACTGCAGACTTCCAAGCTCTGATACCAGTGGCCTGGATGGACAGGGTTAAACGAATTTATGCCTGTTTCATCTCCTCATTTAAAAGAAAAGCTAGGGTTGTGATCTGACGTCACGAAGGAGTTGAGCTGATAAAACAGGCCTTCCCAGGTAGAGGCCTTCAATGTAAAGCCAGCATTTTCCACAAAGGCAGATCTGTGGACAAAAGAATGAAACGACACAGCCACAAGACATGCTGCCGTGCTAATGCCTGAGGATACACCCAGTAGTGCCAGCTGTCTTGGCCAACTAATGATATCATCCAGAAGCAGTTGTGGTTTTTTCAGAGAAACATGATAGTAGCAATACAGGTTTGTTACACTTTATGTTAGAGACCATCTACTTCAATCATGTCCTACAGATTTGAAAATGGCCCAGGAAAAGATTTCCCTGGAGACAAAAGCACAACAGACCTTAGTGGGCCTGAGGCCCCGAAGGGGTCTACAACATAGAGATAGTTAATCTCAGAGATGTAGGAAGAAGTTTACTGTACTTTTCTCAATAAAACATATTTATGAAAAAAAAAAAAGAAAGATTTTCTATGTGTATATGAACCTGGGGTTGATGTTTGTGAAGTCCCAGGAGGAGGAAGCTAGGGGAAGGGGAGAGATGTAGAAAATGCACTGCTTGGTGGGAACAGCAGGTGCAAAGGCCGTTGGGTGGAAGGAGTTCCTTAGAACACACAGCAGGAGGGAGGGATGAGAGGTGAGGCCACCAAAGTGAATCAGGACCAGGCTACCTGGCTTTGGGGGCCAGAAAGGGGTTCCTCAGCAGTCAGGACTGAAAGTGGAGAGAGGCCTGAGATGGCAGCCAGCGCCGTATCATCTTTGCTTCAAAAATGAGCAGCTTCAGGGACTTCCTGGTGGTCCAGGGGTTAAGACTCCGTACTTCCAATGCAGGGGGCCTGGGTTCAACCCCGGATCTGGGAACTAGATCCCACATGCCACAGCTAAGAGTTCCCATGCTGCAACTTCAGATCTCGCATGCCACAACTAGGACCCAGCATAGCAAATAAATATTTTTTAAAAAACAAGCAGCTTCAGGAGAGGCTGGTTGTTCATGATCATACATTCCTTGCCTGCCCTGACCCTGTCCCCAGCGTGTCCTTCCCTTGACCGCACCTAAGCCCCTTCCCCCATCTTGGGGGAGTCCTCGGTAGTGCTACCCAACCCCACAATCTCATTAGTGTGGTGTCAGGCACAGTCCTAATCAGCTTACCCAGCTACAGGATAAATGCCCAGCCAGCACCCTGCTGAGGGAGGCCTGCCACTCACACCCATGGTCTCCTGAGACCTGCTGCCCCGGAACCTGGTGAGTAGCGACCTTCTCAGGTTGCCTTTCCTGGTGGCCACTTACCCAAGGGTGTTAGTGGGTATCTGCCCAGAGGGTGGGGAGCTGGTGGGCTTTTCACCACTGTCCTGAGGTCTGGGTCTATGGGAAGCCACCCACAGCCCTGTTCAGAGAGGATGTCCAGCCTATCACGTCCTCTGCTCCCCATGTCAGACGGTGGTGTGGGCTGTCCCCCAGGCTAGCAATGGTCTCGGAGCTTCAGGCCACACACAACCAACCTAAATGGGCACAAGCCACAGGCCAGGCTGGAGCCAGGGCAGCTCAGGCAGTGGTTTCCATGGGGTAGCATCTGATAGTTGGAGCTCCATCAGGTCTAAGAACTGCCCACACCAGGCCCATGGCCTGGAACTGGGGAAAGGGTCTGGCTGGGCCTACAGTGCCTGGGCCATGAGGAGTGGGTGTTGTGGGGTTTGAGCCGCCAGGGCCACCAGACCTGCTGCTGTCCACCTTGGACCCAGTGTAGATCTGGCCCCTGATCCCCGGTTCTTCTCAGGCTGATGCTGGTCCCAGCACAGAGGCCAAAACTTAGGGAGGGGAGGTCCACAGCAGGGCCCATCCAACTCTAGGTGCCCTGGTCCTCATGGCCAGGCCTTCCTCACTGGTCTTGATAGAACCAGCTGTCCTTGCCTCCCAACTGGTCTCAGCCCTTAAACTCTAGCAGGCAGTGGGCGGTGGCCCCAGACCGAAGTCAGGCATTGCAGCCCACAAATGGCAGACAAGAAAAGGGGCCCCAAGAGGTGATGCCTGGGGCATCCAGTGCCAGGGTAGCTACGGCTCCTGGCTGTGTCGTGTACTTAGCCCCAGAACCTTCTGGGCTCACAGTGTTTCCTGAGAGATTAGAGTCTCCCCCTGGTGCTAATAGGCTTAAAGGAAGGTGAGCTTCCCCTGGCCAAGGTCACCAGGGCTTAGGGCATCCAGGGGGAAGCTCTGGGGGAGAGGAGGACGGGAGGCCACTCCGTGCAGTGGGTTCAAGGACACCAGCAGGTGATGCTGGCACCTAGCGAATGGTGGCAGGTGGAGGGGTTGTTTACCAACAGAGGGAAGATGCTGCTGGAACCAAGGCTACACAGCCCGGTTGGGGGTTTCATTGTGACACAGGCTCCTCCCCTGCCCTCCCATTTCTCAGGCTACCTTTAGGAGCCATTGGGTGCCCAACATGCCACCATAAATGAGGCTGAGTGTTCCACCCCCAGAGATTGGGATGGGGAATGCAGGAGGAGGAAGCCATAAGGAGGTTGCCCCTGGGACCACCCAGCGCTCTCACCCCCTTCCCGGTCCTCATTTGGGCCCCAGGTGCAGTTGGCAGAGGCTCCCCGGGTCAGGGGACTGCCGTCCAAGTCCTACTGGGAACCGGTGGGTCTCATATTGCAGGGTTTCCTCTGCTCCAGGGAGCTGAGACCTGCGAGGAGGGTCGGAAGCAGGAGGGCCCAGAGCGTGAGGCAGTCCAGAAGCTGAAGGTCGCTGCGGGATCTCTGCCAACCTGGCCATGAACCTGGAGCCACCCAAGGCCGAGATCCGGTCGGCCACCAGGGTGATGGGGGGACCCGTCACTCCCAGGAAAGGGCCCCCGAAATTTAAGCAGCGGCAAACCAGGCAGTTCAAGAGCAAGCCCCCCAAGAAAGGTGTCCAAGGGTAAGCAGAGCTGTGGGAGGGGTGGCTCTGAGAGGGGGTGGAGGGCCCACCAGCTGTACAGGAGGGAGGGGGGCTGCACTGCGGGTGGGGGCTGGGTGGGGCCTCAGCCACCCTTTTCTGGTGGAAGGCAATCCCATCCTCCTAAGCGGGTGGGGCAGTTCTTGGGGGCCTGAGCTGGCCTGTCTCAGGGTCCCCATTCCCTGGGGATGTGGAGGGGTGTCCTTTTTAGCCGTTATTGCTGAAAGGTCTGGAAAGCACACCCATCCACGCCGTCACCCAGACACTCAACCAGCACCCCACTAACTGATGTGCATCTCCGCACACGCAGCCCTATCTGTACACACCCAGGACACACTCAGACACACCACGTTCCCAGGAACCTGCACTCAAGTACACGCACGCCCCCCACACCCCTCCTCTCTTCCTGGCCACCGGCCCTGACTGCTCTGTCCTTGCAGGTTTGGTGATGACATCCCTGGAATGGAAGGCCTGGGAACAGGTATGACAACCGCAAGTGTCCACCTAGGTCCCCCTGCTCGCCCACCACCCAGAGTGCCTGAGGCCCAGGCCCCCACCCCAGGCAGAGGGCACCTCCCCCTAGCTGTGCTTCATTCCCTTTCCCGACTGCAAGCTTCAGAGTGGGGTCGTTCCTTCAGTGGGTGCTTGGAGGGGCTGGGAGGAACAAAGCTCTTGCTGTCCCCACCCCAACACCCTCTCACCAGCAGCAAGGCCCACCTTCCACCCCGCCTCTTCCAGGCCTGCTGCACCCACTGTCTTCCTGGGCAGGGAACCCATTCGATACCCCCCCAAAGGTGGTGTGTTCTGAAAGGAGGGCTCTGTGCCCAAGGACCTTGTACTCTCACCACTGGGGTGTGGACAACAGGGCCCAGAGTGCATGGTGGCGCCAGGGGCCATGGGACCCTCAACCTACTGCCTCCTTGTCCTGCAGACATCACCGTCATCTGCCCATGGGAGGCCTTCAACCACCTGGAGCTGCACGAGCTGGCCCAGTACGGCATCATCTAGCCCTGGATCCCCGCCCTTGGCCCCTCTACTCCGCTGCCCGCCATGACCCCCTGCTCAAGATTCCTGTGAGGAGAGCTGTGCCCCTGGGAAGTCCAGAGTGTCTGGATTGTGTCTGGAGACCCTCACAGGGCAGCAGCCTCGAGCCTCCGGGACGCTAGTTACCAGGAGCCCACCACCTCCCTTCAGGACACCCTCTCGGGGCAGCCAGGCCCTGCTTAACTTCCAGAAACACTGGTCCACAGACCCTCTCCTTCCCAGGCTGGAAAGCTAGGGCAGGCCTCCCAGTGGTGTCTGCCACACCCCTCCTCCTGGCCTGCCTGTCTGGGGGTGAGGACGGGGTCCCCTCACTAGCCTTTCCCAACTGAGGCCGTTGGGCCAGCAGGTTGATGGCAGGAGTCCTGCAGGCGTCAGACAATGAGAACCCCCAGGACCAGTCACACCAGTAGGAAGCTTGTCCTTTCCAATGTGGCCCATGCTCACTGTTCTGTTTCAAATAAAGTTAGCTTTGCTCCCCACCACTTATCTGGGGTGTGCTGTCAGTGGGGACAGGGCCCGAGGGTAGGGTCTGTTCAGTAGGAGTGGATGGTGCAGGCGCAGTGGCAGGGATGGCGGGGCCTCAGCCAGGCTGAGGGGAGGAAACATGTCGGGTGCTGAGAAGGCTCCTGAAGGCTGGATCGGGGCAAGGCAGGCAGCCTCAGGTACTGCAGGGATGGGAGCTCGGGTCAGGGGGAGAGAAAGCCTGTTTGCTCCCCACAGGTGAGGAGACAGGTGCAGGGAAACTGGGCCCCCCTGCCCACCCTTAGTGTCCACTAAAGCTGGACAGATGCCCACCAGCAACTCTGCAACTCCACTCCTGACCCCACAGCGGGGCACGCTGTCATACATACACATAGACCTGCACAAAACTGTCCCTACTAGCAGTCACCTTCTGGAAACTGCCCAAGTACATGTCCACACAGACGTGGGGCTCTGTTCACACAGCAGAGTGACTGGACAATGACTCTCGAGAAGGGGGCCCTGTGATCCCGTCTATGTGAAGGTCAGAAAAAACCATGCAAACCTGAAGGTAAAAAAGTTCCAACAGGAGTGACCTTGGGGAAGGGACAAAGAACTCTGCTGGGGCTGGAGCTAGACCTGGTAGTGGTGGGGGGTGCACAGGTGTGTCATTGAGTGAGAAGCCTTATGCTGCCCACTTACGGTTGGTGCAATTTACTGTATGAGTGATACATCGCAATAAAACTTACACTCTGCCAAAAACAAAAAAAGACTCTGGAGGGAGAGGCCTGAGCCTCAACGGACAGGAAAGGGGGAGATGGCCCAGAGGAGGGCAGGTGCCAGACTATGGTGAAGACATGGGGCTTCATAGGCTGGGCTTGGAGGTGGGACTTGGAGGCGGTTGGAAGTGGAGGTCAGAGGTGAAAATTGAAGTGAGGGTCAAGGTGAAATTCAGAGCTGGAGGCTTGGCAGCAGGATTTCATCCAGTTCTCGCCTCCCGCTCTCCCTGCTGGCCAGGTGGCTTTGCCTGGCACCCTCCATGGGAGGCAGATGCTGGCCAGGCCGTCGTCGAGGTCAGCTTACCCTTGGAACAGCAGCGTTTGCAAGCAAGCAGGCAGTGTGAGGGAAAGGGAACCCTGGGAAGCTGGAAGTCAGTAGGCGGAGGTGGCCTGGGGGTTCAGGGCGCGTGTCCCTAAGCACCGAAGCAGGTTACTCTGACATCTGCCCCGGGAGGCGAGGGGAGGCCTGCAGCCCCAGACCCCATCCTTGTATTCTGGTCTTTCGTCCCCCTGGCTGGTCAGCCCATGACCAGTTTGGCAGAGGGCGGGACACCGGGTCTGGGGTTCCTATGGACAGGCCCCCACTCCCTGCTGCCCCCTTGTGGACAGTCAGGGCCCTCACCAGCTGAATGGCCAGCAGGAGCTCCAGCCCTTGGACCAGCACGACCGCGATGGCATAGCAGCCCACAGTCTGGATGTTACTGCGCAGCCACCGGAGGAGTGGGGGGCCACAGCCCTCCAGATGCACCACCCTCTGGGCCGCGTCCTCGTCCAGGCCCAGGGCCCCGAAGCCGCACTGGTCATTGACAGAGGCTCCACCTTCCCAGGGGTCAATGCAGCAGGAGGCAGGAAGGCTGCAGGCCTGGACTCCAGGGGAGCTGCAGTTAAAGTACCTGCAAGGGCACACAGTGTCAGTCTGGAGGGCAGGTCCCCTGGTCTGGGACCCCAGTGTGAACTGTCTCTTTGTGGTTGCTTAGTCACTGAAGTTGTGCTCGAGTCTTTTGCAATCCCATGGACTCTAGCCCGCCAGGCTCCTCTGTCCACGGGATTCTCCAGACAAGAATACTGGAGTGGGTAGCCATTTCTTTCTCCAGGGGACCTTCCCTACCCAGGGACTGAACTCGTGTCTCCTGCACTGGCAGGCAGATTCTTTACCACTGAGCCTCCCAGAATGTCTCCTACCCGCCTCCAAACTTCCATGGCCACACACATGCATAGGCACGTAGGCATGCATGTGTGTATGATGCAAGCGCAGAGGCATGACTGCACACACAGATACATACAGCATGAATCCACACTGGCATGCAAGTATAGAGGCACACACATCACACCTGTGCATGCTCACGCGCACACACACACAATATCCAGTTCCCTACAATTCATCCCGCACCAGGCAGGCCTCTGCACATGCTTCCTGGCTAGAAGGCTCACACTGCACAAGACAGATGGAGGGAGGCCAGCGTTTGATGGGAGCTGGAAGGAAGACGGCCTCGCCCCACAGATGCTGCTGAGTTGGTCTGAGCAGCAGGGTTGGAGCCGGAGAAGGTGGGTTGAGGACTGGCAGAGGCTTCTGTAGGGGTCAGTGGGTTGTGGTGGGGGCGTGAGGGGCCGCACTGGACAGCGACAAGGGACAGGAGGCTTGGGAGGAGCTCACAGGGCCTGGAGGGAGTGTCGCTCTTATCACCTGCTTCAGGCAGCCCTCAGGTGCCCCCGGCTTTGATTAGGCATCTAGTCAAAGCGTCCAGGGCCCTGTGAGCTGCAGGCTCATCCCTCACCGCCCCCCGCCCCATACAGGCACAGTCTCATCTCCTCGAAGAGTGGGCTTCACTAAGGCTGGGGCTTGGAGACCGGTAGGCTGGGTGAACATAACATCAGAAAGGGCTGCCACCAACCCAAAGCCACAGATGGCCACAGTGAGAACAAGCCTTGCAAGTGCTTCTAGGGCGCCTGGTACTCGGAAGGAAGGGCTCAGCACGTCTCAGGGAGGCTTGGGTAAGTGGCTGGTTTTCAAGAGTCTCCATGTGACTCTAAACACACGCACGTACACACACACGTGTGCACATACATACACACACAGTAGAGGCAACCCCGTGGAGTCATGGTCTGGAGGGATGTCTTGGATTAACCTAAAGTGAAGGTGAAAATCGCTCAGTCATGTCCAACTCTTTGCGACCCCATGGACTACACAGTCCATGGAATTCTCCAGGCCAGAGTACTGAAGTGGGTAGCCTTTCTCTTCTCCAGGGGATCTTCCTAGCCCAGGGATTTAGCCCAGGTCTCCCGCATTGCAGGCGGATTCTTTACCAGCTGAGCCACAAGGGAAGCTGGTGGTGGTTTAGTCACTAAGTCATGTTCGACTCTTGCGACCCCATGGACTGTAGCCTGCCAGGCTCCTCTATCCATGGGATTCTCCAGGCAAGAATACTGGAGTGGATTGCCATTTCCTTCTCCAAGGGAAGTTAGATTAACTTAAAAGTTATTTTCAACTGACACTGAGATGTCTTGTATGATATCCTCACTGGAAAAAACAAAACAACAATCTCCAAAAATGATTTTCTATGTCTGCCAGCTGAGTTTCTCTGTTAACATCCCTGCGTGACCATGTGGCCCTGGCTGGGCCCGAGCATGTACATGTGCAAATGTGCCTGCATGAGCGTGTGCACAAGTGTGAGTATATATGGGTGAGGAGCCTGTACAGGTGAATGTGTGTACAAGTGAGTATGGGCATGTGAGTGCGGCCCGGCCCCTCTCCAGCCCTCCTCCCTCGTGGGCTCCAGGACTCACAGGTTCCGCTGCCAGTCCTGGTAGGTGGCCGCCCCACAGCACTGCAGCCCCAGCTGGACTTGGTCGATGAGGAAGCACAGGTCTGGGTCGTCTTGGTAGTGGGTGATGGCTAGGCGCAGGACGTGTTCCAGGCCATCCTGTAACTGGCCCCAGAGGGCCACCACCAGGGCCCCCACTGCAGCCTCCAGCACCAGGAAGGCAAGGACGCCCCCGGAGAAACAGCGCAGCAGAAAGGCGTTCTCGCAGAGGGCACCCAGGCAGCCCGCCAGGCTCACTGCGCTGACCGCCAGCCCGCCCAGCACCAGTCCCAGCATGGGGTCTGCAGGCAGGGGGGACCCCCAACTACTCCCCAGAGACCCCTTGACAGCCAGGCCCCAGAGCCCGATGGCCAGGGCCAGCAGGCTGAGCAGGGAGAAGAGGAAGTTGGACAAGAAGAGTAGGCACTTGAGGCAGCTGCTTTCTGAGGGGAGCAAGCAGGCCAGGAACCCCCCAAGGCCTGCCCTCCAGGGCGGGTCCTCCCAGGGAGCTGGTCCTGGGCGACTGGAAGTGAGGGGGCTGCTCCCGGCGAGGGATGGTTCCTGACCTCCAGCCTCCTGCAGGAGAAGGAGGAACAGTCCCTGTAACACTCAGCTGGGAGCAAGGTCAGAGCCTTCGGGGGAGGAAGCTGGACAGCGGAGGTGGAAGGGGGCGTTCAGAGATCCTAGAAGCCCGGGGACATGGGTGTGGCCAGGAGACCAGGGCTCTGTGGGTGCAGGGCCTCCCAAAGACTCCACCTTGCCCTCCAGGAGGACACTCAGCCAAGTTTGGGGGCCCTGGCCTTACCCAGGAAAAGAATAATGGGGTGCTAAAGGTGGGGGTGGGGGGCCAACCCTCCTATCAGTTCCCCAACAGAGGCCTGAATCACTGATCATGAGGTTGGGAGAAGCTGCCAGTTTCATCGATGGAATTTTGTCCCTTGACGGACAGTCTCCACCTCACTTCTGCCTGTTCCCTAACCCCTCCACTGGCAGGCAGGTGTGGGAGGGCTTCTGCCCCCTTTTTGTAGGGGAAGGGGCAGCAGGCCCTTGAAGTCTGGCTGCAGGAAGAATGAGGAAGCTAAGACCTCAGGCCTGGGCAGAGTCCCCAGTATCCCAGGAAGAAATGAGCCCTTTACTCCCCACCTGTCTGACCACATCAGAGCAGAGGAAAGAGGGGTTATTGATCAGCATCCCCCAGACCTCAACAAGTCAGTAAGAGCAAAAGGACAAGCTGCCGATGACATTGGCCTTCAGCCCCTTCTGCACCGAGCCAGAGCTCACCCTCCCATCACCTAGATCCACAGGGAGACCTGCCAGATCTCTTGTCTAGGGGCCATACGGGGCTGAGTGAATGGCAGCCTTAGACGGGGGCAACAGGGAGATGAGAAGGCCGATGGGGGCTGGGTCACAGGTGAGGGGGGCAGGGAAAATGTGGGGGTGGCCCATTGGGTGATGGTCCCTGGGTGTGTGCTATCCTTGGGGTGTGGATGCACCCCACGCCATGTTAAACACAAGGGCAACGCTGGGTCACCTTTCAGGGTCGAAACAGGGTGCTGGGGGTGGTTAAGGCACCTGATTAGTAAAGCCCCACCCCAATCTTAGCAGCGGGGCATCCGCCTCCCCAGTACACAGCAGGGCTCTGGGTGGGATAGGGGAGAGAGAACACCCCCAACCCTGGCAGTCGCCATAGCATTGCTTACCTGGGACAGCAGGGGGCTCCTTTCCCCCTCCTCCATCCTTCCCCAGGACAGGTGTGCTAGACCCTGCTGGCTTCTCTGGCTGGGACACCAGGCCAGTGTTGCCTGTGGCCCTGGCCGCTCTGTGAGCTGTGAGCTCCACCAGGATGCCGTGGTCATGACCAGATCATGTGAGGAGTCATATTTTAGGGCTTAACACAGCCTCTGCTTGTCGAGATGCAGAGAATTTTTCCTGAACCCAGATTCTTGGCCTTGCTCTGTGCAGGCATGACGTGGGAGCTGTCAGGGGGCTGGCCTCGTGGTCATCGCCAGAGGGTCCCGGTGTGGACAGCCTGGCAGATTCAGTGCTGCCCCTCAGCTCAGCTGGAGGATCAGATCCTGGGCCCCAGTAATAGCCTGGGAGACCAGCCCACAGCTAAATGCCAGTTTATCCTCTGATTTATTCACTGAAAGAAAGAAATTGAATATATACAATGAATATGAGTTTGAGAAAACTCCAGGAGATAGTGAAGGACAGGGAAGCCTGGTGTGCTGCAATTCATGGGGTTGCAAAGGGTCGGACACAACTTAGCGACTGACCAACATAATTATATACATACATATATAAATATGTACATATAATTACCTGTGTGTGCGTGTTTGTGCCTAGTTGTTTCACTTGTATCCGACTCTTTGCGGCCCCATGGACTGTAGCCCGGCAGGCTCCTTTGTTCATGGGATTCTCCAGGCAAGACTACTGGAATGCAGAGCCTTTCCCTTCTCCAGGAGATCCTCCCGACCCAGGGATTAAAGTCCAGTCTCCTGCATCGCCGGCAGATTTTTTACAGTCTGAGTCACCAGGGAAGCCCATAATTATATGCAAATGTACGCATGTATATTTGAAGTGTCTTTTCATTTTCACACATCACTGGGTAAATTACATCCTTCTTGGTTTTAAGGTACCCGGGATCCCTCACCTTCTGAGTTTCTCAGCAGCAGGACTTTGTCAAGGTCACTATTGGGCCCTAGAGCTTGGAAGGACCCTGGCCATGCAGCAAGGAACAGACAGAGGTGTGCTCCAGGCTCCCTGAGCCTGCATCATCTGCCTTCTCACCCTGCCTGCCTTGCTTGGATGCAGTAGGAAGACTGGCTCAGAGCGGGACCCTACCCCCCACCAACTCTGCAAGACCCTGGGCATGAATCTCCATACCTCCTGAGTCCAGCTTATGGCGTGCATGAGACTGTGATGTGTGTGGATGCTGCTCTTGGCTGCTGGATCCCTGAGACCGTGGAAAACAGAGGCTGCCAGGAGCCCCTCTGCAAACACGTTTGCATGGCAGGAGAAAGAGTGGTCTCTGGGGGATTTGTGTGCCCTGTCCTGTCTCTACCGTCCTCCCCACTCCCTTTCTCAGCTTCTTCTGTTTGATGTTTTAGCCCATCTCTTTTCCTTCCTCACTCACCACTTTACAATCCAGACACTTGGGCTGCTTGCTGGGCCCTGATCAGCCTGGCACTGATGTTCCCTGACCTACGCCATCCCCTGAAATGTCTTCTTGGTGTCCAATTCCAGACTAGTATGGCCCAGGGAGCACTTTTTATTTTTATTTGCTTTATCTTGTTCTTTAAAAAAAAAAAAATATATATATATATATATATACACACTTTATTTATGCTTGGTTGCTCTGGGTGTTTGTTGCTGTGTGGGCTTTACTCTGGTTGCAGCAAGCAAGGGCTACTCTCTAGCTGTGGTATGCAGGCTTCTCCTTGCAGTGGCTTCTCTTGTTGCACAGGTTTCTCTGATAGCTCAGTTGGTAAAGAATCCACTTGCAATGCAGGAGACCCTGGTTCGATTCCTGGATCAGGAAGATCCCCTGCAGAAGGGATAGGCTACCTGCTCTAGTATTCTTGGGCTTCCCTGGTGGCTCAGCTGGTAAAGAATTCGCCTGCAATGCAGGAGATCTGGGTTTGATCCGTGGATTGGGAAGATCCCCTGGAGAAAGGAAAGGCTACCCACTCCAGTATCCTGGTTTGGAGGATTCCATGGACTGTATAGTCCATGAAGTCATAAAGAGTTGGGCAGGACTGAGCAACTTTCACTTTCTCTTGTTGCACAGAATCACAGGGTCTAGGACATACGGGCTTCAGAAGCTGTGGTTCCCAGGCTCTAGAGCACAGAAGTTGTGGCACGTGGGCTCAGTAGTTGTGGCTCTCAGGCTCCAGAGCACAGGCTCAATAGTTGTGGCACACGGGCTTGGTTGCTCCTCAGCATATGGGATCTTCCCAGACCAGAGAGCAAACCCATGTCTCCTGCATTGGCGGGTGGATTCTTTACTACTGAACCACCACGGAAGCTCCCATCTGTGTTTTTGCTTCAGGTTCCTCACTAGCTGCTCCCATAATGACTACTTCTTGGAGCCCAGCCTAAACTCTGGCAGAGGGCCATCTGAGTGTTAAGCCACTGAATTTTGGGAGGGTTCATTACACAGCAGTATTGTGAGCACAAATGACTGACACAGAGTTTATTCTGTCTGGGACTGGTCTGCAGTACAGAGCCCTGCAGTACAGTAGTGACGAAAGTTGACAATCCCCCATCATTAGGCGCTTACATTCAAGTACAGGGGAAGTCAGAGAGTATGTGGAGAAACAAGCAAATATGTGCTGTTGTATATGGTCACGAGTGTCATGAAGCAAGGATAGGAAATAGTGGTGATGTTGTCTTCTTGTATAAGGCGATCGGGAAGGCCTAACTGTAAGGCTCTGGTTCCTAGGTATACACCCAAAAGTATTGAAAACAGGGACTCAAACAAATACATAGATATACAGAATCATAGCAGCCAAAAGCTGGAAACAACGCAGGCCTCCATCAATGAAGAATGCACAAATAAAATGTGCTCCATACATGCCATGGAATACATGTGCATGTGTGTTTAGTTGCTTCAGTCATGTCTGACCCTTCGTGACCTTACGGACTGTAGCTCACCAGGCTCCTCTGTCCATAGGATTCTCCAGCAAAAATACTGGAGTGGGTTGCCATGCTCTCCTCCAGGGGATCTTCCCAGCCCAGCAATCAAACCGGTATCTCCTGCAGCTCCTGCATTTCAGGCAGATTCTTCACCACTGAGCCATCAGGAAGCCTACCATACTCAGCCATAAAACAGAAAGAAGCTCTAACACAGGCTACAATATGGATGAACCTTGAAAACATGATGCTCAGTGAAAGAAGTCAGACACAAAATCCACATATTATGTGATTCCACTTGTAGAACAGGTAAAGCCATAGGGACAGGAGGTAGGTTAGCGGTTGCCATTGGTTGGGGAAGGGGGAAACGGCAGCCACGGCTGAATGAGTGTGAGGTTTCCTTTAGGGGTTGATGAAAACTTTCGGACTAGATAGAGAAGGTGATTGTTCAACATCGGGAATGCACTAAAGGGCAGTGAGTTTTCCCCTTTAGAATGGTTAACTGTAGCTTCTGTGAATGTCATCCCAATTTAAAAAAAGAAAAGAGGGACTTCCCTGGAGGTCAAGAGGCTAAGACTCTGTGCTCCCAATGCAGGGGGCCCAGCTCCGATCTCTGGTCAGGGAACTAGATTTCACATGTCACAAGTAAAGAGTTTACATGCTGCAACTAAAGACCCTGGCATGCCAGGATCTAATATCCCTGGTGCTGCAATGAAGACTCAGTACAGCCAAATAAATAAATAAATATTTAAAAATTTTTTTAAAAAGGAAAAGAACAGAACAAGAGGACTGAGAAGAAGCTGAAGGAAGAGAGGGAATGAGCCTCATAGATTTTCTTGGGGCAAGGCCCCTGTGAGGATGACTTCAGGAAGGTCACCTGGCAGTGTCTCAGGATCCAGACCTGCAATGGAAGCAGCATGGCACAGGCGGAGGGAGAAGGTGAGCAATCAGACAATCCCAATAAAGGCCTCAGGGATCCTCGCAGCTGGGATGGCCTGCAGAATTGTACCAGACTGAGACATGGGGCTGGGCCTTGCTACCCATTGCCGTTATTGGGTATGAGCTGCCTAGGGGAAGGGACTGTGATCTGGAGTAAGCTAAGTCCCCAAAGGGGAGCTCAGCCAGCGCTGCCAGCAGTTTTGGTCCTGAGTGGGGTTCTGGGCAGTGCCCTTGGCACACGCCAGGCTGACATGCAGGAAGAGCGTTTCGGGCACATGTAGTACCTTAGGTGGGAACAATCCTGGAAAGTCCGAAGAAGGATGGCTGTCTTCAAATTTTTCTCCGAGTGAGATGAGGAGATGACAGGTGTTGAGTAAGGTGCATCCAATTTGACAAAAGGACCATTCAGGTTGCTGTGCTACGGGCAGAAGGTCAGGGATAGGATGGGAGCTGGAGGTCAGGCCCAGTGTAGCCAGACTGTGGCTCATCTCTTCCTCAGAGAGGACACGTCCGGCCTCATCAATTACCGCATCAGGCTTCAAAGCAGGGCCTCCGGAAGATGGCTGTCACCTCTCTGGCTCCATCGCAGCCCTGTTCCGATATTGGATAGCCTTTGGATGAAAGTGTAGTTACCACCACTGTTATGGGCTGAACTGTGTCCCCCTCCAAATTTCTATGTTGAAGTCCAAACCCCAGGGCCTTAGAATGAGACTTTGAAGGTAAGGCCTTTAAAGAGGTAATTAACTTAAAAAATCAGGCCATTAAGGCGGGCCCTCCTCTAATGTCCTTATAAGAAAAGGAAACTGGGACAAAGAGAGACTCCAGGGATGCACTTGTACAGAGGGAAGACACAGGACGAGGACGGCCATCTGCAAGCCAAGGAGGGTGGCTGCAGAAGAAACCAAGCCTGATTTCCGACTTCTGACCTCCAGAACTGTGAGAAAATAAGTTTAAGCCACTCAGTGTGTGGTATTTTGTCATGGCAGCCCCAGAAATATAACTACTAATATAACTTGAAAACATTAATGTAATACCTTCACAGTCACACAATGGAGATTAAAAGGTAAGCGGTGTAGAGTAGAATAGCATGTCTGTCAATGCTTGGACGTGACCACACTAGGAGACATCACCACCAGGACACAGTTTTGTCCTTCTGTGTAAGGGATACAGTCAGTATGAGAAGCAAAAAGAGGCCGTCCTGTACAAGAAGAGCAGGACAGGGTGAGAAAGCAGGATGCGTGTCAGCAGGATAAAAACCACACACCTTGCCCCTTGATAGGAGCAACCCTATCAACTCTTCTGCCAATGTCTGTCCCGCCTCCAGCCCCCTCATGGCCACCGTGTTCTGCCCTCTGAACTAAATAAAGCCTCAGTCTCCCCAAGGGTCTCCCTGATTCTCCTCCTGCACGATTCTCCATTCAGTTTCTAGAAGAATCCTACAATGTTACACAGAGCATGCTTCCTCCACTCTCACTTCCCCTAAGGCTTCCCTAACACACTTATAATAGAATTTCCGTGTGACCAGCAAGGCGCCCAAATCGAGCCCACCGATCTCTGTCGGTGGATGAGATGCGCTCTGATGCGTCCATCTGGGCTGCAGCGCAGCGTCTCGCCACCGCGTGGTCAGCTGGGGGCGCCCCTCCACGCAGAGCACAGCGCGGGGCCGCCCTGCGCAGGCGCAGGCCGTTGGTGGGGCCGGAACCTGATTGCGGGGCCGGAACCTGGTTGCGCGGCCGCGCGGCCGGGGGAGCGCGTCGGGTGAGGCACAGGACGTCGCGGCGGTGGCGGCCGGGCGGCGAAGCTGGAGCGGCGGTGGCGGCGGCGGCGGGAGGCCGGGGCCGGGGCTGAGGCCGGGGTCGGGGCTGCGAGGCCCGTGGGGCGGCAGGCGGCGGCAGCCCGGGGCTCGAGCCCGGACACGGGAGCGGCCACCATGGCCGAGAGCATCGTGAGTGGGGCGGCCGGGCGGGAGGGCGCCGGGATGAGGCAGCATATTTGCCGGCGCGGCCTGCGGAGAGGCGCAGCGGCCCGCCCTCCTCCTCCTGGGCCGGCCAGCCGGCTGGGCTCCCGACCTCCTCTCAGCACCTCCCGTCCCCGGCTGGAGTGGGAGGCCAGGCGGTCTGAGGGTGTGGGCTGTGCTGGCCGCTCTGTTCCTGGTCGCGGGGTCTCGCCGGGCGCGCCTAGAAGAGGGGCTCCGGGTTGCCGGGGGCTACGACCCCTCCTCGCCTCCTCTCCGTCTTTCCTGCCTCCTGCCGTCGCCCCAGTGACTGCCTTGTCACAGGTCACTAAAAGAGCATTTTCTACAAATGGGACCCCTCTCCCCGCTAGAGGAAGCTGCGAAGAAGGGAGACGGTGGACTGGCGGATGGCAAGGAGACCTTGACAGCTACCTGTCTGTAAAGGGATGTTAAAATATCTCATTTTGTACGCAAAGTTAGATATTAACACACGTCCCCTTAAAGGTTTTTTTTTTTTTTTTTGAGTGAAAATAAGAAAAAAACTCGCCGTCCCTTAACTTGAGAAAAGTTCCTCTCAGAAGTCAGTGTAGCCGGAAAAAACTCAACAGACCAGCTGGACAGAAGAATTTTTTGGTTAACTTTAAGGACCACTTGGAATTTCCTGGGGGAAGCAAAAGCAGTTTGGGGTGGCAAGTCATGTTCAGAACTTGGCCTTGGGAGGGCCTCGAACAGTTTTGCCAGGTGTTGGGAATAGCACGCATTCTCTCTGGATGGTCAGGTCTGCAGGAACCTCCAGCTCTGGGACTTTCAGACTTTCCCTCTAGTTAGTCTTAACTCTGCTCTCTGTTCAGGGGCCCTGGCTCCTTCTCCGTGTTTCCCAGCCTAGACATGAGCAGAGGGAATAAATGGCCCAAGAGAAATGAGCAACTAACTCGTTTTAAAATAAGACTTCTCACCGATTGTTGGTAACTCATCCTAGAAATAGGTTAAGAGTTAGCACTCAAATATACTTCCAAACTTTCTCTTTACTGTAGTAGTGTTAACTGAATTGAAATACCGTGAATAAGTGAGTTTCAGAGAAAGCCACTTTTGGATCTGTGTATAAGGCAAAGCTCTAGTTGATAGCATGGATCTCTTGCTGAATTTCTCACATTGTGAGGAATTGAAACAGATCATTCTGAAATTTATTTCAAAAGTTTGTTTACTTATTTAGAAGAAGTCTTCTAAAAATTTTTGTGGAAAAAATTGATTTTTATCTCACTAATTCTTTGACTTCCCCAGGAAGTATTCTGGGCTCACTTTCTCATAATTAGGGAGACCTAGGTTACCAAGAAGTTAATGTGTCTCTGTTGCCTGGTTTGTCTTTTCTTGTGTATTTTACTTTATAGCCTGTGTCGAAGGTCAGGCCATAACTTCCCTCAGTATAAGTTATGTTTGTCTTTCCGAGTTAAATACTGAGCTTAGCTTGGAAACCTCAACTTCTGTGTCTTGTTGTAAACAAACAAGTAGACTAACTTCTTAAGCTTTGGAACTCTCCAGAAACATGTAATCCTGACCTTTAACTCCTCAAGGAGTAGAGTGTCACGCTCTTGGTCCTATGTGAACATTCAAAGCCACAGTCACTACATCCCTCAAAGAGAAGCAGGGCACTTGACTGCTTAACCTGCCTCAGTATTGGAGACAGATTGCAGAAACAAATAAGTGGGAGGTTACCTCATGTCCAGGCGGTGTATTAAAACATTTTTCTAGATCTTGAATCTAGAGTATACTAGAAATCAAAAGTCAAAAGACTTTTTGTTTGTGGTACACACAGATGAGTGAGAAAGTTAAACATGTTATTGAGAAGCAAAAATAAAGAAAATACACTCTTAACAATTGGAATTTCATAAGGACTATTCAAAACAAAATCTTAAAATTGAATACAACATGGGGGGAAAACCTTTTCAGTTAAGCAAAAGTTATTCAATCCCTGGGTCAGGAAGATCCCCTGGAGTAGGAGATGGCAACCCGCTCCAGTATTCTTGCCTGAAAAATTCCATAAACAGGAGCCTGGCGGGTTACAGTTCATGGGGTTGCAGAGTCCGACACAACTGAATACACACACACACAAAATTTACTAGAAAATGAGAAAGGACTTCCCTGGCAGTCCAGTAGTGGAGGCAGGACTCCTTGCTTCCCCTGTAGGGGGTAGGGGTTTGATGCCTGGTTGGGAAAGTTCTGCATGCTGAGAGGTATGGCCGAATAAACCAAAACAGGGAAAGACGGAGGCAAGCTATTTTTTAGGAAATGTAGGAATAATTTAGGAAAATATAAATTATTATTATTTAAAGAATATTTGTTTATTTGGCTGCACAGAATCTTAGTTGTGGCATGTGGGATCTAGTCCTCAGACCAGGGATCGAACGCCAGCACCCTACATTGGGACCCAGCGTCTTGGCCACTGAACCACCAGGGAAGTCCGTACATTAGTCTTAATTTGATAAAATCGACCAGATCGAAAGCCATTGTGGCATTTTGTCCTATATCAATGAAAGCCTTTCGGAAACAATTGCTTATGACATTTCTCATCTGTATGGTGGTGTTTTGAATACAATACACAGTGCAGTGTTGCTGAGATGAAGAACATGAGTACTTTCTGGCACATTCTGTTCGTGGCTCCTCCCATCCCTCAGGTGGTTGGAACATCTCTGTCTTGCTGGTGGCAGGGCATGCCTTTTCATGCTCCCCGTTGAGGCAAGACCTCGGATGGCTGGCCTGGACATAGCAGCTCACCTTCACTGGGCTTCTGTCAGGGTGAAAATCAAATCTAGAAAGTGCTGCTCTGTCCAGCTGTCTTCCAGACCTGACAACCATTTCATGGCTAGCCATGAAAATATTTAAAACCCTGACAAATTTTACCATGGTATTAAAATCTTATTTGTCTTCTTTTTATTGAAAGTAAATAACAAATTAGATTTCCTGCAGTCCTTTAATGTTTTTAGGTTGGTTTTTTTTTTTCTATTTTGGCCTCACAGCTTGCGGGGATCTTGGTCTCTAAGCAAGGATTAAACCTGTGCCCTTGGCTTTCACTGCGGGTCCTAACCCTCGATAGTCTGCTAGGGAGTTCCATATTGAATTCTGTGATCTTTTAAAAGTAGTCTGTATGGATCTGGGAACAAAGTTTTTTTTAAACAACTCAATTGTTCATGATTCTTTTTTTTTTTTTTTTCCTGCTGATTAAAAAAAAAAATTTGGGTAAACATGAAGAGAAAAATGTTGATCTTTCAGATATATTCTTTATAAATAATGGTTAAAAGTTGAGGTTGTAGGAATTCCCTGGTCCAGAGGTTGGGACTTTGCATTTTCACTGCTGAGGGTGTGGGTTCAAGCCCTGGTTGGGGAATTAAAATTCCACAAGCCATGTGGCATGGCCAAATACATTTTTTAAAAATTGAAGCTGTATTTTTCTGAGTGAAATGATACGAGTTGACTATTAGGGCAGCCCTCTTAGGATGTCCTCCCCTGTGCTGATGACTCTCAGACCTCTGCTTCATCTTCTAGAAACATTGGGTTACAATACGCAAGAGGAAAGGTGAAGTTTGACTCCTAAGTTTCAGTGACTCATGCCGAGAGACTGCAGATGTTAGTTTCAGTAATAGGTCAGGACCTTCCAAGTCTGCACTGTAACCACCTTGTTTCATTTACCATAGATAATACGTGTCCAGTCCCCAGATGGGGTGAAGCGGATCACGGCAACAAAGAGAGAAACAGCTGCAACATTTTTGAAAAAGGTACCTGTGGCTTGGGTATTGACCTTTCTTCATCCTCCACTGTTGTTCCCTTCCTAGTCTGTACCGTTTCTCTTTCCCTCATTTTCTTGATTCCTCCCCACACCCAAGTTTAGTCTCTCGCATTGGTTTTCTCTGTCCTGATTGGTGGGACTGATACAGAATCAGATGTGTCGCAGCTGACCACTGCTTAGCGTCGTAGGACCGAGGGCCCAAAGGTCAGTGTAAAAGGATTTCCCAGGAGGAATATTTGTGAGTGAAAAAATCAGAGAGTGAAGAACTTGAATCATTCTTCAGCAAAGGGGAGTTATTAACATGTATAGAATGATCCCACTTTCTTCTTAAAAACTTAGGTAAAGCGCCATATACAAATCTGTGGTGTGAGAATGTGGTTTAAAGAGCATAAGCCAGACCTAAAAGGGGTAGCTCCGGAAGAGGATGCCAAAGGAAGGAGAGTGGCTTTTGCTTGATGCTTCATTCTAGAGGTCGGCAAAGCATGGTTCATGGCTGGCCGCCTGTTTTCATTGGAACACAGCCGCACCCTTTGGCTTATGTACTGTCTGGCTGCTTTTGAGCTCCAGGGGCAGAGCTGAGTAGTTGTGACAGATTGTATGGCCTGAAAGCTGAAAATATTTACTGCCTGGCTCTTTACAGAGAAAATTTGCCAACCTCTACTTTATACATTCTTTATTATTTGAATTTGTTGTAGATAAGTATTAACTTTTAATTTAAAAAAATCACTTTTCATAAGCCAAAAAAAAAAAAATAGTCACAGACTGTTAAAGCCAGAGGAAATTTTCAGTGTCAGGTAGTCTGATCTTTTTGTTTTCACAAAGATGGAAATTGAAGTCCAGGGAATAAGGAGATTTGCTGAGGATTACACTGTGATCTGTTAAGGAAGTCATAGCACTTACCTGAGAAGTTTGGTCTCTGAAAAGTAGTTTCTATTCTGATCCCAACAGTGCTGCTTAAGCAACCATATTTACAAAAATAAAAGAAAAACAACCCAGGTGCAATAGACAGCAGAAAAGAGAATCTCTGTGTCTTTAAGGACTTTTTAATATCCTGCGTGTGTGCTTACTTGCTCAGTCATATCCAGCTGTTTGTGACCCCATGGACTATAGCCTGCCATGGAGTTTTCCAGGCAAGAATAATGGAGTGGGTTGCCTTTTCCTACTCCGTTTTAATATTTTACTCTTTGCTTTTTTAGTAGCAGCTGACCATTGTCAGCTCACTCCTGGTGATGGTGCTGGGATACCCTAAAATCTTGAGTTCTTGAGAGATCGTCTGAGACAGAGATGAAGCATTAAGTAGCTATTGCTTGGACAGTTATGGGGATAAACGTGAGATTAAGAATACTGCCTATAGTTCTTTACTTTTCTGAGTCTTTGTTATATGAAAATTTCTTATATCTCTAATAACCATGTAGAAATATGATTTTGTTTTTAACTTGAGGTTTTTGTGCTTGGCATCAAATATAGAGTTGTTGGACAGGTTAAATTCAAATGATTTAAAAGAAACCTAAAAATACAGGATTATTCTGACCATTGTTTGCCTCAGAAGTATCCTGAAATCCTAGTGCTCCCTCTGGATATTTACTTGTTGCCTTGCATAGGGAATATAGACACAGTAGCTGTCACTGGATGTGGGTGGAGTCAGGGAGGTAGTTTAGTGTTGACCTAATTTCTGAAGCCATTATCACCACAGTAGTCATTGCGTAGGAGAAATTTGCTTGGGAATACTCAAAAACAAACATTTATTATGCCAAGATGCTTCCCCTCAAGTGAAAATCCTTTCCTCTGATTATGCAAATGATATGGATTAATTACAAAAGCCTCGCACAATACAGGGAAGTATAAAGAAGCAATAAGAATAACTCAAAATCTTACTAGCCAGAAGTAACTGTTACTATAGCATGTCTTTATGTGTACACATGTGCAGGCATATGTGCACACACATTCCTGTATATGCATGTACATGTACTTTCACCAAAATAGGAGCTCACTATACTACTGCTGTATTTCAAATCTGAGGTTAAGGAGAAACATTTATGGATCACTAAAGAAAAAAATGGAGAAGGAATTGGCAACCTACTCTGATACTCTTGCCTGGAGAATCTTATCAGGAGCCTGGTGGGCTACAGTCTGTAGGGTTGCAAAGAGTTGGACATGACTGAAACAACTTAGTACAAAAAATGAAAAAAAAACTGGCCTGCCTGCATTTTAATTTATATGTAAAGTGCTTTTTAAAGACTGATTTGGAAATAATGTATTTTAGTCATGTATTATGCATTCGTAAAGAGGAAAATCCACCTGGAATTAATTGGATAGGCTCTCCTTGTGACCTCACATTCAGAGTCCAACCTTCCTGAATCATTTTTTGACTCAAGTGACCATGTTATGTCTTATTGAAGGGGTCACTGTCTGCCCTGTCAGGAAGATCAGTGAGCTAGCCACCAACGCCTGTGTTTCCAGTGCTGGTGCTTGGATGCTCTCCACCTTACCAACAAGGCTCAAGAACCAAGATCCCTGTTTCTTCCATGATTGATCATTGAATGGATTGTTTGATGGCAGTGTTGAGGGGTGATGGTTGTTTAGCTGTCTGGGTGACAAGTCACACAAGTCCAGGCAGTGACCCATATGTCAATCCTCCTGCCCTGCAGGCAGAAGAAGTAAGATGCACCCATTCTAGAGAAATTCACATCTCACCTTGTGATCATTTGTAACCTTTTTTCACTCCACAATAGGTTATAGACATGACTGTATGTCAACAAATGTAGATTTGTATCTTTTTTTCTTTAACTGTGATAAGAAAAATAACATAAAATTTGCCATGCAAACCATGTTTAAGTGTATAGTAGCATTAAGTACATTCATGGTGTTATACAGCCATCACCACCATCCATCTCCAGAATTTCTTCATCTTCCCACACTGAAACTCTGTTCCCATTAAACACAAACTTTTCTCCCCGCCTCCCCTTCAGCTCTGGTAACCACCCTACATTCTGTCTCTCCAGGTGTGTCATATGAGTGGACCCATACTGATTTTTGATAATTAATAATTTGGCTATGCATTTGTGCCCTGTAAGTGGGCTTTGAAATGGCTTTCCTGTCGCCTCACAAACTTGCCTGAAAAGTATGTTAACCACTGAACTTTGTTGGCTCCAACTTCCCATCCCCACACTTGATACCCTTGATCCTGATTTAATATGTGGCATTACACTCTCTAAGGAAATTGGTTTTGTAAGTGTAATAAGACATCTTGCAATGAAAATCTCTCATAGAATCTTGAGTTACCGGATCTTTTGAGGCCACCTAATGCTTCTCCCTGAAGAATTCCTTCTCTGTGAATCACTAGACCGTGACCCCTCCGGGACAGGCTCTTCTGGGTGTCCTGCTTGGCAGCGTCCTTCCTCATCTCCAGGATCCCAGAGTTTGCTTCTGCTGCTGTCACTTTGCTGAAAGGGCCCTCACTGAGTCACCCCAGATCCTACCTCTGTCCTTTTTGTTGGCTGCACCTTGTGGCTTCTAGGATCTTAGTTCCCCAATGAGGGATCAGATGTGCACCCTCAGCCATGAAAACGCAGAATCCTAACTTCCTGGTTGTCAGGAAATTTCCCTCAGTCCTTTCTTAACCGACCTCTTAGCCTTTCTCTTTATAATATTATACATTTTTTTACCTGTGAATTAAAGTACCTGCTAAGAGATGCTTGAAAAATGTGAACAGTCAAAAAGACTGATGGTGAAGCAAATACCCAGGTCTGGGTTGGGGCAGTGCCAGCCTCCAGGAACCATCGGTCAGCCTTCCCACTTCTCAGCCTGTCACTCCGCTTCTCACCTGATGGGAGCTGTTTCCCCACTCTTCTGTGTTTTACCACCTCTATGCATTCCTAAACCCTAAATTTTAGTTTTGGCTGTTTTTGAACTTAAATCATGCCATGTATTCTTTTTTTTTATTTTCCATTATCAACATTTGTATTCATCTTACACAGTACCATGTTTCTGGTTTTATTACAGTAGTCACACATCAAGATTATCTCAGGTTTGAAGTGAAGTTTTTAAGCTTTTTTTCCTGGCTGTACTGCGTGGCATGTGGGATCTTAGTTCTTCTACTGGGGACTTGTGCCCTCTGCATTGGAAGGCAGAGTCTTAACCACTGGACTGACAGCAAAGTCCCAGTTTCTAAGATTTTAAGTGTGCTCTTGTAAGACTCTGCTAAGATTTTTTTTTTTTTTTTAATGCTTGATGTCTTGTGTTTGATTTCTGTATCTTTAGATAAAGAATTCAGAGTTGGCAGAAGCAGTTATTTTCACAGGAGCACCGTATAGAACCTAGTATATATATTTTTGCATCTCCCCAAAGTGGGATTCAGCATGTGTGAAGTAATGTTGCTGGCTGTTGTATTTGAAAATACTGCTGCTCTTGGTCCTGATAGAAAGCACAGTTCTCAGTCATGTGGTCATAGGGATTTCCCTCTGCCCACAGGACTGCCGACATGATACCTGCACCACTTCAGAGATTGCCTTACATCCCAGGGGTGCTATCCTAACTCACACAGGAACGATGTTCCTGGTGCAAGACTTCTTTCTTATTCTTGGCAATAGCTTGCAATGCTCTGTCTATAGAAAAACTATGGTTTTGCAGAACAGATAAAATGCCACAATTTGTTAATTCCAGTTTATCACTTTCAGAAAAAGGTCAAAGTCTTTAGTCTTGTCTGTTTCTTTGTCTTTGGCCACACTGCGCAGCATGCGGGATCTTAGGCCCTGACCAGGAATTGAACCCATGTCCTCTGCGTTGGGAGCATGGAATCTTAACCCCTGGACTGCCAAGAAAGTACCTGGTCCTGTTCCTGACCAGCACTGTTGCTCTCTCAGGATTCTCATGGCGATTCTGTGATGATTGCCTGTTGTGTGATTTGGAGTTCTTATCTTTGTGTGTCCTCTGCTTCTGAGTTTCTGTCTGGTGTTCAGCCTGAAGAACATCCTCTGGCATTTATTGTGGTGGAGGCTGTGGGCAACAGGTGCCCTTGGGTCTTGTCAACTTGAGAATGTTTTCATTTTGCCCTTGTATTTGAAGGGTATTGTCTCCAGATGGAGAATTCTGAGTTAACAGATTTTTATTCCTGCCTCAGCACTTTAAAGATGTTGTTCCATTGTCTTCTGTTCTCCATTGATCTTTGGTTTTTAGCGGTGTGATGACAGTGTGCCCAGACATAGTTTTTTCTTTCTTTATCCTATTTTGGTTTTGCTGAACTTCCTGGATTTGTTACTCGTATGTTTTTCATCAAATTTGAGGGTTTTGGCCATTCTTTCTTCAAATATTTTTCAGTTCTAGCCTTAGTCTCTTCTCTGGAGGATCATTTGCTATTGCTCCGGAGGTTCCCTAAGGCTCTGTTCATTCTTTCAAATCTCTATCTATAGATTGTAATCTCTATTAACCCATCTTTAATTGACTTTTTTTTGTTGTTTTGTTTTTGTCATTTCCCTTCTGATGATAAGCCCATCCAGTGAATTTTCTATTTCAGTTGTAGAATTTCTATTTGATTATATTTTATAATTTCTGTTTCTCTGCCAAAATTTCCTGTCTCCGATGACGCTAAGAGTTGAGCTCCATGTCTTGGCCCCAGACTTGAGTTTCCTCATAAGAAAGCAAAATAACAAGAGGTATTTGTTTAACGAGGAGCAGTTTCTAAACTCACTAGGAATGTCTGATGTATATATGTGGTCAGAGTAGTGAGACTTAAATATTTTGGTATGTTATTTGCTGTGCTGTGTGACTTGTGACGTTTTAGTTCCCCAACCCGGTATTGGACCCAGGTCCTTAACCCTGAAAGCTCAGAGTCCTAACCACTGGACCATCAGGGAATTCCCTTAAATATTTTATTAAATCTCTGTTGTTTGGGGCTTGTTTTAGGTCGCAAAGGAGTTTGGCTTCCAAAATAATGGCTTCTCAGTTTACATCAATAGAAACAAGACTGGAGAAATAACAGCATCATCTAACAAATCCCTCAACCTGCTGAAGATCAAGTGAGTGCCCGAGGGGAGAAGATGGGGAGTGGGGAGGGCATGCTGGCACTAGTTACCCACCTGAAGTTACTAAGTTCTCCCATTTTCTTCTGCTGCTGTGATTACGGTCTTGAACGCGGACCAAAGTGCAGGTGACCGTGCTCCTCGCCAGGTGTTTGGCAGCCATGCCGAATCTACAGTTACTGTCGAGCCGATCTGTGTGACTTGCAGAATTCAGGGGTATGCGTCACAGAGGAGGAGTTATAGTGTGTGTGCAGCTGCACACTCAGCTGCTTCACTGCAGAGAAGGACCTTGAATGTAACTCTGTGTGTAGTTCTGCCTTGAGACCTGCTTGGTAGGTCTGTGTTGTATTTCTTGCTGGCAAGACCCCTGGAATGCCTTAGAATTGATGGGTAATGTCAGAAGAAGTTTCTTGAGTGCAGAGACCTCTTCTGTTTTTTCAGTTTTATGGGAGCACAACCATGTCCATTCATTCATATGTTTTCATGCTGCAAGGGCAGGGCAGAGTGATTGTGACAGAGGCTGTCTGGTCTGCAAAGCCAAAAATATTTTACTGTCTGGCCCTTTATGGAAAAGCCTTGCTCACCCACACATGAGCTGTGTGGGCACACCTGCTCATGGATTAGTGAGTAGAACCCTTCAGGTCTTCTGCTGTCCTTAGGTAGCGGGCAGGGAATTCTCCTATTTGGGGTACAGGTAGCCTGGCTGCTGTGACCACTGCTGAGGGTTGGGCTGGGCTTTGTTGGTACTTGGCTGTGTGCCTTTTACCAGTCAGAATAATAGGCCGTCTTGGCAATCTGTGTGGTCCATTTTAGATTCACAATTAGTATATCTTAGGGGGAAAAATGCAGTTTTAACATGAATTTATTTGTTCTTCATCGGATACTTGTTTAGCACCTGCTCATTGCCTGTTGCTGTGAAGATGTGAAGTCTTGTCTTGTGTACATTCGTTTCCGGTGGTTGTGGGCCGACTTTCCTCCCAGCTTGCAAAGAGTTTCCACATCTTGAGAATCACTTCTTGTGGGTGTTAACTTGGGTTTGGACTCACACCCACTACTCCTGGCTGTGTGCGTGAATAGTCACCCAGTCTCACTGGGCCCCTCCACCCTTGTCTGTTGGGGGGTGGGGGGCTTGTGCCTCCGCCACATGGTTGTCTGGTCCCTACACAGGACAAGCACTGTGGAAGTGGCAGCTATGTGTCTCAGAACTATTCTGACAGCTGGATGCCAGAAAAGGGGGGCTGCAGAATGAAGTACCCTTTAGGCAAAGCTGTCCACCTGCGGTGTGGTCACACTTGGAGGGCGTGTCTTTCTGGGTGATCCTAGAGCGCGTCTTTTCAGTGATAATTGTGATGCTTGCTGAGCAGCATGAGAACCACGTCCTGTCCCTGCTCGAGAGTTACCTGACCACGTCTGTAAGAGTCGGTCACCCAGAGTTCCTTGCGAGTCTCACTCCACTGCCTTTGTTGCCATTTTCACAGTTCAGTTGGCTGTTCTAATTCTCTTATTCATTTATAGGTTCTTTTTTCCCTCCTCTGGCTGCTTTCAAGATCTTCTGTTGGTCTTGGGGTCCTGTGGTTTCTGTTTGATCTGTCCAGGTGTGGACTCGATGGTTTGTTAGTTGCTGTGTTACATCTACCTGATGTAAAATGTATTTTCTGTATCTGCAGGTGAGGTCTAGAGAATTCTTCCCCATTATCTCTTTAAATAATACCTCTCTTTCAGTCTCTCTATTGTTTCAGTTGATTACATTTTTTACTTTTTCCTATTTGATTTCTTTCAGCCCTGGCTGTTAGCTCATATGCTCACAGGGGCTTCTTCCCGGCTCCTGCTCTGCTCTCACGCTGGCCCCTAGGCTTCCAGTGAAGACTCCTGGGTTCCTTGGGGTTCCGCCTTGGCCTGTCACACACCTGGTGCTTCCCTCTCAGGTCCTGAGGTGTCTGGAGTCTGTCTTGCCTGAGTGTATTTAGGGTTTGTGAGGATCCTGTTGCACTATTGCTGGTGTTGTCTAGCCTGTTCTAAGCAGGGGATTTGGGAAGAACTGCCAAGTCTGTGGCCCCTCTGCCCACTCTTGGAGGCCCTGGTTACTGCAGATAGCCTCTTATTGCTCATAATTCTTCATTCCATTTCCAGCTGACATTTCCTTCATAAGTATATATTCTTTGTCTTGAATCCCACACCTGAAGTCTTTGGCTGTCTAAATCTCTTGATTGTTTCCTGCCCTCTCTTGGTCCTGGTGGTTTGTTTCTCTTGTACATTTGGTGACCTTTTCTTGAGAGCTTATATTTGGCCAAACTTAGTCTTAGGGAGCCTGAAGGATCTGGGGTTGTTGGCTTTCCTACTGAAGGAAATGGCAACCCACTCCAGTATCCTTGCCTGGAAAATCTCGTGGACAGAGTAGCCTGGTGGGCTGCAGTCCATGGGGTTGCAAAGAGTCTTACTGAGAAGCATTGTAAGCACAAGGGGGCATTGTGGGCTCAGCACTCAACTTAATTTCTGTCTTTGGTTTCCTGAACCAGGTAGCATCCCTAATTGTACCCTGGATGCATGCAAAAGCAGGCCTTTGGTTTCAGACTTTCAGACAGTTTTGCCTACAGCGTAGTGGATGGAGGCAGATGGGATTTCTCCTTGGTCTGTTTTGTCAGCTGGTAGGTTTTTTCCCAACTGTTGAGACATCTTCAGACATCTGGCTCTGTGTGGCATTTTGGGCTCAGCCACTCGCTTTGGGCAGGCAGGCTCAAGGCCTAACCTCTGTCGCCCAGAAAATGACTATAAGCCAACTTCAAGGTTCCCATCATGAGCTGGCCATAGGTTCCCTCACTATTCTTATTTGAGCTGCTCTGGGTTTTTGGACCCTTGAGAGTTCCCTTCTTTAGAGCTCCACAATGCCTTTTAGAGTGTGTTTATTAAAACTGATGGATAGTTGAGCCAAGTATCCTGAACCTGGAGGATATTTAGGAATATCTCATTTGCTGTTAGACATAGACAAGTTGGCAGTCATATCACCCTAAATTGTGAGAGGAAAAAGAGGGCCAAGCAGACCCGTTGAAGAGCTACAGCCCAGCCTCCCCATCCTGGCTTAGGTGCCTGTTCTCTGTTGGTTGGTTGGAGGCTGCAGGCTGTGCTTCCAGTCTTGCTTTCTGCACGTGCCTCTTGTTGAGAGCAAGGAAATACTTAACCCAGTGGTGGTGCTACAGCTTTTCCTCCCAGACAGGTTGGCTGATTGTCTCAGGACCCGCAGTGCTCCCAGGTGGGACTGTTCACTGGCCTCAGGCATGGTGGTAGGTGGGCAGTCAGGCTCTGCCGAAGTCTGCAGTGGGTCTGATGGGGAAAGAACGCTGTTCATATTGAAAATGATCAAAAATCAAATATTGCCGTTTGTAGTGTGAATCATGGCAGCCTTTGTAGAAAGCCTTTTCATACTATTCATGGGGTTCTCAAGGCAAGAATACTGAAGTGGTTTGCCATTCCCTTCTGCAGTGGACCACGTTCTGTCAGACCTCTCCACCATAACCCGCCTGTCTTGGGTGGCCTCACAGGGCACAGCTTAGTTTCATTGAGTTAGACAAGGCTGTGGTCCTAGTGTGATTAGATTGACTAGTTTTCTGTGATTATGGTTTCAATGTGTCTGCCCTCTGATGCCCTCTTGCAACACCTACCATCTTACTTGGGTTTCTCTTACCTTGGATGTGGGGTATCTCTTCACGGCTGCTCCAGTAAAGCTCCTTGAACGTGGGGTTGCTCTTCTTGGCTGCCGCCTCTGACCTCGGGTGTGGGATAGCTCACGGAATGAAGCAGGGCAAAGGCTAATAGAATTTTGCCAAGAGAATGCACTGGTCATAGCAACTACCCTCTTTCAACAACACAAGAGAAGACTCTACAAGTGGACATCACCAGATGGTCAACACCGAAATCAGATTGATTATATTCTCTGCAGCCAAAGATAGAGAAGCTCTATACAGTCAGCAAAAACAAGACCGGAAGCTGACTGTGGCTCAGATCATGAGCTCCTTATTACTAAATTCAGACTTAAATTGAAAAAAGTAGGGAAAACCACTAGACCATTCAGGTATGACCTAAATCAAGTCCCTTATGATTATACAGTGGAAGTGAGAAATAGATTTAAGGGACTAGATCTGATAGATAGAGTGCCTGATGAACTATGGACTGAGGTTCGTGACATTGTACAGGAGACAGGGATCAAGACCATCCCCATGGAAAAGAAATGCAAAAAAGCAAAATGGCTGTCTGGGGAGGCCTTACAAATAGCTGTGAAAAGAAGACAAGCGAAAAGCAAAGGAGAAAGGGAAAGATACAAGCATCTGAATGCAGAGTTCCAAAGAATAGCAAGAAGAGATAAGAAAGCCTTCCTCAGTGATCAATGCAAAGAGACAGAGGAAAACAACAGAATGGGAAGACTAGAGATCTCTTCAAGAAAATTAGAGATACCAAGGGAACATTTCATGCAAAGATGGGCTCGATAAGGGACAGAAATGGTATGGACCTAACAGAAACAGAATATACAGAAGAACTGTACAAAAAAGGTCTTCATGACCAAGATAATCACGATGGTATGATCACTCACCTAGAGCCAGACATCCTGGAATGTGAAGCCAAGTGGGCCTTAGAAAGCATCACTACAAACAAAGCTAATGGAGGTGATGGAATTCCAGTTGAGCTATTTCAAATCCTGAAAGATGATGCTGTGCAAGTGCTGCACTCAATATGCCAGCAAATTTGGACAACTTAGCAGTGGCCACAGGACTGGAAAAGGTCAGTTTTCATTCCAATTCCAAAGAAAGGCAATGCCAAAGAATGCTCAAATTACCGCACGGTTGCACTCATCTCACATGCTAGTAAAGTAATGCTCAAAATTCTCCAAGCCAGGCTTCAGCAAGACGTGAACCGTGAACTTCCAGATGTTCAAGCTTGTTTTAGAAAAGGCAGAGGAACCAGAGATCAAATTGCCAACATCTGCTGGATCATCAAAAAAGCAAGAGAGTTCCAGAAAAACATCTAATTCTGCTTTATTGACTGTGCCAAAGCCTTTGACTGTGTGGATCACAATAAACTGTGGAAAATTCTGGAAGAGATGGGAATACCAGACCAACTGACCTGCCTCTTGAGAAAACTTTATGCAGGTCAGGAAGCAACAGTTAGAACTGGACATGGAACAACAGACTGGTTCCAAATAGGAAAAGGAATACGTCAAGGCTGTATATTGTCACCCTGCTTATTTAACTTCTATGCAGAGTACATCATGAGAAACGCTGGGCTGGAAGAAGCACAAGCTGGAATCAAGATTGCCGGGAGAAATATCAATAACCTCAGATATGCAGATGACACCACCCTTATAGCAGAAAGTGAAGAGGAACTAAAAAGCCTCTTGATGAAAGTAAAAGAGGAGAGTGAAAAAGTTGGCTTAAAGGTCAACATTCAGAAAACGAAGATCATGGCATCTGGTCCCATCACTTCATGGGAAATAGATGGGGAAACAGTGGAAACAGTGTCAGACTTTATTTTCGGGGGCTCCAAAATCACTGCAGATGGTAACTGCAGCCATGAAATTAAAAGACGCTTACTCCTTGGAAGGAAAGTTATGACCAACCTAGATAGCATATTGAAAAGCAGAGACATTACTTTGCCAACAAAGGTCTGACTAGTCAAGGCTATAGTTTTTCCAGTGGTCATGTATAGATGCAAGAGTTGGACTGTGAAGAAAGCTGAGCGCCGAAGAATTGATGCTTTTGAACTGTGGTGTTGGAGAAGACCCTTGAGAGTCCCTTGGACTGCAAGGAGATATAACCAGTCCATTCTAAAGGAGATCAGCCCTGGGTGTTCTGTGGAAGGAATGATGCTAAAGCTGAAATTCCAGTACTTTGGCCACCTCATGCGAAGAGTTGACTCATTGGAAAAGACCCTGATGCTGGGAGGGATTGGGGGCAGGAGGAGAAGGGGCCGACAGAGGATGAGATGGCTGGATGGCATCACTGACTCAATGGGTGTGAGTTTGAGTGAACTCCCGGAGATGGTGATGGACAGGGAGGCCTGGCGTGCTGCGATTCATCGGGTCGCAAAGAGTCGGACACGACTGAGCGACTGAACTGAACTATTGTAGAAAGCAGTACATCAGCAGCTTTAAGAACAAATAAAACTTCTAAAGTCCAATGTACCTTCTCTGGGAAATCTGCCCTGCGGCTGGGAGACTGTGCCATCTCTTGGTGGCATGGTGGTGGCAGGTCTCTCAAGAGCCTTGTGTGTCATGCGGGAGCAGCAAAGCGTACTGTGGGGTGGCTCCACCGCGGAACATTGACTAGATGCAGACCATCTTTGGAGGGATTGTGTGGGAACAGCAAATGCAGAAAGTGTGTGTCTAATCATCTCAGGGTTGTACATTAGTGACATGCATGTTAGGGACACATGTGTGGATGTAGAGAGAATTGAAAGGAAGATGCCCCAGGGACGTAAATGAGGGAGCTAAAGACAGGGCCATGGAAGGAATGAAGGGAAGTGGGCGCCAAGCAGAGGAGGAGGACGAGGGTAGAGGCTGTGCTGCTCCAGTGTCTGCTGAGGTCGTGCATCTTCTGTGTGGAACTAGGTGTGTCTGTGCCTGTGGAGCATAGATCCTGCAGTCTGGTTGTAAGGAAGTTATGTTTCAGTCCAGAGAGCCTGCTGCTGGCCTTGATAAGGTGAACAGGCACAGAGGAGACAGGAAAGGAGCACTCTACTCTCTTAAAATTGGAAGCCTTGCTGTCTAGGCTGTTGGGGTGGTTGGTGTTGGCTGTTCACAGGCATCAGAGGTTTTCACATGAGTTGATCTTCTGTGCAGCTCAGGTTGTGGAGAAAAGAAGACAGCCTCAACTTAACATTTGTTGTTTGAACAGGCATGGAGATCTGTTGTTCCTGTTTCCCTCGAACCTTGCGGGACCGTCATCTGAGATGGAGACGTCAGCCCCTCAGGGGTTGAAGGCCTGTGGTGCTCCCAATGTGGTGGAAGATGAGATTGACCAATACCTCAGCAGGCAGGATGGGAAGATCTACAGGAGCCGCGATCCGCAGCTGTAAGTGCCCTCAGGGTCAGTCAAGTGAAATGTCTGTAATATGTCCTGATGAAGAAATGTAAGTTTCGAGTTTAACCATCTATTTTCAACTTACATCTCACTTAAGTTATAACTGTGAGGTTTTTCTCATTGTTTGAATCTCCAACTGTGTTCCACATGTATTTTAAACGTTTTAAGTGGTGAGAACTAAGAGATTTGAAAGAAGGGAGGAGCCTTAAACCAAGTCCTCTCTGTGGTGTGCCCCTGAAATACCTGGATGCACGTGCAGAGTGGGCTTTAGCGAGTGTGAAGGGATGGAGGGGGTGGGACCTCAGCACCTGCCGGCACAGGTCCTCATTCACATCGTCTGGTTTAATTCTCATGGACGACGCTCAACCTCCCATACTCAGTGCGCTCTTTCCGTTCTTCTAGGAAATGTTTCATTTGCTAAAGGTGCTGCTCCCTTCGGAATGTTCACTTTTCATTGAGGATTGTATAAAGTGCTTATGCTTGTGTACGTTTGTTTATTTTAGATTTTTGGCTGTGCTTTTTAAGGAGACTAGTTAGAAACATCTGAGCTCACACTCTGATGTAAAACTGAGTGAAAGTTGTCTCTGCAGTGGAGTGTGTAACTGCATCACTCTGCAAGCATGGCATTGAGATATTGGAATTCAGCATGCTGCATTAGGAACTTGTATGTCTCCGATCAGAGGGCCCCAGAGAGTGCTGAGATGCAGTTGGCATGGAACCACTCTGTGGCTGTGGCCATCAGTTAGCTCTCCGCCCCCATTTGCATTCCTCCCAGGGACCCAGGGTTGCTCCCACCCTGATCAGTGTTTGTGAGGCCTCGTTGGAATCTTTTTCAGAGTTCATGTGCCTCCGTGTGCATTACCTGGAAGAGCCTGCCTGTTGGGAGGTCCAGGCGGTTTTTGCTTTGAAATACAGAGCGAGGTGCACCTGAGAGCTTGCCCCGTGTGGACAGTGCTGTGACTGCACCCATCAGCAGCCTTGCCACCTCCCACACCCCCACTGTCCTACTCTGTGCAGACTGAAACCCACAGAGCCAAGTGATCCTTTCATCCTTTTTTCCAAAATGTGCATGCAGAGTGGGTGTTTTCCACACTTGAGCTATTTATGTACCATTTTCAGGGTTTTTGCCACATCCACATACCAACTTTCTTAGTCTTTACCTAACATTTTTATTTAAATTGACTTTAACTTCATTCACTTTTCTTCTTAGTTTGTGTCATTTTAAGCAGTTAATATCCATGGAATCACAGGTTTGATGCACAGGTCAATAGTTTTAATACACACCAAAATATTAAACTGTTAGAAGCTCTTCACCATGTACCATTTCAGATAATTTCACGTGGGTGGGGCAGCATTTCATTAGGTATGAGGTGCATTGTGAGTATCAGCATGCAGGGAGGCGGAAGAGCACGTGCTGATGCTGTGCGTTTCTCTTCCCTGTGCTCTAGGTGCCGGCACGGGCCTCTGGGGAAGTGCGTGCACTGCGTTCCTCTCGAGGTGAGAGTCCATGCAGAGGGAGTTCCCAGGGCTGTCTCTATACCTCTGAGTCCCTGGGCTGGGTTGGAGTGGTTCAAAGAACTTATCTATTTATTGCCCTGGGCCTCGTATTCCCCCTAGTGCAGGCTGCACTGAGAGGATGAGCCTTTATTTATGGGAGTGACCTTCTGGGTGGATTATGAACAGCTGGAACAGGGTATTGCTGTGATAAAGTGGCAGCATTTACACTGGCTTCCCTGGACAGTCCTTTTAAAACCTGACACAAAGCTGGGCCTGGCGGTTTTTGTGTTCCATCATCGTTTTGATTTACTTTGCCCTGAATCTCACGTCTCTACTGGTTTGTCCTGGTGAGATTGAGAGTTACCGTAATAATGCTGACTTGTGACTGGTTAACACTGAATTTACGGCAGGAAGGCCAACCTGATTTTCTTCATGAGGCTCCTCTTGCTTCATCTTGTGGCCTTTTTTTTTTTTTTTTTCCAAAATTTACTTGATACTTACTTGACTTACATCATTTCATATTTAATAGAGATTAATTTTAATCTTTTAAAGATAACTGGTACACAGAAAACTTGGTTCTGACCTAGAACAATAGTGAGGACCCAGCACCAGTTCTCCCTTACTGCCCACCTGCCTCAGGGCTTGGCAGGTGGAGGCTGTGGCTGTGACCCTGGTCGCAGGTGCGTAACTCTGTTGACGGTGTGTTTTGGCAGCCGTTTGATGAGGACTACCTAAACCACCTGGAGCCTCCCGTGAAGCACATGTCCTTCCACGCCTACATCCGGAAGCTGACTGGAGGGGCTGACAAGTAAGCAGCTTGAATGTGGGGGTGGCACCCGAGTGGCTTTGGGGCACAGAAGTTAATTTTCTGTCACTTGCACACGTTGCTTAAAGCCCTTTGGCATATGAGTGAGAAAAGTAAAGATAAGAGTCTGGGCATGCATTGTTTAAATTTGTGAATCTTATTCTGATTCTAGAAGAGGAAACAGGTGGGTGGAGACTCTGGTACCTGCTGTAGTCGCAGTGCCCAGTGCATGGGCAGAGGCCCAGCTGGCGGTGGCTGCTGTGAAGGCCTGGGGGTACCTTGGCAACCTTCTCTCGGGTATGCCATGTTCTGGCAGCTAGTTGTTTGCGAAAATGGATGAGATGAGGCATGACAGTGGCCAGTCCTGTGTCTGTGGAGTCTGAGCCCACCTTCCCTCTGCTTTTTGGAAAATCTGAACCACCTCCCCTCAATCCTCTTGGCTCCCCTGTTTCATAGCCCCTGTCAGCCTTTTGCCCTGGAGCCTGCCTCATTAGCAGCTCAACTTCACAGCCATAGTAAGGCCGAGGTAGGGTGTTATCCCTGGCTTGGCCTCTGGTGCCTCAGCATTGCTGTCTGCAGGCTCGGCCAGGCGGGCAGTGGGGGTGCAGGCGGGCAGTGGGGACGGCTGGCTCTTAGAGAGCAGCTGTGACAGTGGCAAGCTGAGAGCACTTTGATTTCTTCTGAATTACATCAAGTCATGCAGCCCCATCCTGCTGATGTGTTCACCTCACCAAAAAGGAACGGACTTCTTACCAGGATTTTATGATTCCTGTCTGTGCATCGAGAGGAGACGGTGGTTGAACCCAAGTCAGCAACATTTCATGAAGAATGTCATGTTCGCCTGCTTGTAGTTTTTCTCTGACAGCCTGCTGACATCCTGAAATGACTTAAAAAAAAACTTAGGCCAGGGGAAAAAAAATCTACCAGAAGCCTATTCTTGCTTTGTCCGTGGGGTAAGCTCTGAGGCTATCTGGACCAGAGCACGAGTGTGCTGAGGTCTGCTGGCCTTTTGTCAGTATAGGTCAAGGGCTCGCTCATCGCTGTCATTAACACGTAACCTTGGTGGTAACCCTTGCTTCCAAGTGCCATCATTTTTGTGATGCCACTGGCTTGTGGGGACAGTGCTGATCACTGGGCTGTTTGTGAACAGGAAAGCGACGGAGGTTGCAGGCACTCGTGCAAGCTCACCCCAAGTCCACAGTGGGGCCCAGGACTTCCTCACTGACCAAAAGCATTTTGTATCCTAATCACATTTTTTCTATGGATAAGAATTCTGTACAGAAATCTTAAGTATTAGACTCATTACGTAAATATTTCTGTTAAGTCGATGAAATTTAAAAAGAGTTTCATTTTCTCTCAGAGGCATAGGTTAAATCTAGATATTCAGCAGTACTCTTGAAAGTCTTCATAAATGTTAGTGATAGTGAAAACAAACTGTTTTTGTCAGAAATAGTTCTGAATCCTGTACAGTCTTAAGTGTACCGGACAGAAGCTAGAATTCCATTAGAATAAATTTTAGCACATTTTCCCTGCTGTTGCTGCCACGTGCTTGGCTCCTAAGAACTCTATTCAGGAAGTGTAAGGTATCTTACATTTTATTTCCAGCCTCCTGCTAAACTTTTTACCATTGTAATGTTTAATTAAGTTGCATTTTCTTGTTCAGGGGGAAATTTGTTGCCCTGGAGAACATCAGTTGCAAGATTAAATCAGGGTGTGAGGGACACCTTCCATGGCCTAACGGCATCTGTACTAAGTGCCAGCCAAGTGCCATCACGTTGAACAGACAGGTGAGATGTTGTCTGTGTCCATCTGGATGCAGAAAGCAGTATATTTGTGTTCATGGCTGAGGAAAGATCTCTAGCTCCTTCAAGCAAAGAGGGTAGCCTTCAGTTTTCTGTCTTGTTGGCTTGTGTGGAGGCAAAATTTTCTTGGTGATTGTTTAAAATGCTCAGTGGTTGTGACTTTGCCTTTTAAGAAACTGTGGTTCTGGAAGTTGGCTATGGCTCAACTATGAACAGAACTGTCCTGGGACTAGCTCAGGACATCTTTCCAAGCCAGGTTAAGGAGGGAACTGGGCTCAGGAAGGAGCCTTGGCTCAAGAAGGAACTCAGGGAAAATTTTGTGTAGTTATTCTGGCTTTTTCCACTCCTATCATCCAGCCCTCTAAGAATAGCTCACCTCATCTTTCCCTTGCCACTACCAGCCTGTGTTTAGCTGCTTAGAATTCCATAATCTCCTGGACTGTCTGAGAACCTTTCTCCTTTTCTTTCCTTCCTTCCATCCATCACTCTAGTTCTTTTTTTCTTTCTTTCTGTCTTAATTTCTTTTTGAAAACTTTTTTTGATTTAGAAAATGTGAAAACCTGGATTTTAGGTGAAATCCCATGTGGGATCAAACACTTCCCCCCTGCAGTGGAAGTGCAGAGTCTTAACCACTGGACTGCTAGGGATGTCCCCCAGTGAGATAAATTTGAATTAATTTATTGAGGAATCCCACCATTACCCCTTCTACCTGCTAAAATCTGAAGTAGTCTTAAGGGCAGAGCACATTTTTAAAGTCTGTGTGTTTAAAAAGCTAGGTAAAAGATACTTATGAACGGTTTGTGCTAAAAGAATTATTTTTTATCGAGTGTTTGAATTTAACCTATTGTTGTTAACTCTACAGAAATACAGACATGTGGACAACATCATGTTTGAGAATCATACAGTTGCTGACCGCTTCCTTGACTTCTGGAGGAAGACGGGGAACCAGCACTTCGGGTACTTGTATGGACGGTACACGGAGCACAAAGACATTCCTCTTGGTATCAGGGCTGAAGTAGCTGCAATTTATGAGCCTCCTCAGGTAGACGTGAACAGGATTTACAGTCTGTGGGTCTCTGTTGCTTTATTTTGACGGCTCTATGGGATGCCTTTTTCAGATTGCTTGTTGCTTTTCTTATTGCATCATTTGCCACAGTCTGTAGACACTCAGACACACTCAAAAAAAACATTTGGAGAGTAAGAGCATAGCCCGTAAATATTTCAGTGTATGTTTCCAAAGAATAAGGACACGTTCTTATATAACAAGCGCATTGAGCAATTTAAGTAAGTTGAGCTTTGATACAGATCTAATCTGCCATCTTATTCCACTTTTGTCAGTTCCCCCAAAAGTGTCACACAGTTGCTCTCTTCTGATTCCCTGTCTCCTCTGCTCATGCCTACAATCACCTATCCTAGGAATTAAGAAATTAGAGTCACAAAATTACTCTAGTTCTTTATCTTATGCCACACATGTAACTTACTAACAGTATCAAGATTACCACTGGTGTAGGACTGAAAACAGTTTAGAATTGTTTAGGTGGAAGGGTAGGGTCCCCTAGGGTATATCCCACTAGGGACCAGCAGTTGTTTTCTGTGTTTAAAGTTGCCTGGAAGATCTTCTCTGTATGATTATGTCACCAACAGCTTATAACCAACATTTATGTTCATTTCATTTTGGTTATATATATATATGTATTTAAATTTATTGTACAATTATGTAAAACTTCTATATGGTTGTGTGATATGTATATGTAATATATTGTTTTATTATCTATAATAAGTTTATTACAAAAGTGAAGACTGGAACTGTATTGCATCCTGGTTTATGATGTGTTGAGATTGTTAGGAGAGGGTCTTATTCCTGCAGGTTACTGTGATGCAAAAACACAAAAATGCAGTGCGTTGAGGCATGAACAGAGGAACAAATGGAACATAGTAAAGATAGGCTGAATTAGGTGGTGGGTATATAGGTGTTCACTACTGATTCTTTAAACTTTGTTGTATGCCTGAAATTTTTTATTTTAAAAAATGTTGGAAAAGAAATTTGCATGTTTGCAAAGTGAGATCTACAAACAGCGTCTTCCCTTTCATCTGATTTCCTCCCTCCCCTACAGGTATCCCTCACTTTAAACAATTTTTGGCTTAGATCTGTAAAGTTTGATTTTTTTTTTTAGTATAAGTGGGTACATAGATACTACTGTCTTCTCCTTTCTCTCTGGTGGGCATCATGCCATACACATGTGTAGAGATACTCCTGGTATCTCTGCAGGAGCCACACACCTGCACAGGCCACAAGGCCTGCAGTTCCAGACCCTGGTTTATTAAAAAAAAAGTGAACCAGTCATGGCTCCTTACCAGTCAACAGGATACCCACCTCAGGTGCCCTTTTTTTGGCTTAGAACGTGTTTATCTTCTGTGCTCTCTTATTCTGCCTTGCCCGTGAAGCTAAGCACTGTCCCTGTAGAAGTTGTGTACAGGTTTTCCAAGGCTGTTTTTTCTGGGAATGAATGTTACTTTGTAACTCTAACCTTGCCTAATCTAGCCAAGTTTACTTGGAGTTAAACTATTTATCCAAGGGAGTTTTGAAACTAACTTCTATTCCAAACAAAGGAACCTTAAGGTGTAGAGAGCCTTCTCTAGCCTTGTGCTGTGTTCTGGAGATCTTGCCATGACTGGTTCATTTTTTTTATAATAAACCAGGGTCTGGAACTGCAGGCCTTGTGGCCTGTGCAGGTGTGTAGCTCCTGTAGAGATATCAGTTCTTCCCTGGGTATATTTACACAGATTGTGTGTCGTCTACCCCCTTGACATTCTTGTTACTTTTTGAGAGCCACAGAGGAACTGTCGGACCAGGCCTTCTGTGATGGTTCACTTGTAAGGAGATGGAAGATGGCAGTAGGTGCTCACCCAGGAGACCCTGCTTGTCCAACCCTTCAGGTGCTGAATGTGCTCTGTAAGCAGGACCTGCTTTTGGAAGCACAGGATGTTCCAGTTCAGCTTTGAGGAGGGTCCTTTATGATGTTCCAGTTCAGTTTTGAGGAGGGTCCTTTCATGAAGTATTTTAACAGTTCTTTTTAGAGTATGATTGAACAAAAAATGGAATCAGAAGCCTTTGGCGTCGAAACTACTCAGCATCATCAGAGCTCCCAAATTGGGGATCCTGGAAGTTGAAACATGTGACCTCTAATAACCTCCAGCTCATTAGAAGTTGAAGCTCATGATGCCACATGTCATGAAACAAAAATCTTTAGGTTTGTTCTGAGTTTGTACTTTGAGCTGTGCTCTGGATGTAGTAATCATCTCCATATGGGTCATACCCAGCAACATAAAGTTCTTTTGTTATTTTGCCAGGATTTGACTAATTTACAAGGATATACCCAATTAGCATAACTCAATTTGGAATTACCTTCACTTTCCTGTTTCATAGCTGTGTCTTCTGCTCAGTATGATGCTTAACCTATGAGCTGCATTTTGGTGCAGATTAAAGATTTCAGCATGCTTTGTCTGCTGCGAGAAGTGGAGTCCTGTGGCCAGTGTAGGTTGCATGTGAGCCAGCCGAAGCCCCCCACTGCCCCAAGCTGAGTCAACAGGATACCCACTTCAGGTGCCCTTTTGTTGGCTTAGAGTGTGTTTATCTTCTGTGCTCTCTTATTCTGCATTGCCCATGAAGCTAAGCACTGTCCCTGTAGAAGTTGTATGCAGGTTGCTAAGCACTGTCCCTGTAGAAGTTGTATGCAGGTTTTCCAAAGCTGTTTTTTCTGGGAATGAATGTTACTTTGTAACTCTAACCTTGCCTAATCTAGCCAAGTTTACTTGGAGTTAAACTATTTATCCAAGGGAGTTTTGAAACTAACTTCTATTCCAAACCAAGGAACCTTAAGGTGTAGAGAGTCTTCTCTAGTCCTGAACAACCACACGTTTCATGTGGAGCTGCTAACGTGAACCAGCCTGAATATTGCCTCTTCCATGTTCTCTGAATCTTGATTAAAAGCAAAGCTGAGCCCTGGAAGGAAAGAGCCTGGAGGGCTTGGCTTGTGGATCTGATTGAGCTTTTTTTGCTGTTGAAAATCTCCTGTTTGGCAAGGGAGATTGGTGCTCCTTTGTGACAACCAACCAGAAATGGAGCAGAGCTGCTTGCTGCTCTTCTGAACTCCTCCTCTAAATCCGCCTTCTCTTTAATACCCTCACAGATTGGTACACAGAATAGCTTGGAGCTTCTTGAAGACCCAAAGGCCGAGGTGGTTGATGAAATTGCTGCCAAACTTGGCCTGAGGAAGGTACTGAGACTGTTTTTCCTTGAGGGAGGACCTGGGCTCTGTGTTGGGGACATCTAGGTGTGTCGCGTAGCCAGGCCTGATCCGGGACTGAACCCCCAGCTGCTCAAGGTCAGATGCAGGCCCTGCACATTTTGAAGCCTCGCTTGTATTTATTGGGTGCCTAGAAAAGGATGCCAATGTAGGGACTATTATATGTAAATCCACCAGACATACTTCTTGCGGATTGCCTCAAAGTGGGCCAGGAAAAGCAGCAGGAGCAAGACCCCTACTTCTGCTGCAGGGGACCTGACACCAGGCTCTGTGTCCCACCTGCCTGCTAAGGCACATCCTTCTGGGTGTGAGCTCTCCCTTCATGTGTCTGTCTGCACCGATCATTTTCTCTCCCCTGCACTTGGAGATTCTGGTGGTTCCTCTTCAGTCCTCAGTGAACCTCCTGTTTGTAATTGAGGCATCTGAGCATATAAGCCTTGCTAGTTTTCTGGGCAGTTAGAAGACAGAGGGTTTTCTTTTTGAATCTGTTCATCTAGTTTATCTCACATCTTTGGTAGAGTTCCTAGGAACTATAAAGATGACTTTTTATAGATAATGTTGAAATGTGAATTTGAACACATCTTAAAAATTCACTATTAATAGCTACGTAAGTTTTATCCTTTGTTTCCTAATCAGTTTAGACAGAGAGAAATAGACTGTACAGATAAATGGGGGAAGACTGGAAATGTGCCTTTTAACCCAGGAATGCTATGGAGCAAAGTTACTACTTCATTTTAAGAAAAAAACTGTTGTTTCTAACAAGGAGTCAGTATCATGATTTAGGGGCATATTTTGGTTTAAATTCTGAAAGTTTCTCATGTTGAAAAGAGAAATCAATGTTTTTATTTTAAACCCATTTTTGTTATAAATGTTTGGTTCGTGGTAGAGTAGAAGGTCTTGAAATTACTTAAATGCCTTTCTCCAAACACTAATTCCTTAGCCCTTATCTCAGCTTGATTTTGATTCTGTTTTGTTTAATGGTTAAATTACATTTATCCTTTAAGTCTCATTTTCTCCATTGCCATCCTCCTTGGGAGTTTTGTTCATTTGGACATTTTTAAAGAAAACGAAAGTCTCTTGATTTGGCTGGTCATGTCTGCAGGAGATGGAGTTGAAGAGTTTCATGTCAGGGTTGTACTGGAGAGGGTCACAGACACCAGGTCACTTCTTTGAAGGACTGAAATGGGTGTGTATCTGGATTCCATTGCCGCTCTTCGACCTCCCAGCCAGGTTCTGGTTCAGGAAGGGTAACCAGCTGTGAGATTCATGGGCACAAGACGGCCAGGGTTCACAGAGCACATGGACAGGCACTGTTGCTGTAGCAGGACGTGCCAGGAAGCCTGACTATGCCGAGGTCTGGGATTGGTGTTTCAGATCCCTGTACCTTCAGATGCTTCCTTCAGCCCTGCACTGGCGCTCAGAGAAGCAGCTGGGTGAAGTCTCTGTCGTGTGTTTTCTTTTATTTTAAGTGCATTCTCTAGGGAGTATGTTCTCCTGTCTGGAGAAAGCCCTAGCATCTGGAGAGGCACTGTCTGTATTTGCTTGCTTGTTGTTTCTCCAATCCCCTTTTCACTGATACTCTGTTAGTTTTGTCCAGGCCGGAGGCCCCTGCACCTAGTACAGTGCTGGGCCCAGAGATGGCGCTGAGTCTTAGTTTCTAACACATAAATGAGCTTCGCTCCTTTGCTCTCGTCTCCACCCGGCAGCATCAGGGGGAGGACAACTAGTGTCAGCTGAGTACTGCTTGAGAACCCTGGTTTGGACAGTGGCTTAGCTGAGGAGCTGACTCACCTAGAAAGAAAGGACTGACTCCCAGGAGTCTCCTCTCTGGGCAGAGGCTAGAAGGCATTTGTCATCTGCTTCAGGGAGAGACTCAGAAGGTACTTTTCTCTCTTATGCAGGTTGGCTGGATATTTACAGACCTTGTCTCAGAAGATACTCGGAAGGGTACAGTTCGATACAGTCGAAATAAGGTGAGGTGGGGTGGGGATGTTTGCTTGGCGGGACCTTGTTACAGACCAGCTGTGGGCTGCACTCTTGGGTATCCCCGCACAGCTTACGTTTTTAGAACACATTATTTTCAACACATTGTTCTTGGTAAATTAAGGCTGAGTCTGTTCATTCTGTGTTGGAAATCAAAACCCTCCTTACCTTTATAAAGCTCTGCCTTTCATAGGTCAGCCCATGAGGTGAATTGCCCTGTGCTTCTGGCCTTACTGGTTACAAGTGGTTTTCTGTGACGGGTTGGTAACAGGAAGTGTAGGTGCTTGTTTCACCGTCGTTTGTGACGTGTCATAGTTCAGTTCTTACTATTTTCTAAAGAAGAAATAGAAGCATATTTTGACATGATGCTCCTAGAACTTGATATGCTGGTTCTCTTTTCTTAGGACACCTATTTCCTGAGTTCAGAAGAATGTATCACTGCAGGAGACTTCCAAAATAAGCATCCCAACATATGTCGACTATCTCCAGATGGACATTTTGGATCCAAGTTTGTTACTGCAGTGGCTACAGGTATAAATGGAGGCAGAGTTATATTATAACCATTGCTACCCTGTCAATAGGTTTTGTTCCTCTTTGCATTCTTTTTTAGGCACTTTTTTTTTGCCTCACCCTGGCACCAGGCCTGAATGGATACAGGAAAGAAAGGATTAAATCATGTCAAGTCTGTGTTTAGCCTGCTCTGCTGCCCAGTTGTTGGTTAAGTCACCGAATCATGTCTGACTCTCTGCAACCCTGTGGCCTGTGACCCCGCCAGGCTCCTCTGCCATGGGGTTTTCTCAGGCAAGAGTACTGGAGTGGGTTGCCATTTCCTTCTCCAGAGGATCTTCCCAACCCAGGGATCAGACTTGGGTCTCCTGCGTTGAAAGGTGGATTCTTTACTAGTGAGCAACCAGAAAAGCCCTGCATTGTTAATGTAGTTACAATAGATTTTCTTAATGGGCCTGTGAGACATGAAATTCTTCTTTCTGGTTTGTGGCAGAAATCCTGAACTCACCGTCGCCCCAAACTGTTAATACTAGAATCGTGGCCTCTGGTCCACTGTCTTAGCCTTAGTCCGGGTTCACTTGGTTCTAGATCGGAGTTCTAGGCTGCCTTTGCCCCTTTCTAGTAACGAAGGATGGCTCTGGTTAAGTAAGAGAAAAGGAATTTACTGTTTCTGTTACTTGTTTATGAGTGGAAGTGTCAGTTTAAGAAATCTTTTCCATAAAGCTTTTATTGGGAGTGATGAATGTGTTTGTAATATTGTGTCTGTTGAATTACATGTTACATATATGTCATGAAAGTCGCTCGGTCATGTGCAGCTCTTTGTGACCCCACGGACTATACAGTCCATGGAATCCTCTAGGCCAGAATACTGGAGTGGGTAGCTTTTCCTTCTCCAGGGGATCTTCCCAACCCTGGGATCGAATCCAGGTCTCCCGCATTGCGGGCAGAATCTTTACCAGGTGAACCACAAGGGAAGCCCATATGTCATGAATACATAGTAATAAAAGATTATGGCCTGTAAAAAAGTGCCACCAAATCTAAAATACACTTGAGATGCTGTCCTAGAAAAAAGCCAAGTATAAGACCATATCGTTCAAAAGGAGTAGGAATTTGAAACTTGGAAAACCAACTCTTAAAAACAGTCTCTTTGGTCAGTTTATTAAACACTAACCTTGATCCTGTGAAGCCTTGAGTTCTTCCATCACAGAGGTGATAATCCAGTTTGTTCATGGCTATCACACTTCTTCTAGTTTAAAAACCCAGTTTACAAACATCCTAAAGCATATAAATAAATATGTGCTCAGTCGTGTCCAACTCTTTATGACCCCATGGACTGTAGCCTGGCAGGCTCCTCTAGCCATGGAATTTTCCAGGCAAGAATACTTGAGTGGGTTGCCATTTCCTTTTCCATAAGTAACTATATCCCCTATTAATCCCAGTTGAGCCTGTTACTACTGCCATGGGAATCATGAAGGAAGACATCTTTCATGCTGTCTGAAGTTTTAAGATCCATTTGATTTGTGATCCATTTAGAGTGACAGGCACCTTCTCTTTGAAATGAATGTACTTTGGGGCACAAGAGGCTATGGCGGCATCATTCACATATTAACGTGAATTAATGGGGTCAAGTGCTTAAGGAAGTGGATGGGAGTTTGGACAGGGATTAGTGAAAACACTAATTCTGTAGCATAGAGTCCTACCAGGGCCTCATGGGGGCAGGGAACCTATTGTGATGAGAACACTCAGGGCAGCAGGAGCCAAGGGGGAGAACAGAGAAGAGACAGGTTGTACATTACCAGAATTTTGCCAAGCCAGCTTTCTGTTTGACACAGGGGAGGAAAGTATTCTCTTTCTACTCCCTACATCACATAAACCCCCACTCGCTTCATTTAGGCTGAGATTCTGGGTCTAGGCATTTAGGCCGGTGGTTCTCAAACCTGTTAGACCTGATACCTGCTTTTTAGTACATTTATGACTCGTCTTTACTACCAGAAAGTAAAGTTAATAGGTAATATGCCAGCCTACACACCTGATTCTAAAAAGAAAGCAGAGTCGTAGGATGACTGTAACATTAAGGAAAAATAATAGTGAAGGAACGTGTAATAACAGTACACTCCATGAGCCAGCAAGTGCTTGGGGACAGCACTGTGGAGGGCTGCCAGCCTTGTGGGCTGGCCCCGTGTAGGCATCAGTGACATGGTTCCTAGACATTCAGCCAGCAGCCCTCCATAGAACTCTGAGCCAGGCAGGGCCCTTCCTCAGCTTATACGGTATCCTGTTCATAGATGATACGCTGTTAAAGCTATGAGTGTTTATTGCTGTGGTTGTGTATAAAATGCAGTTGATTCTAATCCCAGGTCTCCACAAATGCGGGTTTTGCCTACAGGAGTGTGCGCAGGACATTTCAAGGCCAGGTGTCGTGAGGGACTCCCATGAACACAGCAGGACATCCGGCACCTTTGACTCTAGCCTGCTAAAACTAGCAGCTCCCGCCCCACCCTGCCCCACTTCGTTAAGAAAAACAAAAGTCACCTCCACAGATTTTCAGAACTGCTTCTTGTGAGCACTGTTGTTTTAGGCTTCCATGGGCTCCCATGGTAACCTAACCCCTTTAATTACTGTTTTTATGGGGAATTATTTGATGAGCCCAAAGAACTGGTACCTGTTTAGAATTATAAATAGTTTCCAAGTCAGGAGCTGCCTGTACTTTCAGTTATTGAGTCATACCTGTTGTTGAGAATTTGGAAATTACAGATTGTCTGTGGAATTTTTGCATCTGAAATTGGCACTTTACTGACAGGTTTTAGAACTGTAAGGTAGTAAGTCACTTATAATAAGATCTGCAGTTAGAGTCCTCTCAGATCTGGGCTGAGTTGTCCTTCTTGGTAGTGCTGCGAGATGCTCAGATGCATAATTTCTCTCCCTTTCCCGGGGGTGGCAATGGATGGTGTTCCTTGATCGGTACCTTACTCTGCTTTTATAAAGAAACTAAGTTAGATATGTTGAGAGCTTTTTTTTTTTTTTTTTTTTTTTTTTAATTCTCCAAAGCTATCGCAGTTGTCAGGGTGTGACCCTGATTCTGGAGGGGAGGAAGATGGCCGAATGATTGGTCCTGCCTGACCTCCTCCATGGGTTTTACCCTCGTCTCAAACTGTAACCCTGCTGCAGGTTTCTGTGGAGTAGGACCTGAGAAAGGTTAGAGTGAAGGACAGGGCTTGGCACAGGGAGTATGGCCTCCTAAGTGCTGCGGCAGGGTCCACGCCTGCCTCGCAGATGTGCCGGCTGTCCAGGTGTCTGAGGTCAGGACTGCCCTCTGCAGTGTGCAGATAACTAGCATTGTATTTGCTAGGAAATGTTTCTGTCTTCTCCCATTCACTCCCATCTGGCTCCCTGCATTCACTCAAGAATGGAATTTGCTGGAACATGGGGCGCTGTTGTTCATATCCCTGTGTTACTAAAATCCAGGAGCCCAAGCGTGCTTTTGGACGGGTGTTAGAGAAGGTTTAACAGTCATACCTCCAGTTCTGAGAGAGCATGTCACTGGTGGGCCTGTTTGAGGAGCTGCAGTGGCATTTCCACAGCCTATGTTCAAAGCTTTGTGCCCACAGCTCTCGTGAAGCTGCAGTCGAACTTTTTTGATTCTACCCAAGACACATACACGGGAGTTGGTTCTGCAGATCCGAGATGAAGAGTGACACTTGTTTTGAACATCCTCCAGTGGATTCTCACTGAAGGTCTTTCTCTTGCAGGTGGCCCCGACAACCAGGTCCACTTTGAAGGGTACCAGGTGTCCAATCAGTGCATGGCGCTGGTCCGAGATGAATGCCTGCTGCCCTGCAAGGATGCCCCTGAGCTCGGCTATGCCAAGGAGTCCAGCAGCGAGCAGTACGTGCCTGATGTGTTTTATAAGGTAAAAATGCGATGGTACCAGAAGAGAGAGGTGGATGGAGAGCAGTGTGGACGCTGACCTGTCCTGGATGCTACTAATTTTGGTGCATTCTGGCCATGGGTCCACCATGGTCATCTAGAGACCAGCTTGTGGATAAGGAATCTGTACCTTTTCCAGGGCTTTTGTTAACTGTGCAGGATTGTGTGGTGTCAGGGCTTATAAGCAGAAGTGGGGATGCTGCACCCTGGAGTTGGGGTGCATAACAAGTGAGACCATTGCAACACAGACCCTTTCAGTTTCTGAAAAGGAGAATTGGTGCCTGTGGGCCTCAGCAGGAGTGAAGGTTGGAGCTGCCTGGCAGAAGTGAGACTCTCCTGAGGAGACCCAGTCATCCATTTCTAAATCTGTCTCCTGTGAAAACTATAAAAATGACTTTTATTGAAAATTGTGGGGACTTCCCTGGCGGCCCAGTGGTTAAGACTTTGGGCTTCCATTACAGGGGACACGGGTTCCATCCCTGGTCTGGGAGCTGAGGTCCTGCATGCTGTATGGCGTGCCACACCCCTCCCCCCTCCCAGAAAAGAAAGAAAGCTGTGATCTGGTTTGGATAGTCAGCGTTGGGTGCTTCCTTGCAGGCTAGTGACCTGGTTCCCACCCGCCTCGAGGGAGTTGTTCGTGGTCACAGTCCGGCTCTGTGCCTGTCCCCCATCCTGGGCAGACCCCAGTTTCCATCCGGCACTGCTCTTCCCGGAGGAGCCTTTATTTCTTGTGGTACAGGGCTGCGTCCGTATGTCTGAGAAGTACTTCGTTTCCATTGCTGAGGGACGTTTTTACCACGTAACAAGTTCTAGGTTCACAGTTCTACTTGTGGTCCTACTGCACTTAGGCCTCAAAGACTTGCTGGCAGAAGGGGCCTGGAACCGAAAATAGGCAAGCAGTGAAAGCCCAGAGAGAGTGACGATCCAGTTTCTTTAAAATGATTTGATTCTTTTAGCATTCTTTTTGTATCAGTGTGTGCAGTGACTAGACACTAAGCAGTGTCTAGTCATTGTTCTGTTTGTTTTTATTGTTCCAACAAGGCTGTATTTTTAAATAGCTTTATCAAGATGCAGTTTGCACATCACACAGTTCACTGATTTGAAGTGCCCAGCTCAGGGGCCCTTAGGATATTTGCAGGGTTGCGTAGCCATCACCACCGTCTAATTTTAGAACAGTTTTGTCCCCAAAAAAGAAGCCCTGCATCATTTAGCAGTTACAGCCCAGTCCTCCCAAAACCTGGCAACCACTGATTTGCTTTCTCTGGTTTCCTTGATGGAATCCTACAGTGTGTGGTCTTTTGTGACTTGACTTTTCACCACTTACAGTGTCTCATGGTTCATCCATGCCTGCAGTCTGCAGTGCTTCATTCTTTTCATTGCTGAATAGCATTCAGTGCCAAGGACACACCCCACTACCTATGGGACATGTCAGACACCCAGGAGAGCACCCAGAGCTGAGGGCCTCCAGGGCCTCATCCTGGTGGTGACGTGAAGGCTAGACACTGCATGATTGTGACAAAGGCTTCACCTCCTCGGGGATTAGAAGTGGGACTGAGACTGTCTGAAGCTGGGTCTTTCCTGCTGTGGGCGTCTGTGGCAGTGGGTGACGAGCAGAGGAAAAATGCAAGGGCCTGACGGTCTTGTCCCTGCCCCTGGTCTTCCCCTCAACTCTTTGGAATGAAGGTCTGCCTTCTACTTCTGAATCTCAGCTTCTGCATGGTCTGAGGGTAGTGGGGGCGGGGACTGTCATTGTGCCAGGAAGACTGGGTCAGTATGGTAGCAAGCAGCCTGTCTTTGCTCTGTAGCAGCCTGTCAGGAAATGCTCGCTGAGCAGGCAGGCCTTGATGCTGTATCTCCTCCTTTCGGCTGGTGGCAGTGGAGAGACACAGTGAGGCTGGCCTGTGATAGCTCGCTCAGGCATCCCCTCAGAGTGGAACAATAAGGAGCTCTGCGAAAAGGTTCTCCATGTCATTCTTGAAACATTTCTAAAGAGTCTTGATTAAGAATCTGTTGTCTCTTCTCTCCTGTGGTGTTCAGTAACAATTTCTGGCTTGATAACACAGATTTTGCCCGTACACAAATTCTGTGTGCATCAGGTACTCTGAATAAATACTTTTAAACCATTATTAAACATTCACACATCAAAATCACACCATGCTGGGGACCACTGTGAAGGTTTAATCTTCTCCCCAAAAGTTCCTGTCTTACAAGATATGTTTGTATGGCACGTTTCGGAATGCAGGATGACTCACTTATAGACCCTAAGACCTGGTGATCCTGCTAGTTGTGGTCCTGAGCCTTTTGGGGACAGCTTGCCAGTCTGGGGGCAGTGATGGGGTCTGGGGACAGTGATGGGGTCTGGTGTCTTCATGGAAAGCTGTTCCCTGTTAGCTGCAAAGACCTGTGAAGCCTGGTGCACTGTGTATGTGGACACATTGCTACAAGGTCATCAGGCTGCCATCTCTTTTTTTTTCCAGAATTTTAAAAATTATATACTGAGTAGATATAAAAGATTATTTAAAAAACATGTTTAAGAAATTAAAAAAAGCAGAAATACCAATCCCCAGAATTAAGAACCAGAACGTTCCTGTGGCCTCTGAAGTTGCTGGGTCTTCCTGTCTGCTTCCAGAAGGGGTGCAGTGTGACTTCCTTGCTTTTCTTCCAGTTTTACCTCCTATGTATGTTTTCCTAAACCAGGTACTGTGAGTTTTACATGTTGCTGCACACAGTAGACCCAGAACTGTGCTCTTGTGTCCTCTGAGCCAGGCCGTGTTCCCTTACCCTGGAGCAGCCTGAGACCTACCTGTGTGTGGCCATTGTGTTGGCCCGAGTCCACCGTGAGCAGAATGCCGCGCGAGGCACCGTGCTCCACAGCCTTGGGCCCGAGTCCTGCTCACCATTCGGACACCCATGGGGCATTTTCTTGAGCTATCACTGTGCCATCCTAATCATAAGTGAGGCCAGGCTCCTGTTCCTCCGTTTGTTTGCTCCGTCCTGTCTCCTGTGCTGTGCTGGTTGTATCTGTTTCCTGTTCCTCCCTGGGTGGTTCAGTCTCTTTTCTCCCTGCCTCTGACCATGTCAGGAGTGTGACACCTCTGCCTCTTCTCTCCCGTGGTGTCACTGAAGCACAAAGCTTACATTTCCATGTGGTCAGCTTTCTATGGTTTAGCATTTTGAATCATAAAATCTGTTATCTTGTCTTTTCTAAGGTTGGTGGTTTTGAGTTTTAAGCCCACCTAGGATTGCTTCAAATGTGTGTTCCAAGGTAGGGGCCCAGTTTTCCTCTTAATTTATTGTAGCCGTATTCTGTCTGAACACCATTTATTGGGAAAACTGTCTTTCTCTGTTGATCTGTGGTGCTTCTCCATTAGCAGTCGTCTCCGTGACCGTGGCCTCACCTTTGTCCTCCCTTCTGTCCCCTGACCGGTGTTGCTCAACCAGCACCAGCACCGCACTGTCCAACTCACTGTAACTTCACTCTTCCCCAATCCGTTGCAGCCCCGCCCTGCGGACCAGCCTGCAGGTTCCACCCAGATGTGATTCTCTCTCTCTCACACACACCCACACCCACACACACACAGACACACACACAGACACGAACGATACCTTTGACATTTCTCAGAAAGTCAGGATTTTTTTCATTGAAGGTTTGGTCCATTGTTTGTTAGATTGATCCTGGGTACTTTATACTTTCTGCATACTGCAGTAAGCACCGGCTTGGCAGTTCAGCTCTCTGTTACTTGTTCCTCTAATTTGTACGTGTGTTCTGGGTTCTCTGCACTATGGAGGAATTTTGATTCTTCCCTTCGTTTTGGCTCCTCGTGCTGGCGAGGGCTTTTGGAAGTATTGAGTAACCAGTGCTTTTGTCTGGTTTTTAATTGTAAAAGATGTGTTTTCAGGATTTCATCATTAACTGTGAGTTTGCTGTGGGGCTTTTTTGTGTGTTGTTTCTTTGTACCCTTTATCATGTTGGAAATTTGCTGTTTATTTCCATTTCTTGTTGTAAGTTTCCTCCCCTTAAGAAGAGAGCTCCTTTTGTCCCGGAACATATTATTTCCTTAATCATGCTGCTGTTTTCTTAGATTGCTTACATGCCCGTTAGTGAGAGCAGTCTAGAAGGGCTTCTCAGAATTGTTTATAGCCCTATAGGAGTTGAGACACTCATTTCTCATACATTTCAGGAAAATATCAGTTTGAGCAAAGAGACCTATGAAAGCAAACATTTAAGTAATCCTTTTAGTCCTCCTGTGGGCTTTGGGGTTGATTTAAAATATACCTTGTAAACAGGACACATACCCGTGTTTGTCTAAGGCTGTTCATCATGGTGTTATCTGTGGTAACAAGAACTTAAAGCAATCTAAAAGTCTAGTAATGGGAACATTAAATTATACATCTATATGGTGGGATATTCTGTGATCACTAAAAATGTGTTTGAAAGTTATGTGAAGATACGCGATAAAACTCATGAAGTAAAATTTAAAGTGTATCTGTATGGGACTACTCTGGTGGCTCAGCAGCTAAGACTGTGCTCTCAGTGCAGGGGGCCTGGGTTCAGTCCCTGGTCAGGGAACTAGATCCCACATGCCACAACTAAGACCTGGCGCAGCTCAATAAATAAATATATTTAAAGAATAAAAGGTACCTGTATGTATAGTAAAAATCCCAACTGCTGTAGATGTTGGTGCGTGTATGTACACACATTTGTATGCGGGTCCGCACAGAGGGCAGGGCTGGAGGGCTTGAGGGTCCACCTTTGTCTGCAGCTCTGATCTGTTTGTCATGGGAAGCTCTGTGGAGCCAGTGAAAGAATGGCTGGGGAGCACCTCCTGTCATGGTGGGGAGAGGTGCCTGTGTCTTAGGATGCGGTGGGACAGGAAGGAAGGCGAGAGGTGCCAACCAAGAGTGCCTCTTCAGGGTTATCTGCCGAGACACCCCAGATTAAAGCCCTGGAAGTAGAGGAGAGAAGGTGGGCTGTTCAGTGGACAGGGAGGGTCTTAGAGACCCCAGGGAATGCTGCTCTTAGGTGGCTGCCCAGGCAGGGGGGTGGCAAGGTGGATCCTCCCGGCATGAGGTGGCTGTGGCCTCAGTGATGAGGATCTGGAAGAGCTGACAGGTGGCTGCGGTGGGGAGGAGAGAGCACACAGGCAACTGGGTGTCATGGCTGTGGAGGGGATCAGCACGCTCTGGGGGCCTGTGGAGTCCTCTCTGTCCCACCCATCATTTACCCACCTGTCCTCAGCCCAGCATGGGGTTGTCGTAGCATCTGGCACTGACTAGCCGTGCTCTGTGACTCATCGCGGAGCTCACTCCATGTGTGTTCTGAGTTACTTAGGACATTCCGAGCAAACCACCAGCATTGTTTTGTCAAAGGTTAACCTATATTTCAGGTGTTTCATGTGGTCTTCCAAAGCTCCCCCGAGAAGGCTACAGCAGGCTGTGCTGCAGACCAGCCCTGTGCTCGTCCGCTCGCCTGCCTGGGCCCTGCTCTCGGGACCCCATGCTCTGCACTCACTCTGCCCCAAGTCTCTTCAGTGCATTGCTGTTTTCTCTGTGAATTGCCTCTCTGTGCCCTGAGGTATTCGTAAAGCGATTCATCATTTTTGCATTCATTTTTGAGGGGTCTTTATACGTAAACCCTTTGTCATATATATCATTTCTTTAACTTTACATACAAAGGAAGTTCTAACATTTTCTGATTCAGAGATACCTTAATCTTTTAAAATTGTAATTCCTGCTTTTGTCATCATACTTAGCTAATTCTTTACTTAAAGCTATCTATTTACTTATATTTTGTTTCAGTGCTTTTTGATTTAATTTTGCATTGAGATTTGTAATGTTTATCCATTATTTACCTATTTATTGTAGTTTCATAATAACAGTTTTATATTTGTTAGGGCAAGACTCTGCACTATTCAACTTTTTAAAGCAAATGTTTTATCTTTTGCCTATTAATTTTTAAAGATTTCTTTTATATTTGGCTGTGCCACTTGGCTTGCAGGATCTTAGTTCCCCAACTAGGGATTGAACCTGAGTCCTGGCAGTGAAAGCACCAAGTCCTAACAACTAGACTGCCAGGGAATTCTAAACGAATGTTTTCATCACAGGAGATTATGTTTGCCTCCAGCATTATTCAGGAAAATGTATCAAGGAACCAAGAAATTGCCAGCAAGAGCAGAAACTGAGCAACAACATACGAGAATAACATCCCAGTCTAGGGAAAAGGATTTTGTAGTCTCTGAGACCTGTGAGCTTGGCTTTCATTCTTTCCGTTGAGCTGGAGATGACAAGTCTGTGGTCAGATCCCCACAGGGGTGGAAATGGAGCTGGACGTGCACACCCTGGGTGGCAGGGCTGCGGAAGAGCAGAGCCCATGAGTCCTGGAACTGAGATCTGGAGTCTAAAGTGGACACAGCTGCTGTCCCCCCTGCCCTCTGCCCCTCCTGGCTGTTAGATCTCGGGTAGAGCAGCTTGTCCTCACACCCGTTTGTGCCCTCCGCATGCTCTGGGGCCTGCTGGGTGCATGCACACGCTGTCAAGCCTGGACCAGGCTCTGCTGGTCTTTTGCTTCTAACAGGTGCTCTTTAGGTGCTTATCAACTGGACTGCTTCCTAAATGGTGATTCTTTAAGAGACTTTGTCCTGAAAATGTTGTTTTTTCTTACTTTATCCTGTGAAGTCTCAGATCAAGCTGCTCGTTTCACTTAGTCTTCTTGCAAGTTCTTTAAGGAGAAAAGCATTACCTGAAGGATTTCATTTACCTTTTCCAAAGCAAGCTGGTGCCACCCAGTAAGTGGACTTTGCTGTTGTCCTGGCACAAAGCCTGCTTGCCTCTGAGCTAACAGAGACAGAGATCCCTGGATTTCTCATTGACGTTTCGTAGACATGACCGATGGGAGGTAGCAAGGCGTCAGGGACCTCGATTTCTGACTCTCCCAGTGTCTTGCTCCAGGTGGAGATAAAACTGCTGACACTTTGGTGGCTGCCAAACTTAGGATTAAGATGTCTTCCTCCTAGTGTATTCTGCCTGACATTTGCTAACGCCCATAAAAAGTAATTGCCTTTTAAAATGGTGTGTGGGGCTAGGGCTTGGCTGGCAAAAACATTTGCGTGAAAGCATGGGGGAGAGATAGAAAGTACCTGCTTTTCCTCCGGGGAAGAGAGGGGGATGCAGCACCTTTATTTTCTTGGGGAGCAGAAGGGTACAGTGGGGTAGTTAAATCTGAAAGAGAATCGCATGACACACAAAAAAGAGAGGGGGGCATTTAGCAAGCAACATCCCTAGAGGGGAAGATTAAAGCGAACAGGTGCTGTGAAAATGTCTCTGCATATTAGAGCTTAATTAGATTTGAAGATGAATTCCAGACGGGCTAATTATGTGTGAGTTGTTGCAGGTTGTTTCTTGTAGGGGCAAGCATGTATTTTTGGAAATGGTGATGTAGTTTGATTGGGTTTGATTCCTGCCTCCTACCATGTTTCCTCCATTGAAAAACTACCACTTTGGGGGCCCAGGACCCATTCAGCAAGCCTCATGTCTTGTGCTGCCAGTGTCAAAGCTGATAGAGCCACCGAAAGCCAGGCCTGCTTCATATGCTGCAGCAGTGAGCGTGCGGAGAGACCAAGGACTCTTGCCCAGGTGGAGGGGACAGGATTCTAGCTTCTGAGGAGAACACACAGACAGAATGGGCATTGTTTCCAGGAACCTGTCCTCTGCTTGTGGTCTTACTCCCTGTGTGGCTGGCTAGATGTGTTTGAACCATTTTCTGGAAGGGCAGAGGGGCACATGCTTGCTAGCAGCTCTCTGGGTTGTGAACTGAGAAAAGGTAGGGAAGGTGTGGGTAATCTGAGATGTGCTGTGGACCAAAGAGTTTAATATCTGGAAGAAAAAAAGGAGCAGGGCTGCATGGAGCCTCTAGACTTCTCGTTAGGATAACAGACTTGGTTTAACGCAGGACAGCCTGTGAACGTTGTCTCAAAAGACGGCGTGGGCCTCTGACATCCCCAAAAGGTGTGATGTGCTGGGGTGGCACTGCGTCACCTGCATGTCCCAGGGTGGTCTGCTTGGCATCCAATAGGGTTTGAGAGCTTTAATAAACATAAACTTTTATGTAAGGTCCCATAATTGGAAATTATGGATGTCTAATTTATATATGACTCAGTGAATGATTTATATAATGTTAAGTGATGAGTTAGATAGAAAATATGACCCTCTCTTGCGGAATCTTTAATGAAAAGCGTTGGTTCTTATGAATTTATTTCGAGAGCTCTGTTTGAACTCAGCATGTTTGACATAAATCAGATCTAATTGTCATTTTATGATTAATGAACATATGCTGGCCATTTTTCCCCATAATTAAACTTTATGTTCCGTGCATCTGACAAAGCAAAACAAGTTTAGACTTTGACAGATTGGCGGTGGGGTTTTCATGTTTGCATAGTAGTATGTGTACTCGTGTGTGTGTGTGTGTGTTTATTTTGTTAATGTGTAAGGATTAAGTTTCCATGAAGTTGGGTTTTCAAAGGTGTGAGGGAGGTTGTTAAGAGTTAGCATTCAGATATGAGACTGGGAGAGCTTATAGAGAAGGCGGGGGGCACAGATGTGGCCTGGTGGTGGGGGGTTGTTTCCAGGAATCTGTCCCCAAGGGAGCTGGGGTCCATCTCCCACCGCTTCAGCACCAGGCTGGGGGGCGAGACACCTGTGGCTGAGAGCAAGTCTACTTTCTTGAGTCGTGGCCTCCAAGAAATGCTGGAAGGTGGAGTCATGGCAAAAATGTGCCCATTTCCTTCTCTGCTTTTTCAAACACTTCAATAGGAATTGTAGTAATTTAAGGAGTGAGACAAGCATGTGGACGGAAAACCCATCACAGGTCAGCACTCACACCCTGGACCTTTGTCTCCTGTTTCAGGACATAGACAAGTTTGGCAACGAGATCACCCAGCTGGCCCGCCCCTTGCCTGTGGAGTATCTGATCATAGACGTAAGTGTGTGTCATCTCCCTGCGGAGGTCAGGACGGCTGGGGGAGGCCTTGAGAGGGCGCCGCTTGAACACCTGCCCCGCTGCCTGCATAGAATAGCCACCCAGAGATGTTTGAGTCACTGAGCTTCTGGCATCCCTGAAAAGCTAGAAACCTTAAGGGCTTTTCATTTTTTATTTCCTTAAAAACAGCTTAAGGGGTTCACTTCTCCCAGCCTACAGTGCAGCAGAGGACTGCCGACTGGGCCAAGCAGCCCCAGAGGTCAGCGAGCCTCTCCCTGGCTCTGTGCGCAGGTTCTGCCCTGGCCACAGTGGCTGCCACAATGGCCGCCACAGCCAGGCTCATGGTGGGCTGCTGCAAGTCGATCCTTAGGGAACATAGCCGGACTCTGCCCTTGAGTGAGGGATAGCACGGTCTCTGGGAGGGCACTCTAGGAGCCAGGAAGGCTCCTGGTTACTGGCACACCTTCCCCAAGCCGCGGCTCCTTTCTGGAGGCTCCTCATGGAGATGTGGTCACGGGCAGAGGGCAACACATGCTGCAGGACCAGAGCCTGATGCATTTGCTGCAGTCAGCGCTCTGTCCACAGGGTACAGGAGGTGGCTCCTTTCCTAACTGCTGCCTGCCAGGATGAATTCAGGTTGCATTTGGACAGGCATGTGATTCAGGCTGTAAAGTATCATTGCATTTGGAGCAGCGGGTCCCTGTGAGCCGAGCCCGCCAACGCTCCATTCCAACTGACAGCTCCCGAGAACATATTTATTACCTAGGCCATAAAGGCATCTGCTTTTTAGACTACCTAGGGTGTAATTAAGATGAAAACAGATTGATAGAGCATACACTTAGGAGGAGTCTGCGTGATTTAAAGCCAGCTTCCTGAGGTCTTCTTTCCCAGTGGCCTCCCTACCCGTTCCCTTTCACGAAGGAGCTAAGCTCTTGCCTTAGTGCTGTTGCAGTAGCGTTTGGTTGATGGGGAAACATTCTACCCTGTGATACTCACGTGCTCTCTTCCTGTGGAAGGAGGTTGGAGCAGGTGTCCAGACAGGCGTGCTCACTCCTCACCCGACCCCACACCCCCACCTGATCAGCACATTCAGTGACTTTAAATAAGCCTCGTGGTCAGGCAGCCGTTCAGGCCTTCTGTGGAGGTGCTTCGCATGTAGGGGGGTGTCTGCCAGGCAGGCTGGGTGGGGAGAGGGTTTGAGCACAAAATAAAGTGCTTGACACCCTGCATCCTCTCCCCTGGATTTCTGGGATAGTCAGACTGCTATGTGAACTTGGCTCTGAAGTTCTCCAACGGGCAGTTACAGGTCTAACAAATACTTCCCTTAATTCTTCATTTACTTACTAGTGGGTTTTCTGTTGTTGCTGGTCCACTCCTATATCTGCCTTCCAAAGGGAGGGCTGTGAGCCTGCCACAGGCCTTGTCTCTGCAGTGAGGTGGCCCCTCCGCCATCTCTAGAATCGTGACGGCAGCTGAGACTGAGCCCCATGTGTGCTGCCCATTCTGTGGGCTCCACACGTCTGGGCACACTTGATCCTCACACAGCCTTAGGAGGCATGGGCTCTCTGGTCTCCGTATCTCTCAGATGAACCAAGCGAGGCCTCACAGGAGGACTTGGCGCTGTGCTGAGTTCACACCCTGTGCCCCGAGGCCACGTGGTCTCATCCATAAAAGGCCAGCAGGGCTCGAGTGAAGGCGCTGCTGACAGCTCAGCTCACTGTCACAGCGCTGGCACGGGCACAGCGGGTCCTGGGCCAGCCAGCCTGGCACAGCTCGCTGCCTTCACTGATGCAGAAAACAGGCCAGAGCCACATTTTCATTCTTTAGAAATAGTCCCGAAGGAACCAGAATAGCTGTGCTAAATCTGGACGAGGTGTAATCTGCTGCTAGTGTCATATTGCAGGGGAAGAGCTGCGTCAACCAAAAGATGGCTGATGGTGGTGCACACTTGGGTGTGTTTGGGGTGGGGCACCTGCCAGGAGGAATGAGAAACTGTATTTGTATTGATTTTTTGCACATTTGCCACTGTCCCTGTAGCTTCTATTGATTTTGAATTTTAAATGCCCTCTCTTCGTTTCTGAAGCACGTCTGAGGCACTGCAGGGCTTCAGCTCCCCTTTGGATGCAAGCTCCTGACTCCAGCCATCTTCAGGGGAGAGCCATGCCCTGCATCTCCCCAGCCTTGCTTCTCTTCCTGCCTGGTCATGCCCTAGCTCCATGGAGTGGTGCCTGGGAATTGGAAGGGGCCTCAGCCAGCTCGCTGGAGGGCACCGTGGCTTTCAAAACCATCAGGAGCTGGTTCTGCACTTGCCCTCCAGACATGGTGGTTGGAACAGAGTTGGCTCCTGAGATGGCGCTCATGCCTCTGCTCTCTCCCGTGGCCCACCCTCTAGCTCCCCCTTGGCAGCGGGAGAGCAGCTGAGCGGCCGTTCCAGTGGAGATGGAGTTAGGAAACTGCCCACGGGTACCACAGTCTTACCAGCTATGAAAAATGATTATTTATTTGAGAGTCACAGTTTCAGAATTTTCATTTAGGGGCTGTCCTAGGAGCTAAGCATCCCATTCAGGGTAGAACAGTTAGGACTTTGCTCCTGTGAGCAGCTCGGGGCTCCAAGGATTGGTGTGCTTAGGGCCCACATCCCTGTTTACGACACAATTAATTTATCATGGGTTTGTGTTTTTGTTCATTAGATCACAACAACTTTCCCCAAGGATCCAGTTTATACTTTTTCTATTTCACAAAATCCATTTCCCATTGAAAACCGGGATGTACTGGGTGAGACACAGGTAAGCTCTTTGTCTTTAGAAACATAATTTAAAGTCGCTGCTGCTTGTTTATCTAGTGTCACTATTATTTTTCCAGAAAGTATCAAGGTTTCTGACTCTGCTCATTCGTTCTTGTGACAAAGCCTGGTTAGGCTTTTTTCTAAGATACTGCTGATCGCATGAGCCCTCTCCAGGGCAGGGGCAGTGGATGAGCATAGAGGCAAATCCCACTAAGTCCTCAGGCCTGTGGATTTGCCGGAAGGACCATTCTCAGGGGGCCTGTTTTATCGGTCACTTTATGTCCTCTTCCAGCAAGGTTATTGATTGTTGTTAAGCGCCGTCTTTTGTGGCGGTGTCTTGCTTTGCTGTGTGCTCTGCCCCCTACCTCGTCACCTTGCCACGTTTCTCTGGCACCATCCAAGCCATGGGGCCTCTTGTGGCCTGGCCACCTCGGCTCTCACCTGCACATCAGGCTAGTCAGAACTGCCATGACTGCCTTGTCCTCACGTCAGTGGCCTGTGAGCACACATCCCAAGTTGATCACAGGCACTGCAGAAAGGGGCCTGGTTAAAGAATGTCTGCATTGAGAATTTCTTCTGAAACAGTGACTCGTGTCCAGCACCTCTCCGATACTTTGGTTTCCTCACCGCCCACCTGGCCAGGTGCTGGTGGAGGAGCAGGGCCACTGACTGGGGTAGCACCCTTGAACGGCCTGCTTCAGTCCCATTGAAAGTGTTAGTGTCATATAGTCCCCCCATCCCTCTGCCCCAATTCCTGTTCCTCACCACTCTGCTGCCCTGGTCAACAGTGCACCCGGACAGACAGGGCTTCTCGCAGCACCACGTGGCCCTTCCCACTCCCACTCCTCCCCAGAGGTGAGTTTGAATGTGTCTCACAGCTGGGTCAGTACTCTTCCATAAGTCAGATGTCCCCAGTGTTTTCCTGGAAGTTTTCCTCTGCAGCTGCGTTCCTCAACCCCTGGCTCCCAGTAAATGGTTCTAGAAGGAGAGGGGGTGGGCCGTCCCTCAGCGCTCAATGTGCTCAGTCTCATCTTTGTAGGACAGTGGCTCTCCTCCAACTCTGACCTGGGACCAACGGGTGCTTGTGTCTGTCTCCTCCTCCCCCTCTTACCTGGATCTCTAGGATTTCCACAGCCTGGCCACCTACCTGTCCCAGAACACCTCATCTGTGTTCCTGGACACTATCTCGGATTTCCACCTCCTGCTGTTTCTGGTCACCAACGACGTCATGCCTCTGCAGGTACGAGCCAGGTGGGCTTCTGTCCTCAGACTGGAGCACTCTGGGCAGCACCGGAGCAGCTAAGGCCCCCTTAACCTGTCCTGTGGGCAGCAACTTTGCACAAGGGCCTGGATAGGTGACTTTCTCAGTTTTAGAGTTTGCACTAGAATAGCTTGTTCAAAAGTGTCTGCCCTCCATGACAGAGGACAAATCATATGGGATGCAGAAGCCACTTAGCTTCTAAGGGAAGCATTAGAAATCCACAGTTAAAAAGTTCCTGTTGGAACAGTTTGAGAACCCCAGCCTCTGCTTCTTCCTGATCCCCCCTTCTCCCGAATCAGCTCTGGTTTATCACCTTGGCCCAGAAGGTTGGCCAGCATCCAGGCCCCAGGCGCACAGCTGCACAGTTGGCGTTTTTAAGACATACTTTGTGGGGAGATGAGGGCGAAGTGTTACAGATGGCAGCTGCTTTCTGAGCAGCACAGGAGCAGCAGGTCCAGTCAGGAAGCCTCTTGCATGGGTTGTGTTGTGGCTGTCCTTTTACTTTGGCCCTTTTTCTGCCTGAGACCCAGAGAAACACATTTCTACAAGGAGACAGAATAGAAGGGCGAGGCCCCTTCCTCCCACTGCTTTTCTGTAGCTGTTCTTGTGTCCTGCTGGGTTGATCTTGTGTTTGTTTTTGTCCAGACTGCTCACTTGTGATACTTGACACTGGGCATTCTGAGGCTTCACACTAGCTTTGCCTTCCCTGTTTAGCCCAGAGAGTTGCAGCTCCAGTCCCAGGCTCAGCTGCTGCCTGTCCGGTTGGGAAGGTGGTGAGAGCTTAGGGCCTTCTCACTGGAAACTGTGCTGTTGTTGCAGTCATCTGTTAGGAAGCATTTTCTGAAGGTACTGCCTGAGAGGCCCTGGAAGGCTTTGTAAGTTTCTAATTATAAACGCTATTCAGTTCTCTGCACTTTTGCCCTGGAGTTCTGGGTTGCGAAGCGCACTGAGATAGAGACGCGATGAAGACAGAGGACTGAGGGAGGCGAGAGGGATGAGGGTGGGCCTCATGGCCACGGGGCTCCTGCCTGTCTGCCCAGGCCCTCAGGAGAAGGCCTGTGAGCTGTGACTGCCTAGGGGGTGGAGCAGGCAGCCCAGGAGAGAGCAGCACAGTGTTCACCTTGGGGCTCTCTGGGAAGAATTTACACTTTAGTTCAATTTAGCACTTGCCTTTATAGACTAAGTGTGTGTTGTTTCGCGTTTCATGTGACAGCCTGGGAGATTTTCACAATTCTCCCTTAAGTGTGTCTTGATACTGGGGAGGAAAATCTTGTGAGCAAGTCTGTCCACTGTCAGTGAAGCGAGTTGGAATCTTTCTGGCTTCTTGCAGGACAGCATTAGCTTGTTGCTGGAGGCTGTGAGGACCAGAAACGAGGAGCTTGCCCAGACCTGGAAGAAGTCTGAGCAATGGGCCACCATTGAGCAGCTCTGCAGTAAGTGTCCTCCCCTCCTGCAACCCCCATGACCAGGGTTCAGACTCCTGCCCTTCAGGGCCCAGTACTTCTTCCTGGGCCCTGGAAACCGGACCCCAAATGTATCCTGATGGCATCATGGGCAGTGGAACAAGCACAGACAGACCTTTGCTGGGGCCCACAGGTGTTTTTATCACTGTAACATATGTGTTAAGGCCACACATTTTGGGTACACAGTTCTATGGATTTTTGTACATGATTCTTTAAGCATCTTAGGAGTAGTTTTTTTTTTTTTTTTTAAATTATAGTTTTTTATTTTTTAAATTTTAAAATCTTTAATTCTTACATGCTTTCCCAAACGTGAACCCCCCTCCCACCTCCCTCCCCATAACATCTCCCTGGGTCATCCCCATGCACCAGCCCCAAGCATGCTGTATCCTGCGTCAGACATAGACTGGTGATTCAATTCTTACATGATAGTATACATGTTAGAATGCCATTCTCCCAAATCATCCCACCCTCTCCCTCTCCCTCTGAGTCCAAAAGTCCGTTATACACATCTGTGTCTTTTTTCCTGTCTTGCATACAGGGTCGTCATTGCCATCTTCCTAAATTCCATATATATGTGTTAGTATACTATATTGGTGTTTTTCTTTCTGGCTTACTTCACTCTGTATAATCGGCTCCAGAGGAGTAGTTTGAAAGTCATTGTTTTAGGTGAACAGGAATTTCACACTCACCTAAGTGCTGAGTGCAGAGAGCTTTTGGGCTCCTCAGGCTTTTCTGTTCCCCTTTCCCCATCAATCCTCAGAGTATTCTTGGTGGAGAAGGAGGAAAAGAGAATAGAATTAGGGGATCTTGTGTCTTCAGAGTGAGAGCCTCCATCCATCAGCCTCCATCCAGCTGCTCCCATACTCCCAGCGCCCTCGCCAAGAGCTCGAGAGGGTGGTGACCCTGGTGGCCCTTTGCTCTGTGGCTTCGAGAAGAACTGCAGTGCCCCCTGAAAACACACCTGAAAGTACATATTAAAAAGTGTTTAAACATTTTCTCAATCTGGAGGGCCAGAGTTAGTCAGGAAACCCTCAGTGGAACCCAAGCCACAGGGAACCCCATGGGGTTCTTACTTTCTCTACACTGAGTACCTGGAAGTTCAGGGGTTGAGGAGCCTTGGAATTCACCGTGTTACTGTTCTGTTTAAGTTTTCTTTTTATATGATTCTGACAGCCAAACGGTAAAAGAGCTGGACGTGCCATCTAATTCTTGCCCTCACGTTCTGAAACAGAGGACCCAATGTCGTCACCAAATTCCTACAGTGAAGCCCATGGCCTCATGTCCTTGGGTGGACAGTGTGAGTTGCTGGCCAGGGTCTCAGCTCCTGGTCCGGCTCTCCCACGTACTGGGCTCTTCCAGCTCCTGGTGTTATTCTTCAGATGCCTCACACAGAAACATTGACTGCAGCAGCTTTAGTGGTTTGGAACCCTCTCTCTAAAAAGAGAGCTCCAGAAAGAGCACACAGGGAAGCTGGGAAAGGAGAGTGGCTTGACCAAGAGGTTTTCCTAGATAAGCACTGGCCCAGTTGGGAGAAAAGAAAACTAGATCAGGAAAGGATTCAGTCTGAGCATGTGGTGTGCCTTGCCATCCTCACTAGAAACTAATGAAAAGCTGGTGACCCCATAGGAGCTGGGTCCCATTGGCTCCACGCCTCATACTTAGGTGGGAAGAAACCCAAACCTATTCAAGCATCAGTCTCACAGCAGCAGGATGATATGGTCTGGACCCACTGCCTGGAGCCTCTACTGGGAAAGTGCCTGTCACTTTGCTAAAACGTGCTGTGTGGTTGTCAAATGCTGTCAACAGATACACTACTCAAAGAACTCTGCTCACTGCACAGGGGTTGGTAACGTAAATTAGCAATGGAGTACCCTTTGCAGATGCAGGGTCACAGAACACGAGCGATCTCGTGACACAGTCTACTGGTGCCATGTAAGAGCTCTCTGCTGAAAGCTGACACTTTGCCAGAAGAGCTAAATAGATCGTAAAGAAATACCATTGTTCTGGACTGGAAGGCAAGATATTTCTAAGATGTCAGTTTTCCCAAAATTAATTGGTACAATCTCAATCATCATTCCCCTTAGACATATTTATTTTGCAAGGGAAGAGAGGAGGGAAAAGTTGTAAAATTTATCTGGGGGTGCAGAGGGCCTAGAAAACAATCATGAAAAAAGAAGAGACTTCTAGGTGGTCCAGTGGCTGCTGCTGCTGCTAAGTCACTTCAGTCGTGTCTGATTCTGTGCGACCCCATGGACAGCAGCCCACCAGGCTCCCCCATCCCTGGGATTCTCCAGGCAGGAACACTGGAGTGGGTTGCCATTTCCTTCTCCAATGCATGAAAGTAAAAAGTGAAAGTGAAGTCACTCAGTCGTGTCCGACTCTTAGCGACCCCATGGACTACAGCCCACCAGGCTCCTCCATCCATGGGATTTTCCAGGCAAGAGTACTGGAGTTGGGTGCCATTGGACTCTGCATTCCCAGCGCAGAGGGTCCAAGTTCGATCCCTGGTCAGAGAACTAGAACTCACATGCTGCAGCTAAGAGTTGGCATGCCACAGCTAAAGATCCTGTATGCTGCAGTGAAAATCGAAGGTCCCACGTGCCACAACTAAGACCTGGTGCAGCCAAGTAACTAAATATATTTTTTAAAAATGAAGCTGGAGGATGTGGACTGTCTGATTTCAATAGTAAGGCTGCCATGGTTAAAACAGGGTGCTGTTGGCATGAGAATAAATAGGCTGATGGGCCAGATGGAGAGTTGAGAATTGGGTGATAACAAGGCACCTGAATGATTACGTGAGATACACCCTTTTTAGGAAAACATGTTGAAGCAAATGGGTGTCTGTGTGGGTAAAATGAACTTGGACTTCTGCAGTACACCTCATATATAAAAACCAACACGGGATTTCCCTGGTGGTACAGTGGCTAAGAATCTGCCTGCCAGTGCAGGGGACACCGGGTTCAGTCCCTGGTTCAGGAAGATTCTAAATGCTGTGGAGCAACAGCCTGTGTGCCACAGATATTGAAGCCCATGAGCTCTAGGTCTGGAGAGCTGCAGCTCCTGAGCCTGTGTGCTGCAACAGCAGAAGCTAAAGATTTTTTTTTTTTTAATCAAAGAAACAAAAAATCAATACAGGCTGGGACATTAGGTCTATCACAGGCTGATAGACCTAATGGTAAGATCTACAACTATAAAGATATATGTTAAAAAAAAAAAAAAAAGTTGAACATGTTCAGGACCTTGAAGGTAGGACAGAAAAACACTGACTATAAGATTGGTCAGGTGGACTTTATCAGAATGAAACACTTGGGCTCGTGAAGAAATGTTGTCTAAAACTTGAAAAGGCAAGGTACAGACTAGGAGAAGATAAGCCATAGAAGATGTTCCACAAAAAGAGCTTCAGTAAGGTCACCATCAGTCATCAGAAAAGTGGAAAGTAAATAAGCTACCATTACATGCTGTGAGATGAGATGCAGACACTGGCTGCATGGCGTGCTCACACACTCCCAGAGCAGCTGGAGCCTCTCCCACGCCCTGGTAAGGATGACCCAGCCAGCCCACTGCTACCCGAGAGACAGGCAAACACAGATCTGCACGAAGATTTGTGTTAAGAATATTCATGGCAGCTTTGTTCACAATAGCTTAAAACTGGCAGTGACCCAAGTGTGCATCAGGAGGGAGACAGATAACCGGAGATGCTCTTCACACCACATACTGCTCCTCAGCAGTGAAAAGGAAGGAGCCATTGACACAGCTGGTTGGGGGCAGTGAGCAGGTGCGTGAGTGGCCACAGCCGGCAGCTTCCTGCTCAGCAGACAGCAGCTTTCCTTAGCGGGGCTCTGTGTGTGAGAGCGAGCAGGGGACCCAAGGTGGGGGCTCTCAAGCCGCGTTCGTCCACGCCCATGGCAGTTGCTTTTCAGGTCCACTCCTGTCCTGATGAGCAGCCGTGCAGAACTCTCAGACGGGGTGGGGCATCTTCCCTGTGCAAAATGGATGAATACTGCTTCTCTTCTTGCCCCACAGGCACAGTTGGTGTGCAGCTTCCGGGCCTCCAAGAGTACGGAGCCGTCGGGGGCTCCACACATGCCGCCTCATCTGCCATGTGGGCCTGTCAGCACTGCACCTTCATGAACCAGCCGGGCACCGGCCACTGCGAGATGTGCAGCCTCCCCAGGACCTAGGGCTCCCGGGCCCTGCTGGCGGGACTGGGCCCACCCCAGCCCTCTCGGAAGCCGAGATTGTTGTGACCGTGCCCCACCTCAGCAGCCCTGAAGGCAAGGGGGCGGCTGCCCTGGGGTCTCTGACCCAGGAAGCTTCTCAGCACCAGGCTTCCCTGGAGAGAGGGAATCAGGCTGGTGCTCTGCGGGCTAAAACCAGTCTCCTGGTGGAGGCATGGTGTGGCCTCACCCGGCCGCCCCACAGCAGCCCCCACTGTGGTAGAAGGACTAGGTGCCTCTGAATCATCACCTGGAATCGAGGGGGTGGGAGGGCTCGCTGCCACCATCCAGCTTTCTTTTCCCCTTCCTTGGATGCTTTTTGTTCCTGCTCCTCCCATGTTTTTGGTTGGGAGCTCTTGGTGACCTCTGTACCCTGATGCTCTGGGGCAGACCCTGCCTGTGAGGGCCACCTCTTCCCCTTCTGGTAGCCATCATGCAGTGGAAATGTGTGGCCACGGGCTTATGGCCTCCTGTCAGCCTGGTCTGCAGGTGAATCTGCTGCCCGCCCTTTCCTGCTCCCACCCAGCGTCCATGGGGGGTTTTAAAGTCTGCTTTGGTTGTAATAACAGTTAATCAGTAATTCCTGCCCAGAAGACTTTTATTTATTTTTTTTTTTTTAAGAAAAACTGCGTAAAAGGGGAGTGAGAGAGACTAGTTTCCACCTTCGTCCCTCCTTTAATGAGTTCCTGGAGGTGTGTGCAGCCTGGGTGAGTGGACGGGGGACCCACAGTCAGGTCTCCTCACAAGTGAACCTCAGTGCCTGAGACTTTCCTGCCAGGCCACACGCCTGGCACAGCTGCAGACCCAGGACCAAGCAGGAGCCTGGCAGTGTCCCCTACTGAGCAGGCAGCCCCTCAGGCAGCCAACACTTGACCAGGCCTGCGTTGGGTGAGCTGGGTGGCCCCAGGCAGGGCCGGAAGCTCTGGTCCCTTTTGTCCCCACACCATTCCTTCTTGTCCTGCCTAGACCCTGGCCTCTGACAAGGCCACATTACAAGCCAGGTCAGGGAGTAGGAACCTGGTTGTAGAGGGCTGTGGAGCTGCTGCTGGGTTGTTGGAAAGTGGGTCCTATGCTGAGGTGTGGGTCCAGGCCATCCCAGGACAAAGGTGGTCAGACCTTGCACGTGCTCTAGGGTCCCGCATTTCTTCTACAGCTGGGTTCCAGTCTGGCCCTTCCCCAGGAGCTGTGGATGTCCTGATGCCTCTTTGCCTTAAAAAAAAACCCTGTATCTCTGAGCTGCACTGCACCCATCCCCAGGAGAGGTGGACCCAGACACAGGCTGCTTGAGGACTTCATATCTCTGTCCTAGGGCAGGATGCAAATCTCTGTGACCCTCCCTCACCCTTGGCCTGTGAACAGAGCACACCTGGGTGTTGTGTTCACTTGTGGCAGGGGTGTGCCTGGCACCTCTGGGTTGACCTGGCATAGGACACTCAAGTGGCCAGTGGGTTGGACCTATTGTAGGGGCACGAGGCGCAGAGCCCTGTTTCCCCAGCTCATCTGTGGCCGCCGGCCAGAAAGCTGGGCACGTGTTCTGGCCCAGGTCACCTGCTCCTTTGATCAGACATGAGTCTGCAGGGGGAGTGGGAGCGCACTAACCTCAGGCCACGCGGTCCCCGCCGCTCCTCCTCCACCTGTTCTGGTCTTTACCTTCTCTCCGACCAATATCCCGCTCGCCCTGAAGTTCTGGCATCTGCATAGTTCATTTCCGTCTGTCTTTTAGCTAAAGAAAAAGTGTTGTGATTTCTCTGCTTCTGGTTTTGAGTCACTCTTTGTTCAGTAATGCACTTTATTGTCCAAAGACAGTCAGGGGTCAGCATAAGGAGTGGGGGCACCCTGCCAGCAGACTCAGGCCCAGGCAGCTTAGCCATCTCCTTTTACACAAGGGAGGGGCCCCCCAGCCCCACCTGCATCCTACCTGCCCTCATGTGGACACACCCTCTCATGCCACCAGGCGCCATAACTCAGCGAAGGGTGACGAGGTGCCCAGCCTCCACTGACCAGTCTGCTCCCCGTGCTCCCACTTGGGTCTTGCAGGTGTGTGTCGGTTGGGTTTGCAGTAGCGTTGCCTGGACTCCAGCCCTGCAAGTGAACCAATAAAAGCACCTGAAGCGACTGTCAGCGCCCCGTTTGTCCTTCCTGGGCCCTGAGGCCTCTCCTTGCCCTGATCGTGACCTGCCTACCTTGTCGGGTGACTTGATGACTTCCTCTCCACACATCACTGTCCTCTGCTGATGTGTTTAGAGTATGAAGGATAGAGACGCCCCCCCCTGCCCAGGCTCGTTAGCCCTGTGCTCCCAGCATGATGTCCATGGGAAGAGCAGAGCCTGGCCGCCTCTGTGCCTTTCCTGCACCCTTCCCACCATCAGCCATGTGGCTGCTCCTGGCCTTTGGTGGGTCAGGTGCAGGCAGCCAGGCAGCAGGTGGAGGACAAAGCCCAGAACTTGCACAGATGCAGAGGGAGCAAGGCCTGGAGAGGACATGCTGCCTGGCCTGAATTACTTGTCGAGCCTTCACACACACCTTACAGCCGACTGTCCTTTGGCCACCGACTCACTGCTCCTTGAACACATATATGAGAAACGCCACCACTGATGTCCAAGGGGCCCTAGGTGAGGCAGGCCCAGCTTAGCTTCTGGACTGGGGTGAGTGGCCTCATCTCCCGGCTCCAGCCCTGTCCCTGAGTTTACCTGCTTTTACTGGCAGTGTTCTGCCTTCTGCATGGCTCAGGCTGCTGACCTTATTGGTTCTATGAAGTAACAAGGTTCTGGAATAGCCCCCTCCCCTCGAAATCAAGCAAATGGAAGGTACTGCTTTGCTTGGAAATAGAACTCAGGGTCCTGCCACCCCCTTTCTTGGCACGTTCAACATGTTGGCGTTCCATGTTGCTATGGGAAGCAGTTGGCACTGCCTGTACATGCTGTGTCCTGTCCCCCCCTGACCACGCCCCCAGTGCTGTCTGTCAGTAGTTTGTCCTTGGAAGATGATACAGCTTCCATGTGGCATAGAGACCAACTGACTGTCCACAGCATGCCCTGCTGTCTCACATCCTGCCACAGGCCTTCCGGAGACACCCACATGAGGGGTCTCTGCCTTTGCATCACCCCTTGAGCTGGCTAAGCCCCTTGCTCATGTCTACCCTCCAGGGCAATCAGCATTCAGGGACCCCTCACTGTTCAGGATAGACTGTTGATGGTCATAAATCCTAGTATCACAGAGTGTGGGGTTTGCCTGGGTTTGGGGCCAGGAGCCTGTTAGTCCTCTAAAGCCGAAGGGAGTGGGGCAGAGCAGTGACCAACTTCACAGTGCCTGGCCAGTCGGGGCTGAAGCAGGGTGGTGAGGCCTGACTGGCTTAGCCCATCTCCTTGCAGTCCACTTGCCCATATGGTCATTTTCTCTGGGACAATCTCAGTGTAGTTCCCTTGGTGTTGGAAGTCTGGGAGGATCAGAGTAGAAATTGGTATGGGCATGTCACCCACAAGGATTGGTGGTCATAACACAAGCCAAGAACAGGTTGCACTTGGGGGTGGGGTGGGGGGGTAGAGGAGGAATTCAGAGTCGTGTGTCTTGAGAGGAGTCCTCACTTCTAATTCCAAAAGCCAAGTGGGAGCTGGTCTTAGGGCAAAGGACAGACTGCATATGGTGCGCTCATGCTGGGTCCAACCCAGAAGCACAGTGGCTTTCCACTGCCCTAGGGGTTGAGCACCAACCTCAACAAGGGGGATTAGAACTTGTGCCACTGGTTTCTTGTTTCAGTAGGTAAATCAGCATTGGTGACGTCAGCTTAACTCAAGCCCAGAAAACACTTGGCTGCTGGGCCCCTTCAACTTGGCCTGTCTGGCCACACCACCGCAGATGCCTCTTTCATTCATAGATGTTTGGCCTTGAGAGGAGTGTAACTGAGCTATCTGCAGGCATCTTTCGGTGTCACTCTGATCTCGGTCTCTATTCAGAGAACTCTTGGGCCATCTGATCAGACCCTTCCCCAAAGCCATGGAGGATAGGGTTAGGGAGAAGAGGTGTCTTGCCCTGTCTTCACCCTGACCACCAGGATGACTGCTGGTGAGCTGTACCCGCCCCCCTTACCAAGGCCTAACCAGTGATTTTCTTTATGGTCTTCTGCCCTCAACCCAGAATTCCTCTGGCTTACCCCTTTTCCCCACTGTCCAATCAAACCAACACACCCAAGAGACCCGTCTGTCCATGTTAGGTTCAGAGGCGGCAGTGTCCTGGGGACGGGGTAGGCGTGGCTGTGGCTCAGTAGCTCAGAGGGAAGAGACCCCGGCTGCGAAAGTGTCAAGACCTGGCGCTGCCCGCCCCCTTCACAGGCCCAGCCCCAAAACGCTAGACAGTCGCTTTAGGAGCGGAAGAGACTGTCCGCTCGGAAGAGACGTGCTCTGGGGGGTCGCCGCCCTGGGGGAGCCCGTGTACTAGCCCGGGTTCGAGAGCCTGCCCGGCCCTTCGACTTCGGGCGGGCCCAGTGGAGCCCCCGAGTGGAGAGGCCAGGCCCTTGTGCTTCCCGCGTTTGGCTTTAAACACGTTGGCCCTTTGCCATACAGCTCTGTGTGCGCTAGCTTTATCCGGGCGGCGTGAGGACTCGGCTCCCGCTGACACGCCCCCGAGACTCGGCGCTCAGCGGCCCCGCCCCCGGCCCCGCCGTACGGCGGAGGCCGCGCTACGACCTAGGCGGCCGTAAAGCGCAGGGCCCCGCCCCCCCGGCTCCCGCGCCGCGAGGCCGAGCCCCCGCCAGTGGCCGGGCTCCAGGGCGATCCCACGATGGCCGACCCCAGGCCGCGGGTCGAATACCTGGCGGGCTTCTGCTACCCGCTCGGGGGCCTGGCGGCGGGCAAGCCTCGTGTGCTGTGCCACGGGGCGGAGATCTTCCTGTCCACTGGGAGAGAGCTGGTCTATGTCTACGACCGGGAAGGGCGGCTGCTGATCGTGAGCACCGGGCACACCGGGGAGGGGCTGGGACTGGGGGCCTAGGGGATGGGGGGCTGGGGCGGGAGGGATCGGGGGTCCTGGAGGGGCCAGGGTCGGGCGTGGATGTTCGAGCGGCCGGCGCATTTGAGGAGTTTGTCCTCTGCTTCACCTGAGCCCCCACGCCCCTGACCCAACACTGTCCTTCTCCCCGGTCGTCCAGGCTGTGTACAAGTTTCCCGGTCAGGTGTGGCACCTGGAGCTCCTGGCCCTTCACAAGGTGCTCTATGTCCTGTGCGCCCAGAGCGGCATCTATTGCTTGTCTTTGGACCAGACGACCAGGTGAGGCTTGGTCGCTGGTGGGAACTGCTTTGGGTTGGGCCCACACTGCCCTCTCCCAGGTTGAGGCTGACATACCCTCAGATGGGCTTGTCACTGTTTCTGAGTTGGTAGTACTTCCCTGTCATCCTCAAACACTGCCCCTGTGACCTATATGGTCTGGTCACCTCTGGACTGGGTTCAGAATGAGCACTCACCACAGGTGAGGACTCAGGGGCCTGACAGTTCTGCATTGTTGAGAATTTTCTGTCCAAACCCCATTTCTGGAAGCCTTGATGCATGCTGTTATGCATGTGTCCCTGGGTGACCGGGGTGGGGGAGAGCATTCCCTGGAGCAGGTGGGAGGCACTGTGGGCATGCCAGCTGCTCCCTGGTGGCAGCCTCTGAGATCGCTCCCTGTGCAGACCCCACACCCATCATGTCAGTGGCAGGCTGTCCTGAAGGGAGCCTGTGAGCACTGTAACCGACAGTTCCCTGGGTTCTACAAGGTCTGTGAGCCGAGACAAGGAGGATGGCGGGGACGACCAGGACAGTGACGATGGGCAGGTCGGTGAGCCCCCTGTCCCTGTGATCCACGTGGACCCAGAGTCCTGTGTGCTCCCGGATGCCTCGCTGCATGCCTTCACCGTCCTTGATGATGCACTCATCACCTTGGCGCTGGGCCCCACCCAGTGGAAGATGCAGCTGTTTGAGCGTCCCTCTCCAGGGGAGGACCCCAGGCCCAGAGGCCAGATTGGTGAGGTGGACTTGTCCACCTGCACCCCCCCAGCTGAGAGCCAGGGGGCGTCCGCAGCCCCCTGCTTCCTCCCAGTGCTGTGCTGTGCATCACCGCCTGGCTCCAGGACCCCACTTGGCCACTCATGGAGCTCTGAGGGGGTCATGCTGGAGGGGGCCCTCTTTGGGCTACTCTTTGGAGCTGATGCCGCCCTCCTGGAGTCACCTGTGGTCCTCTGTGGGCTCCCCGATGGCCAGCTCTGCTGTGTGATCATCAAGACCCTGGTCACCTCCACGTCAGCCCTGGGTGATCCGAAGGCCCTTGTCAAGATCCTCCATCACCTGGAGGAGCCTGTCGTCTTCATTGGCGCCTTGAGGACAGAGCCGCTGGCCGAGGAGGTGGAAGACATACACTGCGACTGCTTGGTGGCCCTCGGTCACCACGGCCGGACGCTGGCCATCAAGGCCAGCTGGGATGAGGCAGGGCACCTGGTGCCTGAGCTGCGGGAGTACAGCCTCCCGGGGCCCGTGCTCTGCGCAGCCTGCGACAGGAGCAGCCATGTGTACCACAGCACCTCCACGGGCCTCTGTGTAGTCGACCTGGCTCAGGAGGGTTCCCCCTTGGACCCCACGGAGAGTGACGGGGCCCCAGGAAGCCTGCCCCCTCTACTGTATCCAGACAACTTGGGTATCTGCAGCCTCGTCACTCTCTGTGTGTCATCGAGCGTGCCTGAAGGTATGAGCCATGGCCGAAAGCTAAAAACCAAAGCCGCGGTGGCTGGTGGAGCCCCCGCCCTGGCATCTCCTCCCTGTGAACTGGCCATCTTCCTTTCCCTACCTCATTCCTGCTCTCCTTAAAACCGCTCCGGGCAGCCCGACCCTCCGCCGGCACAGCCTCGTGGTTGATGCTGGTCTTGGGGTCCTGTGTGGGTTTCGGGGTGGGGTTTGTGCCCCTCTGCCTGGGTAGGGTCTGCACCTGGGCAACCCTTGGTAAGAGCATTTTCCCGTGACAAGTCTCACATGGCAGGTGGTCCAAGGGAAACTCAAACTGGTTCAGGTCAAGCCTTTATATTTCTCCTGAAGGCTGGAAAACATTTGTTCCACTTACCGAGTGGCCTCCAAGGAGCCCACCCTGCCCTGAAGGTGGGGGCCGGGGGGGCGCATCCATGAGCTCTGATATGTGTGTTCTCTCTGGACAGAGCCAGAGAGGGTTTCAGCCATGTCTGTCCAGTAGTGGGGGGAGGGGTACAGCCGCCCTCCCCACACCGTATATTCCCCTTAAGATGGCCCATGAGTGCATTGTAAGGCCTGCCGTGGACCATACCCGACAGGAAAGAAATGCTTTCGACGGGAAGAAACTGCTGTCTCCCACAGGGGAAGAAGGGCTGCCTGTAGCAGGCAATGGGGGAGCCATACCTCTGGGCAGGGCTCAGGGCCTCAGTGGTACTGGATCTGCACAACCAGTGGGTCGCAGGAGATGGAACCTGTTTCCCAGGGAGCTTCTGGTGTCCAGGAGTGGGAACAGAGGCAGAACGCTGCTGGGGAGGCGGCAGGCTTTCAGAAAGGCCCCGGCAAGTGCAGACTGGTCAGTGAAGGAGGCCTGGGCCTGAGTAGCACTTACTTCTCTTAGGAAATCTCAGAGCAGCTCTACTCAAGGCGGAGGCTGTTGAAGGGGGTATGCACCCTGCTAATTCGATGACCCTCATCTGTTTCCTTTTAGTCCACGTACAAGGTGACGCCTCTGCTGGCTGACCCCCTGCCAGGGAGGCCCCTCACAGCCTGTTCCCAGCCGTGTGCCCCTCCCTGCCTGCCACCCAAGCCCTGCATGTCTTCTCCTGCAGGAGGTGCCGAGCTCCTGGCCCTGTCTGCCAAAGGCCGGCTGATGATCTGCCGCCTGGACCCACATGATGAGGCACCTCAGCCCTCCAGAGTGACCTCAGCAAAGGCTGGCCAGAAAATTAAGCAGTTGTTGTCTGGAATTGGCACCGTGTCTGAGAGGTGAGCAGTGGGTTGAGGCCTGGGCAGAGGCCGGCATGGCATCCAGGAGGTGTCCAAGGCATTGGCACTGGCGCTGGCACTGGTCCGGACAGGGCCTGTGACTTTGCCTCTGACCCCCGAGATTGCCCCAGACATCGTGGTGCCTGGCCAAAGGTGATAGTAAAGGCCAGCGCAGACACCAGGCCCCTGTGGTTTAGGACCATTTCTAGGGTGCATGCCACCCTCTGGGCTGTCAACGGTGGCTCTGCAGAGGAGCATCTGGGCCAACTTGGAACACGTCAGGGAGCACAGCAGGGATGGCCAGCCCCACCATGGGCACCTCCTGGCCCAATGGCCCAGTTGGGGGTATAGGCTCCATGAGCCCAAGGGGCGAGGCCAGGCCACCAAGTCCAGGCTGCCTCAGCTCCATCCTGCGCCCTCTCTTCTCTTGTTGCTGGAGAGGAGGGTTGGGTTAGACAGTCGTGTGAGAAGGCCGGGAGCTCCTGAGGTGAAGGCTTCTCACGTTATGCTAAGGAGGAATGAGGTCTGGGTCTTCCCTCAGCAGCCACGTCTGTTTCCAGAGTGTCTTCTCTGAAGAAGGCAGTTGACCAGCGGGACAAGGCCCTGACCTGCCTCAACGAAGTCATGAACGTGAGCTGCGCCCTGCTGTCAAGCCGGGAGGGTCCGCGGCCCATCTCCTGCACCATCAGCACCACCTGGAGCCGCCTGCAGCTGCAGGACGTGCTGGTGGCCACCTGCCTGCTGGAGAACAGCAGCGGCTTCAGCTTGGACCGGGGCTGGGCCCTGTGCATCCAGGTGCTCCGCAGCTCCCAGGCCTTAGACCTGGACTCGGCTGGCTCAGCCGTCACCTACACCATCCCTGTGGACCAGCTCGGCCCCGGCGGTCGGCGCGAGGTGACGCTGCCCCTGGGCCCTGGTGAGGACGGTGCCCTCGACCTGCCCGTGACCGTGTCCTGCGCGCTCTTCTACAGCCTCCGGGAGGTCGTGGGCAGGGCCCTCACCCCCCGGGACCCTTTCAAGGACCCCCCTTCAGCCGAGTGCACCCCCATCGTCCTGCCCGAACAGGATGGTGTGTGCCTGCCCCTGAGCGAGCACACGGTGGACATGCTGCAGGGCCTGCGCTTCCCCAGCCTGGGCGTGCCCTACACGCAGGCTCTGGGCCCTGCCAGGGACCCCATCCACACCTTCCTGGGAACTTGCCGTGTGCCGGGCAGCCAGCCGGCGGGACCCGAGTCCCTGCGGGCCAAGTACCTGCCCCCGTCAGTGGCCACCATCAAGGTGTCGGCAGAGCTGCTCAGGGCCGCCTTAGGGGACAGTCACGCAGGTTGGTGGCACTGACTGGCTTCAGGCAGCCTCGGGGCCCTTCCTCCCTCCCTTGGAATCCGGCCAGCCTCACTGGCGCACCTCTCTCCTCCAGGCGTGTCCCTGGGCTGTGCCACCCTGCAGTGGCTCCTCGCCGAGAATGCTGCCACCGACATCGTAAAGGCCCAGGCGCTGTCCTCTGTCCAGGGAGTGGCCCCCGATGGCACCGATGTCCACCTCATCATCCGAGAGGCAAGCAGGGGTCAGCTCTCCTGCCCCAGGGGGAGACGTTGGCCTCGACAGCAGCAGTTCTGAGTGGGGTCCCTGGCCGCTCAAGAGGAATCAGATTCTGGGGCCCACCTTCCAGAGAAGTCTGACGCACCCACGTCTGAGAGGCAGGCTGTGATGGGGTGGCCTTCGTAGGGCTGAAAGCTGCATCAGCCTCCCAGCCAGGTCTCCATGAGGACCACCCTGTCCAGCACTCCCCATGCGTGGCCCTGGCCCTGCGTCCAGCTGGAGTTCATAGTGGCCCAAGCAACTCAATCAGTTGTGCCGCCAGCAGCAGCACAAGCCCTCCAGCCCCTGAGCCACGCAGCCCCCAGAGCCCCAGGGTGCTGGGCCCTGTCACAGACACCCCACCCAGGGGCCACTGAGACACTGAGGCGGGGCTCAGTTCTCTGGGTGCAGTCCTTGCACACACCTTCCTTCCGGAGACCCTCCTGGCAGCCTCGGGGTCACATCCAGCTGACCCTCGTGCCGCAGCATTGGTGGCTGTGGCGGAGCATCCCGTGTGACCCAGCATACCCCTCTGAGGGTGGTGGGTGGGGGCTGCCCACTGACGGCCCTTTCAGGTCCACCGACACTAGGCAGCATCCACGTTGGGTATCCCGGGGGCCTGGTGGTGGAGAGGGTGGGGTGCCCAGCCATCCCACAGTCCCAGAAGGAAGAACTTCCAGGGACAACATCTTTCCTAAGGTCCCTGGGGTCTTGCCTTGCGTCCTGGCTATCACCCATCTTTGCCAGGTTTTATCTTTGGTTGGAGGGCACTGGGCAGAGATCTCCGTTACCCAGCCCCCTCCCTGTTTTTTTACAACCTGACCTTGCTGTGGGGTGACTTGGAATGCACAGGGTGGGCCCTGGAGGGGTTAGGGCATAGGCTCTCCTTGGTGGTGCAGCCACAGCCACCACTGCCTTTGTTGTACGTGCCACACACCTGGACTCAGAGGGAGCAGGGCTCTTCCTGGACGGATGTTTCCAGATGAGCAGCTTTGTTGTTGCTTGGCTAGCTGGTTCTTCAGGTGGGAACTCGTGCTGGGTTTGGAGATCGAGGCCTGGGGCCCCCCAAGCTTTGCCCAGAATGGGATGTGGAGGGGCCACCCAGGCCTCACATGCCTCAGCCAGCTCACATGCTCCCACAGGCCATGCTGCCCTCGGGCCAGACGAGGCTGTGGACAGCCAACGAGGCTCCTCGTGCGTTGCAGGTGGCCGTCACCGACCTGTGCCCAGCGGGCCCCGTCCAGGCCGTGGAGATCCAGGTGGAGAGCTCCTCTCTAGCCAACCTGTGCAGGGCACATCACGCCATTGTCGGGCGTTTGCAGGTCTGTTGGCCCTCATGGGCTTGCCTGGGAAGTCTCTGTGGGGTGGTGGGGACACAGGACCTTGGTGGCTTGGCTTCCTGCCTGGGGTTGCAAATGAGCTTGGCCAGCTGGGAGGTGGTGAGGGACTTGTCTCTCACCCTCGTGGCAGTAGCCCCCAGTGGTCCATGAGCACACGTGGTTACAGGGAGACAGTCCACCTGTGACTTGTCAGCATGAAATTTCCATACAGTAGTGTGGAGAGGTCCAGCTCGGGTCCTAGGATAAGGTGCTTGTTGGAGCTTCCATATCCTTGCCAAGAAAGAGAGAGTTGGCAGCCAGCCCCTCACAAACACACAGCCCTGGGGGCCGCTTACTGCCGCTTCGATGCCTTGTGGGGCTACTGGGGCCACGACTCTAGGATCTGAGGGGAGGTCTTTGTGTCCCCCAGGGAAATCTGTGAGCTGGTGGCTTGGCAGGCTGGGCCCAGGGCCTGCTGGCCCCTCTCCCACCTGTTCTGTGTGCGTGGCCTCGGCTGCACAGAGCAGGCTGGGTTGGCAGCTATCAGCCGATTCCCATGCTTTTCCTTATATGTGGGCTCTGCGGCAGCCTCACCTGGGAACTCACCAGTGCGCATGCCCAGACCCCACCCTAGACCCCAAGAGTCGGAGAGCTGCAGTCCAAGTTCCAGCAGGGATCCGAGGCTGCTGTTCAATTAATAGACCCACCTGTGTGCCCAGGCAAGCCTGGGGGCCAAGCCCTGACCAAAGGTCCCCCTCAGCCATGCTGTGACAGCCCTGCATGGCACAGCCGTGGCTTCACACCCGGGTTCAGGGATCTGTTCTGTCCCCAGAGCGGAGCTCCCACCCTTGCATCCCTCCACCCCAGAAGGTGCCACGTGGTTGCTCTTATTGGGCCTGAAACGTGCAGGGCCGTCTGCAGACCTGCTGAGCGTGGCAGCTGATAGGTGGACAGCTGTGAGAAACTGGGGCGGTGGGGAGCATGCTGACCAGACTTCCCACAAGAAGGGGAGTTAGCATCCCAGGGCTGCTAGGACCAAGTGACCAAGTGCCACGGACGGGACACAGTGGGTTCAGTTTGGAGGCCGGGTGTCTGCAGGGTGATTCCTTCCGAGGCCTCTCTCCTGGGTGTGTGGACAGCCAACTCCTCCCCAGGTCCTCACGGGATCTTCCCTTGGCGTGTCCGTGTCCTAATCTCTTTTTAGCAGGACACCAGTCCTGTGGGATTAAGGCCCACACACCTGACCTCATTTTAATTTGATTATCTATAGAGACCCTCTTTCTCCAAACACCATCACCTGAGGTGCTGGGGGCTGGACCTTCCACATGTGAATCTGGGAGGCCTGAGTCAGCCCCTAACGGAGTGCTGCGGGCACTCCCCTGATGGGAATTTCTTGTGGGCTGCAAACCTCTGCACTCCGTCTGCCACATCATGCACCTATGACAGAATGTTCTTCATTCACTTGGCCACTCAGAATTTGGGGACCTTGTCAGATGTGTAGTTTCTGCCTCTGGTGGCACCTCCTGCCGTCTCTCGAGGTATTGGGGTCTCTTCTCAGTTCTTTGCCCCAGAGACCAGTGGGAGCCTTGCTGCCTGGATCCATCTGGGAGCATCCTCCCTGGGAATCAGGAACGTTACTTCCAAGTAAACGACCATCAGGCTGGGGCTCTTGTGGAGCGGAGATTAACTAGAGGCGAGGCAGGGAGGCCTGATGGATGTCTCAACTAGCGGGGAGGGCTGCCTGGCTCTGCAGGCCGGTGCCAGGAGCCCTAGGCTCTATCTGGGGACACACAGGAGGGGCGCCCTCTCCAGCCACTTACCCCTTGTATCCCTCCAGAGGCTGGTGGTGGAGCAGGCTGCCCGGGGCTCCAGCCCACCTGATCTCCGCCTGCAGTATCTTCACCAGATGCAGGCCAACCACGAGGTGAGGCCCTTCGGGGGTCTGTGCCCTGAACCTTCTACCCGCTGGGGCTCCACTGGGGTCACACACACAAGCACCTGTGTATCGCCCAGCTTGGCAGGGCCTCCCAGTCCGCTCAGCCCAGAGTCAGCTCTGGGCTCCTGTTGCAGGGGCGAGAGGAGGGCAGAGTGGGCAAAGTCACACTGCTCTACCTTGGCCAGGACATTCCCGTCCCCTGGGGACGGGGTCTCCCCTCAGCCCAGCCACACCTCCTGTCCCGAGGGGTCATCATGTTAAGGCCACAGAGGAGTGTGTTTCCTGGGCCACCTGCCACAGCCTGGGTGGGATCTGAGTGGTGGGTGTCCCCCTTTCTTGGAGGGGCCTGCCGACGTGCCCGGTAGGAAGGTGGCCCCTAGCTTGTCGCCACCGGTCCCTTCCTGTAGATGCTGCTGCGGGAGGTGCAGACGCTGCGGGACCGGCTGTGCACGGAGGATGAAGCCAGCTCCTGCGCCACTGCCCAGAGGCTGCTGCAGGTGTACAGGCGCCTCCGCAGCCCCAGCCTCCTCCTGCTGTGACGCCAGGTAGGCCCCGCCCTGCCCGGGACACCGGCAGCCCCCTCCCCAAACCCCTACCCCGCCCTGCCCGGGGCCTTCCCGGCCTCTGAACCCTTGACAGCTCACAGTATCTCCATGGTTTTATGGAGATAACCTGGCTCCTGACCCAGGAGGCACTTGGCCTGGTTACAGCTGGGGAAGGTCTGTGGTGAATGCAGCCAGCCCCCCCAGATGGCCACCCGGTGCCCCCCGGGGTGGGTGTGCTCAGAGGAGGCGGGTCATGTAGCCGTTGTATCAGGATAGCCAGGCAATCCGTGACCCCACTGGGCCGGGGGCCCGCTCAGCCTCCCATATCACTCCTTCCTTTCCTCCAGCAGCTGCCACAGCCTCTGCACTCAACCTCCACGCTGCTGGGCCGCCACCCACCCAGAACGTCGGGGCTGGATCACCGATGTCGCTCCGCTCAGAAGTCGGGCCTGGCCATGGGGTCTAGACTCCAGAGCAGGATTGCTGCTGCCCTCACAGCCTGCAGGGGCCCCGGAGACAGGGCTTCGGGGTTGAGACTCAGGCAGGTGCGTTTCAGCGGTTGTCTGGTTCCCACCATGGTGCCCAGAGTCCGGGGCTGCCCCTGTTAGCAGCACCACTCGCCTTCCCATAGACCTCTTGTCCAGCACTGTCCACACCTGCACAGCGGGCCTGCTCTGGTGCCTTGGTTCTGCTTCTCTGCAGTTACTGGGGTCGCCAGGTGGGAGGGTGCTCCCTGTGACCAAAGCACAAAGACTCGGGGTGGGGGTGGGGGTAGGGGTGGGTGGGGTTTTTTCCTGCAGGTGCCCTGTGGCCACAACACTCAACAACTAGATGCCTCCGGCCGGGGCCGCACCCAGCGCCCAGCACTGTGCGTTGTTTCCAAGGGTCCCTCAGGGCCGACAGCAGCCCTGGGGTGGCTCCGGTGCTTTGGGGGAGGGTGGCTCTCCCCGGGACTTCACACGGTGCTCTCCTGCTGTGCATGCAGGGCCTGCGGGGCACCCCGCCTCAAAAAATGACCCTTTCTCTTGCTCTGCCTTGTCCTGGGCTGTTTTTTAAGCCTCCTCCCTGCGGTCTGGTGGCGGCTTTGACCTGGATTCCTGGGCTCACCGCAGCTCCACACCCCCGCCAAGGCTGGTGGCCACTGCACTCCCCAGAGGAGCCTTGAACTGGCCTCTCTGGGGCCGTCAGGCCAGTGGGAACCCTCAGACACTGGGGTGACGTGGTCCCTGCAGGGCCATTTAGGTCATGAGGGCCCCTCCCCAGGAGGACCACGGGCACCTCCTCGTCATGCTCCATTGAGGGAGAGGGGCGGTGGTGTGCTCCAAGTTGGGATCTGGGGTCATCGCACAGACCCAGCACTGGAGTGTTCTTCTGAGCAGGAGGGAGGACGGGGAGGGGTTTCCGCCCACCCAGTACTGTCCTGTGCCTCCTGTCCCCGTGTGTGCTGGGAGCAGTGTAACAGTTGCCTTCAAAGATGAGCAAGCAGTTGGCCTCCGGTCCCTGCTGGCTTGGGTGGTCCTTACACAGCCTGGAGGGGAGCTGTGGCCCAACCAGGGAAGGGCCTGCACCCCCTTAGTGGCTGTTTCTGAGGGTCGTCTTCCTGTCACTTCCTGGGGGGGGAGGAAGTGGGCAGGCCAGCCCACAGGGACCCACAAGCCCTCTTCCCTGCCTCCCGTCTCCAGCCACTGCCCTGGGCTGCACAGACTCCACTCAGCATGTCTGAGGCCAAGTACCCTGTCCAGCCAAGGTCAGCAAACAGGAGACCCTCCTTCGCGCCCACTGGAGCACTTGAACAAGGGTGCCAAGAGTGCCCAGCAGGCAACCCTCCTGTCTCCCAGGCCACCAGGGGGCAGTGCAGACCACACACAGGGCAGTCCCCTTGTCCCATCTGGGCCAGTGTCCATCAGAGCCCACCTTGACCTGTTGGCCCACGTGGGACCCAGCTTTTCTTCATCCCTAAGGTGAAGGGAAGCGGTGAGTCAGGGAGCCAGCCAAAGCGGGACCCTGGAGAGGAGTCCCAGCTGCCCCCCTTTCCCAAAGTGCCTCACGCTGGCCAGACTCACTGGAAGGGGCGCTTCAGGCCCCAGGCAAGAGTGGGGGCTGCCCAGGGTGGGAGAGGGTGGGGGCTGAGGGGAAAGGTCGCTGAGGCCCGTGGTCTCCCCTACTTTTGCTCAGGCTGTCCCCTCAGCCCTCCATCACCCAGTCCTCAAGGCCTAGGCAATCCCAGGGGCACACCTCCCACCCCACTCCCACCTCCCGTGGTCCAGGTTGCCCAGCACCTCCAGGAGGTATTGGCCTGGGTGGGGGTCCTTGGCGACTGGGGTGTTTTGGGTGCCAGCTGGTTTGGGGAGACCTGTGGGTGAACCATGGGCCTTGTCCTGGTGGTCCACCCTTCCTACGCTGGGTGGCAGCAGGCCAGTGCACAGGCGGAGAAGCGCCCTCTCCCCCATGGTTGGCTGCACATAACCCTGTCTTGGGAGGGGTGGAAGTCACTTCATCAGGTGCTTCCAGGATTCCCTAAGACCCTGCCCCTGGGGAAGGGAGCAGTGATGTGTGCTATGAAGACCCTGAAGACCCTCTAACCTACCTGACTTGCTGGGGCCTGGGATGAGGCTCCTCCCAACTATCCCACTCCCATTCCTGTCCTGCTGAGTAGAATGGGGGTCCTCTCCCCACCCCCACCCCCATGCTTGGGGAGGAGCTATGTGCCAAGGAGTGATGCAGACAAAAGAAGGCCCGGGACTGGCAGTCCAGGAAGGGGTCTCCGGATGTTCAATGGGCTGGAAAAGCGCCAATCTTGGATTTTCTGGCGTCGAGCGACCATCGCAGGAAAGGCCCAGAGGGCCTGCGGCAGGCGGATGCGAACCCTTCCCCACGCACCGCGAGCGGCGCCACTGACCCGCGAGCCGCTGGTCACAGACATGGTTTAATGGGGGACAGACGGCGGCACTCAGTATTCCCAGAGCGCAACCCCAGCCGGCGCGTCGGCGTCCGCACGCAGCAGCCCCGAGGCGCCGCCACGCAAGTACTTGCCACTCCGGGCCCGGATGGCCAGGCGGCCGCGCTCGCGGAACTCGAACAGAAAGTCCTCGGCGCGCTCGCCGTCGCTGCACACGCTGCCGTGGCTGCCAGTGTGCCAGAACCCGCCGCCGCGGCCTGGGGTGGGCCAGAGAGGGGTCGGCGGGTGGCTCGCTCCCCCATCCAGGCTGGGCACAGCCCCCCACTCTCTCCGGGACCCCCCTTTCCGCTGCTCCCCAGCCCCATCCCGCCTGCCGGCACCTCGGATCTGGTACGCGCCGTCGCTGAAGCTCAGGTGGAACACGTCGTAAACCGAGCGGTTGGTGTCCAGCTGGTTGGAGCCACGTCGGTGGCAGACGAAGCCGTCCAGGCCGCGCAGGACGAGGATGGGCCGGTTGATAAGCTTGAGGGTGAACTCCTCGTCCTCCCCTGCTGGCGAGACAAGGGCTTGAGGGACCTTCCAGCAGCCCCACAAGAGCGCCAGGCCAGGACCTGCCCCGATTGTGTGCCTGGATCTGCCCACTGCTTATGTGAGCCCCTGGTTCCGCAGAAGTGCAGCAGTGATTGGTGTGCTCTGGATCTGAGCCCCCACATCAAGAGCAATGGGCTGGAACAGGAAGTACGACTCTTTTGTGGCAGACAGCGGCAGCTCCATGGGGAGGGAGAGGGCTCAGCCCTGGGTGGAGACGGGCTGAGCTGGAACTGTCCCCAGGCAGAGCGCTCAGCCCCAGGCTCCCCAGGGCAGGAGGGGTGTGCTCACCTACAAAATCGCTGATGGCCGCCAGCTGCCCATTCTTCTTCATGCACACATAGCGCCCGTTACTGGCCTTGAGGGCCACCCGTCGGCCCCGCCACTCCATCTCAAACATGGTGTTCTCAGAACTGGAAGGGGCAGGTCAAGGTCCCCTCAGAGAAGCAGGACACGGGGACTCAGGGTCAGACCTCCCGCATCCCGTTCAAGTCCAGGACCACCCGCTCAAGGCACTTGACTTCCACTGCTACACCCACCACCATGAAGAGCTGCCCTGCAAGCTAGCAGCCTTCTTCCCTGGTTGGGCGGCTGTGTGGTCCCTATGGTTGAGGTGGAGGTGGTGATGCCTGTGGTAGTGGAAATGGAGATGATGGTGGTGGTGGTGATGGTGGAGGAGGTGGTGGTGACGGCCACAGAAGTGGTGTGTGTAGAGGAGGTGATGGTGATGGTGGAGATGCAGGGGTCACAGAGGTGAGGATGGTGCACTCACACTTGTGTAGCTGTGGCCTGGATGCCCCCATGGGTGACCAGGGTCCAGTAGCCCCCAGTGCTGGAATAGAAGGTGCACTTCTTTGTCTCCTGGTCAATTTGCATCAGGAAGGTCTCGTGATCCAGTTCTTCATCTTGGTTGGCTGAGACATTGACCCCTGGAGGGAGGAGATCGGAAGCCCCTCACGCCTCACCCTGGGTGGGGTGGGGAGCAGAGGGATGGGAAGGCATGCTCTTGGGGCATCCCTGAAGTCAGCGGGGGTCTCATCTAGAACCCTTTGGACTTGAGAAGATTTGGAGTTCTGCTCCAGTGCGGTGCAGGCGCATTGTGGACGCACTCATACCACTTCCTAGAGGCCAGGTTTCCAGCACAGCCCCAGGAGCCAGGCCCTTCCGTGCCGCCAAATCCCCTGCCTCAGCTAATCAGCAGGTAATCTGCTTGCTCCTGCTCTCTGGACCCAGGACTTACAGCAGCCTCTATTTATAACTCCTCCCTAAGCTGCTGGGTGGACACAGCAGGGTCCCTGTCCTTCCCTAGCATGGTTCAGGACACAGCGGGGTCCTGGGATCTGCTCCTGGGCACTGAGCTGGGACTGACCCCCTGTCATCTCAGCCCCTCATACACAAGTGTGTGGTCTCCCAGGACCCTGGAGGGAGGGCAAAGCTACTTGGGACTCTGCTTGGGAGGGAGATGAATGGGGCATCTGTGACCAGGGTAGGGAAGAGCAGTCAGGCAGTGGAGTTTCCCTGGTATCTTCCCATAAACCACATCCGTGTTCCATTGCAACTGGCAGATCACAGAGCTCCCCTGAGGCAGAGCCCCAACAGCTCCAGTGAGCAGAGCAGAAGGGAGTGGGGCATACCCCAATCAGGGCTGAAGGGTCAGGGCCACATCCTGTCCTGCCCTGCCCCCTGGGAAGGAAGTGGGGCAGCACACAGGGCCCAGACTGGAGGGGGTGCCCATGGCTTTGTCCTGTTTGTCCCCCAGACTGGAGTCTGTCTCCCTTCTTACACAGATCACTGATCAGACCCCAAGAAAGTGACCCCTTCTCTTTGCCAACCCCACCATCCCATCAGCAGTGCTGCACAAAGTGAGCTCCTGCTGCCCCCAGCCTGTGGTCAGCAATACCAAAACAATGGGCCTTGTTCTCCAGACGCTGGCCCAAGGGGAGCGGTGGACAACAAAAATGGTATGTCCAGTGCCCATGACTGCTGGGGTTTTGGCCAGGGATGGCCTCCCTGAAGTAGGACCTGAGAAGGTGAGGGAGCCATCCAACAGGTACTAAAGGGAGGATTGAAGCCAGGGGTCTGAGGCTGTGGCTGCAAGTTTTCCACCCCCATCTCTGAGGTCAAGCCTCTTAGTGTCCCCAGCATCTCCTTCCACACACCCTCTCCAGACAGGATACAGCCCAGGGGCTCGGTCTCACACAGCCGGCTGCTCCTGGGACCCTGATCTTGCAGCAGCAGGGTCTCGTGGAGTCCTGGCTGGTGCTGGCAAAGAGTATGGACCCTACTGTCCCAGGAGGGATTGATCAAGTGGTGGATGTGTGAGCAAGGAGTGGTGTCTGAGAGCATTTACAGGAGACCTATTCTTACTCCTGCAAAGCCACGAGAAGAGCCAGTGCCCCTCTTCCCTTTGGACTTTGTTCTGTTTGGACGTGAGGTCCCAGATAGTAGCAACCATCTTGTAACCACAGGGGCACCAGTCTGAGGGCAGAACTGTCCTGGGAGAGCAGTTCCTCAAAGAGGAAAAAGCAGAGGGCTTTGGTGATGCCACTGAGCTGGATGTGGTGCCCGTTTGGGACCCTACCACCCCTGTGCCTCCAGACCTCCACTTAGGCAAGATATTAGCGTCCTCATGGCTTAAGCCAATAAGCAGCTATTGTTACTTGCAGCAGCAAACACTGCTTGTTGGGCAGCCCAGCAGCAATGCCACATGAGTGAGGGCTGGCAGTGGGCATAGCAGAAACAAGCAGACTCTGGCTGATGGAGATTGGGAAAGGAAAAAAAAAAAAATCAACAGCAAAAGCCAATTTGCTCACCAACACCCTGGCCTGGGGGAAGGAGACAAGTTTGGGGGCTACCTCGCCAGCAAAATGACAGGGACCAAGGAACCACCAGCCCACTCTGCAGAAGCCACCACTCCAGCTGCCTCAAAACCTAGCGGCACTATCCCCCCCTCAGCCTGAGATGCCACACTCTGCTTCCCTGAATCACTGATTAGCAAAGTCAACATCAGAACATCTCAGGGCCAGGTCTGATGCCCTCAGGCTTATGCAAGGAAAGCAGGGAGGTGAATGTAGGTACCTCTGGCCTCACAGTGGTGTTGGTGGGGAGGGGGGTGAATCTGTTCCTTTGTGGGGGAATTCCCCCATCAAAGGGATCAGGTCAGATGCAGGGTAATCCAAAGAATGAAAAATGGTTTACACGGCTACCATCCCCCCTCACCACCACCACCATCACTACCATCATCTCCATCACCACCAATACCATTACCAGCAGGACCACCAGCATCATCTCCATCACCATGGCACCCTTACCATCACCACCACCGCTTGTAGCACCACCAGCATCACCACTATCCCCACTACCACTTGTCTCACTCACAAGCTGAACAAGGACAAATGCTTTGTAGCCAGCATTTCCTTTGACTCACAGAGAAAGCTTTCCCCACTACTGCCCACCTTTTACTGGCAAACCAAGCATATGGGCCTTGGTCAAGGCCAGAAAGCAGTGTGGCCAGACAGTAGGACCTGTGACGGGAAAGACTGGGGCTGTCTGTCCTCCCTTACACCCCAGGGCCCAACCGCACTCTACAAGGATTCAGGGGTGTTTGCTGAATGCCAGTCCCTACTCTGCACTGGCTTTGAAGATCCAAACGACGGGCAGGAGCCCCTAGAGCCACAGCTGGGCCACCCCTCTATGTGCTCAGGGCTGGGACCAGGTGGCGGCAGTGAGCCGGGTCCGGGTACACCCACCCCTTCTAGGTGCACAGAGCCAGGAGTCCAAGTGGCATGGAGCCACTCTGGAACCTCACTTTCCTTGAGGGGAAGTAGGAGCTGTCCATGTTCACCCCACAGGCAGGTGATCATGTGGAGAAGGGCCCACGGGTCACATGAAGCAGGTGACCGATGATCGGGGACTTGGGGGGAGCCACGTGACACCTGCTGAACAGAGAGTGTCTCCCCACCAAGGAGCCCAGGCTCTGGAGGGACCGCTTGCATCTCCCTGGACTGGAAGGGCCCCCAGGACCCCGTCCCACTCCGTTCCTGCTGCCTGCCTTCCCTGCCCTTGGTCACAGCCCCAATTTCCTGTAAAGTTCAGAAGTGGGGTGATGGAAGAAAAGGGGAAGAGTGGTCAGGGGGCAGCCCGGTGTGGATGGGGCCTGCCCTCTTGCCCCTCATCACGGCGAGCCTGGGCCTCAACCACCTCCACCTGGGCGCTGCCCATCCTGCATTCAGCAGCTGTCCAGCGGGCTTGAGGCTCAACAGGGACCCCATACCTGGCCTATAGCCCACTGTATTCTACAATGTATTCTCACCCCTCAACCCCGGAGCCACTCGCTACATGACCCTACACACATGCACAGGCCCCGCACCCCATTACCTTGCCGCACGGACACGTAGCGGTGGTTGGCGGCCACCAGCACCACCTGTGGGTGACTCTCCTCCAGGTCGAAGAGCTCGTCCTTGCCAGGCCGTGTGTTGCGGCCTGCCCTGAGCGTGCCCGCAGGGCCCACGGGTGCCAGGTAGCGGCCATCGCAGTCCTTGAAGGCCAACTTGCCCGCCTTGAACTCAAGCGTGTAGCAGGCGCGAGCCTCGGGCTCCCAGACGAGGCGGCCATCGCTGCGCAGGTAGCGGCTATCACAGGACTTGAGGCAGTACTGCCGGTTCTGGAAGATGAGGGTGACGAGTGCGTCCACACCCCAGGGCGTATCACTGTCTGCTGCCATCTCATCCTCCCGCGGGCACAGGTGCGCATAGCGCCGCCGGCTCACGCTCAGCAGGTGGGCCTGCGGGTGGATGGCCAGGTGCACTGTCCACAGCTCGGCCGGGGTGATGGCCGTGGAGAAGCAGGACAGCTGGTCCTCGGTGCCGCCGAAGAAGCGACCATGCGGCTCCGACTGCAACACCCAGCGCCCGTCGGGCTGCGGCAGGACCAGGAAGCGGCAGTCACGACCCGGCCGCTCCGCCTCGCAGGCCACACGACCGTCCTCCTCGGCCGACAGGTAACGGCCCAGGTGGCTGCTGCGAAACAGAACGGCAGTGCCTTCCCCTGGGTCTGGCTCCAGCACCCACATCTGCTTCCGCTTGAGGCTGGGTGCCGAGGCGTTGACCTTGAAGCCGAAGCTCTCGGCCGTCAGGTAGCGGTCAGTGTCATTGACGAGGCCAAACTGGATTTTCAGCACCTGGTGCAGGCCATTGGTAGGCATCTTCGGGCCTGGCTGAGGTCCCCGACGGGGGTCAGGGAAGCTCTCTCTGTGCTCACGACCCCTGAGGTCCCCTAGAGGCCCAGCTCGTCTGGGTTGGCCAGCGGCCCCCAGGCCCGGCTGGCGTCATGGACCCGCTGCCCTCTCAGAAGCTGCCTCTGACCAGCAGTGGCGGGTCCGGGGAGCTCTTACATGGCCAGCGGGCAGCAGAGGGCGGGTGGGAGGGCGGATCAGAACTGTGCCGGCTTAGGAACAGCCTTTCGTTACCCCAGCTTGGATTTCAGCCACTCCCGGACTGCCCAGGGGCCAGAGCCCGGGGCCGGAGGGGCTGGAGAGTGCCACTCGCCGCAGGGCTGACCACCTCCTTGTGCTCACTGGCAGCTGCCTGGCTCTGGCTCCGGTGCTGTGCCCCACCCTCTGGACACCCACCCCCCAGTCTTGGCCTCTCTCCTTGCCCCCCACTTCCGGGCCCCCAGACCCACTGCACAGACTCGCCAGCCCAGCCCAGCTCTTTCCTGGGGTAGAGAAAGCTGCCTGGTGGAAAACTTGCGTGTGGCCGCAACCCGATCGCAGCCCTCCACCCTCAGCTGCCAGATCCAGTTACCGCTTCTCTGATTCCTTGCTGCTACCTGGGCGGCTGCGGCTGAGCCTTGCATGTCCTCCTCAGCAGCCCCTGGGTCACAGCCTGCAGCCCCAAGTCTGATGCTTCCCAAGGGTGGCCTGTAGCTGGGAAAGTGGCAGGCAGGGCTGTCGGTGCCAGTGAGCGGGCCAGGCAACCCCCTCATCCTAGCACTCGTGGCACCCAGATCCATGCCAGGTGTGAAGAGGCAGCTCCTCAGCCAGATTCACACTGGCTAGGCAGCCTGGCTTTGCTGGGCTCCGGGGGAAAGGGCCCTCGGTTTGGGCTGAGGTGGCAGCTGTGTGATGGAGACAGTCATGCCCACCTCGCGGGCTGCACAGCGGGACGGTGGCCTGGGAGCACATGCGGAGCAGGCGTCATCCCGGGCAGCACGAGGAGGTGGCAAGCCGTTGGACTTGGGGTCACAGGGCCAGGCTCGGACCTGACCCCTGTACCCTGAGCAACTCTCAGGGCCCATGAGGTTGCTCTGTCTGCCATGGGTGGGCTCTGGTGAAGCCAGCCTTGATGGATGGCCCTGGGGACCCCTGAACTGCCACTCACACTGCATAGAGTGACTGGCCTGACTGTGGGGTCCTTGTGGGATCCTTAATGGGCCGGGTCCCACGATTACATAGGGCAAAACCTTCCCAGCAGAAGGATAAGGGCAACAGGCTAGGAGAAGCCACAGCTGACTACCTTTGACCCTGGTACCTCCCAGCTCAGTTTCTGGGGTCCCACCCTGTTGTACCTCCCCAAACCCTGAGCCTGAGGAGGCTGTCTTAGGGGGCTGCGGTGGGCCTGCTCAGCTTCGCCCTGCCTGTCTGTCTCTTGCACCTGCCTCAGGGGCCAGGAGCCAAGTAGTGAAACCAGAGCCACCTGCCCTGGGCCCAGGCCAGCCTTGGTGTCTTCTTCCTCATCACAGCGTGTGACCCTCAGGCCTCCCTGGGGACCAGGAGTGGGAGCCACAGGGCACTTCCAGCCTTGGCCTCCTGAGTCTTGCCCCTGATGCTCCAGGCATCACCCCTCCATCCCTTTCAAGGCCATATGGGGGTCCAACAGAATGAAGGGGCCTCGGGTTGGGCGTGCAGAGGCCCCAGGAGGTGGGTGGGGTGGATGGGCACATGGCTCTGGAGTCCTTCCTCCATGTCCCCAATCCCAAGCAGTGACCTCCCCAGGCATGTGCACACTGAGCAAGAGACCAGGAGACCTGACCCCTTGCTTGAGGGGTTCACACTGGGGTTCAGGGAGATAGGTCTGCACACAAATCCCCATGACAGCATGGTGCATACTGAGCGAGGAACTGGTCTTGGCTAGTGTCGTCCACCTCTGTGGCCAACAGGGGTTTATGGGACACTGACTGACTAGGCTGTGTGCCAGGCACCCCATGGTAAGGGAGATGTAATCTGGGGTTGCACCGCCTCCGCAGAGATGATGCCCACATGAAATCCCTCCACGTTCCCAGGGGACTGCATTGCCCAGCCCTTGATGCCAGGGAAATGTCCTGGTTTGGCCGTACCAGCCGTGATGCTGTCCACACTTCAGTTCCCATGTGTATGGGCAGCCTGAGGGGCAGCTGTGCCCGTGGCCACCCCAGGCATGGGCACTGTTCTCTCCTTTTGCACTCCCAACTCCCAGCCAGCCTTCTGAAGGAGCCCAGCCGGGCCCGATTAGCACGACAGCCTCATTAACGCTGACTGATGCTGGCAGGGCGCTCATGGGCATCACGTGCCCTGCAGGAGGAAGCCCAGCCACCAGGCGCTAAGCAGGCCTGGCTCCAGGCAGCCTCTCAGCAGCAGAGCCAGAAGTGCCCGTGGCCTCTCAATTCTCAGGTCCCACAGCCCCAAGTGGGGGTAGGGTGGGGCTCCCCAGCACTGATCCAGGGGCATGAGCCACCAGGTGGCATTTCAGGCCCTGGGGGCTGGGGGGGTGGGTTCTGAGAGGCGGGCCTTCCAGCACAGGCTTCCTTGGAGGGAGGAGGATTGCACAGATGGTCCCTCCTCCCTCCCTTCCTCCCTCCCCAAATCAGGATCTCAGGGCCTCGCCCAGCTGCCTTCTTGGGTCATGGTTCCTTTCTGGATCCCCTGCAAGGCTCTGGCACACAGTAGGTACTTAATAACTGCCTGTGAATGTTTGATGTGGGTGTTCCTGTGTGATGGGCCCAGCATCTGCTGACAGGTGGGCAGGATGCCTGCAAGTCTGGGTGTGTGTGTGTGTGTGTGTGTGTGTGTGTGTAGTACACGCAGGCAGGAATTGGGCAGAGTGATCCACAGCCACCTGCTGGGTCAGCCCCAGCCCAGAGATGCTACTCTGGATCCCAGCCTCAGAACCCCCTCGAGGCTGCCCAGCAGGGTGACCAGGCTGTGGGTGGCCTAAGGGAGTTTATTTCGGGGAACCTCTCACACCGGGGTAGCATCCGCAGGCAATGGGGAGCACCCTTCCCACAGAACCCCATGCCCCCTGCCAGAACTTGTCCACACAGCCACCCACTTGGGGCATACAAATGTGCCCACCACTGCCCTGGCCAGCCTGCGCCCTGGGACATCTAAGGTCTCTGCCACTCTCGGAGCCCCATTCACTTACCCTGCTCACTTCTGAACCTGACCCCGTCCCTTCCCATGGGTGGGGGCATGAACCCAGTGTGTGCTCACCACCCTGAGCTGCCATCTGCAACCAGGACCAGGCCTGAGCACAGATGTCAGGCCGCCTAACACACCAACTTTAATATGTTTGACTGGAGGAGGGCGCCATTTCCTGCAACGAGCCATGCCTCTGGCCCCTACTACAGGGAGTGGCCATCTGCAGATGGGCACAGCCAGATGGGCCCTTCGGGCCACAGCTGGCCCCGGAAGGTGGGAATGGCCTCATCTATCAGACGCCCCCAGCAGACAAGGCTGGGGCCAATCCTTGGCCTCCTGCCCCTCTTAGTGTCCAGGTGGGACCAGGCGCATAGAGGGCCTTAAAGCCCCCTAGACCCCTAACATTCACCCGGCAGCTCTCAGGAAACTGTTCCTTTCCTGGAATGCTGGGGATTGGGTAGTCCTAGCCATTGGAGGGACCCCCCTCCCACTCCCCGTAGCCAGGCCCCTCTGGGGCTACCAGGGAAAGCACCCCCACCTCTGCACGTCTAGACAGCCAGCCCTTGATGCTAGAGCCCAGCCTGGGTTCCTGCCAGCACGCTGCCTGCTGCCATGGCAACCAGCGCGTGCGCCAGGCTCAGTGCCCGGGCAACGCTGATGCTGGTGGTGTGAGCTGGCACAGGCGGTGTGTGTGTGCAGGCTGGGGGAGGGGGCCGTCCCTGCCTCAGCTGGCCTGGAGCCCTGGAAACTAAGAAATGGCCCAGGATGGGGGCCAGGGCAGACCCACCGGCTAAGGAACCTCCACAGTCACACCTTCCCCAAATCAGGTCTGGACTCCCGGCGCTGAGCAACAGCAGAAGGCCCCTGCCCGCAGGGCAGTGAGTCTGGGAACTTCTCCTCACAGAGGAGACCACTGGCGCCTCACCCCAGAGCCTCAGCCCCAGGCCTTGGCCAGCTGCTGCCCTAGGTGTTCTTCTCCCCCCCACCCCAGGCACCCCATCCCTCCCATGCCAGGCCTCTGCCGTCCCTCCTTAACCCTCTGCCCCGGACTCCTTGGCCCCACAAGGTGAGGGCCGTTCTGGTGGTCCAGGTGCTGCTGGGCACAGCCCGAGGCCCTGATTTCCTCACTCCTGGGCCCATCTGGGGTCCAGCTCGGCAGGCGCCCAGGGCCCAGCTTCCTGCATTGTTCCTGAAACAGGCCCACAGCTTGGTGTCCTCATGATTTTTTCATGGCAGAGCTCTCCGCTGCCCCGCAGTTCCACTTACACGGGCGGGCGGGGGCCTAGGTTGGTTTACTGGAGGCCTGCTGGCGGTTTAGGGTGACAGCTCCCCTCAGCAGGGCAGAAGGGAGGGGGCGCCCACATCTCAGACTGCACCGTGTGGGCAAACACTGGGGGTGCCCAGCCTGCTCCACCCACCACCATCTCTTAAGACCTCTCACCTCCCCCACCGACCCCTCCTCCCAAGACCCTCATCTACACACACACACACACACACACACACACACACACACATGCACACACATGCACCCACACACACACACCATCTTGGCGGTTCCACTTTAAGCAGAGACCTACTGGCTGGGCTGGGAAGACCCCCAATTGGGGCTGACAGGGTACGAAGTTGGTGAATCTCCTGGTTTTTGTCTCCTGTAAAGCCATAAGGTGGGGGGCTGGGGAGAGGTGGAGACGAGGGCTATATCTGGCAGGAGAGGGGAGGGAAAGACCAGAGGACTCTGGGCTCCAGCAAGGCCAAAAGTTTCCAAAGGGACCACAAGGACAGGATTGAGGGCAATGACCACTGGGCAATCTTCCAGCACCCACACCTCAGGACCTTTGCACATTCTTGGAATAAGAGGAGCATTCACATTATCCGAGTGAGTCCCGGCTGTATGGGACTGAGTGAGGACCAGGTCAGCTTCATCAAAATACGACTGCCTACTGCCCACCTGGGTTTCCAGACACACCAGTGCCCAAGGTGTGTCAATATTTGGCATGGACCGTCAGGAGCTCACAATTTTGCAGGTGACCACAGAAGCCTCTGCCCAGACTCTGCTCGGGTGCACCTTCACACAAACAAACACACAGATGCCTGCACACAGACACACACACACAGACACCAGTTCAGTTCAGTCAATCCGTTGTGTCTGACTCTTTGTGACCCCAGGGACTGCAGCACCCAGGCCTCCCTGTCCATCACCAACTCCTGGAGCTTGCTCAAACTCATGTCCATCAAGTCGGTGATGCCATCCAACCATCTCATCCTCTGTTGTCCCCTTCTCCTCCTGCCTTCAATCTTTCTCAGCATCAGGGTCTTTTCAAATGAGTCAGTTCTTCACATCAGGTGGCCAAAGTATTGGAGTTTCAGCTTCAGCATCAGTCCTTCCAATGAATATGCAGGACTGATTTCCTTTAGGATGGACTGGCTGGATCTCCCTGAAGTCCAAGGGACTCAAGAGTCTTCTCCACAATTCAAAAGCATCAATTCTTTGGTGCTCAGCTTTCTTTATAGTCCAACTCTCACATCCATACATGACTACTGGAAAAACCATAGCCTTGACTAGATGGACCTTTGTTGGCAAAGTAATGTCTCTGCTTTTTAATATGCTATCTAGGTTGGTCATAGCTTTTCTTCCAGGAGCAAGCATCTTTTAATTTCATGGCTGCAGTCACCATCTGCAGTGATTTTGGAGCCCAAAAAATAAAGTCTCTCACTGTTTCCATTGTTTCCCCATCTATTTGCCATGAAGTGATGGACCAGATGCAATGATCTTGGTTTTCTGAATGTTGAGTTTTAAGCCAGCTTTTTCACTCTCCTCTTTCACTTTCATCAAGAGGCTTTTTAGCTCCTCTTCCCTTTCTGCCATAAGGGTGGTGTCATCTGCATATCTGGGGTTATTGATATTTCTCCCAGCAATCTTGATTCCAGCTTGTGCTTCTTCCAGCCCAGCATTTCACATGATGTACTCTGCATATAAGTTAAATAAGCAAGGTGACAATATACAGCCTTGACATACTCCTTTTCCTATTTGGAACCAGTCTGTTGTTCCATGTCCAGTTCTAACTGTTGCTTCTAGACCGGCATACAGATTTCTCAGGAGGCAGGTCAGGTGGTCTGGTATTCCCATCTCTTGAAGAATTTTCCACAGTTTGTTGTGATCCACACCATCAAAGGCTTTGCTGGAGTCAAAAAGCAGAAGTAGACGTGTTTCTGGAACTGTCTTGCTTTTTCAATGATCCAACGAATGTTGGCAATTTGATCTCTGGTTCCTCTGCCTTTTCTAAATCCAGCTTGAACATCTGGAAGTTCATAGTTCACGTACTGTTGAAGCCTGACTTGGAGAATTTTAAGCATTACTTTGCTAGTGTGTGAGATGAGTGCAGTTGTACAGTAGTTTGAGCATTCTTTGGCATTGCCTTTCTTTGGGATGGGAATGAAAACTGACCATTTCCAGTCCTGTGGTCACTGCTGAGTTTTCCAAATTTGTTGGCATATTGAGTGCAACACTTTCACAGCATCATCTTTTAGGATTTAAAATAGCTCAACTGGAATTCCATCACCTCCACTACCTTTGTTCATAGTGATGCTTCCTACAGCCCACTTGACTTCACATTCCAGGATGTCTAGCTCTAGGTGACTGATCACACCAGTGTGGTTATCTGGGTCATGAAGATCTTTTTTGTATAGTTCTTCTGTGAATTCTTGCCACATCTTTGTAATATCTTCTGCTTCTGTTTAGGTCCATACCATTTCTGTCCTTTATTGTGCCCATCTTTGCATGAAATGTTCCATTGGTATCTCTAATCTTCTTGAAGAGATCTCTAGACTTTCTCATTTTATTGTTTTCCTCTTTCTTTTCATTGATCCCTGAGGAAGGCTTTCTTATCTCTCCTTGCTATTCTTTGGAACTCTGCATTCAAATGGGGGTATCTTTCCTTTTCTCCTTTGCCTTTAGGTTCTCTTCTTTTCTCAGCCAAACACCCATGCCAAGGCCAAATCTATCTGCAGAGGCTCAGGCCATCATGAAAGAATCAGACACTTCATGTCCAACAATCACAGGCACTTATTAAGTACCTACTGTGTGCCAGAAACCTTGCTGGGGATTCAAAAAGAACTAAGCTCTGTCTCTGACTTCTAGGCCAAAACAGGAATGGTTCATTGCCTGGTCCTACAGTCAAACAGGCTCTGCACATGGGCACCTTCATCAAATGGTTCCCATGGGGACCGTGTCAAGCCAGTCAGCTTGAGGCATTAGTGCTGGTCTGCTTCTGATAAAAATCTTCTCACCTATAGGTGATATGCTAGAGAAGGCAATGGCACCCCACTCCAGTACTCCTGCCTGGAAAATCCCATGGACTGCAGAGCCTGGTAGGCTGCAGTCCATGGGGTCACTAAGAGTCAGACACGACTGAGCAATTTCCCTTTCACTCGTTGGAGAAGGAAATGGCAACCCACTCCAGTGTTCTTGCCTGGAGAATCCCAGGGATGAGGGAACCTGGTGGGCTTCCATCTATGGGGTCCCACAGAGTTGGACACTACTGAAGCAACTTAGCAGCAGCAGCAGCATGGGTGATATGCTATAAATGGTACAGAGAACAGGAGTGAGGCTCTGGGGATTAAGTGTGTCATAAGTTAGGATAACTAAATGCAATACAGATCCTGGATTAGGTCAGGAAAAAATTCTGTGTAGGACATTATTGGGATAACTGTCATCACTGAAATTTAGATTGCAGATTAGATGAACTGTGTCATATTGATGTGAAACTGCCTGATTTTGGTTGCTGTACTGTGGTTATATGAGACAATGTCCCTGTTCTTAGGAAAAAGACACTGAAATATTAAGGAGTAAAGGTCAGAATGTCCGAGACCAACTCCCAAATTGTTTAGAAATTAAAAGAGGAAAATAAAAAGAAAATAAGACAAGTGTGACAAGTGGTAAAAATAATTAGTGTGTCTGAAAGTGTCTCAAAAAATTTTTTTAAAACCATAATAACTAATTTTAAATCCACTGTAGGGACTTCCCTGGAGGTCCAGTGGTTAAGAATTCACGCTTCCACTGCAGTGGGCATGGGTTCAATCCCTGGTCAGGGAACTAAGATCCACATGCTTCACAGTGTAACTAAAATAAGTAAATAAAATGAAATTTCACTGCAGGGTCAGAACTCAAAAAACATTACAGGAAGTTAAAAAAAATAGAGATAGAAGAAAAAATAAGATGATTAAAAGATTCAACCAGGAGGTATGACCAGTCTAATAATAGAAAACCCCAAACCAAAGAATAGAAAAAATAAAACAGGAAAGAGGGGAAATATAAAAGAAATAGCATGAGAAAATTCCGAAGAACTGAAGGACATTGAGGGCCTAGGGCTTAGTAATGGCCAAGACAAGAATGAGAAGTCTTCAGTACTGGTACCCCAGAAATCTCAGATCAGCTGGAAAAACAGGGGGAAAGCCTAAACTCTTGGGCATGCATGCTAAGCTACTTCAGTCGTGTCCTACTCTTTGCTACCCACCAGGCTCCCAGGCTCCTCTGTTCATGGGATTCTCCACGCAAGAATACTGGAGTGGGTTGCCATGTCCTCCTCCAGGGGATCTTCCTGATCCAGGAATCGAATTCACGTTTCTGAGTCTCCTGCATTGGCGGAGAGCTTCTTTAACACTAGCGCCACCTGGGAAGCCCAACAAACTCTTGTGGAGAACCACAAAAAACCATGGACTCTGGGTGGGGCTCAAGTGACAACCATATCCCAAGAGCAGCAGTAGGAAGAGCCAGGGAGTCAAGCCTTCCAAGCCTGAGGGAACATAGCACTTCCCTGGCCATCCAGTGGAGAAGAGTCCGTCCTTTCATGCAGGGGGCGCGGGCTTGATCCCTAGTCAGGGAACTAGGGCTTCCCAGGTGCTAAAGAACCCGCTTGCCAATACAGGAGATAGAAGAGCTGCGGGTTTGATCCCTAATTCTGGAAGATCCCCTGGAGGAGGTCATGGCAAACCACTCTAGTATTATAGGGCTTCCCTTGTGGCTCAGGTGGTAAAAGAATCTGCCTGCAATATGGGAGACCTGGGTTTGATCTCTGGATTGGGAAGATCCCCTACAGAAGGGAATGGCAACCCACTCCAGTATTCTTGCCTGGAGAATTCCACGGACAGAGGAGCCTGGCAGACTACAGTCCGTGGGGTTACAAAGAATCAGATACGACTGAGCAACTAACAGGGAAATAAGATCCTGCATGCTGAACATTCATCCAAAAAATCTGAGGGAACATTTTCATCTTGAAACTCCCTCCCTTGCTCCCAGGTAGGTAATACACAGGCACCTGCAGATATGCCAAATTGCTCCTGCTTACAGGCCCCAGGCCTGCCCCTTCCCAGCCGCACACTCAGTCTGTGTCTGGGCAAGGTCAGGAAGAAAATGCTGTGGGCAGGAGTGGATCTGTGAGCCTGCTCAGTACTGCTAACCCTGGCTGACTCCTGTGGGTCAGGGCTGCTCCTGGGGGCTAGCTTTCTGAGACAATTCACTCACACAGGCCCTGGTGGACACACAGGTAGGGTGACTCACCTGTCACCCAGGGAGGCAGAGGTGCCGCTCTGGCCACCTGCCCATGGGCGTCCTCTGTCCTTCCCCAGGAATGACCTGACCCCAACCTGGCTCTCTCTGCCCCCTACCTATCGACTTTCAGGGAGACCTCGTGAGTCTGCCCTCAACTCCCTCCCTACCCATCCACCCCAGGGCGTTCTGGGTCTTGCTGTTGCCCTGGTGTGGCACTCCAGGTTCCCTAGAGGGTGCACCTCCACCAGCTCCCACTCCCACCTTCCTGGGGCTAACCTAACCCCAAATGACCTAGCCCCACAGCTGACAGCCCTTGCATGGCTTCTGGAGAAGTGGTTTGAACACACACCCCTTCGGCCCCCAACCCTGGCCTGGCGGTGCCAGCAGGATGTGTGTAGTTGGGGGAGGGGCTCAGAGTCCCACCCCTCCAATCATCCTGTGTGTTCTCAAACTAACCTCAGCCTCTCTGAGCCTCCTCCTTCTCTCCGAACTGGTTATCTAAGGCCATCTGGCCAGGTGGCCTAGCTGCTGAAATAACCCAGCATGTCCAGTGAGCAGACAGTATGGCAGCTGCCATCTAAACCAGCTGTGTATTCAACAGACACACTCAGGCCCAGGGTCCGCCCTAGCTTTGGAGTCCGTCTGTGGGTGCTGTCTGCTCCCTGAACAGAAGTTACAGGGACACAGGGGTGGGCTGGCCCTGCCTCCTGAGTGGTGGCCCTGGCCCTCCCTTCTTCTGTTGCCCTGGGTACAGGCTGACCCCAATCCCACCTTGTCTCCCTGCGTCAGTACTGACTGGAGTCACCGGCCACTCCCAAGCCGCTCCCTGTCACCCTAGGGCGGCAGTGACTCAGCGGCCACCGACAGCGACCTCCCCAGCCCGGGTGAGTGGCTGCCGGTGTTGTGCGGGAGGCCCGGGCCAGCCGGGTGGAGGTTTAGGGTGGGGCTGACAGGTGCGGCCCCGACTCACCCAGTCCTCGCTCGACCCGGGGCACTTTGCCGGGATAGGGGGATCCACCTGGCGGCCCACCTGGGAATGACAGTGACCTGTTTTAGAGCTGGACGCTCCGGGCCGCCGCGACCGGCCAGAGCGCCATCTCCTGGCCCAAGCCTGCAAACTCGCGGCTTACAGGGGATGACCCGCACCCAGCCCGTGACTGATCGGGAGAGGTGAGTGTTGCGTGCGGGCACTGGCGCCCACCTGCCCAGTCTGCAGGGCCACGCGTGCGGTGCCCTGCCCGCACCCCGTTGCGGAGATGCGGGTTGAGCGGTGAACGGGCGGCCCCAGATCCGAAACCCGCTAACAGAGGGGGCGCAGAATGGCCGTGGGTGGCAGGGTGCCCCAGGCTTCCGGGTCCAGTTGGCGCTGCTTCGGCGGCAGCCTCTTCCGCACTCTCTCCGCCTCCCGCCGGACCTAGCTTCTCCCGGGACTCCGGCGCTGACCCCAAAGGGCCCAGGGAAAGCCGGTGCTGGGGCTGGGGTCAGGCTCCCGGAGGTGGAGGCGAGCCGGGGGACAGGGAGGGACACGCTAGGTCTCGAGGCCTGGGACCCGCCCCGGGACCAAATTAGGACAAGCGGCCCTGGGCCCCGCCAGCTAGAGTCCAGAGTGAGCGGGGCCGGAGTGGGCTGGGCTGGGCTCTATAGGCCCCGCCCCCGGAGCGCGGCTTCCCCGGGAAGTCTGAGCCCAGGAAGAGGGGTGCCGCCCAGGAAGAGGGGTGCCGCGAAGGCCTGGGTGACCCGACTCGACCTCAGCCCTGACCTCGTCCCGCACCACTCTGCGCACCCCAGCGGCAGCCTTTGGTGCAGTGGAGGGGAGTAGACAGAACCAGACCAGCGGCCTCCTCCCTGTGTTTTGCCCTGATCCGCCTCCCAGGGGTGGGGACACCTGTTGGGACAGTCCCGACCTAGTCCAGCTCAAGAGAATTCGGCTGGCTGGGCGAGCTCCCCGCAGCCTGGGGCCAGAGCGAGAGGTGCAGGAGGTGGGCCCCACCCTTGTTGCCAGCAGCCCCATGCGCCTACCAGCTGCATTACTGGAAGAGGGTTCCTGGGGGCAGTCAGGCCTTGGCTGGGTCTCCTTTCCCTCTCAGCTCTAGAGAGGGACACACAGAGGAGAGCACAGCTGCTCCCCTGTCCCCCTTCTGACTCTCAGGGAAGGCCCTTCCCTCCAGCAGGGCTGGCTGGAAACCCTCCCCCTCCATTCCTTCTTCCCTCCCAAGTATAAGGGGACACCGGCTGCACCTTGCCTCAGGAGAACCACACTCTGGGGCCAAGGGCGGGGACAAACTGAATAACAAGCATTCAGGTGGGAGGTGGGGACTTGTCCCAAAGCCAGGGGATGACCTGGAGGCCTGCAGAGGCAGCAGCCAATGGGAAAATCTTTTTGGGCAGATGCTGGTCCTGGGCTGGAGGGCTGTGAGTGGGTGGTGTGTGAGGTGAGGGGGTGGAAGGGTCAATCAGAGCTTGCCATGAGAGCCCCCAGCAACAGGGTAAGGGGCTGAATTTCTGTCTCAAGGCAGTGGGTGGCATGGGGGGCAGGGTGATGGGGTTTGTAGCATTAATTGGAGGGAAGCAGAAGGCTGGCAGCTGGACTGGACAGACACAGGACCAGGATGTGCAGAGTGCTATGGTCTGGCAGGCACCCTGGTTTCTGTCTTTAGCCACATGCTGAGGTAGGGCTATGATGAAGCAGCTGGAAGCCCAGAATTCTGGGTATAATCCTTGGTTCCTTTTGGCAATTTGTGGACACAGCTCACTAAGAGTAAGAACTGTGCAGACATGAAAAGTCCTAACCATAGGGAGCAGGGTTCACACAGGTGGGCAAAGTGTGCTCTTGGCATGTGTGCAAGCAAAGGTGAAAAGCAGATTGTGACCACTTCTGGACCTCTGTGCCAGGCCAGCAGGCTGCTCAGTGGTGTAGAGAGCATTGTCACTGGCCCTGGAGGCCCAGGGGAATGAGGCCTGGGGGTGCACCATTGGAAGCAGAGTGCAGAGACTGCTGCTCCAGAGAATCTCAGGTCTGACACATGGAGGTGCTGAGTGAGTACATCTTACTCATCAAAGAAAACTGAATGCCTGGGGACATTGAGGCCAGAGGTCTGGAAATCCTCAGTAGTGAGGCTTGGGGAAAGTTCACTGAGCCATCCAGGGGCATCCTGTCCCCAGACCTATGTCCAGTGCAGGAGGGCCACCACCCTCAGAGCCTCTGGTGGGTCAAACATCGCTCACATCACTGGCCCATCTTCTTTACAGAAATTGAGACCCAGAACTCAGGTCCGGACTCCCAGCCCAGTACTCTTCCAAGGGCCTCCTCGGTTCCCATTGCATCATAGTGAGATGGGAAGCTCCCAGAAACTCCAGCAGGGCCTGTCTGTAAGATAGCTGAAGCTCTCCACTGCCGGAGCAGTGAAGCCCTGGCCTGGGTGTCTCTGTGTACCTGACCTCCCAACTTCATTGGGGGGGACACCCTGTGACCCTCAGTCTACCTGCCTCATGCAGCAACAACTGGATGACACGTGAAGAGGCCTGGCCCAGTGCATCCTGGCACAGGACAAACGGCAAGGATGAGCAGACAGCACCTGACAACTCACCAGTGCCTGAGTACCCAAGCATCTGGCCACCATGGAGGCTCCACAGGGCTTGGGGCTGGAGCCCTGGGCTCCTGGGGTGCCTTGGGACAGCTGGACTTTGCATGCCTGTCTGTAAAGGGCCGGCAGAACAAACCCCTCTAGACACCTAGACCAGAGACGGAAGTATGTGGCCTGACTCTTGTTTATTGATCTGAAACTTAGAGGTAGGTGGGCCAAGCCAGCAGGAACCTGACTTTGCTTACCAGGGCAGTCTGGGGACCCTTGTTCCAAACAGACAGAACCACTCCAGGGGCTGTGCCTGTTGCCATGGGAGCCAGCCCAGCACCCTGGAGAAGGCTTTATGTGATAGAACACTCATCTTGCATTTGACCCACAAGCCTAGGAGAATAGGACAGTGAGCTGAGGGTAGGAAAACTTTGTGGTTTTCCTTGGATTTTTTTTTTTTTTTTTTTTTTGCCATACTGCGGCACACAGAACTTCCCTACATGTCCTGTCCAGGGACTGAACTTGTGCCCCCTTCAGTGGAAGCACAGAGTCTTAACCACTGGACCACCAGGGAAGTCCTCCTTGGCATTTAAAAAATGAAGTTCTTATTATGAGATAATTTTAGACTGACACAAAGGCCCCAAAGTCAGTATTAGCATTTCTGTAGACTTTCCACCTGGTTTCCCCTAATGTTAACATCTTACACAAGTCATGGTACAACTGTTGTACTGAAATTGACTGGTACTTAATTCATTAAACTTCACAGACTTTGCTCAGATTTCACCGGTTCTTCCACTACTGTCTTTTTTTTTTTTTTCCTGTTCTAGGATCCAACTCAGACTCCCACGTTGCATTTGGGGGGAGGGGAAAGAAAGGCATTCCTGGCAGGTGGAGTGGCAGAGGCAAAGGCAGAAAGGGGGACTTATTACCAAGTCCCTATGCTGCCTGGCAAGTAACTGGCTAGTGGGAGATGGTGAGAGGCGGGAGGCAGGGGTTGGGTGATGGGCTGCAGGTTACGCTACCAGATGCAGAGGTGACCCTGATCCTGTGAAGGATCCCTGGAGGCTGGAGCAGGGAGACTGACAGACTGGTGTGGCTGTCAGAGAGAAAGAAAAGAAAGACCCTGAGCTGGGGTTGCCTGGCCGTGCCCCAGGGCTGGGGAGGCCTGGGGCTAAGTCTGTCAGGCCACACTTCCTTGCAAGGTGATGCCACCTCCCTGCACCAGTGTCTTCTCAGCCGTTAAATGGCCACAAGATGAAACGAGATGCAGCAAGCACACGATAAATCCACCAAGCCCAGCACCGAATTAAAAAAAAAAAAATCACATCATTTCTCTGACCACCCTCCATCCTCACGATAGAAGGACACACCCGCTTCTGGGCAGAAGTGCAGCTGCTGTCTCTCGCTCCTCCTCCCAGGGCCTCCCTGCTCACCCGAGCCAGGGGCTGCCACATTCGTGTGGTCCCCTCCCAAGGGATTCCTGGGCTTCTCCATCCTGAGGGAGGAGGGGGCGGCCTTGCACTTCCAGGAGCACAGCCCTGAGATGACCTTGGGCGAGGCCTCGCACTGCCAGTTGCAGAACAGAAAAATCACAGCACAGAATGCGGCGTTCCCCAACCCCCTGCGCAGGGCTTGGAGGTCTCTCTGTGGGGCTCGGTCCCTGGACCCGCAGCGTCCTCTTACTGCTGATTCCGGGGTGGGGGTTGCTTCCCAGGCGAGGGGTCGCCCCCTCCACGCCCTAGCCAAACCTCCAGCTCCACTTCCCCACCCCCCACCCCCCCACCCCCGCCCGCGCCACCTGACCTCTGGGGACACGCGCACCCCACCCTTCGCTCTCGCGGCCGGGTGTGACGCGGGGCGGCGGGGTCTCGCGGACCCGCGGACAGGGTGGGAGAGGCGGCGGCAGGCCCCCCTCCCCGCCCCGTCCCCTCCAAGGCGCCGGGGCCGCCTCGCCCCCGCCCGGGCCGCCCGCCACCGCCCCTTTGTCTCGCCGGCCAATCCGCGGCCTCCTTGACTAAATAAGGCGAGGAGCGCGCCCAGAGCCCCTAGTCCGTTACTTCCGCCCCCCGCCCGGCCGGTGACTCAGGGCCGGCGGCGGGCGGGGACAGGGCTGCCGGGCTGCGGCTGCCCGGGCGGCGGGTGGGGCTCCGGCGGCGCCGAAATGGCCAAATATGGCCGCACTGCGCGCCGCCGCCCCCAACCTGCGCACCTGCGGCCGCACCTTGAACCCCCTCCCCCTGCCCCGCGCCGGGTGACACAGCCGCGGAAGTGGAAGTCGCTCCCCCAGCTCATCCCACCCCGCGCCAGGCCGGCTGAGAGCGCCCCTTCCCCTCCGCCGCTGGCCAGCCCTGCGGGTGGGGGGCTGGCTGCCTAGGGTGGGAGCCCCCGGGAACCCAGGCCCGGTCCCACTTCCCCACACGACCCTTTGGCTTGTGCATCCACCGCCCTTGCAAAGTGGGGAAGATGGCAGCGGGGGGGGGGGTGGGGGTGGGGAAGGGGACAGAGTTCCAACGGCCTCCGCCCCCTCCCCATCTGTCCTACGAAGCAGCCCGGGCGCACCAGACAAAGGAGTGCCGGAGGGAACTGGAGTCCGGGGAGGGGAGGCCTCCGGGGAGGGGAGGCCCCCGCAGACGAGAGCGCCTGAGTGGAATGCGGGGTAGGCGGACACTGGGCGCGACGCCTTGGACGATACTGGAAACTTCCCACTTGCCATGTGTGACATCTTGGGACCCCCCCCCCCCAAGTATTGCAGTCATCACACACTCCCCCACCTGGGGATTGAAGGCCTCGTGGTTGTGCCCAGGGGCGCCTGTAAGGGTGGATTTTTCTGGAGGGAGACTTAGCCCCAGGTTCTCTCTTGGGTGGAGCACACACCTGATGGACAGCAGCCTTGCCCTGCGCCCTTGCAAAGTCTTGGGAGTCGGGAACCCAGCTAGGCCTGGCAGCAAGGGTGCCCATAGGCATGGCTTTGGCATCTGGGTGACTGCAGTCCACAGGTGAGCTGGGCACCTGCTTTACCTGCCTAGTGCAAAGGTAGATGTGGATATCAGCTAGATGCCAGACCTTGCCCAGCTCTTTGGGGCCCGCGGCCCCGCCCCCCATCAGACGCCAGCCCAGAGCACCTGGACCTTGGACGAGTCCCCAGACTCACTCTGCCTGGCACCACTGCCATCCCTCTTGGCCACTGCTCTTCCCCATATCTCCTGTGATTTCATTCATTACTGAGCAATCCTGAAGCTTACAAGTCCAAGGAAACCATGGTACCTAGTTCCCTCTAGACATAACCCAAATACTGGCGGCAAAGGGGGTCATCAGGACCCTGCCAGAGGTGACAAGTCTTCAAGTGCCAGCTCCTGGGAGAAAGGGCACGCCCTGGACCCGGGAAAACCACAGCCCCAGGGCAGCCAGGGGTCCAGCAGTGGGACACAACTGAGCGACGGTACGCACGCACACAGACACACACACACACATAACTTAAACAGAAGAGAGGGTGCCACCTTCAAGTTTAGCGGGGGAGTTGACCGTTTAGGCAGTCAAGACTTCTTCCCTGCCTGTTTCCCTACAAAGGGAATTAAAATGAAAGGTTATTAAACTGAAACAAAGCTCCACCCCCTCCCCAGAGGGGACAGGGTGACCCCAAACCCAGAGTGGAGCCCCCGCCTGGGGACAATCGGGCCTGCGGTTTGAGGGGCAGGATGCGTTGGGTGTGGTAGAATCGGGCCAGTCTCTGTACTGTCAGGGACCACGGTGCCTCAACTCCGACGCTGAGGCCTACGCGGTCCTGGCTGCGGTGGGGGACGAGCGGCTCCTTCCCATCCAGACAGGGTCGAGGTCACGGCTCCCCAGGACTCCCCAGGAACACCGGGCCCACAGTGCCGCAAGGGAGGCCGGCCGGGACCACCACCCTCCCCTCCCCCAGCCCGGTGCCGGGAACCCGCCTTGATGGCCTGCAGAGACTAGGAGGGGAAAATTAAAGGGGGCGCGGGGAGGAAAGCCCACCAGCGCGGCTAGGCCGCAGGTACACACCCTGTTCCGGGTGCCGCCCAGCCCCGGGCCAGGCAGTTTCGGGGTGCAGCCGGGCCCTCCCCCACGGCGCGCGACAGTCGCGGGGCGGGGCCCCCAGGTCAGCTCCCGGCCTCCTCTGCGACCACCCCTGCAGCCCCCCGGGGGCGCCCACCCATCCTGCCCGCGCGCCGGTCAGTGCGGGGTCTCATTCTGGGGGTCTCCGGCGCCCGGGGGCAGCGCGGGCGGGGCCGTTGGGGGCGGTGCGGGCGGGGGGCGGGACCGGGCGAGGGGCCCCACGTGCCCCTCTCGGGCGGGCCAATGGGCGCCCGGCGTTCGGAAAGATCGCCATATATGGACATGTTCTGGGGCCGCGCGCGCCGCCGGTTCGCGCGCGCGCCCCGCTTCGCTTAAATACCGGCGGGGGAGGCCGCGGACGGTCTCACTCGCCGCAGCCGGCTCGCGTTCTGTGTCTTCCCGCGCTTCTTTGCTCTCTCTTCCGCACCCCGCGGCCCGTCTCCTCCATCGGTAAGCGACCAGGCCTAGGCGGCCTGACTGGGTATCCGGGCCCCCGCACCCCTTCGCAGTTCCTTTTTCTACTCCCGGCCCTAGAGGCCTGGCCACCTCGACCCCGGGAACAAAGGGTGGTCGGGTCGGGTGGGGTGGGGTGGGGTAAGTGGGCTGGGACGCGCCCCAGCTGGTTCGGGGAGGGCGCAGCGGGTGTGCTGCTGGGGGAAGGGGCAGGGCGAGTCCGGGCGGCAGTGTTGAGAGCCCCCGGTCTTCTCTCCGCGGAACGACGTGGGAGGGGGCGTTACATAAAAGCCGGCCCCGGTTCCAGGCGGTTACTCTGCAGCCGGGTCGGGGGGAGGTGGAACGCCTCGCGGGGAGGGCCTTTGCCGGGGCCGTTCTCTGAGCGTCAGGGCGCGCCTGAGTGGGTCTCATCTTTGAATAGATCGCCATGGAAGAAGAAATTGCCGCCCTCGTCATCGACAATGGTTCTGGCATGTGCAAAGCTGGCTTTGCTGGGGATGACGCCCCCCGGGCCGTGTTCCCGTCCATCGTTGGGCGTCCCCGACACCAGGGCGTCATGGTGGGCATGGGGCAGAAGGACAGCTACGTGGGCGACGAGGCCCAGAGCAAGCGTGGCATCCTAACCCTTAAGTACCCCATCGAGCACGGCATCGTCACCAACTGGGACGACATGGAGAAGATCTGGCACCACACCTTCTACAACGAGCTGCGTGTGGCCCCCGAGGAGCACCCCGTGCTGCTGACGGAGGCCCCTCTGAACCCCAAGGCCAACCGTGAGAAGATGACCCAGGTAAGCACAGCTGGGTGGGTTGAGCCATTTCATCTATTTCGCTAGTCATTTCATGTTCAGTTTTGTTTTCTGAAATTCAAGTATTTCTTTCAATATTTCCAGGGTTCTGTTCTTCTCCTGGCATTTCCTTCCTGAAGTCTCAAGGTTTCTTATTTGTGTTTCTGCTTGCTTCCTTTTCTTTTCTCCACACATCACATTTGTGGCATGCTGGCATGGTGTGAGAGCATGGGGTGGCCCCGAGTCCCTTCCTCTGACTAAAGGAGCCTTTTGTCTCCTGCAGATCATGTTCGAGACTTTCAACACTCCTGCCATGTATGTGGCCATCCAGGCTGTGCTGTCCCTGTACGCCTCTGGCCGCACCACTGGCATTGTCATGGACTCTGGGGACGGGGTCACCCACACGGTGCCCATCTACGAGGGGTACGCCCTCCCCCACGCCATCCTGCGTCTGGACCTGGCTGGCCGGGACCTGACAGACTACCTCATGAAGATCCTCACGGAACGTGGTTACAGCTTTACCACCACAGCCGAGCGGGAAATTGTGCGTGACATCAAGGAGAAGCTCTGCTACGTCGCCCTGGACTTCGAGCAGGAGATGGCTACTGCTGCGTCGTCCTCCTCCTTGGAGAAGAGCTATGAGCTGCCCGATGGTCAGGTGATCACCATTGGCAACGAGCGGTTCCGGTGTCCCGAGGCGCTCTTCCAGCCGTCCTTCCTGGGTAGGTGTCTGGCGGGCAGCATGACTGACCTCCCTTTGAGGCTGCCGAGGGTCAAGGTGCTTTTCACCTTGAACGTGGGATCTCTGAGGGTGAGCTTTGTCCCTTAGGTATGGAGTCCTGTGGCATCCACGAGACCACCTTCAATTCCATCATGAAGTGTGACGTGGACATCCGAAAGGACCTGTATGCCAACACGGTGCTGTCTGGTGGCACCACCATGTACCCTGGCATCGCCGACAGGATGCAGAAGGAGATCACCGCGCTGGCTCCGAGCACGATGAAGATCAAGGTGAGGCAGAGGCGGCTGTGGCCTTGGGCCCCGGGGCCTTGCAGCTAAGATGGTGCCACCCACTAAAGCCCCATTCTTGTCATTTCAGATCATCGCTCCTCCCGAGCGCAAGTACTCGGTGTGGATCGGAGGCTCCATCCTGGCCTCCCTGTCCACCTTCCAGCAGATGTGGATCAGCAAGCAGGAGTATGACGAGTCTGGCCCCTCCATTGTCCACCGCAAATGCTTCTAAACGGACTGCGAGCAGATGCGTAGCATTTGCTGCATGAGTTAATTCAGAAGTATAAATTTGCCCTGGCAAATGTATACACCTCATGCTAGCCTCATGAAACTGGAATAAGCCTTTGAAAAGAAATTTGTCCTTGAAGCTTGTATCTGATATCAGCACTGGATTGTAGAACTTGTTGCTGATTTTGACCTTGTATTCAAGTTAACTCTTCCCTTGGTATATGTTTAATGCCCTGTGCGTATCTTTGATTTAAACCCCTAGTTATATTCGGCTCTCTCACCTCTGTAGCTGAGGTGAGAATGTTATGGAAGAGAAATCCAATGGCTTGATAAGAATCTGGGAGACTGCAAGTTTCAGTCTGTGCAGGGTATTAATGTGTCAGAGCTGCCTATTCCAGGATTTCTCTAGAGGCTGGCAAGAGTCCTGAAACAGTTGTCATTTCTGTCTTGGCCGGTCTTACACGGGGTTGGGAAGGTCCAAGCCGTAGGACCTGCTTTTCCTTTCTTACTGAAGATTTCCCACCAGAACACCATGGGCTTTTACTTGCCTTGAGTTGGAAACAGTTGGCATTCACACCTGTAAATTTATTCATCCTTTTAATTTATGTAAGGTTTTTGTACGCAATTCTCAATTCTTTTAAGAGATGACAACAGACTTTGATTTTCTACTGTCATGTGAGAACATTAGGCCCCAGCAACGCGTCATTGTGAGGAAATAAAAGTGCTGCAGTAAACCGATCAGTGCCTGTGTTTGATCAGTGGGGAGTGGTGGGTTGTGTGGGGGTATAACAGCCTCAAGCTCAAATTAGGCAACAAAAACTGGTTTCTCCAAAACCAGAGGTGAACAGGGGTCCTGTGAGCATCTGGAGTCCGTGTCAGATTGGGCTTCCAGGGAAAAGGAAAGCTTGGGTGGGACTAACCCCCAGGGGGGCTGGGAGGAGGGCAGCATCTTACACTTGATGTCTTTGGTGTAAAGATGCGCTCCCATAGAAGCAGGAAGGGCGTAACTTTCTCAGCACACAGGTGATGGGGAGGTGGTGCACTCTCAGTGAAACAACCATGGAGTTGATTAGAGCCTTCTTGCTGAGCTGTGGAACCTTCAGTCTGCTGATAAGGGTCACCTGGTGGGGTGAACTTGACTTGGGCTCTAGATTCCTTGACTAATACCCCAAAGCTTTCCCTAAGGGCAGGCAGAGTCTTCCACAGCTATTTCAGATTTTCAAATTTGGCAGGTTGACAGGTTGAAAAAGCTTTTAAGGGTTTGGAAAAACATGGTTTAGGTATCTGGAGATTGCATGCCCTTTGGGAAGCAAGTTTCACCGGTGGGGGCTGATAGTGCTTTCTAGTTTAACCTTGTGGTTGGGGAGGGGCTTCCAGGTCCAGGGGAGGGAGGCCTTGTTAGACTGGGTCAGGAGCAAGGGGCCCTAAGAACAAATGACTGAAGGAGATGGGGAGTCTCTTGGGAATAAAAATGTGGACCCTGCCAAGCCCAGACCTCCAATTGCTTTGCTCCTGTCTGCTCACAGCAGCCCTGTGACCACTCATGGAACACAAGAGTGATGGGTCAGAAGTGACTCTCTTGCCCTGGGCAGCATTCCACTTTCAGAACAAGAAAATCTGATTTGAAGCCTGATTGGATTCAGGAAACAGGATAGACCGGACTCAGGTGAGCGAGGTGGAGGAGAGAACGCCTTTAGGAACAGGGAGGAGAAAGGTGACCTGGGTGACCGCAATCCCAGCTCCATAAACCCTTCCTTGCATTGGGCCCAGTGAGCATGGCCCTCTACTCCGGGTCTCTGTCCCCTCTGCAAACTGGAGAACAGTGCCTGCTCCATGTGGAGGCCAGCCACCATCCCCATGTGTGGAAGGGGCACATGTCGCCTGCCCTTCTGCTCTTGGGTGTAGCAAGATTTCTGCAACACAGAAGACACTGGCCTTTCTTTGTGGCATTCTGGGGACAGTTACCGGATGTCAAACCCAATCACTGTACCCACTGGAGGAAGGAGCATGGCGGGGAAGCCTGGCCCCTGGCGCCGTTGGCTGGACCTGTTGGAGAGCTCAGCACGGTGCCATCTGTGAAAAGAGACTTCACCCCAGAGGGAGGCCCTCCTCCAGCCTCTGGAAAATCTCACCTTTGTCAGCTCTGCCTGCAGAGTACAGCAAAATGCTACGCTTTGCACAGGAGAGGAAGCTGGAGGAAAAGATGGACTAGTCACTATGACTTTGGACACAATTTGCTCAAACCAAAGCAAGAGGTTGACAGCCCTGCCCACTTCTGTCTCTGCCTCTTTTTTGAGGCTGCATCAGGATTTAGCTGTGTCACTTGGGCCTCTCTCTGGTTGCGGTGCATGGTCTTAGCTACCCCTTGGCATGTGGGATCTTAGTTCCCTAGCCACCAACTGAACCCACATCCCCTCCACTGGAAGTCAGATTCTCGACCACTGGAGTGCCAGGCAAGTCCCAGCTCTGCCCACTTCTACAGAAAGAAGGAGCTCGTCAAGGGAGAACGTCATTAACAAAGCCAGCCGGCGCTTGGAATGCAGCATCTTTGAAGTGGGGAAACGGGATAAATCTGCAGACCACAGACCTGCAGGCCAATATAGGGGACGTGGGTTTGATCCTGGTCTGGGAACTAAGGTCGCACATGCCACAGAGCTACTGAACCTGCAAGCCACAGCTAAGACCTGATGCAGCCAAATGAATATTTAAAAAGACATAAAGGCTAATTAAAAAATATATATGTGTATATATCTCCAGACCACGGAAGAACCACAGATGAGAGAACATTCTGATGGGCCACTTAGGGAAGGCAAGAAAACCTCGAAGACTGATGTCTTAATGCCAATTAGCTTAATGAATGGAAGCTTCTGGAAGGGCTGTCCCCTCAGAGAAACACGTCCTGAGTAAATCTGTGAGCTGAACCCTTGACAGGCTCTTCTCCAGGGCCCCTGGTGTCCTGATGCTGAGACAGGTGGAGGACAATGAGTGACGCAGGAGGTTTATGGGTGTCCAGCCTTCCTGTGGTGTGAGGAGCCCATCCACGTGCCTGGTGGACAGTCAGTGATGATGCCAACTCAAAATTAGCATCCCCTGGCAAGAGGTGGATGTCGTGTTTGTCGGATGCAACTTCAAGTTCGAGGCCCTTTTATCATGAATGGTCAGTATTTGAGTGGAGGATGGAAAGTGTTTCAAGGAGGGAGTTGCAAGGATTCGCTCTGGAAAGACTAGTCTCTAATGACTTGGCGATTGTGGCTTCCCAGGACCCTTTTCTGGTTAGAGGCACCAACCTTCAGCCCTGGGGAGCTCTCCATGGGGTGTTCCTCCTGAGAGGCACGTGAGCCACCCCAGCTGGGGCTGCCTGCTGTACACAGAGCCCCTGGGGGGCCCACAGCCCCTTATAGCTGTGCTGGTCTGCAGACTTCACCCGCATCGACCAGTGGCCATTCAGATTTTTTTCCTGATGGAAGTTCCCTTTCCTCTTTCAGCTTCTTGCTGAGGCCTTAGGGGGTGCCCTCCAGGGGGACCTGTCTCAGTGCAGGGTTCAGAGGCTGCCCCTCTCTGGGGTCTGTTCCACTTCCTACCCTATTGATGGTGAGTTTGACCCTGGACACATTTTTAGACAATGAAATAGGAGTGAAGGGACTGTAAGAACCTATGTAGGGCGGACCTGCTCTCTTTTCCCTCTGCTCTGGGACCACAGTGTTCCAGAGAGGGGCTTTTGCATCAGCCTGGAGGCCTGAGAGATATCATCAGTGCTAACATGTTCGGACATAGAGCTTGAGCAAGAAACAAATCCTTACTGCTGTAAGCTGGTGAAATTACAGAATCACTGGTTATGCAGAATAATGAAGCCTCAGCAGTCTGATACAGCATCAATGTATATACGCATGGCTACCCCTAGAATTGTGCAGTGCACCACCTGTGCATCTGTACCATGAAATCCCTGCACAGCCCTGCCCCACCCCTTGTATACCTATCCTACCACTTCAATGCCTGTGTTACCTGTCTCCCTCCCTGGTCTGTGAGGTGCTTTTGTTTTTAAATGATGGTAAATATACACAGTATATAAAATTTATCCTTTTTACAATAGCATTAAAAAGAATACAATACTTAGGAACTAACTGATTTCCCCAAGGAGATGAAAGATGTGTCCAATGAAAGCTACTAAACATTGCTTAAAGAAATGAAAGAAGACACAAATACATCCCATGTTCATGGATTGGAAGACAATATTGTTAAAATGTCAATATTACCCAAAGCAATCTACAGATTCAGTGCAATTGCTACCAAAGGCCCAATGACATTTTTTTTTCAGAAACAGAAAAATCCATCCTAAAATTAACATAAAATCTCAAGCGCCCCACATAGCCAAAACAATCCTGAAAAAGCATAGAGCTGGAGGATGAACACTTTCTGGTTTCGAAAGTTAACTACAAAGCACAAATAATCAAAACAGTGTGGTTGGTCCTGGAATAAAGACAGACATAAACCAATGGGAAGAGCCCAGAAATATACCCTCCCATATATGGCCAAATGATTTTCAACAGGGTTGCTAAGCCCATTCAGTGGAGAAAGTATATTCCTTTCAACAAATGGTGTTGTGAAAACAGGATCCTCACATGCAACAGAATGAAGCTGGACCCTTACCTCACACCACATACAAAGATTAACTCAAAATGGATTAAGGACCTACATGGAAAACCGAAAACTACACAACTCTTAGAAGAGAACAGGATGCATATGTGAAACAGATCGCCAGCCCAGGTTCGATTCATGAGACAGGGTGGTCAGGGCTGGTACACTGGGATGACCCTGAGGGATGAGATGGGGAGCGAGGTGGAATCAGGTTCAGGATGGGGAACACATGTACACCCATGGCTGATTCATGCCAATGTATGGCAAAAACCACTCTACAATATTGTGAAGTAATTAGCCTCCAATTAAAATAATTTTTTTAAAAAAGAGAACAGGACAAAAGCTTCATGACACTGGGTTTGGTGTGCACACGTAATATATATCAAACCATCTGTATCTGTATTAAGTTAAGCATGAGCTCCTACTGATGTCTCGAACTCTAATCGTTACCACTGGATCAGTCTACTCTTCTGCCTTCATTTATCTGTAACCTCTTTCTCTAACAATGAGCAACCTAGATTCCAGCATCCATCATGCTGTGCTGTGCTGTGCTTAGTCGCTCAGACATGTCCAGCTCTTTGTGATCCCATGGACTGTAGCCCATCAGGCTCCTCTGTCCAGGGGTTTCTCCAGGGAAGAATGCTGGAGTGGATTGCCACACCCTCCTCCAGGGGATCTTCCCAACCCAGGGATCAAATCCAGGTCTCCCATATTGCAGATGGATTCTTTACCATCTGAGCCATCAGGGAAGCCCAAGAATACCAAAGTGGGTAGCCTATCCCTTCTCCAGGGCATCTTCCTGACCCAAAAATCAAACCAGGGTCTCCTGCATTGCAGGCGGATTCTTTACCAGCTGAGCTACCAGGGAAGCCCCAGCATCCACCATACATTCATTTAATCATCAATTCCAGTGTATATGTACAAGCAGAATGGAGATATTGCAGGTCCTGGCCACCAAATAACGTGAATATTGCAATAAAGTCAGTCACATGAATTTTTTTCTTTCCTGGTGCATATAACAGTTATGTTTAGGACTTCCCTAGCAGTCCAGTGGTTAAGACTTTGCCTTCCAATGCAGGGGTACACGTTCAATCCCTGGTTGGGGAGCTAAGATCCCGCATGCCTCATGGTCAAAAAAACAAAACCTAAAACAGAAGCACTATTGTAACAAATTCAATAAAGACTTTAAAAATGGTCCACATCAAAAACATCTTTACAAACACGTTTACATTATACGGTAGTTATTTTGACATATGTTAGTCACCCAGTCTTCTCTGACTCTTTGCCTGGCAGGCTCCTCTGTCCATGGAATTCTCCATGCAAGTATACTGGAGTGGGTAGTCATTCCCATCTCTAAGGGATCTTCCCGACCCAGGGATTGAACCCAGGTCTCCTGCACTGCAGGCAGACTCTTTACCATCTGAGCCACCAGAGAAGCCTCAAGTGTGCAATAGCATTGTCTTATTAAAAAAAAAAAGTATGTACCTTAATTAAAATAATACTTTATTGCTGCTGCTACTGCTGCTAAGTTGCTTCAGTCGTGTCTGACTCTGTGCAACCCCATAGACGGCAGCCCACCAGGCTCCCCCGTCCCTGGGATTCTCCAGGCAAGAACACTGGAGTGGGTTGCCATTTCCTTCTCCAGTGCATGAAAGTGAAAAGTGAAAGTGAAGTCCCTCAGTCGTGTCCGATTTCGCGACCCGACGGACTGCAGCCTACCAGGCTCCTCCATCCATGGGATTTTCCAGGCAAGAGTACTGGAATGGGTTGCCATTGCCTTCTCCGACTTTATTGCTAAAAGATGCTATCATCTGAGCCATTAGTGAGTTGTAGTAGATCACAAGATCACAGGTCACTGTAATGCATATGATAATAATGAAAAAGTTTGAGATATCATGAGAATAACCAAAATGTGACACAGAGACACGAAGGGAGCAAACGCTGTTGTGAAAGCGGGGCCGACAGACTTGCTCAAGGTAGAATTGCCGCAAACCTTTGATTTGTAAACAATGTGCAATAAACTGAAGCTCAAAAAAAAAAAAAATAGGTCTTCCTGCACAGTATGCAGGTCAGGAAGCAACAGTTAGAACTGGACATGGAACAACAGACTGGTTCCAAACAGGAAAAGGAGTATGTCAAGGCTGTATATTGTCAACCTGCTTATTTAACTTATATGCAGAGTACATCATGAGAAATGCTGGGCTGGATGAAGCACAAGCTGGAATCAAGATTGCTGGGAGAAATATCAATAACCTCAGATACGCAGATGACACCACACTTATGGCAGATAGTGAAGAGGAACTAAAAAGCCTCTTGATGAAAGTGAAAGCAGAGAGTTAAAAAGTTGACTTAAAGCTCAACATTCAGAAAACTAAGATCATGGCATCTGGTCCCATCACTTCACGGGAAATAGAAGGAGAAACAGTGGAAACAGTGTCAGACTTTATTTTGGGGGGCTCCAAAATCACTGCAGATGGTGATTGCAGCCATGAAATTAAAAGATGCTTACTCCTTGGAAGGAAAGTTATGACCAACCTAGATAGCATATTTAAAAGCAGAGACATTACTTTGTCAACAAAAGTCCATCTAGTCAAAGCTATGGTTTTTCCAGTGGTCATGTATGGATGTGAGAGTTGGACTGTGAAGAAAGTTGAGCACTGAAGAATTGATGCTTTTGAGCTATGGTGTTGGAGAAGACTCTTGAGAGTCCCTTGGATTGCAAGGAGATCCAACCAGTCCATCCTAAAGGAGATCAGTCCTGGGTGTTCTTTGGAAGGAGTGATGCTAAAGCTGAAATTCCAGTACTTTGGCCACCTCATGCAAAGAGTTGACTCATTGGAAAAGACCCTGATGCTGGGAGGGATTGGGGGCAGGAGGAGGAGGGGACGACAGAGGATGAGCTGGCTGGATGGTATCACTGACTCGATGGACGTGAGTCTGAGTGAACTCCGGGAGATGGTGATGGACAGGGAGGCCTGGCGTGCTTCAGTTCATGGGGTCGCAAAGAGTCGGACACTACTGAGTGACTGAACTGAACTGAACTGTACAGCATTTCAGAATTAACCAGTACCAGCATGAAACAACTTTACCAACTACAGTATGGGGCTATGTGCTGTTCTTTTGCCTTTAGTCTTAGGGATCCTCCCATTCCCAAAGTTACCTAGGTCAGTACCTTTCCCCCACCCACTTTAGTGAGGTGGGTTCATCCATTTGTAATTGTTACCTTCTTTTGCCACATTCTGCCTTCCTTCCTGGGGTCCCTTGATTTCCTAAATGTTTTTTAAAAATAATTTTATTAATTTGCTTATTCATATATTCATCTTTGGCTGTGCTGGATCTTCACTGCTGTGCCAGCTTTTCTCTAATTGTGGCTGGTGGGGCCACTCTCTGCTGCCAAGAACAGGCTTCTCATTGCGGTGGCTTCTCTTGCTGCCGAGCTCGGGCTTGAGGGCTTCAGTAGTTGTGGCCCATGGGCTCAGCAGTTATAGCTCCCAGACTCTAGAGCACAGGCTCAATAGCTGTGGCTCGGGGGCTTAGTTGCTCTGAGGCACGTGGGATCTTCCTGGGTCAGGGATTGAACCTGTGTCTCCTGCGCTGGCGGCAGATTCTTTACCACTGAGCCACCAGGGAAGACTTCCATTCCCCTATTGAAAGACATCTTGCTTGTTTCCAGATTTTGGTAATTATGAATAAAGCTGCTATAAGCATTTTTTTTTTTTGGAGATTTTTATGTGGACATAAGTTTTCAGATCCATTAGGCAAAAATCCTAGGAGTATAACTGCTGGATTGTATGGTAAGATTGTGTTCATTTCTGTAAGAAACGAAGTGAAGTGAACTGAAAGTTGCTCAGTCGTGTCCAACTCTTTGTGACTCCATGGGCTATACAGTCCATGGAATTCTCCAGACTACAATACTGAGTGGGTAGCCTTTCCCTTCTCCAGGGGATCTTCCCAACCCAGGGATCAATCCCAGGTCTCCCGCATTGCAGGCGGATTCTTTACCAGCTGAGCCACAAGGGAAGCCCAAGAATACTGGAGTGGGTGGCCTATCCCTTCTCTAGCAGATCTTCCTGATCCAGGAATCAAACCAGGGTCTCCTGAATTGCAGGCGGATTCTTTACCAACTGAGCTATCAGGAAAGTCCCTGTGAGAAATGGCCAACTTGTTTTCCAAAGTGGCTGTACCATTCTGAATTTTCCGCTGGCAATGAAGGAGAATTTCTGTTGCTCCACATGCTTGCCAGCATTCGGTGTTGTCAATGTTTTCAAATTTTACTCATTTGTTAGATGTTAGTGGTCTCATAATGTGGTCTTAATTTGCATTTTCCTAATACATAATAATGTTGAGCATCTCTTTATGTGTTTATTGGTCTATTCTATGTCTTCTTTTCTGAAGTATATAGTCTATTCTTTTGCCCATTTTTATTGAGTTGTTGGTCTTTTTATTATTATTCAGTGCTAAGGTTTCTTTGTCTATTTGGACACTAATAATTTATCAGATGCATATGTTGCAAGTACTTTATCTCATTCTGTAACTTGCTGTTTCATTTTTTAACAGTGTACTTTGAAGAATAGAATGTTCAAGTTTTGTTGACGTCTTATATACCCATTTTTCCTTTTTCATTTTTGGCTGCACTGTGTGACTTGCAGGATCTCAGTTCCCAACCAGGGATTGAACTCGGGCCACGGCAGTGAAAGCCCGGACTCATAACCACTAGGCCACCAGGGAGCTTCTACCAATTTTCCTTTGATCATTAGTGATTTTTTCATCCTACTGTAAGGCCATCAAGATTTTGTCCTGCCTTTTTTTTTTCCCCATAAGTGCTAGAGTTCTAACTTTTACGTTGAGATCCATGATTGATTTAAAGTTGATGTTTGTGTGGGAATTCCCTGGCAGTCCATTAGCTGGGGCTCAGTGTTTTCACTGCCATGGCCTGAGGTTCCATCCCTGGTCAGGGAACTAAGCTCCTGCAAACCATGGTGCGAGGCAAAAAAAAAAAAGTTGATCACTGGTGAATGACGTACGGTAAGAGTTCATTTTTTCCCTCAGAGATATCCAGTTGCTCAAGCACCATTTGTTGAAAGGATTTTCCTTTCTTTATTGAATTGCTTGATATGTGTCAGAAATCAACTGACTGCGTGGGTCTACTTCTGACCTCTTTACCTTGTCCCATTGACCTATATATACATCCTCCTCGGACCAAACTCTCTTGATTATTTCAGCTTTACATTGTCTTGAAATCAAGTGGTGTATGTCCTCCAACCCGTTCTTTTTCCTTAAAATTGCTTTGGCTGCTCTAAGTTCTTTGCATTCCATATCCATTTTAGAATCAGGTTGTTATTTTCTATAAACAAAAGCCTCCTGGGATTTTGATTAGGGCTACATTAAATCTATAGTTCAGTTTGAGAAGAATCAACACCTTAGCAATACTGAGTCCTCCAAATAATGAGTGTTTTCTTTCCCTCCATCTATGTAGGTCTTCTTTCATTTCTCTCAGTTAAGATTTTATAGTTTTCAGTTGATGGGTGTTACATAGCTCTAACTTATTCTTAGGTATTTGATGTTCTGGGCTATCCTTGTGAATGATCTGGTTCTTTTCACTTTCCAGTTGCTCACTGCTAGTGCGAGAAACAGTGACAAATGATTTTTGCATCTGGTCTGGCATCTTGAGATCTTGCTAATTCACTTGTTAATTCCAGAAGTAGGCGTTCTACACACATGACCAGATCCTGGTCATGAACAAGGAACGGTTTATTATTACTTTTCTTTCAGATATGTTTGCTTTTAATGATTATTTTTGTCTGATTGCACTGGCTAGCATCTCCAGTATGATAATTCAACAGACTGAACAGGAGTGATAACAATAGTTCCTTATCTTAGAGAGAAAGCTCTCAAGTCTTTCATCGTTCAGTGTGGTCAGCTGTGGGTGTTTCATAGATACTTTTTATCAGGTTCAGGAATTCCCCTTCTATTTTTATTTTGATATGAGGCTGTTTTTGTTTGTTTGTTGGTTTTAGGCTGCACTGTGTGGCTTGCAGGGTCTTAGTTTCCCAACTAGGGATCAAACCATGCCCCCTGTATTGAGAGTGGGAAATATTACCCACTGGCTTACCGTGGAAGTCCCATGATTTTTTTTTTTTAATCAGAAATGGGTGTTGAATTTTGTCAAATGATGTTTCTGCCTCATTGAGAAGATCAGTTTTTCCCCTTTATTCTGTTATCATGATGAATTACAGTGATTGTTGAGTGTTAAACCAGTCTTGTATTCCTGGGCATAAACCCCACTTGGTCGTGATTCTTCTGTCTACTGTTGCTTTAGTTTGCTAGTATGTTAAGTGTTTCTGTATCTGTGTTTTTAAGTGATATTCACATGTATGCACTAGTCTTTTCTTGCAGTATCTCTGCCAACTTTTGGTGTCAGGGTTTGTGATTTTTCTCTTTTTTTTTCTTGATCACTTTTATTAATTTGTTAGGACTGCCATAACATATTACCACAGACCAGGGAGCTTAACCAACAAATATTTATTTTTTCACAATTCTGGAGGCCAACAGAATGAGATCAGGGTTTTGGCAGGGTTGTTTCTCCTGAGGCCACTCTCTTAGGCAAGTAGATGGTCCTTTCCCTCCCTGTGTCCTCACTGGATTGTCCTTTGTGGGTGTGTCTGTCTTTATCTCTTCTCATAAGGACATCAGTCACATTGGATTAGGGCTCATCTACATGACCTCATTTTAGTCTAATTACCTCTTTCAGTTCAGTTTATTTCAGTTGCTCAGTTGTGTCCAATACTTTGCGACCCCGTGGACTGCAGCATGCCAGGCCTCCCTGTCTATCACCAACTCCTGGAGTTCACTCAAACTCATGTCCATTGAGTCGGTGATGCCATTCAACCATCTCATCCTCTGTTGTCCCCTTTTCCTCCCACCTTCAATCTTTCCCAGCATCAGGGTCTTTTCCAATGAGTCAGTTCTTCACACTAGGTGGCCAAAGTATTGGAGTTTCAGCTCTAGCATCAGTCCTTCCAATGAACACCCAGGACTGATCTTCAGAATGGACTGGCTGGATCTCCTTGCAGTGCAAGGGACTCTCAAGAGTCTTCTCTAACACCATAGTTCAAAAGCATCAATTCTTCTGCACTCAGTTTTCTTTATAGTCCAACTCTCACATCCATACATGACTACTGGAAAAACCTTACCCTTGACTAGATGGACCTTTGTTGGCAAAGTAATGTTTCTGCTTTTGAATATGCTGTCTAGATTGGTCATAACTTTTCTTCCAAGGAGTAAGTGTCTTTTTATTTCATGGCTGCAGTCACCATCTACAGTGATTTTGGAGCCCCCCAAATAAAATCTCTCACTGTTTCCCCATCTATTTGCCATGAAGTGATGGGACCAGATGCCATGACCTTTGTTTTCTCAATGTTGGGCTTTAAGCCAACTTTTTCACTCTCCACTTTCACTTTCATCAAGAGGCTCTTTAGTTCTTCTTCACTTTCTACCATAAAGGTGGTGTCATCTACATATCTGAAGTTATTGATATTTCTTCCAGCAATCTTCATTCCAGCTTGTGCTTCTTCCAGCCCAGCGTTTTTCATGATGTACTCTGCATATAAGTTAAATGAGCTCTTTAAAGCCCCCCATTTCCAAATACAATCACATGCTGAGGTCCTGGGGGTTAGCACTTCAATAGACGAATTTGAGGGGGGACACAATTCAGCCCGTAATAGTATAGCTAAAGTTTTATCAAAGTTATTAAAGTTCTCAAAGAACTAGCTTTTAAAAAAGTGTTTTACATTTTTATCTATGTATTTTTGGCTGCCTGGGTCTTTGTTGCTATCTGTGGTCTTATTTAGTTGCGGTAGGCAGGGGCTGCTCTGGGTTGGGCGGGTTGGCTTCTCACTGTGATGGCTTCTCTGCGGAGCACGGCATCTCGGGTGCACAGGCGTCAGTAGCTGTGGCACACAGGCTTAGTTTCCCTGCAGTTTGCAGGATCTTCCGGGACTGGGAATTGAACCTCTGTCCACTGCACTGGCAGGCAGATTCTTAACCACTGGACCACCAGGGAAGTCCCCAGACAACTAGTTTTTACTTTCAGTGATTTCTCTCTCCTGCATATTCATTTTCTATGTCATTTTCATTGATTTTTCCTATTTTCTTTGTCCTTCCATTTTGGATTTAATCTTCTCTTTTCTATGCCTTAAAATCATTGATTTGGGGACTTCTTTTTAAAATATAAACATTTAAAACTAAAAAAAAAAACCCCAAAACTGTATATATATCCTCTAATCACTGTTCTGGCTGCGGGCCCCAAAATGTTGATACATTGTGTTTTTTCCTCTCTGTGATTTAGTTTGGATAGTTACTATTGTATCCTCCAGGTCTTTGGTATTTTGTTTTGTTTTTCTGGTGTTAAGTCCATGTGACTCATTCTTCTTCCTTTTTTTAAACTTCATGTTATTTATTTGGCTGCACAGGGTCTTCCTTGTGGCATGTGGGATCTAGTTCCCTGACTAGGGATTGAATCTGGGCCCCCAGCACCGGGAGCACTTAGTCTTAGCCACTGGACCCCCAGGGAATTCCCTATGGGATTCATTCTTAATTTTAAGTATTGTATTTTTCAGCCTTGGAAGTTCCATTTGGTTTCTTTTAGATCATCTCATTCTCTGTATTATGTTCATGTTTTATTTTACATTTGTGAATGAATATGTAACATCTCTTTTAAAATCCTTGTCTGCTAATTCCACCATCTCATATCTGGGCCTGTTTCTGTTGACTGGTTTTTCTTTGGTATGGGTCACATTTCCCTGCTTCTACATGTCTAGTGGTTTTTCATCCAAAGTTGGACATCGTTAAGTGTTACATTATTGAACCTCTGGATTTTATTGTCCTTTTTTTTTGAGTATTGAATTTCATTCCCACAGGAAGTCAATTTACTTGCAGAGAAGTCTGATTTTTTGGAGGCAATTTTAAAGCTTTGTTAGGCTGAGTCTAGATAAGCCTTTAATTCTCGTTTAGCGCTACTCCTGGTGTGACTCTTACGGGATCTCCATGAAGGGCCCTAGATGCTTAATAATGAGGTCTGTTGGGAACTCACATGTGTCTTGGTCTGGAGCTCTGGGAATGGTTCAGCTTCACAGCTCTCTGGGAGTTGTTCTTTGCTGAGTCTCACGGGGTTCATGGTCCACATGCACAGTTTAAAATTCATAATTAAGGGGACCCCTATGTAGATTTCCAGAGCTCGTTCTCTGCGCACTCACCTCCTTAGACACTCTGCTTTGCACATGCCAAACATTTCAGCCGCTCCAAACTCCAGTCCCTGTGTCTCAACTCACATGACCTCTGTGTTCTGTGCCTCACTCCAGAAAGTACCTCTAGACAGAAAGCCAAGATAATTGTAGGGCTCACATCTGACGTTTCTCTCCCCTTAGGGATCACAGACCTGGAATGCCTACTGTCCAATGTCTAAAAATAGTTGCCTCATGTTTTTTCTTTCCAGTTTTCTAGTCATTTATGGCAGGAGAGCAAATCCCAACCAATTATCCCATAATAGCCAAAAGTAGAAGTTCTATGTTTTGTAATATATATATATTGACATATTTTTAGGCATAAAGGTTATATTCTTCCATGATCTGATTTTTATTTTATTGACATGCTAGTGACATCTTTCCATGTCAATATGCTTGAATGTAACTTCTTCATGGCTATGTAGTATTCTGCTGTGGAAATTTATCATTAACTACCTCTCTTTGGCATTGTTTGGCACTGAATGTTCAAACTACTGCAAAATTGCACTCATCACACACGCTAGCAAAGTAATGCTCAAAATCCTCCAAGCCAGGCTTCAGCTGTATGTGAACCATGAACTTCCAGATGTTCAAGCTGAATTTAGAAAAGGCAGAGAAACCAGAGATCAAATTGCCAACATCTGCTGGACCATCAAAAAAGCAAGAGAGTTCCAGAAAAACAGCTACTTCTCCTTTATTGACTATGCCAAAGCGTTTGACTGTGTGGATCACAACAAACTGTGGAAAATTCTTCAAGAGATGAGAATACCAGACCATCTCACCTTCTTCCTGAGAAATCTGTATGCAGGTCAGGAAGCAACAGTTAGAACTGGACATGGAACAACAGACTGGGTCCAAATCGGGAAAGGAGTATGTCAAGGCTGTATATTGTCACCCTGTTTATTTAACTTATATGCAGAGTACATCATGAGAAATGCTGCGCTGGATGAAGCACAAGCTGGAATCAAGATTGCTGGGAGAAATATCAATAACCTCAGATATGCAGATGACACCACCCTTATGGCAGAAAGCGAAGAAGAACTGAAGAGCCTCTTGATGAAACGGAAAGAGGAGAGTGAAAAAGCTGACTTCAAACTCAACATTCAAAAAACAAAGATCATGGCATCCAGTCCCATCACTTCATGGCAAATAGATGAGGAAACAATGGAAACAGTGAGAGACCTTATTTTGGGGGGCTCCAAAATTACTGAAGATGGTGACTGCAGCCATGAAATTAAAAGACGCTTGCTCTTTGGAAGAAAAACTATGACCAATCTAGGCAGCATATTAAAAAGCAGAGACATTACTTTGCCAACAAAGGTCTGTCTAGTCAAGGTTATGGTTTTTCCAGTAGTCATGTATGGATGTGAGAGTTGGACTGTGAAGAAAGCTGAGTGCTGGCTGAAGAATTGATGCTTTTGAACTGTGGTGTTGGAGAAGATTCTTGAGAGTCCCTTGGACTGCAAGGAGATCCAACCAGTCCATCCTAAAGGAAATCAGTCCTGAATATTCATTGGAAGGACTGATGCTAGAGCTGAAACTCCAATACTTTGGCCACCTGATGTGAAGAACTGACTCACTGGAAAAGACCCTGATGCTGGGAAAGATTGAAGGTGGGAGGAGAAGGGGACAACAGAGGATGAACTGGTTGAATGGCATCACCAGCTTGATGGACATGAGTCTGAGGAAGCTTCAGGAGTTGGTGATGGACAGGGAACCCTGGCGTGCTGCAGTCCTGGGTTCGCAAAGAATTGGACACAACTGAGCAACTTAACTGAACTGAACTACCTCTCTACTGATGGCTACTGAGGTGGCTTTAAGATTGTTACTAATTCATATAACACGGTAATGGGCTTTCTTATTTATGCATCTTTGTCAGCTTGTCTGGAAATGCTCATTTCCTCAAAGCTCTTGGCCAACCAACCTCAAGCCTTCTTCAAGGGTATTTGCATTTTAAGACTTTCCCTAATTTTCGTGGGGTAATTTCTGTTTAAATCTGGAGACTCAGTTGGCAGGGGAGGACCAAGAGGGAGGGAGTATAAATATACATATAGCTGATTCGCTTCCTTGCTGTTCAGTCATTCAGTGGTCTGCGACTCTTTGCGACCCTATGGACTGCAACTGTCCTTCCTTCACCAACTCCTGGAATTTTCTCAAACTCATGTCCATTGAGTCGGTGATGCTGTCCAACCATCTCATCCTCTGTCATCCCCTTCTCCTCCTGCCTCCTTCAGTCTTTCCCAATCGCTTCATTGTACTAACACAATATTGTAAAGCAACTACACCTGGATTTTAAAAAAAGAATAAATACAAAGAAAAATGTGGAGACTCTTCCATATTTCCAAATCATTCTGCCAACTAAGTTCAATCAGGCAACTCTTGGGATTTCCCTGGCAGTTCAGTGATTAAGATTCTGTGCTCCCAATGCAGCGGCCTTGGGTTCGATCACTGATCAGGGAATTAAGATCTCACACGCCTCGTTGCCAAAAAAAAAAAAAAAAAAAAATGTGGGGGCAAATCAGGCAGGCCTGTGCAGCTGGTTTCTTGATGTTGGTAAATAATACTTTCTCAGACTTTGCCAAGACAACCACAGGCTTATCTGCTCTTTTCATTAACCATTTTAACCCAAGCATCTCCCTAGATTATTAAACATTCTTTGTAGGGATGACTGGGCCAGGATTCACATATTCTCCTCTTTGAAAAAGGTGGTTGCTGCCACTGATTGTGGTTATAATCCACGCCATCGTGATGATGTGTGTGTTAGTGCTTCCCCCTCACTCTACCATCCTAGAGAGAGAGATTACCTAACGTGAAACCACTGGGCCAAACCTGAACCCTAATGCATGGTGGCTAATGTGGGAGCCATGGATGGTGGGAGGCCACCCCAACAGACAAGAAGCAGCGAAGACAGGAGTTAGGAGCATGGCTTCAGTGCCAGTCTGAGCACCTGAATCCCAGCTGTGCCACAGCTGTGTGATCTTAGGTGAGTTCCTAGGCTTCTCTGAGCCTTAGTCGCCATGGTAACAATGGAGTATCTACCTTGCAGTTCTGTGGGGACTGTTGTGTTAACCTGTTTAAGTGCTATTATCCCCTTCAACACCCTCTCCTTCTGATGTAAAACAGACTGAAAATTGAGGCTGCCTGCTCTGAGTCAGTAACATTTATTAAGCACCCACTGGATGCCTGGTGTGGTTCAAGCAGGTCCTCGAACTTGGGTAATGCCTGCTGCAAGGGGGTACCTGACTCCACGGTGGGGAGGGAATGCCTGCTCAGGTATAAACTCCCCGGAAGGTGGACAGGGGCAGGGCCTTGCAGGGCACAGGAAGGTTGAGAACTTTCTGGGCGGAAGGAACTCCCTGTGCAAGTATGCCGGGATGGAGAGCTGATCATAGAGCTGCCCAGTAGCCCCCAGGGAATGGGGACTTGCAGGGCTCTACCCAGGGCTCTGATGCCAAATCCAGGCTCTACCCTCTGTCCTTTGTCAGGAAAGGAAAACTGTGTAGCTACAGAATCCCTTCCTTTCCCTCCTTTTCTGTTTTCATAACCAACTCATTAAGGACGCCAGGCTGTCCGTACTGTCTGCTGCTTCTGGGGCAGGTGGGTCTTCTCTCTTGGGTAACCAACTGTCCCAAAACTCGGCGTCTTAAAACAACCATATCCGGAGGTCAGGAAGCAGCCTCCTTGGGTGGTCCTGACTCAGGGGCTCCCACAAGGTTGTGGTCAAGCTGTGGTCTGGGACCATGGTTTCTGAAGACTCAACGGGGACTGCCAACAGCTCACGTGGCTGTTGGCAGAAGCCTGTGTTCCTTGCCAGGAGGAGGAGGTGATGGAGAGAGCCATGGTCTCACAACATGCTCTCAGAAGTGCTGTTGCTCTGCCCTCCTCTGCTGGCCGCCAGACCTGCCCTGGTCCAGTCTGAGTGGGGCTGGGGACTTGAGGACCTGGAGGTGGGGCCATGGGGCCACCTTGGAGGCAGTCATAGCTGCTGTCGCGTGTCTGCCCATTTGTGAGTTTTGTTTTGTTTTGTTTTTCGGCCATACCACGCAGCTTGTGGGATCTTAGTTCCCCAGTGGAAGTGTGGAGTCCTAACCACTGGACCACAGGGAATTCCCTATGTGTTTATGTAGAAAGGTAACTAGCCAGCTTTATTGTTAAGATGCCTTAAGTCCACCTGAAACAGGTTGAGGCTTTTCTACTGGCATTCTTCCGGAATCCTTTCTTGGGACATTCTTCGGGCTCAGATGGCCTCAGCCTGTCCAGCGTTGACAAAGAATTTCCTTGGATTCCTTCTCCAGATTTATTTTTGCTGAAAATATTCATTGGCTCAAATAAATCCCTTTTTGTGACGCTCATGGATCTAGTCTGTCTTGATGATTCAGGCAAAGGAATAATCCAAAGTGTCCCCGCAGCCTTTGTCAGGCCCAAAGAGGGGTCAGCACTCACCAGCCCTTCCCCGGTCTGGAGTTCCCATATCCCTGGGAGGCATGGACCAGAGAGGCCTGGGCCAGGACTGCCACCTGGCAGGGGTCTCCGGAAGTCTATAGGTGTCCGCAGCTATGGGGGAATAAGCCAGCTGCCAAGGACCGCACTGGCTCTGATGTCAAAGCAAGGGGAGTGGCCCAGAGCCACAGCAAGGAGCATGTAGGAGAAGGGGGCCGGGCCTTCAGTGCCGGGGACCCCTGACATCAGACAGCCGGGGTCAGGAGATAATTTGTCTGTTCTCTGCCCCACGAGGCCCCTGTGGAAATCAAACAAGCGGTCTGGCCCATTCTTAAAGATAAATTAAATGCATCAATATAAAAAAACGTCAGGCAGCAACATGGAAGGGAGAGGGGTGGGGAGGTGGATGGAGCCGTGTGATTTATTGGCTCTTTAATAAGCATTTCTGGGGCTGTTCTGGCAGCCTCGCACCAACCACAGGGTGCCTGGGGGCCCCTTCACTGAGGTTGTGAACACAGCCAACACTCAGTCTTGGCATCTACTGGCCAGGCCAAGAGGCGTGTGTCCTTCCAGCTGGTGTCTGGAAACATCAAATACAACGCCACTGGGGAAGAGATGAGAAGGAGTAAGGGGTGGGCGCCCTTCCGTCCTGGGGGAGGTCTCACTGGCTACCCTGGGGCCAGGCCAAACTCTCCTGTGTGGTTACTCTTTGGGGCCTGAGCACAGCTCCTTCCTCCTCCTTCCTACTGTGGGCTTCCCCCAACCCCCATCCTTTCCCCTACCCCCGCATCCTACCAACACCAGCTACGACCACCCTGAAATGCTGAAATGTTTGCCAGTCTGGTAGGTGAAAAATGACACCTCCTGGCTGTTTGAATGTGCATGTCTAATTTTTGGAGGGTTGAAGCGTCTTTTCATTTGTTTGGGGCCTTTGTGGAATGTCTTTATCATAACTGTTGCCTATTTTCTATTGAAGTACTGCTGTTTCTCCTCTATGGTTAATAAAGACTCTCTGCTGTGTCGAGAATGTTATCGCTAATGTTTCTTCGCGTATGTTATACACAGTGGCCTGGCCTATTGCCACAGCTCTGGTGTGTAGCTGGGAGGAGGGTCAGCCTTGATCTGAAAGGTGGTCTGCAGATTTTTTGGATTTATATTCACTATTTTATTGTCAACAAATACTTAGAGAGGGCCTCCTGGGGGCCAGGCAGGATATAGCCGGAAACACAATGGCAGAAAGAACTCACACCCTAGTACCGGGAAACACTCTTAAAACAAGGAAACTGCTTTGCATTGGAGGCGGATGCTAGCTATAGAGAAGCAAAGCAGGAACTGGGACGGAGGGCACAGGGACTGGGGCGGAGGTGAAAATTTTAAGTAGGGGGTTAGAGAGCCCTCTGAGAAGACAACATTTGAACAAAGATTAAAAGGAGGAGATGGAGGGGCAAAGAGAGATGGACAGTGGGAAGGCCCCGGGGGTGAGTGCAGGTCTGGGTGAATTCCAGGAACTATAGGGAGAAGCTATCTGGAGTCTGGAGTTATGAGATGCTGGTGGATTCCGCAGGGAGTTCAGATGATCAGGGCAGCGGGTTCTCTCAGGGCTGAGTGAACAGCTGGAAACAGTGACTTACAGGGGTCTAAGGATGTTGAGGCAGATCACGCCCAGCGCTGGGTCCACAGGCCCTTGGGAGGACCTCCCGGTCTGTTCTGTTCTCCCTACTCTCTGGGAGTTGGGGTTTCTGATCCATACCCAGGAAGCTCTTGGGGAGCAAACACCCAGGCCAGGTGACAGGAAGGGTAGAGAGATGGCAGTGATGGATTTTACCGTCATATGTCCCTGCAGCTGGGGGGTGGGGGGCACTGTGCACAGGGGCGAGGTGCTGCCAGCCCGGTCTGTTCCCAGGAGGGAGTGGGAGACAGCACCTGCTCACCAGCCCTCTCATTCAGCCCCTTCTCCTTTCTGGAGGTGCTGCGGGCCTGGCCTGCCTCTTGGGGGCTGCTCTGGGGCCTCAATCTCGGTCATCTAGGGGTCGGTCACATGCGAGGGGCTGAGGCTTTCGATCCCTGCGGCCTTTGTGCAGAGCTCCGCCTCGGCCACCTGCGCTGGCCTGGGGCGGAAGCAGTAGCACCCTCCCTCGGTCGCGCTGAGCGATCCGGCCGGACGGGTAGGGAGGGGGCGGGGGTTCTCCAGGGGCCAGGCTCCCCAGGGAAGGGAAAAGATTCTGTCCAGGTAGAGCCCTGATCCCCCGAAGGCCCTTCAGAACCCGTGATATGTTATCTCCCCAGAAGAGGGGCGGGGTCGCGGCCGCCCTTGATTCTATTAGTTATTCCCCGAAGCAAAGATGACTTAATGAAAATTCTCCTGAAGCCTTTTCTTTTAACCTTGCCGCTCTGCTGCGGGGCAGGGGGAGGGGAGGGGATGGAGAAGGGCGGAGAAAAGGGAGGAAAGGGAGGAGGGGAGAAGGGAGAAAGGGCGGGAGGGGAGGGGAGGGAGGGGAAGCCCGACGCGGGGGTGGGGGAAGGCCAGCCTGAAGACGGGACGGGGGTGCTGGGACGCAATCGGCCACCGAGAGCCCTCGCCACTCCCAAGTGCGGCCTCCCCACGACCGCACGCAGGGCTGACAGGGACCCCCGCCACTGCGGCCTCGGGGGCCCAGAGGCTCCTTTGTCTACGGATAAAGGGACCCCTCTCGCAGCCAGATGTCGCCCACGGGCTCTGAGGGGGCCATCTCATAAATTCTGCGTCTCCCTTTTGTACTGAAGCGTTTATTCTCTTACAATAACGACAGTTCTGCGGCAATAGGGGCTTTCACCTCCCGATTCTAGTTGAAGGGACCGGGGGATGCGTGGGTTGCGGGGCCTCGGAGAGGGCAGGCGAGCACCGACTATCGGTCAGGGCAGCGGACTCTGCACGACTGGGGAGGGACGGCGCATCTGCAGGATCCCCTGCTCGCGCTCCCCGGGACTAAAGCCGGGAGGGAAAACTGGTTCGCACGCGGCACGAGAATCCTACCAGAACCCACGGGGTCACTGCGGCGAGCCCCGGAACGGCGGGGGCGGCGCCGCGTGCTTGGTTTAGCGCGCGTGCGTCCGCTGCAGCGCGCCTGCGTTAGGCGCCGGGAAACCGCCTCTGTGATTGGTCCGAGCGATTGTGCTCTTGGCCAATGGGTGCGCGGCTCCCGGATCGCCCAGCCGCAGGGGCTATGGCAGGAGGGCTAGGGTGTTGGGTCTGATGGGAGCCAGCTGTATGGTTACTGGGGTCTCTCTTTAACCTTCCTCTGCCGCCCTTCAGTAAGGGAAGTGAGCCCACGATTCTTGTTGACCCCCCCCCCCCGCCCCGCAAGTAATGGACCTGTGCACAGAATCGAAGTCGGCTCGACCTGAAGCCCCTGCCCCACCCGGTGCTGGCCGGGAGTTGCCCTGGGCCTTAGAAAGTTAGTAGACGAGACATTTCCAAAAACCAACAGTGTCACCACAGATTACCCGTGGTCTTTTCTAGGTGGTGGAATTGGAGATGAATACAAACTTTTTCTTCTCTGTAGCTTATACATTGTTTAATCTGCCAGGCTCCTCTGTCTATGAGATTTCCCAGGCAAGAATATTAGAGTAGATTGACATTTTCTTCTCCAGGGGAATCTTCCTGACCCAGGGATTGAACTGGCATCGGCAGGGGAATTCTTTACCACTGAGTCACCTGGGAAGCTGGCTTACAAATTAGTTTCAACAGATATGTTTTGTATTGAAAATATTACTTTAGGACTTTACTGGTGGCGCAGTGGATAAGAATCTACCTGTCAATGCAGGGGACATGGTTTTGATCCCTGGTCCGGGAAGAGTCCACATGCTGAGGAGCAAGTAAGCCCATGCACCACAACTACAGAGCCTGCATGCTACAACTAACTGAAGCCTACACACTCTAGGCCTGAGAGCCATAGCTATAGAGCCCTGTGCTGCAGCTACTGAAGCCCATGCCCCTAGCTAGAACTCATGCTCTGCAATAAGAAGTCACCACAATGAGAAGCCCATGCACCACAACTAGAGAGTAGTCCCCACTCTCCAGAACTAGATAAAGCCGGAGTGCAGCAATGAAGTGCAACCAAAGATAAATAATTTTAAAGAAGAAAATATTACTTTAAAAATTTCTTTTAATGATGATGAAAGGAACAAGTGCTGGTGAGATTGCAGAGGAATTTGAGCCTCATACAGTGCTGGTGCTGCTGCTGCTGCTAAGTCGCTTCAGCTGTGTCCGACTCTGTGCGACCCCATAGACGGCATCCCACCAGGCTCCCCCATCCCTGGGATTCTCTAGGCAAGAACACTGGAGTGGGTTGCCATTTCCTTCTCCAATGCATGAAAGTGAAATGTCAAAGTGAAGTCGCTCAGTCGTGTCTGCCTCTTAGCGACCCCATGGACTGCAGCCTACCAGGCTCCTCCATCCATGGGATTTTCCAGGCAAGAGTACTGGAGTGGGGTGCCATTGCTGGTGCAGCCTTACGTAAAACAATTTGTCCATCCTCAAAGAGCTAAAGATAGATTTCTTTTCACTTCTAGGTACACACTCCTCTTGAGCAGTGGCTCGAACAAACGAATACTTGTAAGTCAATGTATCTTGTAACATTATCACAGTAGGGAAAAGGTCCATCAACAAATGAATGGATATAATATGGTTTATCCATATAAAGGAATATTATTCAGCCATGAGAAGGAATGAAGTTCTGACACACACTGGAACATGGATGGACATTGAAGACATTATGCTGAGTGACATACTGAATAGTGAAGTGAAAGTCACTCAGTTGTGTTTGACTCCTTGCAACCCCATGGACTAGCCCACCAGGCTCCTCTGTCCCTGGAACTTCTCCAGGCAAGAATACTGGAGTGGGCAGCCATTCTCTTCTTCAGGGGATCTTCCAGAACAGGGATCGAACCTAGGTCTCCTGCATTGCAGGCAGATTCTTTACCATCTGAGCCATCAGGGAGAAGCACAAGTATTGTATAACTTCATTTACATGAAACACCTAACCTTGGCAAATTCAGAGAGACAGACAGTAGATTAGAGGTTATGAGATAGGGAAGAATGAAGAGTTATTGCTTAGTGGGTACAGAGTTTCTCTCTGGGATAATGCGAAAGCTCAGGAAATGGATAGTGGTGGTGGTTACTGAACACAGAATGTACTAAATGCCATTGACCTGTATGCTTGATAATGGTTTTAAAATGACAGATCTTGTTATATATATTTACCACAATTTAAAAAATTAATGATGCAACATCCCCAAACTATGGAATCGTACACTTTAAAGGGGCAAATTGTATGGAGTATGCGAGTCATATTCGAAACAGTATTTGCCTTCTCTTTGCTCTCAAAGTGCTCTGGGCCTGGGTGTGGCAGGATTTGAGTTTGGAGGTATTGATTACTCCTGGGGAGGTGGGGGTGGCTAATACCCCGATGCTTTACCTGGTGTGTGTGCTATTCTTCACCCCACCTGGTGAGCTATGAGGAGCAGAGTGCCTCACGGGGCAGCTCCCTTTTTGGTTCCCAAGTTATCTGAGATCCAATCAAGAATACGGGGCGCCGAGAGCGTCCCCAGGCTGGATCCCCTACAACCGATGCGCCCCACCCCCACCGCCACCCAACCCCGCCTGCTCTTCGGGTCCACAGGTCTGCCGTCGTCCCTGCTGCAGCCGCTGGAGGGCGCCCCAGCACCACTCCTGCCGGCCGCTGGCTTCCCCCGCCCTCCACCACTGAGCCCTCGGCGGCGAAGGAGGTTGATCTCCTGGTTCACGTCAGGACGGTAGAACCAAGGGTGGGAGCGGGCGGGCGGCGACTTCTCGCCTTGAGACTGCACTGCAGCTGGTGAGGTCCAGGGCGAAAATGAAGCAAAGGCTCAGTGGAGAAAGCAAACGCAGTTCCTTCCTCCCAGGACCCCGTGCCTGCCTGTTAACTGCTCCTCTGCGAGCAAACCTGCACTAATCCCACCTCCTGAGGGGCCGCCTGCCAGATGACCTGAACACTCGCTTTCCTTAAGACAACTAGATGGCCAAGACCTGGCATCCCTCTGGGGTCCCTGTGGCCCACACTCAACACCTCCATGCCTCAAAACTCGACCCATGAGGGAGGCCAGGGGTCTGAGTTTGGGGGTCCTCAGCAGGTGACATGCAAGCAAGAACCAAAACAAGGACTGCAGCCCTCTCCCGGCCCTCCTTGCGTCTCTTCCCCCGGCAGGACTTCTGGTTAGAGCAACCCCCGGGGATTCAGACTGGGTGCCAGTGGCCTCTCCAGGAAAGGACAGCATCCACAGTGAAATTATCACACTGGTGACCCTGTCCCAGGGCTGTGGCAGCTGCAAGGGTCTCCTCTTCATCTCCCAGTGAAATGACCCTGGTCCCAGGCTAACTTCTGGAAGTGGGACCCTCAGCCAGTTCCCGGGCCCAGACACTGGTCAGTGTCCTTTCTCAGCCTCTGCCCCATGGAGGTCTCCTGCTGACCGCTCTGTCCTCCGTGGAAGCTGCTGATGAGATGCTGTCTGCCCCAGGTGGCCCAGTAACAGTCATTTGACATCAAGGGACAGACGTGGTCTGGCTGTCCAGGGTGACAGTGACATCATCACCACCATGGCATCTGAAGAGCAGAGCAAAGGTACTTTGGAGAGAGCCTGTGCCAGGGTGGCAGCTGGGGGCGGGGGAGGGGAATCTTGGCCCAACTCACAGAAACCCTGTCACTACCCTGCAGCTGCAGCCTCAGGAGACACCACTGCCCCAGGACTCAGGACTTGGGGGAAGGGCATTTGAGAAGGTGGCCCTGCTGCCCTCGCTAGAGTCGGGGAACTGGATGCAGGGCTGGTAGTGGGACGCTCCGGCAGCTGCTCGGCCTCCCAAGCAGCGGCTAGCCCTGGGTCAGTTGGGTCACAGAGCAGCCGGCCCCTAAATCATTCTGGGCCTGCCCAAGCGGAGGCTTCCGCTCCAGGTGGATGACTGGTCCTCGCTATCACCTCCAAAGTCTGTTTCCTTTTCCCTCTGCTGGCTCCTCCAACCTCCCTAGGCATCCTCCTCTTTCTTGGGTGGAGCCTCCAGCTTCCGAAGGCCTCCATGTGAGTGTAACAAAATGCCACTGAAAGGAGCCTGCGGTGTTGAGGAGGTGCCCCCAAGGATCTGTAGGGCAGATGGCTGAGAAGCCCAGAAGGTCTGCATTCTGGATAGAGAAATGGGTCACCTCTTGTAACTTGCCCCAGCACCCCTTGCTGGCTTTTTCTCCAAGACCTTCCTTCTCTGTGGTTAGCATAGAGGGTCCCTGCCCCCAAACAGCCAGGAAGGGGGTATGTTCCACCTGCCTCTTCACCCTGAACCCTTGCTGGTGAGACGCTCCCACAGACAGGCTGTGTTGCCCCCTTGGCTCTGCTCCCCTCCTCCTTCCCATTCACTGGGCTCCCGGCCACCCTGATGGGGCCTGTTTAATTGATTCAATTTGTCCAACAGTAAAAACACTCCGCAGATGTCAGGCTCCCAGCACCCCACCCCCAGGGAACCAGCAGACACCTGCCAAGGCCCTGAGACTGGAAGTCCTTCCAGGGCCACTACAGCCAGGGTGCAGGGGAGGCCTCTGAACCCCATGATGCTTGCTGGGAGCTGTAGTGGTTGGCCCAACACACCAGAACCAAGGAGTCGCACACGATGGCTGAGGGACTCCTCCACTGATGGCATGTGGAGGCATTCTGAACACGGATCAGATTCCAGTCTATCTCAGGGAATTACATTACTCCTAGGTCTTGGACAGGTGATTTCGGAGGTGACTCCTGTGTTTGTCAAGCTGCTGTCCCTAAGCCACCATTAGGACTCCATCAGCAGTGGTTTGGGGGCTTTTCCAGGTCAATGGGGGTTGGAGTGGGTGCTGAGGAGTGCCTGGGGCTTGACTTCCTCCCTTGCAGGGGCCCTGTACCTCCTGTTGTCCTGGTGGTCCTCTTGGTTGACACCTCATGGAAGAAAAGGAGCTGAGACTCTTGGTTCTCAGTGGGTTGGGAAGAAGGGGCACAGGGGAACTCTGAGTGGGAGGGGAGTCTAGAGATTGGGAGCCCTGTGTCCATAGCCGGGCCAGTACTGCAGGCTGACTGCCTCCTGAGATTTGTATGTAGCCACCATCGCACTGGGAAATGTCTCCAGGCAGTTTCTGGGGGAAGGTGGTGGGCTGGGAGGGAAAGGGACTAGACCTGGACCCCTGACCCCCTAACCCAGCCCAGAGCCCTCTCCCTGCAAGGGCCTCTGGCTCCTGGGGCCACCACTTTCCACCCCAGAGGGAGGCCACTGTGAAGTGATGGAAGAAGGAGATGATTTAGGGAGAGTTTGCACAGCTGGCCAGGCTGAGGCAGGGGCTTTTGCCCCATCCCCCAACCATCCCCTCTGATTAGAAGAAGACTGTCACTCTGTCTCAGGTTAGCAACATCCGGACACTTGGTCTCCGACAAACTTTCCCTCTGGAAAAATCAAGAGACTTTCTATCACTCACTGGGTACATTTTAGAAAGAGCCTGAGCTCATTTTTTATGGGTTCTTCTTCTCCACAAGTCCTAGGAAACAGGGAGAAAGCAAGGGTAAGTGTACTGAGGGACAGAACTGAAAGCGCTTGCCCAAGGTCAGTCCCAGCACAGGCCGTGTTTCAGGCTGCGGGTTCTTTCTCCTGTGTGTGAGCATGTTGGGGGGAGGGTGGTTGGAAAGGGGACTGAAGGGGAGGCTGGCCCGGGAGCGGCCACTTAGTAGGGTCCGCGGCCGCAGCCTGCAGCTCCCCAGTGGCCCCAACCTGAGCTCTGGGATGGGGGTACGCGCAACGGTGGAACGCTGGCGGTACCGGACCCCCGAGGCGGGGCCCAGGAGGCGGGCTCGCGGTGCCGCGGAGGAAAGAACAAAAGGAGGCCCCGCCCCTCCCCGGCAGGCTCCCCGCAGCCAATTGGCGAGGCCACTGTCAACGACGCCCTCTGATTGGCTGCACGGAGACCAATCGGGCGCCGGGGCCGCGAGCCCGTGCGGCCCCACGTGGGGCGGCGTGCGCCGCTGTACTCCGGCCGCGGCGGGCTGAGTACTTATAGTTGGGTGTGCTAGGGAAACCGTACAGCGACTTGCGCTGTCTGAAGGACCCCCAACCCTGAGGACCCCCCCCACCGCCCCGAGGGTCCCCGAGTGCCCTTTGCACGCAAAACACTGTACCATCTTCTGGGTCATCTGCTGTGCAGGGTTAGGGTCGTGGTTGCTCCCGTTGCACACGTGGAGTGAAGTGACAGCTTCAAATCCACCTAGCCTGTTAGGGCGGAAGCCCCTGGAGACCAGGTTTTCTGACTCTGCTGCACGGGCCGCGGGTCCTCACCTTCCCTGGGGGCTTGAGCCACTCACTCACCGCTGTACTCTCCTGACCTCAGGGGACGAGGAAGGAAGGAGCGTGCCATCTGGGCTTGGCCATGAAGGCTGAAGCGGATTGGGTGGAAGGAAGGAAGAGGCAGTCTGCTGTTGGGTGGTAGAGGGGCTAGGCGGGATCAATTCATATATCGATTGAGTCAGTTATTGACACCTTCTACTATTATCCTCGGGACACGAACAGTGGTGGCCCCAGGGGAGGCTTGGAGGCTAGCCTCCCCCTAGTTTCCATTAGTCTCCCCTCCAAGCTACTCCAAGTGGAACATACAAGAATGTTCTTTATGGCCAATTGATGTGGTCTTACATTTTTATGGCACCCTCAGACAGAGTATTTGAGGAGAGTTGAATAAATGGAAAATGAATGAATTAAAGGAGAGATGGTGCTGCCCAGGGCCAGCAACAAAGGGGAGCTGTTACAACTTTGACCTGAAGGGTAGCTGTAGCCACAGGAGAGGCCCATCCTGTAGGAGCTCCGACCTTGGAGGGAGGGATACAGCGACTGGCCGGGAGAAGCCAGGTGATATATATACTGACCTCACTTTACTCCTGCCTGCGCCTCTCATCTGCCAGCTCCTTTTTGGCTGAATTCCAATTAACACGGCGCCCACAGGTCAGCCTTGGGCCACAAGGCAGGGCAGCTGGGGTAGGGAAATGGGGAGGTGTCCAGCACCTGTTGGGAAGTGTGAATAAAAGCATCTCAGAAACATTGCTGTTTTGTTTTGTAGGCAGTGACACAGGATGTAAGTGAAACCCTTGTGCACGCCTATGCTGAGGTTGTTGAGAAATGGGTGGGGCGGGGTTCGGCCTTCCTCTCTGGTGCAGAACCAGTCCAAGCCCTAGGAGTGGGAAGACAACATGCAAGCAGTGAGTCGAACACAGGGCAGAGCAGTGGGTGCAGAGCATGCTTGTCAGTGCGCGTGGGCCACACAGTTCAAGTGCCTCCTTCAGGAGGCCCTCCCTGATGCTCTTTTTTCATTAAGTGGCTGTCACAGGGCACCGCTGGGACCATAAGTCCCAGGGTCAGGGACTGGTCTTGCTCACTGTTGTCTCTTCACGTGCCTGCCTCATCCACAGTGCTCAGCACATACTAGAGGGTGGAAGGACCTTTGCATTTTGTCTTGGCATGGTCTGACAGGCTTTGCTCTGAGACAAGGAGTGTTTACACACTTTTCAGGGGGCCTTTCTCTGCCTGGCCAGGTCTCAGTCCCAGGAGGCTCCAAGGAGGGAAGGATGTGTTCCAGGTGTGAAGTTCGTGGTCCAACAAGTTCAGGATGAGGCAGCCTGAGCCAAGGACCCCTGAAAAGTTTGGGGAGGGGAGATGGAAGGAGATGGTGCTTTAGGTGGCTTGGAAGGACAGGTAGGCATTGGAGCACTGGAGAAGGTGAAGAAAGGCAAAGGGCACAGAGGTGAAACCTCAAGATCCAAGGAGGTGGTTCTGGGAAGTCTGGCTGTGTGTGCACCCCACTACATGGGAGTCAGGGGGCCTGGGCCAAGTACCCCGCCTCAGTTCCCCACCTGTCATATGGAGGTAATAACAGGATTATCGGGCAGGTTGAAAGAGACTGTATGTGATGTGCTTAGCACAGTCTTGCACGTGGTAATTATGGGTTCAATAAATACACGTGAGCTGTCATAAGCATTCGTTGTAGTCAAGGAGGTGGCACTGGGTTTGGCGGGATTTGGGGAGCCTGTCTGGGGGCCGTGGGGGTTGTAGAGTGAAGGTGGCCCACAGGGCAGCAAGGTGGCCGCGCATTCTTCCATCACGTGTGGTAGGTGTCACTCATCCATCAACCACTCCTTCCTGTGGAGCCCAAGGTGGCCTCAGAATCCTCAGCACATTCTCTAGGCAACCCTCTAATCTATTGCAGCTGGCACATAAGATGACCAATTTGCCATCCCTGACTCGGCTGAGATCAGAAGTTGGGATGTGATGGCCTGAAATCAGGAGTGCCAGTTTCAGACCTGGATCCTCCTTCCAGAGAGGGAGGAAGGAAGGAAGCCGGGGCAGGTGGACGGAATGCTACTCGGGTTGGGAGGGTGAGTCCTTAAGAGCACCTTCTGGCTTGCAGGGCGGGGATGTGCAGGTGCCCTTAGGGCTTTCAGAACAGTCCTGACTGAAGGCCAAGGAGGCCAGGGTGGTGGTGCCTGTCAAGGTCAACGAGAGAGATTGAATCAGAAGGAGTGTGAGAGCACAGAAGCACATGGCTGTAGGGAGTGTGGGGTTTGGCCGGGGAATTAGCAGAGCCCAGAGGGCAGGAGGCCAGTGAGTCCTGAACAGAAATGGGGAGAGAAGAGGAGCAACAAGAGTCGGTCTGGGGTTTCAGTGACAAGACTTTCCTGTGAACCTATGTTCTGTGTTCCTGGACCACTCCTCCTTGTTTTAAAAGTTCACCTATGGACTTCCCTGTTGAGCCAATGGTTAAGACTCCATGCTTCCACTGCAGGTGCCACAGGTCTGATCTCTGGTTGGGGAAGTTGTGCATGCTGAGTGATGCAGCCAAAAAGAAAAAAAAAAAAAAATCATCTAGAAATCCCGAGGCAGATCACCAAGCTCAGTTTTAAAGGTGGATGGAGTTTCCATTTGTGTTCACCATGCAGCCACCATCCCACCCAGATAACTGCCCCTTCAGTGTCTCCCCAGTGCCACCTCTCATCCCAGACCCAGAAATGTCTCCCTAGAGATTACTTTTGCCTGATCTTTATGTTCCTATTAATGGAGCCACACCACCTGTCCTGAGGCTGTCCTCTTTCCTTAACATAAGCTGTGTGATTCCTCCTTTGCTGTACATGGCTGAGCTGTGTTCTTTAGCATCTTCCAGTTTATTCTGTTGTATGGGCATGCCAGTTTATTCATCCAGTGTCCTGTTAATGGATGTGCAAGTTATCTCCAAAATTTAGAGTGCCACTAAATTCTAGTGCAGGTCTTCTGAGTCTGTGCCTGGCAGTGGGGCTGCTGAAGAGGCAGTGTTAGCTTTAGCAGATACCCCTAGTTCTCCAAATGGCAATCCAGACTGCTTTTCTTATTGCCAGTGTCATGAGTTCTGGTGGCTCCATGCCTGTGTCAGCATTTGAGATTGTCTGTCTTTTACTGTTAGCCACTGGGGGTTGGAGGAACACATCTCACCTCCTAGTCTTCCTAATGCCCTTGTGAATAGGATGCTTACCTGGGTGGGGGTGGTGTTATCCCCCATTTATGGGACAAGAGTGGGGGGAGGGTCTGAGAAGTGAAGACGCATGGTCAGCAAGCCCTGGAGCTGCTTCTGGAGTTCTAGAGTCAATTCTTTCCTCACGTCTGAAGCCAGAACTCAGAAACTGAAATGTGGTGATGTGGATAGCTGGAAGACTCTGGGCTTTGGAGGTCAAGACTGGTGCAGAGCAAGGAGAGCTATGGAAGGGACTCTGAGCATTGGAGGAGGGTGGGGAGCAGGAGGGGCTGTGGAGCCGAGGAGGAGGATTGAGTGGTGTCAGCAGGGCCAGCACCCAACTGGTGCACACCTGAGCCCAGGCCCTGAGCTGGTGCAGGGACATAATGGTAAACCCACACAGGCAGGGACCCTGCCCTCACATTAATGACAGTCCTGGGAAGCAGGCAATCAAGGAAATCCACAATAAATACATAATTATAGACTGTGATATGTGCTTTGTGTTGTGAGAGGGCCTGACCTGGCAATGACATCAGGACTGAGAACAAACCACATTAGAGATCGCATTGCCCCAGGGACTCTTAAAAGAGGTGTCCCAGCAGAATGGCAGGAGGTGGAAGTGGAAGTCCTCAACACCGACAGACAAGCAGCAAGGAAATGAGAGCCTGAGAGACTGGGGGTGGACTGAGCAAGATCTAACACTCAGTGAGGATTAATGTCCACAGACACTCCAAAATAACAGTGACTTAAACAAGAGAAACATTTCATAAAAAGCCTCCAGAGACTCCACAGTCATCAGGAACCCAGGCTCCTTCTCCTTCTGTCTTGTTGCTCTACTGTTCTCAAATATGGAATCTTCCTCATGATCCGAGATGGCTGCTCAAGCACCAGCCATCACGTACATTCTAACAAGCAGGAGAGAAGGGACAAAGAAGAGCACAGCCCCTGTGTTAAAGACACTTCCCATTGCACGTGATGTTGCTGTTCACACTCATTGGCCAGAACTTGCAATAGCTGCAAGGGAAGCTGGGAAATGTGATCTTAACTCTGGATAGACAGGTGCCCAGTTATAAGTTGTGGTTCTATTACTGAGGAAAAAGGGGAAGACATATTCGGGCAACACAGTCTCTGCCCCTGCTGGTAACTGGAAACGAAGAGATGATGCTGAAGGCAAAAAATGACCTTTTGTCTCTGTCCCTCTCTGCAGATAGTGCCATTGCTTAGGCCCAGCAGCTCAGAGGCCATGGGGTACACAGAACATGCTGGAGTCTCTACCAATGAACTCTCCTCACATTTCATCTTATTTTCACAGACAGGGAACATAGGTCTCAGAGAGGCAAGTGGCTTATCCAAGGACCTGTAGTTGGGAGATAGGCCGAGTGAAGCAGACCCTGCTAAGAACTTTCTAGATTTCTACCATCTGGTGAAGGAAGCTCAAGACCATGAAGCCCCCATCACTCCCTTCCTTGAAATGCCCAGGGCTGTCTCCGTACTTGTTAAGCAGGACACAGGAGCAGCCATAACCACCCTCCCTCCAGACCCCATCTCTCAGGGGATAGGAGGCAAGGCAGGACTGGAGGCAAGTGGCCAAGCTCTGGATGATCAGTGTACTCTTGGTGCTGGACAGGAACACAGGCAGAAAGGAGAGGACCTGAGAGCTGGCCCTCTTAGTCCCAGCAACCCCCTGCCCACCCAACCCTGACATCAGCCCCTCATCTGGGCTAGACAGCAGTGTTTCCTGCCCTTCCCCCTGCCCCAAGCCAGAACTAGGTTTTCAGCAGGAGCAGGCTCCAGTGGCTTTCCGTGCCTTCAGGGTTTGCTTGGCCTCTTCAGTGTGTACCCTTCCTTTCCCATGATAAAAAGCTGCTGGATACACCTTTTTATGGCCAGGTGGGCTGGGGAGCACCCAGTTTGTGTTGGGAGCACCAGTTGGGTTTCAAGTTCAACCCATCATCCCACAGTAGCAAATAAATATAGGATGTTGGGTTAAATTTATCATTTTATTTTATTATATCCCACATGGCATGTGGATCTTAGTTTGCTGACCAGAGATTGAACTCTCCCCCCTTGCAGAGAAAGCATGGAGTCTTAACCACTGGATTGCCAGGGAAGTCCGAGGATATTGGGTTAAATTGAAATCTCAGACACTGAATAATTTTTAGTATATCCCTATTACCATGGACCATACTTATACTAAACATTATTTGTTGTTTATCTGAAAGTCTAATTAAACTGGGCATCCCGTATGCTATCTGGTGACCCAGTCCAGTCAGAGGTTGGTCCTGCTGGGGTCCAGTACAGGCCAGGAGATACAGGATTCATCTGCACCTGCAGCTCATGCATCCCACCTGGCTTTTAAAGTAAGGCTATGCTCCTATCTCCAGCTCTCCTGAGAATCCCAGGAGCAGGCCCTGATTGGCTCAGCTTGGGTCACATGCACACTCCAAAACCAATCACTGTGGGAGAGGTACTCTGATTGGCTAGGCTGAGGTTACATGACTAGAGTAAGGCCTGGCTGCCAGTATGGCTTCTTCCCACTGTGGCTGTCCCTGGTGCGGTCATCTTGGTCATGGACTCTAGGGGAGGCTCTTTCTGCTGGGTCAGGGCCTTCTGGACCACTGGGACATTGGCCTTGGGCAGGCTTCAAGGGCTTTGGCATTTCCATTTTGGCCAAAGGAGGGAGGCCTTAGGAGGGAGTCCTGCAGGGCTGGGGTGGTGTGGTTTCCCTGCTGATCCCACGGAAATTTTGATGGCCTGAGCAGAGGCTGCCCCGGCGCTGTCTTGTCCTTGGGCTCGTGTCCCTTTCCAGCAGAGTCCCTCCACACCCGCTTCCAGCCTGTGTCCTTCGGAACTCCAAGAAGGGAGCCACTGCAGGGACCTCGGGGAACCCCAGGCCTGGGGTGTTTTGCCCAGGATCAGAGGGGTCGGCAGAAGGTCCGGTAGAGAAAAATATAATTACCCTGTCAGTGCGGAGTCTCCTGACACTCCCCCTGCTCACCGCTGGCCCCTGAGTCTGTTTCTTATAAGTGAAAACAGATTTCCTGACAAGGGGCAAGATCTTTAACTTGTTCAAAACCTCCCAAATAAAAAGAGTGGTTTTAACTTTCCCCTCTCAGCAAACCAAATCGTTGAGGAGGCCTCTGGACCATTCCATCACTGTGGGAAGGGCTGGGGAGCCTGAGGCTCCCGACTGCTGGGAACCTTGGGGCAGAGGGGCTGTGGGAGGCCTCACATTTAGCTCACCCCACCGGCATCTGGAGCGGTTTTTCTCAGTGGAGCCCCAGTCCCCACTCCTAGGCTCAGAAAGAGTAGAGTTCCTACTGGCCTCAGGGCCAGTCTGCCCTAGGGCTAAGAATTCAGGTCTTGAGTTGTTCTCCGCATTGCTGTTTTTCAAGGTGAGGCCAGGGGAAGATGGTTCCTACCCAGCAAAGCCCTAGTTCAGCCTTCCTCTGAAAGCTTCTTCAGCTGAAACGTTTTTCTTCAGATTAAACCAGTTAAAGGAAGCAGCTGTGGATGCCCCTAGAAGTGCTTCTGCCAGGGGCTGGGTTTCCTGGGAGAGGAGCTCCCCTCCCTCCCACTGGGTCCTTGACCTGGATTTCTCAGCCTGCAGCTGCTTTGTGCTCCCTGCCTGGCGCCCTGTGCACAGCTTCTGGGTTTGCTGGATGCTGTGGTTTCTGGGCCAGCCTTCTTCCTGGCTGGGCTCAGGCTCTCAGAGGGCGGGCACTTTGTGTCATCCCCGCCATGCTGCATCGTGGTACCTGGCAGAGGGCCCAGCACACAGTAGGTCTTCAGCACATACTTGCTGAAATAGTAGACGGATGGTTGGGTGAGCAGACAGATGGAAACAAGTTGTGTTCCTGCCAGGAGCAGATCACATCTGCGGGAGGTGAGAAAAGATGTAGGCCGTGTCCTTCTCTGATGGGCAGGATGGCGGATTCTAGGATGTTTGGGAAGGGTGGGAGGCATTGCCTCCTTCCCCGCCAGCCCTGGGTGTCACCAGGGGCCCCTGTCCTTCTCCATCGAGGGAGACAGAACTGGTGAAGGTTTTCCCTGAGCAATGGGTGTTGGCCCGGCAAGCCTGGGGTGCTGGGTCAGTCTTGTTTGTTCTCTGAAGACGGATGCAGTCTGCCTCGGGAGCCCCACAGAGTCAGGCTGGAAACGCTCATTCAAGTAGGCCCCACTGACCCTGAGGTTGGGGTGGCTTGAGATAGAGAGCGCCTGTAAGCTCAGTCTAAGCAGTGGAAGGGGGCAAAGGACACTGTCAGGGGAACTCGGAGCCTAAGAAAATAAAAGCTTTTCCAAGCTTGAACCTAAGAAAAGCTTTTCCAAGCTCTGCATGGCGTCAGGTGCCCACAGCTGTGTGGTGAGCTTGTTCCAAGCCCTTCTCTGGGCCCTGAGCGGCTCACTCTCCGTCAGCAAAGTGACAGAACAGTTCTTTGGCTGCTCTTTCTGCTTCTGGATGCTGGGGAGGGCCTTGTCCTCAGCGCTGGAGATTTGAGTAGGCTGAATAGAAGTTGAAATGTGTCTGAACTTCAGAATTGATGGAGATGCCCGGAGAGCGCTGGCTCCGGATTCCATCCCTTCAATGTAGCACGACACACAGAGGGGCAGTTTGGAGGCCAGCCTATCCTCTTTATGCCCGAGTTGGGCCCTCCCAGGTCTCTTGAGGGTGTGAAGTGGGGATGGGAGCCTCTGAGGAGGAGGCGTCAAGATAGCAGAATGTGCAGTCATGGAGCCGCAGCCTGCCCACCCGAGATGGTTCGGTCTCCGGCCTTGATCCCCGTGTTTTGCAGAGGCCTCTCGCCGTGCTGACCAGGCTGGCTAGGTGTGGCCGACTCTTCTGTGCCTTGAGTAACTGACTTCCATTCCCACCAGAGCTGGTCTGGGCTCCTGGTGAGGCGGGTGAAGGGAAGGGGCCCCAGCACTGTCCGTCAGGGCCCACATCACCCTATCCGGCATCCCATCGCCAGTTCCGGCACCCTATCCGGCATCCCATTGCCAGTTCCCATGGGCTGGACCCCAGCAGGCCTGGTGGAGACTCTCCTGGGGGCCTGGGCCAGCCTCCAGAGGACACAGAGCTTGACGAATGAGCCGCACTCCTGACAGGCTGAGTTCTGGGAGCTGGGGCCTGGGGAAGGGGCAGCCACCAGGGGGAAGAGGGGTGGAAAGGAAGGAGGAACATTGCCACCCCGCCCCAGGACACTGCTCAGAACACCTCCTCTGCTCACCCCAGTTCTCTTCCTCAGTTCCTCTTTGTCCTAGAGCACTGGCCCCAGCAGCTCCATGCTCCTCCCATCCTCAGGGCTGGGCCAGGGGCTGTGTGGGGCCCCTAGGGCTCCAGGCTAGTTTGGAGGGAGAGAGGTGTGGCTTTGGGGGTCCGCCTGGGGCAGCAGGGGGATACACACTTGACACCTAGGTGGCCCCGTGAATATTTATTGGGGAAGGGCAGGTAGCACCCCTAGCGTACCCAGAGGGAAGCCTCATCAATTCCCAGCGGAGCCACTGGGCAGGCCGGAGGCCCTTGAGTGGAGAAGCTGGGGCGGCTTCCTAGGTACTGAGGTGTCTCCAGGCAGGGGAGAGCGAGGCCCCTGAGGTAGACAGGGGCGTGGAATCCAGCTCCACCATGTCCAGCTCGGGCCTGTGCGTGTCCCCACATTCGGAGCCCTTTCACGTGAAGAGCTCAGCCTAGGGCTCTGTTGGTCAGTCCCTTCCTACCTGGGCAGTGGCGTGTGGCCCATGGAAAAGACCCTGGCCCACCTGTGGGTCCAGGCATCCCCCGCTACCTCCCACCAACCTCCCCCGATCTCCTCAGTTGGCAAGAGTCGGGGACCCCGTTTCACAGACAAGGACTCTGCAGTTCAGGGCTGCGCTCCCACTGGCCACCCCGCCTGGCCCACCTCCACTCATCCTTCTCTCCGGAGGCCTGAGGCACTCTGACCCCAGGGGCGCTGGGTGGGGGCTTGCCTTGATGATCCCCAGCCTGTCTGCCTGCCTGGAGCTTGTGCACCAGCAGCCCTGTTCCTGTCACCATCCTGGGTCTCAGCAGGTGGCCTGACTTTCAGAGCAGAAATGTCTTGGGAGGGGTGCTGGCTTGTCACGGGGAGTGCTGGGGAAGGGGAAGGCGTGGCAGCAGAGGGTGGGTGGCAGGATGGGTGGAGGTCGAGACCCCAGCTTCTCTCTGGGAGGCAAGGGAGCCCTAAGGGTCACCCTTCTTGGTGCCGCCTTGGCCCACTTCCTCACCCAGGGGCCCCAGAGGTGGGTCTCTCCACGCCTGGCAGGGCCTCTCGAAGCTGCACAGACTCAGGAGGCCGCTGAGAGCCCAACGGGCCACTGGCCTTTGGCCGGCTGAGTGCCTGGGTGACCCCTCGATAGCTAGGCTGCAGAGCCGAGCTTCCCTGTCCCTGGCCTGGGTCTGCTCCCCACCCAGCCCCCAGCCACCTCGCCCCAGCCGGGCAAGAACAATTAAAGCCCCTGTCCCCAATTGGTTTGTGGTATTAAAAACGAATTGCGATCAGCCGGGTTGTCATTTCTACCTGATAAAACATCACTTTTATTGATCTCACTCACCCAATGCCATCACTTATCTTGCTTCAGCATTTCACATAATGGCTCATTTGTCTTGATCCAAGTGCAGTCTCGCATGTTAACCCTTGGGGCTCTGTGGCCTCTCATGTGCCCCCGCCCCCAGCCCCCGTCCCTTGCCAGGCCCTGTTCTGGAGGGCAGGAGGTTCTAGAAGGCAAGAGCCGCATGGAGTTAAGGCAGGAAGAGGGAGGGGTTGGGGGAGGGGAGGAGAAAGTAGGGCTGCTGGGGACGGATCCTCGGAGGCTCACCTGGTCCGGCTGTGGTCCTCCCCTGTGTTGCCGTGGTCCCCTGCCTCCCGGCTCTCTCCCACCTGCCCACGTTCCTGTGCCCACTGGCATGCCTCCCAGTTTCCTGGTCTTCAGGGCCCCCTCACTCTCTAACCCAAACCTGAACTCCTGTCCCCACCCCAGTCCCTTAGAGTCTTTCTCTGGGTGCTGGTATCTCCCCAAGGTGCTGGTTGAGTCTGACTGTGGGGTCACAGAGTGGGGGATCTCAATCTGATTCTGGACTCCGCCTGGAGACTTCTGTGTGTCCCATTATCCAGCAGAGAGTGTAGACCCGTCCTGCACTCAGGCTCCGGCCCTGGCCACAATCCAGCTATTGCTTCTGCCCTTCTGTACCTCCTGGCCACCAGCCAGCCATGTTCCTCATCTCCCTGTTGCCTGCCATGGTCCTGCCTGGACTCTGCCCCAGCACATAACCAAACGCACTTTCAGGCTCACAGGGGTCTCTGCCTGCTTCCCCCAGTCCCCACTTCCCCCGACTCTGGAGGGTCTCTGAGCCAGAAACCGTGGTCAGCTAGCACTCCCCTGCTCAGACCCCTTCTGCCGCTCATCCTAGTCCCTGAGGCCTCCTCTGGGCTTGCCCTCTCTCCCCCTGCTGCAGCCCTTGGAATTGGGCTTCCCTCCTGAGCAGCTGGAGACCTGCGCAGAGTGGGGGCTGCTGACTCATGTACTCGGTGAATCTAAGGGCTAGGTTGTCTGCCTTCAGGCATGGCTCAACCTGGGAGCTCGGACTGATTGTCCCAACTTCTTGCGGCCCCAGGCCTCCTTCTCAGGAGCCCCATTTTCATCACCTTCCTTGATGGGCTTGGGCTAGCCCAAGGGAAGAACTTGTCAGGCCTCACCTGTCACACTTGGCTGGTCACATGGCCTTGGGCTTTCTGCACCCCAGGGAGGGGTCTGCTCTCTCTGACTGAATCATCTAGTGGAGGAAATGAGAAAGGGGAACAGGGCATGGTCAGGGCTGGCCTAGGGCAGTCCCAGAGTGGATGGGCTGGCAGCATGTGTGTGCCCCTGTGCAAATGGCCCGCAGCTCCTGACACCCCTGGGGTCAGAGCCCCACTACCCACACTGCCCTGACCTGAGCTCCCCTCATCAGGGTCCCAGTTTCAGCTGAAGGGATCCTCCCCAGGAGGTCTTTAGAGGTGGAGAGAAAACAGTGCCCCCCTAGCTAGGGTTCCTGGGGGCCCCTCAGGGCTGCAGCCTCACTGAGCGGAGCTCTCTGGAGGGGGGGCTCACATTGAGATGTTCCCCTGCCCAATATCCCCCAGGCCCTGATGCGGACCAAGCATCCACTGAACAATCAGGACTGCTGTTTGAGTGTGACTCCTGCATAGCTGAAAATATTTGTCAAATGAGTAAATCCATGCCTTCCGTGAGGAGTGTCTGCTGTCCGGCCTGCCCAGACCCCTCCCCTCCACTTTGGGGACCACCTTTTCTCCCATGCCTGTACCTTCCCCTCCTCCCTTCCAGGGGCACCCGGCCTGGCCACATGTTCAGGCTGGACATCTGACCCACCTTGGGAGAGATCTATCAAGAGAGGGACCCTTGTCCTGGCAGGGGTGAAGGGGGGGCGGCATCTCAAAGCCAAGGCCACTCCAAAGCCATTTTGGTTGCATGTGCCTCTCAAAGGCCCAGCCCCCCCCCAATTCTGGCTCTGCCAGGCTGCTGCACGGTAGGCCCTGCCGTTGCCCCAGTCCCTTGTCTGCTGAGACCCCAGCCTCGGGGGCCTCTAGGGAGTCCCCTTGGAACACACACATTGGACATTGGGGTGCAGTTAGGATTCTGGACCACTGAAAACCTGTACAATAGTTTATATATTTATTCTTAAGCAAGTTATCAATAAAAAATTTAATACTAAAATGCCTTTACATAGAGTTTGCTGTTCATAAAACCTTTGCATTTTTTTTGTTTGTTTGTTTTTAGTGTTTACATTGAAAAAAAAAAATCAACCATCCTCTTAGTTTACACATTTACATGAGTCGTGCTTTTGCCAGCTTTAACCATGGTGGGGGGCCGCGCTGTCCGCGCACACACGGACAGAGGGGATGGGAAGAGAAAAGCAAAGGACTGAAGTCCACACAGATGAGGGAGAAGAACCAACGGGAGGGCGGGAGGGCGGGAGGGCCAGGAAAAGGCTGCCTGTTTTGTCCCTTCCTGCCTTGCAGACTGGGGTTGGAAGTAGCCTCAGGTTCTAGCTTCCACGGCTGGGCCTTCCCCACATGCGCCTTGGCAACTGGCCGTGTCCTCTCCACGGCATCTTTCCACTTCCCCAGCTGCCAGCAGGACCTTGGCCGCCGTCTCCAGGACGACCACCAGAAATGAAAATATTGCACTCGAGCCGAGACAAAGGGGAGAGTTGGGGTGGGAGAGGAAAGCTGGGGTGCAGGGGAACCCCTCCCTGTCCCTGTACTTTCCTTGGAGCTTCCAGGGAGGGGGAGGGGCCCTCCGGGTGGGCGGGGGTGATTTCCTGGTTGGAAAGAAAAGGGGGCCCAGGCAGCCCGACTTATTTTCCAGGTGCCTGGTGTGGGTCTGTGGGTCACACAAGAGCCCGTGCGAAGGAGCAGTGGCTAACTTGGGGGGCCTTCCTGGGGCTCTCAGTGAGGCCAGGGGACCCTCAGTGTGACGTGGGAGCATGAAGAACTCAGTGAGTTTTTCTGGCGGGGAGGGAAAGGGCTGCTGGGTCACGGGCCTGGCTTGCTCTGCCTGTCCCTCTTGGCCTCAGGAGACGTGAAAGGATGACGTGTTCTCCAGGGTTACCGGGGTGGTGCTGAGGGTCTGGGACACCCATGCGGCACAACAGTAGTTATAGCACTGGACAGAGCAGAGCTCCCTGTACCCGAGGCTGGGGTGTGGGCAGGAGGAACGCTGCTCTGGGCCCCAAGCACTAGCCTGCCAGGCCATCAGCCCTTCCAAATGGCTGCAGAAAGGGCCTGCAAACCTTCACGTGAGCTGGGGAAGGCCAGTTCCTTTCCTGCTCAGAGTGGAGGCTGGGCAAGCTGATCATTGAAACGGAAATCGGAAATAACTTGGGATATTCAGGAAATCAAAACATCACCCTTTCGTATTGATAGTTTAAAACATTTGTTCACTTTTGCTTTGTTTTAAACAGAGGTAAGATACATATGGCTGCAGTCACACTCTCGGGCCAGGGAGCCTGCTCCTGGCTTCCCTTCTACCCGCCGAGGGACCCTCATCATAACCTCCCCCAATACTTTTTTCCCAGGAGATGAATTAAAAGGAAATAAATTCGAGTGTGACTTCCATCTTAGTCCCCCCAAGAGGTCAGCAGGTATAATCTAGGGTTCTGTCTGATCCCTCCTGTGGCCTCTGGCCCTTTGGGCCACATCCCAGCTGCCTCTGTCGTCACAGACGCCCCAGTTGGAACTCAGCTAGGCTGAGGAAAACAGTGCATTTTCAAAGAAAACCCCCCAGAACAAAATCTCTACACACACACATACACAGACACACGCACACACTCACCCACACACACCCTTGTCACGCGTGTGGGGAAAAAAAAAATCCTTTTCCACTTTTTTTCCATAAAACTTCCCCGCAAGGAATACAATATTTACACAGAGAAATAAATAGACAACACACCTGATTTCTGCTTTCCCTGGTGGGAGACAGTCGGAGGTACTAGGGAAAATATGGCTTGGATTCTAATCTCTTGTGAACTGCCGATGCGGGAAAACAGAGAGGGCCGGCGGGTCCCAGATGGGGGCACAGCTGACCCTCTGCAGCAGACGGATGGGACTGGGTTCCGACACCTAAAAGCTCTCTTGCTTTCCAGGGAAAATAATAATAATAAAAAAAGCCTGGATCTTGCCTTGGTGGGTTTGCATATTTGCTCAGACTTGCCCCTCCGAGGTGTGGGCCAGCCTCCGACTCAGAGGCGTGGGGCTGTGTCCTCTCGTGCCTGTGGCTCGCACACCGGGCACCGCTGGGCGGGTGGGTCACCTGCGGACGTTGGCGCAGAGTCAGCACAGAATGGGCACGCCGTCGGCCGTCACCAGGCGCCCCGTGGTGGGGTCGTAGGTGCCCGCCAGGTAGTAGAGGTCCCGTCGGTCCTGGTACTTGCGGCTCCGTGTCATCTGCTCATACTGCTCGCGCCCTACGACCTGGCACTTGTGGGAGATGGTCTGCACGTCGTTCTCGTCCTCATGGCAGGACTGGTACAGCGCGTTCTGCCAGGGAGCGGGGCGAGGAGCGCCTGGGGTCAGGTCTGGCCTGGGACAGCACACCCCACCCAACCCCGGGACCCTCAGTTCTGGATAAGACTGTAACTGTGTGGCAGGGGAGCCAGCGCCTGGAGCCCCAGCAGGCAGGCAGAGTGGGAGAAACACTTTTTTCTGCACCATCTGCAAACACGGATCTCAGGGAAGACAGGACAGTGTGTTGGGGGTGTTTAGGGTCTTAGGTCGATTTGGGCAGGCAGGGACCAGAGCGCCTGCTGTAGGGGGCGCTACTGAGGGTGGGACCTGCTTGGTGCTACGTGCTGCCGTGGGTCACAGCCCCCGACGAGGTGAAACTGTCACCCCCTCCACCAGGAGTCAGTCATAGAAGCAGTTGGGGAGGGATCCAGGTGGCCTGGCTCTGCGCCTGAGCCCTCAGCCATGTTACTCCCTGTGGGGCCCGTGTGACCCTTGGCAACTCGAGGTGTGGGGACAGGGAGGGGGGATGTTCATTCCCCTTCTTCCCACTGGTGCTATTGCCAGGATACCTCTTCCCAAGGCCCCCCACTCTGAGCCTGCCCAGACCCCTGGGATCCCTGCCCCCCACCAGGCGGCCCCACCTTCCCGTCGCTCTGCCGCTTCCCCAGTTTGGTCTCCTCTGGATGGTAGAACCACTTGACCTTGACCACCATGTTGCTGCCCCACGACTCCCACATGCTCTCGATGCGGCCGATGTAGGGCAGGTTGGGCCGCCCGGCCGACAGGAAGACCGCGCAGTCCCCGATGCGAAGCGTCTCCTTGCCCCGGACGATAGCCTTGTAGAACAGCTTCCTGGCCTTCCCCTTCATGCCACGCCTCTGCAGGAGACAGCCAGGGGCACAGGGTGGGCAAGGGACACAGGGCAGAATGACAGAGAGACAGCGTGCAGGAGAGACAGATGGCATGTCTTGAGGGCGCTTGCACGGGCCAGGCCCACCTACCTGCGTGGGGTTCCCCGACCACTTCCAGAGCTGCCGGGCGGGCAGGAAGGCTGAGATCTTTGGCCGGTTTTCCACGGAGGGCAGCCGCTGCCTCCGGGACAGCTCTTTGGCTTTGGAGAAGCTCAGGGCCTCCTTGCGCTTGAGCCGGGGTCTGCTGCCGCTGGGGCCTGCGCCTGCTCCCCCACCAGCCACAGCAGCCCTGGACAGGAAGCAGCGCTGGGCATGCGGGTGAGGGCCGCCCCCCTTGGAGCGCAGGGCTTCGGGCTGGGCCAGGAGGGCGGGCACTGGGTGGGTGAGGCATGTCTGCAGCAGCAGGGCGGGGTCCTCCTCGTCCGAGGTGTAGGAAGAGCCCTCGTCGTCCGAGGAGCAGAGGCTGGAGGTGGACAGGGAGCCCGAGGAGGAGGAGGTGGACGAACCCGAGGACGAGGAGGACATGGACAGGCGGGCGAGGAAGCGGGAGGGCACGCCGGGTGCCAGGCCAGGCCCGTCCTCCTCCTCGTCTGAGTAGGAGCTGTGGCAGTCGCTGTCACAGGGCAGCGGGTACTCAGCCTGGCCTGCGAACTTGCGCAGCGCCAGCCCCATGGACAGCGGGTGGACGGGCGCCCGGCCCTTCCTGTCCTTGCCCACGAGGGCTGGGTGCCCGTAGCTGGGGCTGGGCAGGGGCCTCCCTGGCCTGGGCCCCGAGTCCTTGTCGCCAGCATGTAGCGCCTTGCAGTTCTTGCTCTTGGGGGAGGTCACGCCCTCATGGTCCAGCTTGACCAGGAACTCGCTGCCCGCCCGCCGCCGCCCGCCCTTCTCAGCCTCGGCCTTCTTGGCCCGGAGCAGTTTGTGGGCACCCCCGGGCAGGCCAGGCCCAGCCCCGCCGACGAAGGGCGCGTAGGAGCTGGCCAGGCTGCTGAAGGAGTCAGCGCGGAAGCCGTTGCCGAACACAGGTGGAGCCACGCTGTGCACGGGGAACAGGGCCTCGCGGGCGTGCAGCTTCTTGGCGCTGCCGTTGAGCTGGAAGAGGTTCGGCAGCATGCCCGGCCCCTTGCTGCCTGCTGCGGCCACTGCCTTCCGCTTGGTCTGTGCCACCGCTGACCAGCTCAGCAGCGGGCTGCCCCGGCGGCCCAAGAAGTGGTCTGAGGCCCCCGCAGGGGGCTTGGCACCAGAGGTCAGGAGCTCTGCTTTGCCTGGGGAGAGGCCAGGTAGAGTCAGAGAAACCACCCGCCCACCCTTCCTTCCCCCGTACTCCTGAGGGAGTTCCCCACCCGAGGTCCTGTGAGTACCAGCTTTGTCTTTGCCTGTGGATTTCTTCCCAGAGGTCTTTGAGGCTTCGGACCCATCGTGAGCCTTAGGAGACAGGCTGGGAGCGGGGGCCTCACTGGGCGGGGGCGCCTCACAGGAAGACTTCTTGGTCCTCCGGCAGCTGCTGGATACCAACAGGGCTGGCGAGGGCTCCGTGCCTGCAGGGTGGACCAGGGGACTCAGTGCTGTGCCGCTGGGGTGACCTCTTCCCCGTGAGCCTCCTCTTGGGAGACCAGGGAGCTAATGTCTGGGCCCAGGAGAAGCCTGCCCGAACTCCAGCCGTATGGGCTGACCCAGGAAGGAAGAACACCACCCTGGAGGGCCCGGGGGCTCACACTGGATCTTGAAGTCCGGAGGCAGCAGCCTGATGTTGGAGACAGCGATGTGGCCAGTGTCCCCATCGTCAAACTCCACCACCACAGAGTCCAGATCCTCTTCCTCATCACTGGAGGCTCCTGGAGACAGGGCCCACCTGAGTATGCTGCCCTCTGCTCCAGGCCCAAGAGGCTCTCCCCACTGGCCAGGTGGCCGGGACAGGAGAATGATGGGATGGGCTCCGGAGCGCCTGACAAATGATGCTGGGACATTCTGCTCCCTGATCACATTTGACCTTGGAGCTGCCGTGGCAGCCGGGAGCAGCCCGCCTCCCCTCCAGTTCCTGAAGTGCCGCTAGAGAGGCAATATTACGCCATCCATCACCAGCATCCCAGGGCACACATGCAGGGACGCAGGGCCCCCGACCTCCCCCTGTGCACAGGCACACGGATGCAGACACATGCCTGGCTGAGGCCTGCCAGCCGATTTGCCCACCCACCTGTCCGACCCCAGGGTCCCCACTTCCTGTGCCAGGGGAGCAGGGAGCAGAAGGATTCACCCCAGGAGAGCTGGTGCCCAGGTGACCAGTTCATAACCCTCAGGTCTGGGGCTCTGGGCCCCTCTCTGCTAGGCCTTCTGGTCAGCCAGAGGCTCTACCCTCTCCCCACCCAGGCAGCCCCTCGCCTTTTCCTGTTGACCAAGGAGCTGAGGTTATCATTTGTCTTATCCGATCTGCTTCGGCCTGGGAAGCAGGGCTGGTAGGAACCCTTCCTTGAGAGACAGGGTTCCCCCCCCGGCACCCTAGGGGTCTTGGAGGAGCCTCTCGTCTGTAGCTTTGCCTAAGGGGAGGAGTTGATGGGCCTCGGTGGGGGTCCCTGGGTGGTGCTCACCTCGCACTACATTGCCTGGATACAGGCAGCGGGACTTCTGGCTCCAGTAGGCACAGACCCTCGTGCCGGGCGGGAGGTACCGGCTGGACTGCGGTCGGACATCCAGAACCTGCGGGAACAGTAGTTCGGCAGCCGTAAGCGGGCTGGCCGAGGGGTGCCCAGGAGGGGCTGGGTGCCGTCAGGCCCACCTCCCTGGGGTGCTAAGCCAAGCAGGGGCAGTCTGCTCACCGCCTCCTGCAGCAGCTGCTCCAGCGAGTAGATCCTTTGCCGGTTGCCTCTCTCGCCCTCGATGACGATGCTGTAGCTGGGGGTGGGGGTGGGGGTGCATGGCAAGAGGTGCATGAGACAGGCCTGCAGACGCCTCTGCCCATAGCCCTCCCTGCACACAGGCTGGGGCCTCACATGTCGGGGGGCTGCAGGGTCCTGACGCTGCCTGCGTACAGCAGACTGTCCTCCTTGGGGATGAGCACAGGCAGCCCGTCCTGCAGGTCCTCCTTATGAATGGTGCACGAGCGTGCTGGGGAGACCAGGGCATCAGTGCCCGGTCCCCCATCTGCCCACCACCACCCCTCCCCCGATGCTCTGCACCCCCTCCTGGCCGCTCACCCAGGGCGGCACTCTGCTCGGCGCTCAGGGGGCCACTGGCCTCCTCCTCCTCATCCTCCGAGAGGCAGCTGCTGTCCTCAAACTCAAAGTCGTCCTCCACTGCAAAGCTCTCCAGGAGCCGACTTACAGCCCGGCCCTTGCCCTGGGGGCCAGAGGGGTCAGCTCCCTTGGGACGGGTTGGGGGGTAGGGGGGTCAGGGCCGGTCGGTCCCCTGGGGCTGGGGCGGGGATGCTACCTGTTTGCCGACGGCCTTGGTTTTCACCTTGCCCACCTTCCGGCCCCTCCCCAGGATGGCCTTGGCGTTGCGGGGCGACAGGGCGATGGACAGGGCCCCATTCTTCCGCTGTTGGAGGAGAGGGGTGAGGTGAGAGTGGCTCAAACCTCCTTGCCCCCGGTGTGCCCGTGGAGTGACACAGACAGACCCTGAGTATGAGTCCCAGGGTGTGACTTGGTGTAGCAAATAGAGAAGAGTAGGGTGAGGGTCCCCAAAGTCTTTCTGCATCCAGCACCCCCGCCGAACCCAGGACCCCGGGGTGCCTGCCGGCCCTCACCCGCAGCCCCGGCTGGAGCACCGTGCTCTTGCGCGTGGCTCTCTTGAGGCGCTCGCTGGCCAGCCTGCTGCCCTCCTCGTGGCAGGTGAAGGCCCGGGCAGGGCCGCAGAGGGCTTCCCTGCTGGGCGCGGCCCCCGGCTCTGCCCGCAGGCCACCCTTGGCCTTGGCCTTCTTCTTGCCAGGCCCACCCGTGGGCCTGCGCCCCGGGGCCCGCTCCAGCTTGCTGCCCACCTTGGTCTTCACCGTCCTCCGCTTGACCTTGACCTCACTCTCAGGGCTGGACAGGCGGCAGGCCCCTGGGGAGGGAGGGAGGGAGGGAGGGAGGGCAGGCGTCGCAGGAGCCCCAGCTGCCTTCCAGGGCCCCTACCGGCCGGCCTGCCCCAGCCCCCCCCAGCCCCCAGGGTACCTAGCAAGCTCTGCCTCTCCTTCTTCTTCTTGGCCTTCTGGTTGGCCTCCATCTTGACTACGGAGGAGGGCGAGGGCCCCAGCACGGCCACGCGGGCCCCAGCGTGTAGCACCAACCCGGGCTCCTTGGGGGGTTCTTCTGTCTCCAGCAGACCTTCACAGTTTTCACTGTCCGAGCCGCTGTCTGTGGGGAGGGGGATGGTCCAGGTAACTTGGCATCAGAGAAGCGCCATTTTGGGGTGTGGCTAGGGGAGCGGATGGTTCATGTGTGCGGATGTGTCGGGGGCCAAGTAGAGTCCGTCACTGTCACATGGGGACTGCTTCAAGGGCAGACACCAGGGCCAGGTGTCTGGGTGAGGGTGTCTGGACCAGGAAGGAGAAGGGGCGGCCTCTCGGACCTCCCTCTGTCTCAATCTCCCTTTCTGACGCCCTGGACAGTGGGGCGCCCACCTTGCAAGGCTGAGGGTCCCATCCCCAGGGGCAGATTCTTTCCCTCCCTCGTCCTCCTGCCAGACGCCCTCTGGCTTCCTGCTTCCTCTTCCTTCCCTTTGTTCTTTCCCAGGCGGGACCTGGAGGAGGGGTCAGGGGCTGGCAGAGAGGAAGGATCTATTTTTCCAGGCCCGTCTCTGGACATGTGTGTCTGCTGGGGGCCAGATAACCTCTCCAGTCACCTGGCCGGACACAGCAGGAAGGCTGGCTGGAGCAGGCAGAAGGGCTATTTTTAACCCCTCTTTCCAGGATGCATCCAGCTGTCTGCTTCCTCCCCATGGCCCCTCGTGTGGAGGCGGGACACAGAGAATCCATCCTAGGCCAGCAAGAGGGTCTCCCTGGGTCTGGCACACACTAAGAGCTCCTGACCACCCCCTCCCCAGCCCCTCGTGAGCGTGGAGGTCCTGGTCGCACTGCTCAGACCAACAACTTGCCTGCCTCATGTGCTGCGGCTGCCGTCGGCTGGGCTGGGAACTTAGGTGCCTCCCTGCCGCCAATGCCGCCATCGGGCTGTGGGTGCCTGGCCGCCCCAGACGCCTTGGCATTCTTGGCTCGTGACAGCTTCTTCCGGATGCGACCCCCTGGGGTGGCCTCCTTCCGCCGGAAGGGGCTGAGGCCAGTGGGTAGCCCCTTGCTCTTGACCTTCGGCTTCAGCTGGGCCACCTTGTGGGCCACAGCAGATGCCAGGTCGCCCTGACTGCTGCTCTTCTTGCACCGAACCTTCTCCTGTGAACAGGCAGGTGGAGGCTGCAGTCACTGGGACCCCGACCCTGAGCCACAGCCCTGCGACCTCCGGCTGCCCTTCTACCAGTGGTAGGTAGGCTTGGGAGGTGGCAAGTCACTGGGCTTGCCCTCCAAAACGACTGAGGGCCCTGGCCCCCCAGGCACAGAGCCCGCCCAGTGGAGTCTAAACTTCTGCCTCTCTGTCCCCCATTTCACAGCCTCCTCAGGCGCCCAACCTACTCAGGTTTGGGGAGAGAGGCCAAGGACCCAAGTGTCTGTCCTGTCCTGGAGAGAGGGACCAGCCTCCTGCTAGGGGAGGGTCAGGCAAGGTGAAAACAGACTTAGACCCACCTCTTGCCTGTCCCTCCCAGGACCCTATAATAGGGGTGGGGTAGGATGTACCCACTGCACTGAGAAGGAATGGGGGGGCTGGCACCCAGGGGGAGCCCGTCCCAAGGGAGGAATAGCTGTCCTTGGCCCATCCACTACGTCAGGTATGCACCAGGTATGCATCGTCCACCTGTGACCAGGGCAGTGTGTCCTGTGACCTACGACACCTATGTGCTCCTTTCCTCTTGTTCGAGTGAGCAGAGGAGGCAGGTGTCATGGAGCACAACCAGCTCCTCTCATACCTTTAGGAGCCCGCCTCTGTGTGAGGCATACGAAGCTCGCTGGGCCTCTTCTGCTCATCTGAGCAAAGGGACTCCAGCTGGGTGGTGGTGCGGGGCGGGGTGAGGTGGCCACGTTCAGCCTGGGGCTGGTCTTCCGCCTGCTCCCTGTCCTGTTTGTCTGACATCCTGAACCCAGCCCAAGGGGAAGGCTGCAGCGGGGACTCACCGCAGATGCGGGCTGCAGGCCCACGTAGGTGCCCTTCTCCAGCCGGCCTCGCTTCTTCGAAGGTTCATCGTCACCGCCCCGCAGCTCAGCACACAGCAGGCTCAGGCTAGACCGCACTGCCCTGGGAGCACGGGGGCAGAGGTCACACCTGGGCACCCGGGCCTCGTGCCCATGACAGGCCCTGAGGTGGCAGCCAGGGTGGGGTGTGCGGTGCAGCTCTAAGGCTGCAGACCCACTTCTCCCTGTGAGGGCCCTGCCTCTTTCCTGGCCAAGGCTGTGTCCCTGGGCCAGACTCCTCCAAGCACCCAGAACTGCTGGGGCGGGGGGAGCCAAGCCAGTGTTGAGCCCCTGGGGCCCTTGCTACCCAGTCGGCCCCCTCTGCCCACTGCTCAGGGGCCACGGCCCTGCAGCCAGCTGGGCCACTGTGTGACCTGGCCTGTGGCCTTCTGGGCTGTAGGCTCAGTCTTTCTACCTGGAAAGTGGGGGTGCCTTTCATTGTGCCTCTCTGCAAGGTGGGGGTGGGATCGTACTGGTCCCAGGCCTGACCCTTAATGAGTCCAAAGGCCAGCAGCTACTGCAGTTAGGGAAAAAAAAGAGAGTGAGGAGAGTCTGCGGAGAATGGGGTCCACTTGAAGCATCTCTGCCACGGTCAGTAAAGGGATGGGGGGCAGTGGCCAGAGAAACTCGTGCCCAGGCTCTGCCTCTTAGCCCCTGGGACTCCCACTGCTGGGCTCAGACCCCTCAGAACTTTGTCCCCTGCCTTCAATTCCTGGTCTCAAAGGAGGGACTCTGAATCTCCCCCAACCTGGCCCCCAGGCTCTGGGAGCTGCTGACTCTGAGCCTGGTTCCCTGTGTCCCACAGGTGTAAGGCTGCGAGCTCTGCTCTATCCTTGGCCAAACAGGGGCTGGGGGCTGGGCCTCTCACCTGCCCTCTCCCTCACCCACATAGCATTAATGAAAATGAGTCCCAGATGGAGGCCGAGGGCCCTGACCCAGCCCTGGCCTTGTGTGGCCAGAAGTCAACTTTTACCTTCCTGCCCGGAGAGGCCAGCCAGGAAGCCAGCCGGAGCCACGCGTGGCCCCCGGGTGTTGGCCCTCCCACTTCCTGCCTGGGCCCAACTGTCGGCAGCTACTGCAGGGTAGGGGCCCAGAAGAGGGATGGAAAGTAGAGAGGAGCCTGAAATGGGGAGAGGTGGGAGGGAACCCCAGTCCTTAGGAAGGGAGGGCCCGGGCTTTGGTTTCCTTCCCCTGCCAACCAGGGCCTGCTTTCTGAGGTCAGAGGGAAAAGTGGCCAGATGCAAGCACCAGGACTCAGCTTCCAGGCTCGGGCTGGCGCTTGGTGCCAGGTGGGTCTGAGACAAGTGTGGGGCAGCCTTGACAAGAGGATCCCTGACGGGGCCCCCTGCCAGGCCCTGGCCTTAGCCAGCAGCCCTCACAGTTCTGGCTAGTCCTCAAAGGGAGCCCCCTGGAGCGCCTCTGGGTGACACTTGGGGCAGGGTGGAGGGACAGCCCCGGGAGGCTCCCCCCAGCCATATGGTGCATCGCCTCCCCCGCCCGCAGCGGAGGCGAATTCCCCTCCCTGTAACCTTCTCCGCATTTGCTAATGTTTTGTGACATAAAGCCCTGAGATTAATTTTTTGCCTCTGTCTTAATTGAAGGAACCATTTAGTGCCGATTTAACTATTATTACCAAATCATCAGGATTGATGCAGTGCGCACACGCCGCGCCAATCGTGTTTGGAGGAACTCGAGGATTTATGCAAATGGGCCTGCCGGGAGAGGCAATTTGTAGCCGAGAAGGACAATTATACCAGGCCCGGGAGTGCGCCAACGACTGCGCCGGGCGGGTAATGGATAATAACCGCGTGCCGGCAGCCGTGCGCAGCACCGCAGCGTGACCAACGACTCTATACGGTGCAGATAAAGAGGCTTTTACGCAACGCCGCCTCGCACTCACGGGACCGGGCGGGGGCTGGGGCCGGGCAGGGGGTATGCCACCGCCCTGGCCACGGCCAGGTGTGTGGGGCTGGTGTGGCCACGCGCCAGGCCCAGGAGGTGGGGCTTGTTTGCACTGAGCTCAGGGCTCTGGACGCTGCTTCACTCACCATCATGGCTGGCCTGGGGTTCTGGGTCTTCAGGAGAAGCTGTGAGGTGGGGCTCTTGCAGCCCCAGGAGCCAGAGAGAAGCCCTGTCCCACTGGTCAGGCCTTAAGGGCACCTGGGCCTGCCCAGCCTCATCGAGTAACCTCAGCCCTAGGCACCCCATGGGACCCCTGCACCCAGGACTCACTTGACTTTCTTGCTGTCACTGGGGCGCAGGGCAGGCAGCAAACTGGAGTATTTGCGCTTCCGTGGCCGGCCAGGCCCTCGCCTGGCAGGGCTCCTTGAGCTCTCGTCTCTCCTGGGGGCCACAGGAAGGGTGGTCAGAGGTTGATGCCCTTCCTGGCTCCCTGACTAGTGTCCAGCAGAGGTCACTGCCCTTGGGGGATATGGTGGGAGCCAGCTGTCCCAAGACTGGGCCTGGGGAGCCTGGCTGCCCCGTGGAGGGCATGGCTGAGCCAGGGTCCCACCATCCTTGCTTCCCAGTTCCAGCCACCCTGCACACACCAGTCAGGTGAGCTGCCACCACTGCCATGACACATTTGGGATGCCCTCTGCCCCCCAAAGCCCAATCCTGCCCTGGCCCCCTGGCAGCCCTACCCTCACCCTTTGCCCCACTACCCAAGGACCAGCCTCTGTCCTGCACTAGCCTCTGCTGCGTACTTCTTCCCTCCCACACCATACCGCACCTTGGTTTCTCTGCTGGGTGACTGCCTCACGGTTCCACTGCCTCTGGAGACCTTCCTAGGCCCCCCGCCTTCTGGCCCCCGCTCAGCCCATCACACACAGGTTTACCCCTGGCCACAAGGCAATGGCCCTGGGCTGGGCCATGCCCACCTCTGCCCTGAAATGGGAGCGTCTCCACAAGCCACACTCCCACCCTCCCCACCCCGCTGCCAGCCTGGGCCATACTCATGGTCGTGCCTGCGCTGCAGCCGGGCCAGCTCCCGCTGCTTCTCCTTGTAGCGCCTCTGCAGCTCCGCCAGCTGCACACGCATCTCCACCTCCTGCGTGTCCAGCCGATCGATGGCAGCCTTCAGTGGGCACACCTAGTGGGCAGGGGCACAGGGCCCTGTGAGCCCACCAGGTGGGCAGACCATGATGGGGTGGGCAGGCGGCCAGCCTGGGCACTCGAGGCCCCACCCACCGTCATGGCAGTGGGCAATGGGGGCGACCAGGGCCCCCCTACCACTCACAGGCTTGGTCTTGGGGGTCCAGGTGTCCTTGCGCCGCAGGATCTGCATGCGGGGAGTGAGTGCGGGAGCCCTGCAGGGGTCAGCAGTTGGAGGCTGGGCCGAGGAGGCGGAGCTGTCCAGGTTAGCGGCTTCGACCAGGGACCAGGCTGAGGCCAGAGTGGCCAGGCGCTGCAGGTTGAAGGCCAGCACATCCTCCTCCTCTGCAGGGGACAGGCAGGTCAGTGTGATGAGAGCAGGTCACACACTGTCCCTCAGAGAGTCTCTTGATGTCACCTTGCATCTCAGCACAGCCCAGACTACCCCTCACCCCACCCTGCATCATGCTCCCACCCCGTACCACCACCTCACCCATAGGCTGTCCGGCTCCCTGAGACATGCAGGCCAAGGGCGAGGGTGAGGCGGCCGGGAACAATGAGACGGTCCCTGGGTCAGACACCTGGCCCTCGCCTCAGCTTTGGGTGAGGGAGATGTCACCCTCAGCTACCGTGGGCCAGGCCAGTTGGAATGGCACAAGTCCTCAGGACAGTGACCAAACGATTTTGTTAAGGTCTAGGGTTCATTACGCTCTAGCAGCAACTGCCTTGCATTTTTGCTTTCTTCCAGATTCATGAAAACGCGGAGTGTCACAGCCTTGGTGGGTGGGGAGGGACAGTCCAGTGCGGGGTCAGAGCCCGGCCAGTGGAGGGCAGTGTCCATTCATGAGACAGGCCTGGAGTGAAGACTTGGGGCTGAATAAAACGATGGGGAGGGGGTGGTGGCAGAGACGGAGGTAGGGGTAAGGCACACGCAGGTGGGCAGATCCTATGAGCTATCGCTGAGGAGGGACCGGCCAGGATGAGCCCTATGGGGTCAGATAGTGTCCCTAGGGCTGGAAGTGTATAGTGGGTAGTCATGACGTCTAGAACACACAGCCAGTTCTGCCCCCGAAGAAGACCTGAGGGCAGCAACACCCCAGCGCTAATGAGCACACCTGCACCCTGAACGTGGCTTCTAATATCCTCTGAGGAAAGGCATCAGCCTTCTTGGGGACATTGCCCAAGAAGGTTCGGGTACGAGCTGGGAACACAGGACGTGCTCAGAGAACGATCCAGCTGAAGGGGCCAAACCTGAGACAATTCAATCACCAGATTAAATGGTGACAGTGACATGTTATAATAGACTGAAGTGAATAAATATCCACAAGTTACACTGATATAAATAAATTAATGAGTGAATCCAACCTTTGAAAAGGAATGAGATATCACACCATTTCAAAGATACTTCCCGCTGAATAACTACAACAGAGAAGGTGCCCCGGTCACAGCCTTGATAGAGTCATCAGGGTGACCCACTCTCAGTAATGTGACAAAGCACAGGTGGACACCGTAAGTTCAACCCTCTGGATGCAGTGCTAGGTCAAGGCCAGAGGTGGGGTGCTGCGTCAAAGGTGCCCTGGGAAGACAGGGGAGGGGCTGCGGGGGCTTTCTTCTCCCACCTCAGGCTGGGGCACTGATATCTGCAAATTCCATTTCAGCTAAAAGTTCCACAGGGTCTGCCTGTCCCTTGAGGTCACTGTAACTGCTGGGAAGCCTCCCTGTTCCTCCCTGCCTCTCACTTACTCCTCAGGCTAAGCCTGCTAAGATGGCAAAGTTTTGCAGGTGAGCTCTGGGTGGGGCAGGAATGGGGGGCTCAAGGAGATGGCAGGGGTACTGGTGGTGCTGGGCTCCAAACGAGACCCTGCCTTGCTCTCTGATTCAGGGAGCTGCAGGGGCAGACAACAATAGTCCAACCCCCCAAGCCTCCAGGTCTACACCCTGTGTCCCAGGAGGGATGTGGGGCTGGGCTCTCCAGGCAGGTTCAGGCTCCACAGGTACAGTAAAGGCCCAAGACTTGGGTTTCCTCCCAACCAGCCAGGCCAGTAGAAGCTCTTGGGGCCAGGAGCAGGTGGGAGGAAGGAGTGTAGCAGATCAAAAGGGATCAAAAGGAGGGTCTCAGCTCATCATGTAAACTGGGCAGGTCCCTCAGGAAAGAAGGGGCAACCATACTCTGGGACGGGGCCTGGGCTTCACAAAATCCCAGGGTAGATGGGAAGCGCAGTGGGCAGCATGGCCCCTGATGGCCATTCCAAGTGCAGAGTGGGGCACTTGGGAAGCCTCGGGGACGGGCCCCTGCAGGCAGGCCTAAAAATCCATGGTCAGATAAGCGAACGGCCAGAGGTGTCCAACTTCCTCCCAATCTCAGGGCTCTGTCTGGGGCCTGAGTTCCTGCCCCAGCTGGAATGGAGGTCTGCGGGCTGGGCAGTCTGCCCACTGAGCTCCCTGGACTTGAGCCCAGATGGGGGATAAGCCAGGGTCCTGGGCCAAGTCCTACTGGTGGGGGCAGTGAGGGCTCTCGACGCCCACACCAGTGAGAGCAGAGCTCTTTCCAGCATGGGAGCAAACGGCCTGGGGCCCGGCTACGGAGCCGGGGGCCACGTCACCTTTCTCACTCCCATTTCTCAGGGGTCCCCGTCAGGCCTTTCAGCAGCTCTCCCCAGCCTGGGATGTACTTCAGGGGGATGTACTCAAGGACAAGAGGACGGCGGGAGGCCCTGCTGACCCTCTGGGGTCTTTTTCCTCCCTCTCCCCTCTGCATCCCAGCCTGTTCCCAGGATGTTCTTCTCCTGTCTTCTTCTGTGAGTCCTCCCTTTTGCTCTGAAAACCAGCTGATTTCCTAATTAATTTCAGGCAATGCAGTCACTGAGCTTGTAGGGAACAGCTCCAGAGCTGAGAGGCTGCGCACACCGGCCAATTAACTGGGACAGTGAGAAGGGGTGGGCCTGGGAGCGGCACAAGGGGAGGGTGAAGACCCGAGGGCTCTAAGAAGGGAGGGTGGGGGGCTTGGGAGAAACAAGAGGGGAGAGTGGGGGCTTGCAGGTTCCAGAAGGGGAGGGTGGGGTGGAGACCCAGCAGTGACAGCAGGGCCTGGCCTGGACTGGCAGCTGCAACGCCCACAATGGGACACACGTGGTCTACACGTGAGCATCCATTCAATGAATGGGCACGGGTCCAGCAGGCATTCACAGGCACCGACTGGGCGGCCACACACATGGTGCTTGGCATCGGCTCAGTGCACCCTCACGCCAGCCACACTCACAAGGTGACTTGGGCAGCAGAGACCCCTGCCCAGGGCCACCTCACCTCACCTCTCCAGGGGTCATGACCAGCAAGGGCTCACTGGCTCACTCTCCTCACCAGCACAGTGGTGGCCCCTCTGGTCAGACAGCAGAGGAGTGACACAGAGGCCTTCGGGGAAATTAACAAGAACTTTTGCTTATCTCCACGGAGCACAAGAGGTGCTGGCGGCTGGCTGTGGGCTGTGAGAGTTCATTATGCTGAGAAGACGGGCAGGCCAGCTGAGGATGTTGTTGGGTTCTTTCTATAAATGTCAACCTGGTACAGTGCCTGGCTGGGGGTGCTTCCCCTTGCCCCCCTGGGGTTCCAGCTGGGAGAGCCTGGGTGGAGTCCCTCGGGGGGACCTAAGGTCCAGAGAGGCCTAAGCAGAGGCCTGGCCCTTGGGTGGGATGCAGGGAGCCCAGGAGCAATTTTCCCAGCAGGTCAGTTCTGGGGGCCTGGTGAGGCTTAGGGGGCCTCACCTCCCTAGGGCCTGGGAGGCGAGGGTCACTGTGTCTTTAGCTGGACCCCATGCAGGTATCAGGTTCGGGAGCTGCAGAACCCACGGTGGTGATAGCTTGCAGAGAGCGCGCCATCTCTCCTCCCCTTTCCTGGCTGTGAGATCACCATTTAGTGACCTGGGCCCCCCACCCCCCAACCTGTGGGCCTTGGCATCCTTGTGCATAAAATGAGGATAACCTTGAGCACACCCCCTGCCCCCCAGGGCATCGTTAGAATCCCAGGGGTCTTCCTGACACCACCATCGGGGCCACAGGCCTGGCCCTGAGGCCCTGCCCTCATGGCCCAACCTGCAGGGGGGGCTGGAGGTGATGCTGGAGGTGTGGGCGCACCTGCCTGGTTTCCTGACCTGGGGCCACACTGTGGGGACAACTGAGTGGGGCTGAAGGTTGACCCTGAGTCTGTGCCTGAGGGTCCAGCTCCCAGGGCTCTGGAGGGATGGGGCTCACCTTGCAGGGCTGGCTCAGTCCTCTGCTGCTGGATCTCCAGGTCGGCCAGCTCGCTGAGCAGGGCAATTCCATGAATCCCTGAGCTACGGGGCAGGGGAGCTGTGCTGGGTGGCCCAGGGACTGCGGGGGGCAGAGGGTCCAGTGGGCTGACGCCAGGCAGGTCCCCCAGGTTGATGGTGGCTGCCACCAGAGCGTCCAGCCCAGGCAGCTCCCTGGGCAGCTGGCTGTTGTCAGGAGTTGAACCCCAGTCCTGCTCCTCTTCCTCCTCTTCCAGCTCGGCCTCCTCAAACTCGGCCACCTCCTCCGCCTCTGCTTCTGTAGGGGCCTGCTGTTTGCCCGGCTCAGCCTGATCCACGGCGCCCAGGCTCCTCGCTGGCTGCTCCATGGCCTGGGGACCGGCCCCCAACGAGGGCCCCAGCTCTCCCTCCTCCCGCCCCTCCTCCGTGGTCCTTGCCTCTTGGGCCCCTCCTCCCTGAGTAGAATCAGCCTGGCCAGAGGCCTCAGGGCCCCCTCCCTCGAGGTGAGCCCCGCACCGCAGTTCTCGCACCCCCTCCAGTGGACTGGAGTCTGCTGCCTTCCCCGGGGGTCCCCGCTCGGCAGGGTGGGGGGTGGCGGCAAGGTCCTGGGTGGCCTCCCTGGTCCCTGAGGGCAGCCCAGGCTCCTCCAGTTTCTGGGGGCTGCGGAGACAGAGCTCCCCAGGTGGGAACGTCCTGGCCAGCTCAGGCTGGGCCCCCAGGGGGGCAGTTTGCATAGTTTCAGGGTCCGAGAGGTCAGATGAGTGCACGCTGCGGGGCAGGGAGAAGCCCGAGCTGGCCGCCGCGGGGCACGTGTATCCGGGAGGCAGGTCTGCAAGAGAGGAGCGCGGTCAGGAGAGCAGCTGGGGACAAGGGTGGCCTCCAACGCCCCAGTTCCACCTGTGGGGAGGGTCCCTCTGCTTGTGAAACGTGACAGGCAGGAATGGGGACACGGTGTGTTGAAAGGGGCAGAAGAAGAGCACCGGGGGCAGGAGGGGCGATTTCCCAGGCCCCCCTCCTCGACCAGGATGGTTGTGAGCTCCCCAGCTCCTGCCACAGCCTTGGCGGGGTTGGGGGGACCCCTGGGGGGTTCCTAGAGGCCACCTCTGGCATGTGTGGTGTGGCTAACCAGAAAAGGGGGGATTTTAAAACAAGATACTTGAATCAGGGTTTTCCCTGAACCAGAACGAGCTGGCAGCCTGTTGGAGGCATTACGCCCCATTAACTACAATAAAAAAAAAGAAAGCAAAAAGTCTAAAACACACACACACACACATACAACCACCTTGGCTGGCTCAGCCTCCTTATTGTGGAACTGGGACGGGTTTTATGTTTGCCACACGGGCTTCCACTATAAACTCTTAGCCTAATTCAGAGAGAATCAAATAGCTGTGGGGAGCTGGCGGGCAGCGGGCGGGAGAGTGGTTGCAGCGGCCAGGCTGGGCTTGGACCCTTCACCGCAGGCTGCTGCTCCTTGCCTCGGGCCCAAGCCGTGGCATTTTGGGCCCCCACAGTGAGAATGAGCTCCGTGTTGCCCAGCTTCATGGCTGCTGCCCCGTGGTCCTGCCACCATCCCCGGCAGGCCAGGCGCTTTCTCATCCTCGAGGCTCTAGCGCCAGCTGGCTGGGCCTGACCTTCACCCTGCCCTATCTGCCAGGGACAGGGACCCTGAGTGCTTTCCCTATGGGTCCCTCAGAAGGACACGGAGAGGGAGGAAGGGAAAGAGCATGGGGACAGGCCACCTTGTCCCGGGCCCCATCAGGGGGACTGGGAAGGTGAGGTCAGCCCTGCAGGGGCCAAGCCAGGTAGCCTGGTCCCCACTCAGCTCAGCCCACCAGGCAGGTGACAGGCCTGAGTTGGGGGGAGGCAGGCGAAGGCCAGCCTAGTGCGCCCGCTCTCACCTGGTTCCAATGTGTTGAGGTCGGCTCTGGGCCGCTGGCCCTCCCCACTCTTGTCTTCGGCGCTGGGCAGCTTGGAGCCTAGCCCGGGGCTGCCGGTGGGGCAGACGGATAAAGTGCACGGGGCGCCAGGATGCGGTGGTGGTGTAGGGCAGCTGGCAGGGGTGTGCTTCGGGGCGGGAGAGTGGCAGCAGGGTGACAGCTTGGCAGGGCCTGCGGTGGCAGGTGAGGGGGTGCCCTTGGCCGTGGGGGTTAAGGCAACTGGCTTGTGGGTGGACTTCAAGGCCTTGTCCTGGGTGGGCTCCTCCAGCTCCAGGTGGTGGTCCTCAGGCTTCTGCTGTTGGGGTGGGGCAGAGGCTCAGCCCAGCTGGGGTCCCCAATGCTCAGGGCATTGTAGTGCAGGGCAGAGGCAGGGGGAGTGGGCAGTGGGGACTCCTGGACTGGACCAGGTTGAAGCACAGAGGGAGTCAGTGGTGCCCTGGGTCCCGGCTGGGCATGGCCAGGGGTGTACCTGGAATTGGCTGGCTCGCTGCAGCTCCAGGGCCTGAGTGGCCCGCTGCTGCTGCTGCTGCTGCTGCTGCTGCTGCTGCTGCTGCTGCTGCTGCAGGGCATACAGCTCCTGTTGCCGCAGGAACTGGGACCGCGAGTAGACGGGGAGCTGGCCCGGGTGCTGCATGTGGGAGGCGGGGCCCCGGCCCCCGTACATGGGGGGCCACAGCGAAGCCTGGTCCATGACATCAGCTGTAGGCAGGGCCAAAAGAACGGTCAGCTCCGGTGGAGACAGGATGACCGGGCCACATCCCAGCCACCGAGCGGGCCTCCTCCAGCCCTCGCTTCTTGCTTCTCACCTCACACCTGTCTCTCGGACCCTGGCTGGGTGCCTGCCTCGCTGCCCGTTCCCCAGCACCCATGGGGGCTGCTCCCTTCCTCAGACCCGCTTCGGATCCCCCCACAACATGCAAATAGCCTGGCCTGAGAGGCCCTTACCAAGCGCATGGGGGGCCGTGTGGGGTGTGGGCTCAGAGGGCAGGATGACTAGTTGTGTGGGAGCATCCTGGGAGAGGGGGAAGACAGGGGGCATGGAGCCGGGCACGGAGGCAGGGAAGCCGGGGGGCAGATTCTGGTGCAGGGCAGGGTGCCCAAGGCCTGTGGAGACACGGCAATGAGGTCAGACAGAGCAGAGGAGGAAACAGGGCCCCAGGCTGGCACTGACCACCACGCCCACCAGGATTCTTGTCCTGCCCTGTCCCCTGCCTGCCCTCAGACACTGACCGTAGGAATGTCCTCCCATCCACAAGGAGGGGCTGCGGGTGCGGGGCAGCCAGGGAGGGTGGGCAGGGTGGGGATGGGGGGCCGGGTCCCCAGCCAGCTGGCCGCTCTGCAGGGAGGATCCCCCGGTGATCATGAGATGGGGGGCCAGGTCCCCAGGACAGCCGCCTGATGGGTGGATCCGGGCGAATTCCACGAGGTCCTTGTTGTCCCTGTCCATCATGGGGGTGGGTGAGGGTTCCGCATGGCCACCAGCCACCCCCAGCCCAGGTCTCCCACCCCACCCTATGGGGTCATGCTCAGCACCAGCACTGGTCCCCCAGCTGAGGGGAAGTTAGCAGAACTCCCTCCAAAGTGGGCAGAAACCCCAGCAAAGCCTGGGGGTGGGTGCATATCTGTGCCTGGAGAGAAGTCACAAAACCTAACATTGTGGCCACTTAATCCCATGTGGCACCACTGGGCACCCCCAGGGGCGTGGCCCAGTCCCCAGCCCAAAGGTGCAGCCTGGTTCTTACTGCAGCAGCAGTTCGCGGCCGGCGAGCCCCAGGCGGTCCTCACACAGGCGGGCCCTCTCCTCCTCGGCCTCCAGGTCCAGTGGGTGGGTGGAGCGGGGCCCACCGCCAGCTGCAAGGGTGGGAGATGGCAGAAGAGACAAGGGTTGGGTCGGCTAGGGAGCCACAGCTAAAGCAAGCAGGAACCCCACTTCGAGCCAGGAGACTGATGAACTGAGGGGGTCTCCTGCCCTGTGAACCTCACGGGAAAGGTGCAGGGCAGGTCAGCTCAGCCCTGGGAATAACTGCAGACGTGGGGAGGTGATGGGCACGAAAGCCTGGGGTCCAGCCCTGGGAGCCCTAGGTGAGTGGACTAGGGCAGGTCAGTGACACCCCCACCCCGCCTCCCTCTCCGTGGAGGGTCCGTACCTTTGAAGGTGGGGGCTGCCCTGCCCTGCCGCCCTGTGTTGGCACTGTAGGCCGACTCCGACCGGCTCACCGTGTCCTTCTGCCTGGCCAAGGCTACCGCAATGCCCACGGGAGGCTGCCGCACCTCCCCATCACTGTGGGTGGCATCATGCTCCCGGCTTCGGGCACAGTCTGGCCTTTCCACCTCACCCGGGGCCTGGCCTGCACCCTTGGAGGCTGGGAACTTCCCATCCTGCTGGGCACAGCTGGCCTTCAGGCCTCCGAGGCCCACGAAGGGCGCCTTCTGGCCAACGACCAGCGCTTGGTTGCTGTATTTGAGCAAGTTCTTCATGGCCGAGACCTCGTCGGGCGGGGCGGGCAGGTCCTGTGACAGGAGGGCAGCCTGCTGCAGGGTGCCACCAAAGGGGTCCAGATAGGTGCCCGCCTTGCGCTCCTCGCCAATGGCCATGGTGGCCCCCTGGCCTGACTGGACATTCCATGGGGGCGGGGGTGGCCCGCCATAGCCAAGAGACGCCAGTTCCAGAGACTTGCGCTTGGCCTCGGCCCCGCTGCCCCCCGGTTCTACCTCAGGGGCCACCAAGTGCTGCTGATGCCGGATGCGAGCCACCTTCTGGGCCCCGGGGGCACCCACAGGAGTCTCCTTGCTGGCAGCCTTGTCTAAAGTGCAGCAGGCCTGGGTGACCTTCCCGCCCAGTGGGTCCTGGTGATTAGGCCGGGCGCAGTCTTGCGAGGGGGTGGGCAACTCAAAGTAGCCGCTTTTGTCCAGACCCGCTTTGGGGAGCCCGGGGAAGGGGGCCTCAGGGCCGGCACTGTCCAGGTACTCCAGGCCCTTCAGCCGGGGGTTGAGGGCAGCCTCGAAGCTCCCGGACCGCCGCTCACCCTTGCCCTCGGCCTTCAGGTGGGCATAGGAGACCCCGTAAGGCGCAGCATGGTCAGGCGCGGCAGCTGCCTCCAGGTGCCGATCCTTGCCCTCACCCACCACGGCACAGGCCTCGGCCGCCTGGAAGGGGCGGCTCTTGTCGGCCAAGTGTCCCACAGAAGGCACAAAGGTGGGCCCACTGGCCTTCAGGTCCCGGGGGACTTTGTCCTGCAAGGGGCAGAGACCATCCGGACCCCCATGCAGCTGCAGGCAGGAGAAGGGGCCAGCTGCGGCTGTGCTGAGGGGAGGGGGCGGCCCCGCGGGCAGGCCGGACGGCACTGTGTAGGACACGGCATGGTGTAGCATCTGCCTCCGCTCCAGGCACTCGCTGAAGGCTGGCCCAGGCTCCGCGGGGCCCGCCGCCTCCTTGGCGCAGCGTCCAGAGGCTGGCATGCCCACACCCGGCCGCCCCAGCACGGCCCCCGCGCAGCTGGCCAGCGCAGACCGGCCCAGCTCGCCGTCGAGCACCTTGGTGTTGAGAAGGCAGGAGGCCAGGTGCTTGGGGCGGCCTTCGCAGGCTCCCCGAGCCATGCTGCCCTCCTTGCAGTGAGAGTCCCCTGGCATGGGCAGCACCAGCTTGTGCCGCCCCCGGGCGACGTCCTCCTCTGCTGCTGGCCGCTCCTTGCCCTCCGCCGCCTTGCCGGCTTTCTCTTTGCCCATGAGGAAGCGGTCGAACTCCTTGGTGCCCTTCTGCAGGTGGCTGGCCTCGCCCCGGTCGCGGCTGCAGGAGCCGATGGGGTGGCTGGGGGCGGCCCGGGCCACACTGGGGAAGTTGTGGTTGGCGGGCAGGAGCGTGGGCTGGGGGGCCAGGTTGCGCAGGTAGAAGTTATCTGCGTGCCGAGAGAGCTGAGGTCAACAAGAAGCCCGAGGCAGGTGCCGGAGGGCTCAGTGCCCCCAAGACACTGCTCTAGGTGCCTCCCCACCATCACCGGCTGACCCTGACCCACTGGTACTTTCCAGGGAAGGTTTATAACTGTAGAAAACGTATTAACATAAATATCACTTTAACCATTTTAAAGTGTGCCATTTAGTGGCTACTGTGTTCATGGTGTGCAACCTTCATCCCTGTCCATTTCTGGAATTCTTCATGCTCCCAATCTGAAACTCTCTGTCCCCATTCAATACTGACTCCCCATGCCCCAGAGGTTCTGACTTATGTTCACCCCTAGAAGAGGAACGCTGAAAAGAACATAGCTACCATGCCCAGCTGGACCCTGAGGATTAGTGGAGGAAGGGCGGGAGCGGGTGGCAGTGTGTCCTCGCTGGACTCACGGGGGTGGAGTCTGGGGCTGCAGTATCTCCCCCAACCCCACACGATGCTGGAGGAGTGCAAACTGATCAGGTCTTTACAAACAGCCATCAGAACTCTAAAGGCTAAGGAGGCTGTGGGCTTATAGTTGTACGCTTAGTCGCTCAGTCATGTCCGACTCTGCAACCCCATGGACTGTAGCCCACCAGGGTCCTCTGTCCGTGGGATTTTCCCAGGCAAGAACACTGGAGTGGGTTTCCATTTCTTTCTCCAGGGGCTTATAGTTGGGGGATGGCTAAAAGTGGACAGCATGTGCTATGATGTGGCTACTACACAGCTCAGGACGCCCAGCCACGTGGAGAGTTATCTGAGGCAGGCCCCTGAAAGCAGGATAGTGCACTGTGGACAGCAAAATTGGCGGCCTTTAGTAGCCCCTGTAAGTGCCAAGACACCCCCGCCCAGGAGGAAGTGAGGCTCTGGGGCGGACATGCGTCTGAGAATGGGCCAGGAGTGAAGGACCCAGCCCACCTACCTTCTGAATACTCTGAGAGGCCCCCAAGCCTTCTGCACCAGGGGCTAGGGTGATCCTTTAAGGAAGGAAGAAAGGCAAATGGTCCAGACGGCCACCCCTACATTCTGGGCTCTCGATGTCTCTGCAGCTCAGGCCCATCCTGCTTGAGTGGCTGGGGGGTGTTCCCCCAGCTCCCTGCATGGGGCCAGCCTGGGCCCCGCCTAACCTGGGGTGCCTTGGTTTCTACCAGGGTCCCTGGCCAGCCTTGCAGACACCCACTGCTCCCTAAGCTGGGCCTGGGTTACTGGGGACCTGGAGGGACCGACCCCCTCTACACCCAGCTGGGGTGGCGGATGGGCAGCCTGGATGGCCGGGAGCCTAGAGAGGGAACAAAAGAAACATTTGGAACTTGTAAAACTGTCCTCAGTCGTGTAAATTCCTTGTCAATTTCCTGCTAATTAAAGCAAGGGGGAAGAGGGTAGCCTGGGCTAAACCTAATTAGCTCAATTTCCAAAACCAAAGTGTTCTTGGGTGGGGCTCTGCCACAACACTGTGAAAGCCCAGGAGGCCGCCAGCGCTCCTGGAAGCCAGCGGCCCACATCCTGGAGGGGGTCCCTAGCTCTGGGTCGGATTTCTGGGGCTGGGACCACCTGCCTGCTCTTGACAAGCGCTGTCAAAACAGCAGCAGCACACGCGGGGGCTGATGTGGGAGGTGGAGGGACTCAGGCGGTTCTCCTCTGGGCAGCAGAGCACCTGGGCTCCAACCCCGAGGAGACTGGCTCCCTGGGCATCCAGTGTCTGTCCGAACCCCTCATGCGGCCGAGGAGTGCTCCTGGCTCGTCTGCAGGCAGCGTCTCACCAGCCCTGGGCTGGGGCAAGTGAGAGTAAGGCCTTCCACAGCCTCAGCCGCCCTGCCTGGACAAAGATGCCAGGTAGGCTCCAGGACACAGACACCCCACTGTCACGGAGTGGGAGGCTGTGAGGAAACGGGAGGACAGTGGTGGGAGGGCAGGAGGACTGGGCACAGGCCCACCGCCAACCTGCCTCATGGGGTCACCACTCAGGTCCCCTTCCTTCCCTGAGACCCTTCAGGACTCTCTCCTCCTTAGCTGCTGCTGCTTGAAGCCTGCCAGGTACTTTGTGGGCCCCTCCCCTGCCCCCACTCAGAGCTCCACTCTTGGGGTTCCCTGGGCTCCCTGGAGCTGGATCTGTCCTTATTTACACTCTTCACCCGGGTGGCCCCTCTCCTTGAGCCAGATCAACCTTTCAACCTACCCTTCTGGCACTGACCACCACGAGTGTGCAGTCACCCTCTGGGAAGGCGGCCCCCACCCCCAGCCCCTTAGCATGGAAGCTGAACTCACCCCCAGGTGCACCCCTTCCTGCAGCCTGGGGCATAGATGGGGGTCATCTGGGGCCCCCTGACCCTCGTGCTCCATCTAGGCCTCCCATGGGATCCCATGGTCCAGATCACTTGTCATCTAATAAGGTAACTAACCCCAGCTTCCTGGGCACCACCCCTGGAAGATCTTTCTAAAACGCAGATGAAATATCACCCTACCCAAGAAAAATCCTGGACACCGGGCATCAAGGTCTCAGGTGACCCCCTACACCTGTCTCCTCTCCAGGTGGCTACATCTCCCATGGGCTCCCTGATGGGATCTGCGCCCTGAAGGCTGGGCTTTTACACACACACGTGTGCGTGTGGGCATGTGGTGTGAACACACTCTCCTTATGGAATGCCCTCCTGACTCCACCAGCCCTATGCTCCTATCAGCAAAGCTCCAACCTCAGGGTACCCGCTCCAGCAACATCTCCTGCCAATGGGGCAGGAGTCCCTCCATCTGCTGGGGGCACACCATTGCCCCTGTCCCCTGCTGCTGCCTCCACCCCCTTCCCCCCACCCGACCCCTCTGACCTCAAGCCCTGGTGTGGGTTGGGGCCTGGGCCTTGTGCTGTCTAGCTCGATGAGGCAAGAGGTACAGGCTTCTAGGGGCTCCCCTACCCTCATCAGATGGTATTCTCCCCTGAGCTGCCCCTGGGACCCCTGAGCTGCTTGGGTGGGTCGGGGTGGGGGTGCCACAGGGTAAGGCCAGGTGCTGAGGGAGCTGGGTGTTTCTCCTTCAGGGCTGCGGTTGTTTGAAATGCTTCCACTTGGGTGATGAGACCTCATGGAGCATGGCTGTGTTTTCAGCATGCTCGCCTGACCCCAACATGCAACCAGCTGCTTGGCCATGGTCCTGGGCCCCGCATTTTAAATTCTCTGGGGGCCTGAGAAGCAGGCCCATCCTCTTTCAGCCCCTGTCCCTACAGTGTGGCCTGAGACCTGGAGAGAAGGGTTCATCCAGGCCGGCCACCTTCATCTGGGGCCCCAGAAGCCCCCGGCCCTGCCCTCCACCCCTCCAGGATTCACTGTGTCCCAGGCCCCATGCAATCTCTCACAGACCCACGCCAGCACTTGCCTTTTTGGGTTCCATAGAAACGATGTTGCCCATAGAGAACATTGCTGTTTCCATGGTGATCCAAGTGGCTCATGGGTAGGAAGGTGGATGCCAGACTCCCCGAAAATCTGGGGTACCCTGGAGCTAGAGAAGCAAGGAGACTGTGGTAGAGGTGCCTCTGGGCCACAGGCTTGCACCTGCCCTGACCCCAGGGAGGTGAGAAGCCGGCGGGTGGCCCAGGAGTGACGCCCCGCGGAGCCCGGCGTGCAGCCCGCCGGTGGGAAATCAACCCATCAATACATCATATTAACTCTGACTCGACTAATACCATCCCTCCGGTGTGGCACAAATTGAATTGCTGATGGGCTGGGGAGAGAGGGGAGGATGGAGGAGGGAGCCTTTGATTTCTCTCCCAGTAGCACTTAGCAGTGTGAGAGCTTCAAGGCAGGCCAACAAAAGGGGCTCTGGAGAGGTGGGAGATGTGGTGGTCACATTCAGTGGACATGGAGGCCCTCACAGCTCAGGCCGAGAGGAGAGAGGCAGGGCTGGACACCACCTTGGCCTGTGCCATCGTAGCTGCCAGGTGAGCAAGCCACTCTGGGCTCAGTGACCCGCACCCTGAGGCTGACTTGGTTGGGTGTGGCCAGCTTCTGCCTGGCTGGAGGCCACGGGCACCAGGCTCTACACTGGCCGGGCCTCCTTAGTGCTCTGAGATCTGCAAAATGAGCTGGTCTCCAGCCATGGCAGCATCGCCCCCCAGAAGAGTTTCCCACGTTGGTCCCCAGCCCCAGACCCTCCTTGGAGCCTCCAAGTCAGGTCAAGCAGGCCCCACTCTGTCCCTTTGAGGGGCCTGGACTGTCTTCTTGGACTGGCCCTGCCCAGCAGAGGACCACCAGCTACACCCTGGACTTCGCTCTGGCCGCCTGGGACACACATCCTGCCTCCCAGAAGTGATGAAGACAGAAAGAGCGAACATTTGGCCAAGGAGGCCCCTTAGGCACTGGCACCTTGAGAGCAGGCACAGCCGTGGCAGGCGTGTCTGTTGGATGCCCAGAGCCACCAGCCACCTGCAATGCGGCTCCTCACAGCTGGTCCTTCCCCACCAGGCCCAGCGGTGAGGGGGCGGGTGGAGGCCTACAGCTGGGATGGCTGAGCCGGCTGGGCTGGGCTGGACAGGATGCTGTCTTGCTCCAAAATTCCTGCTTTGAGCTAATGCTCTTAACATTTTCCCTATGGAAAATGAGTCCCAGAGGAGCTTCTCCTGGGGACCCCATGGCTGTCCCAAGAGCGAATGGCTGCTGGGAAAGGCTTCCCACCTGACTTCTGAGGCGCCTGGGCTGTGACAAGGGAGTGGGAAGGAATCCCAGGGTCTCCCCGGGGAGCAGTGGCCACAGGGAGAAGGAGGGCCTGGCGCAAGGTCCCTGAGGGGAGGGTGGCGGGTCCCAGGGCGAGTGTTTGAGCTGGGTCATAAGCCATGCCTTGACACAAGGGAGCTGGGAGCCCCATGCCTGGGGAGCAGGGGTACCAACTTCCGTCTCAATGCATCACGACAAAGTTAAGACAAGTCTGAAGCAGGGAGCTAGCTCCGTGTGACCTGCTCGTTTACTGTTTTCTAAATTCCTCTTAGCACAGAAGCCCTTTGCTGTTTCACTGGAACTCCTTGTGGCAACTCATGGCCGCATGCTCCATGGAACCCATGAGACCAACACCTTTCCAGAAGGAGAGGCTCAGAGCTGCAGGACAGGCCTCCAGGCCCCAGGTCCTCAGAGGCCCTGAGGCTGGCCTGCCTGGTGCTGAGGCTGTTGAGATGGAGGGTGGAGGCCGGCTCGATCTCTGTGGGTGCATATGGGTAAGCCCTGGAGCTTGCTGCATGAGGGACCCAGGAGCAGCCCCTTGGCAGGCCTGAGGTTGGGGAGGGGGGAGCCATGCCAATGTGGGGTCAGGCTATGGAACCCAGCTAAGAGGTAGGGATGGACAAGGAGCATTGAGAGAATGGGAAACGCACAGGCATCAAACACTCTCGGAGCCCCCAGGGTCAAGGCCCCCAGTCCAAAGGGTGCACCCTGAACCCTGGTCCTGGTGGCCCCCTCGACATAGCCACCATCCTGCCCCTAATGATGCAGGAGGATGGTCTCTGGATCAGGAGATCTGAGGTCAAGCCGTGGCACCCATTCTCAAGAAGTGCTCCCCGCAGAACGCTCCCGTACCAGTCCCGTTCAGAGGTTCCCCTTGAGCACGTGTGTTGCAAAAGCTCTGAGAAGTCCCTGGGCGTCTCCCCAAGGAGGGGCTCACATCCCCGGGCCCGTGGGAGGACACAGAGGAGGTGCCCACTGCCCACCAGACCCATCGCTCTGCAGCGCCCTCCTGCCGAGGGCACAGCTGAGTCCAGGGAGCCTGGCCGCCTCGCCTGGTTTGTGAGTGGAGACACATCTGGAGCAGATGTTTCCGAGATGAAATGCAGCCCCTGGAAGACCTGACAAAAGCTGGACGAGCCCGACGGGGGTGGGGGTGGGGGCGGGCCAGGGCGGGGGGGGGGGGGCAGAGGCCTGTGTGTGTAGTAAGGGGAGCGGTTAAAGCGCCACAGCTGTCCCCCTTTAATTGGCTGCTGTTAAATGTTTTTACGGGGCCTCGTTTTGGTAAACAGAAGTCTGTAAATTCCTCCTTCCCAGACGCCCGTTTCCCAGGCACAGACCCCCCTGTGACCCCTTGGGAGGTCTGGGCCTCCCGCCCACCCGCCCTCGGCCTTCAGCTGGCCGAGTGGTGGGCTCCTTCCTGCCACACCCTTCGGGGGGGCAGTGGGAGGGTGATGGCCACGCCCGTCCCTCCACGTCTGACCCTGAGCTGGTGGCCAGGGCTCAGGGGACAGGAATCTACGGGGGCTCCTCCCCCCATCTCCAGTCTGCATAAAGTCCCACCCTCTGGGACCCCAGAAGGGGAGTTAGGACTGGGGGAGTAAGGATGGGGAGATGGAAGAAGAAATGGAGTGGGCAAGGGCCGGAGCTGAGTGGGGTGGCCAGGGAGGGGGAGTGTGAAGAGCGGGTGGGCATCTGGGTCGGGCGCAGAGAGGGAGGAAGGAGAAAAGTCCTCCCAGTCCAGCCACAGAAAGGACCCTTTCTTCTTCCCAACAAGACCCTACTCTCTGAATTGAAGAGGAAAATAAAAAATGATTTTTATGAATCAGAGCAGCTGTTCTGTGACCAGAAGCCAGGGCTGCTGTAGCTGGCCTGGGAAATGCCTCAGGTCCTCAAAGGGGCTTCTGCAGAGAATGTGGTGGTGGTGGGCTCTGAAGAGGGCTCCGGGAGCCGAGGATGGGTCAGATACCCTGGAACCCAGGGCCAGAAATCCTCGACCCTGCACTCCTTTGGGGTGGCATGGTCCAGAACCCCCTTGTTCCCAGGCTCTCACACTCCCCGAGGTTGGCTACTGTGATCGCCCCAGTCAGAGCCCTGGAAGCCCCTGCTCAGTTCTAGGGAGAAGCCCTGGAAGCCCCTGCTCAGTTCTAGGGAGAAGCCCTGGGCCTCAGCCACCACCCCACTGAGATTCCCCCCAGTCTGGTCCCACGCTCTGAGTTGCCAGGAGACTTAACCCCACCCTGTGACGTGAGCATTAACAGGGTCAAAAAGGTGACACCATCAGCACCTAATGGGGTTCAGTGAGGTGGAGGCAATCTTGAGCTGGGCGGAGGCAGCAGACCAGGTCCTTGGTATTCTGGGATACCCAGCCCCTGCCAGCATCCCCCAGGGCCCTTGCTGGCCACATCCGGGAAGATCAGGGGTGTTTCTGGGGAGTGGGCTAAGGAGGAGAGGAGCCAGCGGGCAGCCCGCCCCTGGTGGGGGCTGCCCAGAGGGCAAGGTCTGAAGATGGAAGGGTGAGAGGGAGGGTGGGGACACTTTACAGGGGAAATAAGTGAGGGGTGCCATGGGGTAGGAGGCTCCTCTTGTCACCACACCAGAGAAGGTGCCTGGGAGGACCCCAGGCCTGCTGCAAGCCTCTCAGCTGGAGAGGAAAGAGGGGTGGCCCTGGCCCCCCACGTGCACCCTCCTTGCCTGGTGGGGTCAGTTCCCACCCCACCTGCACGGCACCTCACCTCTCCTGGGTTCTGCTGTAGAACTTTCCCAGCAGCCCAAGGTGCCCCACCTGCCCCAGGCCAGACCCAAAGGCTGGGGAGGCAACACCTCCCCGTGGTCCTTGCAGGGCGCACCCTCCTAGGAGAGGACCAGCTCTTGTGTCTCAGAAGGCTGACTGTCTCCTGGCCAGGTCTGGGCATGGGGTGGGGTGTGGCCTGTGACCAGCCAACCAGTGGACCAGAATCCCTTGTGGGGTGAGTCAGGGGACTCCCACCACAGGGTCCCTGAGACCCCCACCCCCAGAGCTCAGTGCAGACCCTGCAGGCTTAGCAAACTGCCAGCGGCCTGACACACGGGGCTCTAATCACCCCCATGCCACCAGGGTCCTGCCCCGGCTCCCCGCTGGCTCCCCGCACACCCATGAGGGCAAGGCCTTCTGCAATAGACGCCCCCCACCCCCCATGACGCCTTGACAAAAAACATGGCCACCTCCCTGGAGGCTTGAGGTGCTAGAAAGTTCTCCCCACCACTGAGCTGTGGCCAGGGGCTGCCAGCAGGGTCGGACATCAAGTCCCAAGGGGAGCTCCCCACAACGTGACTGGCTGAGTCCCTAATCAGTGGGGCCAAGAATCACGCTTTTATATAGCCGGCCACACTGTGGGGGCGGGGCAGGCTGGCGCTCCAGAAAACTCGAGCTGAACCATCTCAACTGCCTGTCTCGTGGGTCAAGCCACCCTCCAGGGCTCAGCAGAGGGGAAAGCCCCTCTGGGTAGAGCACCCCCCAGACCACTCCACCATTGACCGGTGTCCTTCCAACCCTGACAGGTCCCATCTTTACTCTACCCATGACAATCCCCACAGACACCTAGGCAGAGAGCCCTGTTCCTGGAGCCCTGCACACGTCTATCCCTCTGAATTCTGCCGTGCCGACATTAACTGCACGCTGGCTCTCTTCCTGTGACATCCTTTTCACTCAGGGTGTCAGTGGATTTCCACTGTGGTACACAAGACTACTAAACAGTAGTGACCACACTGAAAGCTGGGTTAAGAAGAATTCTGAGGCTGTGTCTACACGCAGCTTGGAAAGTGCTGCAATCGACTAATAATGCCTGCCCTGGGCGCAGGATGGTCACTGGCAGCAAACTGGGAGGACACCTGCTACCACCCTTGCTCTAGTATCTGAAGCGGGTAACTTTGCAACAGCCTCCTTCCCACGTCTTCCCTGTTCCTTGCCAGATATTCCAGTTTCCATCCATAGGCCCCTTCAGGCTCATACTCAAGTGGTCAGAACCCTTGGTAATCCAGGCTGGGCATCACAGTGCAGCTCCCAAGATCCACCACCCTGGACTTCGTTGGGAGGAGCCAAGTGAGACCCCTTAATGGGCTGAAGATGGCTTTGGAAGCTGGGCCTCTCAGGGAGTGCCCAGATCTCTCAGCCTCTTGCAGCTGGGGGCTGGGGCTGGGGCCTAAGGCTGGCACAAGATGATTTCTGTGCCATTGTGGCCCATTAAAGTTGGCCCAGGCACACACACTGACCCCCAGTCGCCCCAGGTTTGGGGCCCAGCTGCCTGGTCTGTTCCCAGGCTGAGTGGAGTGGCTCAGAGCCAGGGGAAGGTGCCAGGCTCCCACGGACACCTCTGGAACAAAAGCAGCAGGCAGCTAGCCCAGGAGCCAGGCAGTCATGGACAGTCCCGGGCTCCTGGCGAGTGCTGTGCAGGGAGGAGCTGGGTCCAGGCCGTACAGAGCTGAGATGCAGGCCTTAGCAGCAGCCCTTCCAGGGGAACAGGACCTGTGGGCCAGGGAGGGCTGGGGACCAGGGCTTGCTGCAGGACTAAAGCTGGGGGAGAGACAGAGTCTCAGAGCTTGGAGCTGGGAACAAACTGGCATGACCCCCCCAAACCCTCACAACACCCCACCCAACACCTCTGTCAGGGAGCTTGGCTGGAGAGAGCCCTATGCTACCCTGACCACACCTCTTGCACCCTGTCTTCCTGGGTGGATGCTCTAAGACCCCCGTACCCCATGCCGGGGTATCTAAGATACACATAGATCATAGTGCTTGGGGGATCCTGGGGGCTTGGGGCCACAGGAACAGTGCAAGCCAGCCCCACACCCAGATGTGACACTGGGCCTCCATCCCCAGCCCGTCAGACCCAGTGTAGCTCACATTACACCCTCGGCTGCAAACAGCAGCCCAGGAAGGTCCCCAGGCCCCCAGCATAGCAGTGGACAGTTGCTACATGGGACATGCAAGGACAGAGGGGTCCCTGGAGGTTGGGACCTGGATGGGGAGGTGGGCAGAGGCAAAGCATGGTGAGGGGCCAAGGTCACAGGGAGCAGGGCGGAGTGGGGGGTGGGGGCTGGCCACGCAAAGCCCCGAGAAAGCTCTGGAGGGGGTCAGAGGTCCAGATGGGACAGGCCTCCCTCTGGCTACGATGAAGCTGGCAGCAGAGGGCCTGTCTGGCAGGGCAGCCCTGATCCCCCATGTCTGGATCTGGGGAGTTTGGTCCCTTCCCCTACACTGTCCCCAGATCACAGGGTGGTCAGCTGCCCCCAGTGACTCAGCCCTGCCCTCTGGCACTGGCAGGACCAGGTGGGCAGGGTGAGAAATGCTGCCTACATGTAGGGGCATCTTTACTGAGCTGGGCAGGGAGAGGAGGTGATCATCGGTGGTCCCGTGCGGGCAGATTCAGAGGCCATTTTGGCCACCGAGAAAACTGAGACCAGGAGAAGGGGCTGGAGCGGCCAGCGGCCAGGGGAGAAGGACAAGGTCCAGGGCAGGGATGTACCTCAGAGAAGGGCAGGCGGAGGGCTCCTCTCGACAGCATCACCACACCAAGACGGTGACACCAGCTGGGACCTTTGTCCCCCACATAGACGTGCGCCCAGAAGCCCTGGTGAACCCTGAAGTCTTAGAGGCGGACAGAAGGACAGCTGAGGGGCTCAGGGAAGCCAGGAGGGGGGTTGGGAAACGGTAGGGAGTGCCCAGTGGCTCTCAGCTGCGACCCCTGCACCACTGGAGGCGAGCCCAGCCCCGAAAGGAGAAATAGCCTGCAGGGCGGGTGCAACTGACAAAGAGGCCGGCCCGGCTAACAGCCAGCGCTGGCTCATGTGCCCGCTGCCTCCGGAGGCTCTCCCTCCAGGTGGCACAAGAGACCACGAGTGGCCTGGGCTGTGGGAACCCAGCAGCCCCGTTCCTCCCCAGCTGAGCCCCCAGGAACAGAATCCCCTTTCATCGCCCTGTGGGTGGTCCCATCAGGCAGCCGGGGGTGGGGAGGGAGGCGGGGGGGTGGGGGGGGGGCGGGGGGAAGGAGGGAGGGAGGGGGCCCGGCCTGCTGACAATAGGGCCAGCTGTGCTGCACCCCACCCCCATGGGGACCCACCCAGGGCAGGCCGGCTACACTGGCTCACCCCTTTGCCTCAGGTCAGTTCCGCCGCCCACCCTGACCCTAGGCCCCGGAAAGGAAAGTCTCATCTCTGGCAGGACCCTTCACTTGGTCGAGCCTGGGGTGGGGGGTCCGGGGGTGGGGTGGGGTGAGAGGCCCTGGACAGACAAGCTCTGCCCCAGGCCAGATGTTCTGGGGCGGCTCCTCCGTTCTGGGGTACTTGCCCTGCACCCCAGCTGCTCCACCAGGGAAGCAGGAAGCCCTGGCCCCAGCTCTGGTGGCTGTCCCCCAGATGGTGGGTTGGGTCCACCCACGGAGAGCTGGGGGCCCTGCCTGAAGTGGAAGGATCCATCCTCTCTCCTGCCCCCCACTGACATCCCTCCCCATCCCTCCCCCACACCCTCCCCACCATCCTGGCCTCCTTGCTCTTAAGCTAAGAACTCCTTTAGGGGCCCAGCCCTGACTATCCTCAGGCTGGAGGGGGCGGGTAGCAAGCCTGCTTTGCCAGGCACCTGTCTCCCCGCCCATCCTGGGGGCGGCAAGAGGATGACGATGAGGCCAGACCACGGAGCAGCCCGCCCAGGCAGCCCACCCTGCCCGCCAGTCCCCTGCTCTCCGGCCATGTCGCGTGCCCCCCGCCCCACCTCGGCCCCCCTTCCCCCTGAACACACACAGCAGAGAAACAGGCCCCTGCACGCGGGCAGCCAGCTGGCACCCAGTCAAACTAGCAGCCAGGCACGCTGCCAGGGCAGCCAGCCAGCCAGCGCTGCCACTCGTCCCGGCCCCGCCCGCCCGCCGGCCTTTACGCTGGGAGCTCACAGCGAGGCAGCCGCACCACGTGGCCTGTCAGAGCGAGGCTGCAAGGAGAGGAGGGCAGGGGAACCCCGTAGGAAGGGGATCCCAGGCCGGGCAGCGCAACTGCAGGCAGAGAAGGGGAGACTAGGGCACAGGCCTGTGAGGTGGTAGGGTCCCCAGGACAGACACACGAGCGACCCTCAGCCGGGACCTGGCAGATTGGGGCCGCTGCTCCCCTGAACTCATCTTTAGTCCCGGGTGGGCCCTGCTCTCTCCTCTACCTGTGTTCCGGAGCCTGTGTTCCACGTGGGTGGCTCAGAGGCCTCCTGGCTTCCCCTTGTCCTGCACCCACCTGCATTTGCCCATGGAGCCCACTGCCTCCACATGCACGCCCTCCCCCACGAAACCGTGGGTGCCCTCAGCCCAAGGAGGCGCCAGGGCCGGTTCGGGGCTGCTCCAACTGTCCTTGCCTCGGAGTAGCTGCCTCCCTGGCATGCACGGTGGGTAAGGGGTGGGTTGGGGGGCTGGCACCCTTGCACACACTGGTCCCCTCACACTGGGTGGTGGGAACTGCAACCTGCCAGGTGGCTCTGGGGCTGTGGCGACGGGTGGCGGGGTGACCCGCAGACCGTGAGCAACTCCGCAGAGGCAGCCGTTGGCTGGGGGAAGTGAGTGTCTGGAGGCCGTTGAGGGCGCTATTTGTGGGCTGCCTCCCACCCGCCCACCCCCGCCTCCCCAGCAGCCCCCAGAGGGGCAGGACAGGGAGCCTTTTCCCTGGGCCCCAGGGCAGGTGGCACTGCCCACAAACCGCCCTTTTTGCCCGCAAGGTCCTCAAGGGTGGGCTGGAGGGGCAGGGGGATATGTATCTTCTGACGCAGAGCTCTGCCATCCTGACCCTGACCAGGGATCACCGTGGCAGCCAGCCTGGCCATGCCCACGCCCCCATGGCCAGGTCAGGGCAGAGCAGCAGCCGGGGGAGGCTGTGGGTTTGGTGGAAGCTGTCCTACACGGCTGCTGCGAGTATGCCCTGCCCGCCCCACGGCACTCGGCCCTCTCCTCCCTCCCACAGACATTTTGGAAGCCAGACGCTCCTGCCAAGTTCAGGAGTTCACCCAGCAAATGCAGAAGGCAGAAGAGCTGGGAGGAGCGGAGGAGCAGGGGAGCAAGGGGTGCCAGGCATGGCCAGCCCGGGAAGCCCGGATCCGGGGCCTGACACCATTGCACCAGGTGTCCCCTGGGGAGGCTGCGAAGAGGCAGAGGTGGGAAGCAGGCAGAGAGGGGTCTGGGCCAGGTGTCTGCTCTGCCTACCTGGGTCCTCAGGGCCTGGTCGCCCTTCCACTGGGGAAGGGAGCTGCTCCTTATCGCCTACCCAACATGTGCGCTCTGCACAGCACTTAAAGCCCAGATTATTTTAACAACTGTCCCTCACTCGTCACCTGTCCTGTTTGGAAAACAGCCCCTTTCTTGTTGCACAAAGAGAGGTTTCTCTCGCTCTCCAGCAGCACTGGGCGCTAATCTCCCCGCCTGGAACGCGGGCGGCAGCGGGCGCGGTGTGTGGGTCCGCGTGCTCTGCAAACACAACGCCCGCCGCTCAGCAGTCATTGAGTTACGGCGGTGCTGGTGCCAGGAGCGCAGAGCCCTCTGTGCCCGCTGCCAACTGCAATTACCTCTCCGCGTGCCAGCCGCCATCGGGCTTAACCCTTCCTATGCTGTGGTGGCTTACTGGATATCAGCAACCTCGGGCTGGGGACACTAGGGCTCAGGGTCACTGCCCACATCATGGTGCCCAGGGGCTGAGCCGACAGTGCAGAGCTAGGTGGGGGTGGTGACCTTCCCTGAGAGTGCCAAGAGGAACCTCAACATCCTAATAGGCCCTGCAAGGGCCCTCCAGCCAGCCATGAGGCCTAAGAGTGACACGTATGAGGTACCTACTGTGTGTACAAGGCTGCAACCGAGGGGGAGGCAGGGGCCAGAGAGGGACTCCGTCCTAGGCCAGGCCCCCAGGGTGGCAGCCTGAGTCTGTTGACAGCTCTCTCCTTCTCTCCACTCCCTCCCAGCTGACACATCTGGAGCCCATGCCTCTCCGAGTCTGGGAGGTGGGCGCAGGCCTGCCCGGCCAGCGCAGCTGTGTTCCACATTTCCTCAGCTCCCCTGAGCCTTCCCGGCCCCACCCCTTCTTCCCTCTCTGCCCGTCTCTGCTGCACATCTGGCCAGGACCACTGACTGGCAGGGCTGTCCCCCGCCCACACACTCTATTTCCAACCAGTTACCACCTCCCCCGTGGGAGTGTCCTCGACAGGGAGGCAGCCCCTTGCCCCAGTGCTTGGCATGGTCTGCCAGCCACAGCAGGGGAGTCCTTTGCTTCCCCACGGGCCCTGGGAACCACGATCAAGAACCCAGTGGCTCTAGCAGCAGGGTGCGGCTGGGAGCCTGGGCCCCTGACTTACCTTCATGGGAGTGGGAGAACCAGATCTGGGAGGTGGCGGGGTGTGAGCCCCGGTAGGCCTGCTCCGAGGGGGATGGGGTGGGGCCACTGGGGTGCGCAGAGGCCGCCGAGCCCAGGCTGCTGGTGAGGAAACTGCCCATGAAAGAGGAGGCCGGAGAGTTCCCCATCAGGCGGCTGCTAGCTGTGGACACAGTGGGCGAGAGTGAGTCTGGGCAGGGACAAGCATTAAGGAGCCCTTTCCCAGGGCTGACTCTCAGGCCCCAAGGTTCCCGGGCTTTTGTCTTCAAACAGCCAAGAAGCCAAGGCGGGAGAAGCTGCCCGCTCGGGCCCTGGAGGCCCTGACACCCTCCTGTTCTTGCAACACCCTGAAGATTGGCACTTCAGCTGAGCTGTCCTCCACCCCGCCCGCCACCCCCAGCAACCAGGTGCCAGGTACTGTGGGAATAAACATTCAGGGACCCAGGGCTTGAGGGAAACATCGACCCTACGGGCGGGTCTTCACTTCGGAGGCTGACTCCCCCAGGCTTCTTAGCTGCTGGCAGACCTGCCAGAGTGCACCTCCCGAAAAGGTCCAGGGTCAGCAGGTCTCAGCCGTCTCTGTTCTCCCCCCAGGTGGCACTAGGGTTCTGGCCTTCCCCCCAAGCAGGGTCTTCAACCTTCTCCCCAGGTCCAGTTAACCATCTCATCACACTGGATGCCCTCTATCAGGTGAGCAAGAGAAGAAACGGAGGCAGAGCAAGAGAACCACAGGAGGAGCCCAAGAACGGACACGGCAGGATCTGCTTTAATGTCCCCAGGGTTTTTCAGGGTCAGGCCCTCCTGGTGGCATTGAGACGCAGTCAGCCATTTATGTTTCAGGATACTCGGCATTTCGCCCAGCAGCTAGCCTCCATGGCCTGCCTACCTGCACGCTCTGACACTGTGTCCCCCTCTCTGCCCTGTCCAGTGGCCAAGGCCAGGCTGTTCGAGTCTCTCCAGGTTACCATGGCAACCAGTGGATTGCCTAGGAATGATGTACACCGTGTACTCTGCGCAGTGCAGCCCCCGGTGCCAGGTGGGTGGTCTGGGCTGCACCGCTCAGCCCCTACCCCGGCAAGGCCCCCTGGCACCTTGTCACCTCCATTCCCTGGGCAGTAAGCCTGGCCTGGGACCATCTCAGGGGATGGGGAACAAAGTTCTGGGGGTTCACCATCCCATTAGGCTGAATGCAGCAGCCTGGCAGGGTTTGCAAGGGTTCTGGGGGCTCCAGGAGGCTGCAGGCCCAGCCCAAGGTGAGTCAGGGCAGCTGTTTCCCTACCCAGGAGGCAAGGGGAATTTGCAAATTTGTGATGTCTCATCCAGCCTGGCTGGGCCCTGGGAGCTTCCGAGACGTGAGGTGACTCAGCAGAGAGGCGGCAAGGCCCTGGAGCAGGGGAGAGGGAGGGGCTGCCCCACCGGGACCCTGGTAGCTCCCCTCCACTTCCCTTCACTCCCATTCGAGGATGAGACTTGTGGATGAGAAAGGCCTCTCCCAGGAACCAGCCTCAGCGGAAGGGTCTGTGAGTGCTGGCAGGGTGCTAGGGTGTGAGCTGACCTCTGTGGTGGCTATCAGGCCAAAGGGAGACCCTGAAAGGACCAGAGGACCCAGGGGCAGGGGGCGAAGGTGTCCAAGAGCCAGGGACTTCCCAGACCGCAGGGCTGGGACTGCCATGGGCCCTGGCCAGACCACAGGCACGTCCAGCCAGGGGAGGAGACTCTGGGCTGGGAAGGGAAGTACTGGCCTCCCGGGCGGGCGCACAGAGCAGGCAGGAGATGGAGGGCGGTTCCTGCTGGGCTCCAGGGACCCTGGGGGGGGCCATGCTTGTGGGATGAGTGAGGCCTCTTCCTGCCTCGCCCAGGCCCACCCCATGTCCCCCAGGCCTTCCCACCCCCGCACCCTCCCAGGGAAGTCCCTCCGCCCTGCTCTTCCTGGGGACAGTGGGAAGCAACCGAGTCCAGAAGTCGGTCTGGATAAAGGATTTCTCTGGGAGCTTGGCCTGAGAACCTTGCGTTCTCCCACAGCCCAGCGGGTGGGGGCGGCGGGTGGGCCTGAGGCTGGGCGGGAGGAGTGGCCTGGCATCCCATAGGGCCCCTCCAGTCTGGATGCAGGGAAACTGAGGCTCAGAGGTGGGCCCCCTCACAGGGTCTCCCGCACCCGGGCACCCTGCAGGGGCAAGTGGGGAGCATCCGTGAGGCCCAGAGGGGGATGTTCGACTAGTCTTCTAAGCTGGAACTGGGTTGGGGTGAGGGAGACGTGGGACTTCCTGTCACCCTCCCCCAGGAGACTGGCCCTGGCCCTGGCTGGGCACTCTTAAGGGTGCCTGTTTTGACACCATCCCAGAAGGGGATGTCCCACTGCGTGGGCGCTTTGGCGGGGAGAGGCACTGCAGCTCAGCAGCCCTGGTCCCAGCTCCACGGGGCAGGGGACACACCGACAGGCTGGGCTTCCTGCTGTGCGCCCACCTTGTCTAGGCCAGCCACTCTCCCAATTTGGGGGACCCTCTTGGAGCCTTTCTTGAGTCCATAAGGAAGGAACCCTTGCTCCTGAGTGTGGGAAGTGAGTGGCTGGGACGGCACTCCAGTCTTGCCCTTTGACTTTGGTCCAAGGTTCCCCAGGGCCCTCCTTTGCTCCAAGCCTTTTGGGGATGCCCCTGCTTCTCCATCTTCCCCAGCCTTGTGGGCGGTTTGCGGCCCCAGCGTCCGGCCTCAGGCTGGACCATTTATCTCGGGGGCGGAGGGTGTCTTTTCCCTCCTTTTTCCTTTCACATTGAAAACGGAAGAGCCTTATCACATAAATATTATGTCTTTATATCTTCACTGTAAGACATTCAAATGACAGATACAACAAGAAAGGAAACAGAGATATCAGGGACCCCGCTGCTCTGGGGCACAGCAACACACATTCCAGGGACCACTTTTCAGGCACTCGCCCTGGTGGGCCACCTGAAGGTTCCCAGGTGTCCTCTCCTAAGGCCCCAGCCCACAGCAGCAGGTCCCGCCGGGGGCTCTCATACTCCCTGACTGGCAGGCCAGCCCTGGGGGATGGGCGCTGGGCAGCTGCAAAGCCAACTTCCCTCATGGGGCCCCCAGCCCGGACCCTGCTCAGTTGGTGGGTTCCATGAGCCTTGCTCCAAAAGGGTCAGTCTCCTCCTGCTGTCCTGGGCTAGAAATCTGCAAGCTGCCGCAGGTCCTACAGGCTTTGCCAGGTGGGCACTGCCATGATGGGTGTCAGGGAGGGGATGGCTGGCACCCAGAGCCTCCCCCACCCCATCTGACCCCTGACCCTCAGACAGAGCATCCATGCTCCCGTATCACTTCCACCTCCAAGGACTTTGGCCATGGCCCTGTGCCCAGCCAGCAGAGGCATGGGCAGACCTGGCTGCCACCTCCCAGCCCCCGCCCGCCGACCAGTAGCCAGTCCCAGACAGAGCTTGAGCAGAGGCGGCCTGGGCCCCGGCCAGGGCTGAAGCTGCACAGCCAAGTCTGGCCGGGAACTGGGCTGGAGACTTCTTTCCTCTTGGCAAGGTCCTTGCCCACGGAGTGTTGTGGTTAGCAACCCGGGAGGGGACAGTGGGAGCCCCAAGCAGCAGGAAGGGCCAGAGGGGCTTTTGGCTCAGAGCCCTCCAGGGGCTAAGAGCCCTAACCCTGGCACTGTCTGCCCTAGCCCTTCTCACAGCCTTGTATTAATGCAGGTCACTGTGATCCCAGGTGGCCAGCCCACCGCGGGACTGATGAAGGGGTAGGCATCATCACTGTTGGCCCCCCAGCCTCTGGGGTTTGGATGTGGCCTGTCCAGGGAGCATGGTCACGGTGGCCAGTGCCCTGCGTCCTCTAGGGGCTCACAACAGAGCCATCTGGCCAAGTTGAACATCATCTCAGAACCAAGACCTGAACAGGGCCACTGAGGCAGACGGTTCTGTAACCACACACCAGCCCCCAGCCCGCCGTCCCCACTGCCCGGCCGGCCCAGGCCAAGGTCTGCAGCCCCAGACACAGGGCTCCAGCCCCGATTCCAGCGCCGCCTCAGCTCTGCCTGGGACACCACGGAGGCCTGGCCCGGGTGCCGGGCTGGCTGAGAAAACCACTCCGGAAGCCAGAATGCCCGGGAGGGCTGGTTGACACCCCCCACCCCCCGCCATGGCCCAGTTCCTCAGGCCCGGCCCTCACCCCCGGAGGCCTACTCGTTCCCACGCCCCGAGGCCCAGACAACCTGGACCGGGATACAGACCGTACCTGGGCCCTGGCCGTGTGTCGACTTCCAGCTGCTCCAGCTGGACAGGGCTGGGCCAGAATCCCCTGACTGCCTAGCCTGCGCTCATAGGACCATTCTGTGCTGGCCATGGCCGAGGCTGCCCCACGTGCCCCCAGGCAAAACCAGGGGGAAGGGGCCTTCCTCTGCCAACCTGTTTGCCAGGCCCACCTGCTGCAGCCAAGACGTTCAACAGAAGTTGGGCAGGCCAGAGGGGTGCTGAGGGGGCCCCTGCAGTGGAGTCCAGGGGTGCCCCAAGGAGCTTCCAGTCCAGGGAGTGTCTGACAGGCAGTAAAGTCACCAGAGTTCAAAGTGCTGGCACTCCAGAGGCTGGCCCTGGGGGCCTAGACGACCTAGGGCCTGCCCGCCTCCTCTGCCTCCAGCCTCTACCTCCCCATCAGCCAGCAGGATGGAGGGACAGACATAGAAGGGCCTAGGAGAGCGCGGGAGCGGGAGTGGGCGCCCGGAGTACAGCGCGGGAGCATTTGTTTTGACTTAAGTGAGCTACCTTTTCTGGAAACGGTGAAATGGGTTGTAAAAAAGCACACACACAAAAGGCCTCCCTGTGATGGCTGGCGGCAGCTCCTGAGAGTCAAGCCCTTTCCAGCTCCCCTGCCGCTGCTGGAGGCCCAGCTGATGGGCCGCTGGCACGAGGCTCCCCAGGGGTGCTGTGTCTGGCGGCTGCACCCGCCCGCTGCCCAGACCCGCTCCCGCCCTGTGGCTCACACCTGCTCAAGGCACCCCACCGCTCCCAGCCCCCGGCAGAGCCTGCCTGGGTGCTGGGGATATCCAGCTCCCCTGGGGCCATCCCTGGGTCTCCCCCAGGACCTCAGGGGCAGCTGAGACACTGCCGTGACAGGTGGCCTGCCTGGGAGGCCAAAGTGCCCCTCGGGTGCTAGGCCAGGCCCCTCCAAGGGAGTCGACTGGAGAGGAGGCAGCAGGAAGGGTAACAGCCCACCACGTGGACTGTTCACATTCCTCTCATTCCAGGAGAGGGAAGGGAAGGGCGGATGTCCATCCCGGGTGTCCGCGTGGACAGAGGTGGCGAGACCTCGGTCCAGCCTGCCTGGTGGGCGTCCATCTGTCTGGCCACCCAGGAGAAGAAAGTGGGGAGAGAGACAGGACTGGGGATACCAGGCCCAGGTGGGAGGGGCTGCTCTGGACTGCCCCACCGGAAACCCAAATTGCGCAGAGCAGGGGCCGGGCTGTAGAGGCTACGCTGCACTGCCGGCCACCAGATCCACTCTGGGTGCACACGCGTTCCGGGCTTAATTGCTGATGTCACCAGGGACACTCCCCAGTGGGCTGGAATCCATCAGTGGCCCAGGCATGAGATAATATATGTGTGTGTGTATGTGTGCACGTGGGCATAGCAGGCAGTGAAGTGAGTATGTGGGCACTCAGGGTGTGTCAGCCTGTGTACATGGCTGAGAGTGCGGGCATATGGGCAATGGTCACGCACACAGGCTACAGATGTGCATCGAGGTCTGGGGCCAGGGCTCTGAGTGTGCGCTCAGGACATGGGTGTACACACCTGGCTCTGAGTGTGTGCGAGGTGGTGACTTGTTCGCATGTGAGGGACTCACACACAGGCCGGGCCAGCCCTCAGGGACGCTGCTTCCCAGGGTCACACCTCCACCAAACCAGTCTCCTTACTGGCCCAGACTCTGAAAAAGGCTCCCAGCCTTGGATTCTATGTGACGCCCATGGTGGCATGTGAGAGACGCCAGGACGCCCCTCTCCTTCTCCACCATGGGGAGGGGGGCTCATCCAGCTTACTCGTGGTGGAAGGGCAACTCAAGCCTTAAGCCTGTACCAAACTGTGGTCCCAAGACCCCCGACTCCCTGCTGGCTGGGAGTTGGCCCCCTCACCAGCCCAGCGACTCAACCCATAGCCACCTGAACCTGAAAGTGAATCCAGCAGTGGTATGGGTTCTGGGGGCAGCAGGCAGGTTGCGTGGCCATCTTCCCGCAGACACCCGATCCCTTTACAGTGAAGAAGCAGCTCAGAAGCCCCCTCGGATCTGAGACCCCCTCCCAGCAGGGCTGGTCTTACTGACAGGCTCTTCAGAACCCAGAAACTGTCGGGATCTGGAGCACTCCCCTCTGTCCTCGAATCGGGGGCCTCCTGTCTGGCTCCCCTCACTTGCTGGGTCTCAATGGACACAAAACCTGCCCTGCTTTCGGCCATCCTCTGCTGCCCCAGCCCGAGTCCCTGAGGACGCCATCCAATGACCCCAGCTGCCGTCCACAGCCCCGCGATGATGCAGGGACCAGAAGAGGATGCAAGACAGGCCTACGGAGGGAGGGAGGAAGGACAGGAGAGAAGGAAGAGGCTGGAGGCAGGAAGAGAAACAGCTGCAGTGGTGGGAGAGGGGTGCTGGTGGGAGGCGGCATGTGGGGGCCAGCCCCGCCCTGAGATGTGGGGGCAGCCCCGGTGAGGGGTGTCTGCCAGAACACACAGGCGTCACATGGGAAGCCCCTCTCCGCTGGTCCAGGAGAACCTTCCAGAAGACCCGGTTGGCCCAAAGGCAGCGTCTCTCAGGCCATAATAGGAGAACTCTGTGGTTGCTGAGCCACCAGGCCCACAAGTGTAGAGGCAATGATGACGGGGGACGGGCCCAACCACCAACAGCCCAGAACTAATAAAAGAAAAGGAAAACCGGATATAAGTCTGGTTCTTATTAAAAGGGTAAATTTAGCTTTTTGGCTGGAGGGGGAGGGGGGCGGCCAACACTCCCCCCTGGGGCCGCCCTCGAACTCTGGCTGAGAGAGTGACTCAGAGGGTTGCTCCCCCTCCTCCTGTTCTTCGCACCTTCTGGGGTCTCCGCCTTGCTTCCCTCTCACACCCTCCCTGGCAAGCGGCCAGCACTCCCCCTCCAGGACACCTCTGAAGGCGAGGGGGCGGCGGTGTGGGGAGGTGACCAGTGCCACCCCCTCCAAACCCCGCCAGCCAGAGAAGGAGCCTCAGCCAAAGCATCACACCAAGTTGAAATAAGCCAGCTGCAAAGAGACGAATGCCCTAGGGGCTGCAGTCCAGTGTGGACATCGGGGTGTGCACACACACACACACCCCTGAGCCCCTGGACAGGGTCATAGGGGCCCACCCTGTTCTACACTTCATCCGCTGGACCCCGGCACTCAGCACCTCAAGCTGGTCTGGGACACCCCTCTGTCTCAGCTGTGAGCAGGCAGGGCAAGAGGGGAGCAGATGGCGGGGTTGGGGGCAGGGCTGTGCCTCTCCAGGCAGAGACCTCCATGGAGCCCATGTTCTTGAATTTCTGATGGGCCACCCTCTGCAGCCCATCCCTGCCTTCTGAGACTCGCAGTAGACCTGGCCTCCCCACCAGACTCTAACGTCCGTGACCAGAAGCAGGAAAAGGCCTAGCACTGGGGCTGGGGCTGCTCCTGGCTCCTGGCAAGAGGAGCACTGTGGGGGGGGCAGCTCGCTGGGGAGCAGGATCCCCCACAATGTGTTCCCGGGGGCAGCGCTACCCGCCCCACGAGAAGGGAGATGGGGCAGAGGGCAGGGTGCACCCAGGGCTCTGTATCCTTCTAACAGCGCTACTCTGACAAACCACCCCACTCCCTTCAAAGTACAGAGATAAAGTATTTTAATTTCTAAAGACGGTGAGTGTAAGTAGAGAGAAAACCTCAATTCTCTGACGTACAACTACAATATTTCTGGGAACTGTCAAAATGAGCAGGGCAAGGAGAGCTGTTTCTGGAGTGGAGGGCATCCCACTGATCGAGGGTCCCAAATAGGGATGGAGTGCCAGCCAGCCCTGGGGAGCCGGTAGGGGAAACAGGCTCAGGGCAGCTCCGCAGGAGCTCCCAACAGAGACAAGATCCCTGGCACATGCAGCTAGCCCACAGCCTGTGCACCCGGCCCTACTGCAGGGCGTGCCGGGGCAGGGGTAGGGGGGCTCAGGCAGAGAGCCAGCCTTGGATCTCCAGACCAGAAGCCTGAGCTCCTGTCTCCCGATACGATCACAGGGCAAGCAAGTTGGCTTGCTGAGTCTCCACCACCTGGATCCCACCTGTTTCAGGGGCAGGAGGCAGCAGGAAACTCAGCCCTGAGACTGAGGACTGACTCCCTCACCCGATTCACACGCTGGGCTTGAAGCAAGTGTCTTTGGCAAAGGCTCTGCTGCCAGAGCAGAGGAGGGGGCTCTGTGCTGGGCTGCCCGAGTGGCACAAAGTCTTCAAAGGGTGCCCCTCACTCCAGTCTAGAGACCACAAGATGCACCATGACCCTCCTAGCCGCCTAGTCCAGCAGCCGGTACCTGGGCCAGCTGCCCTCTCCCCAGGAGGGCCCAGGGCATGGTTGGGCTGCCCTGAACCTCCATCAGCTCCAGGTAGTCCAGGGCGAGTGCCCAGGGAAGCTCGGGGCACCTGCTGACCTCACTAGGGCAGGCAGCTGATGTGGGAATACGGGGAGAAATTGCTGCCCAGACCGGACAGCATGAACATCCTTGTCACCCAAGCCACAGCCTGGGTCCGGAGTTCTGGCCGGAGAATGAAATTCTAACCCAGCTCATTCGTTAGACAGTCACTGAGCGGCCGCGGTGACCTACCCTCACCCTGGCACCCAAGGAAGCCACAGGCTGCCCAGGCACCCGGGCCTTCAACAATGGCCCCCGGGCCTCTTGGTGACCCACACTGGCCTCATGGCTGCTTGGGACCATCGCACTGGCCTGTATCTTGGAGCAGACGTTCGACAGGTAGAAAGACGCTGCTGCTTGTGTGCACCTTCCAACTTTTCTTGATTTTACCTGTATTCACACTTGTTAAGGGCTTTTTAAGAGTTTGCCTAAAGATGCATTACAATTTAATTGAGCTTTAATTTTTACATTAATTTAAAACAAATTAAAAGCTTATTTTTAGGAGACCCAAAGGGATGCAAAATGTCTTGAAAAAGGGACTGGCTTCAGGCAAACTGCCCCAAGTGACCCGCTGGCCAGGCATGTGGCAGGTCAGCTGGACAGGGTAGCTGCCCCATCGGATAGACTAGGAAGTCCTGGGGGACCCCAGGTCCAGCTCCTTCACCTGCATCCTGTGTAGGGCAAGGAGGGCTGTGCCCACGAGCCAGGGACAGAGGGATCTGGTGGTACCCTTCCACGTGGCGCTGCCAAGGCCAGGAGGCTCCACGGGCAGAAGCCCAGTCCTGTCCTCACTGCACCCGTGTCCGAGCCTGGGTCCTGAATCCTGCCTGCCGGCCGCCAGAACCATACAGGGGGTGATGAGAGTAGACATCAGGGCCCGTGCCCCACCGAGTGAGAGCTGCAGGGACGTGACCGCTGCCTGGGCAAGGAGAAGCGACCAGGATCTGGAGTGGCAGGGCTTGTGGGAAAGAGCCTCCAGGAGACGTGCAGGCAGTGGGTCCCACTAACTGCCAGCAGCCCCAAGCAGCCATGCACTCCTGCCAGGCTGGGCGCTGAGGCTGAGAACCTGGAGCAGCTCCTAGGCCTCCTTGTGCATAAATGCTAGAGAACACAGTGGTGCAGTGTGGGGGCCCCACCCGGCTATGCAACGCTCGGGTGCTCACAGCCCCTCGCCGCCACACCTGCCGGCCAGGGAGGCGCACGGAGCAGAGGGTGAGGGGCCACAGCCCTGCTCCCTCGTCTCTCCTGAGCCCTTATTTTTCTTTTGTTGGTTGATCCCCAGTTCTTGCCTACTGGGTCACCCAAACAGCCACCATAGAGGGGAGGGGAGGGGGCAGCTCTTCCAGCATGTGTCCTTCTTTGCCCCCCAGGCCCTAGGGCCCAGGTGAGGCCACTGGCTTCTACCCTCTGATCCATCGTAGGTGCCCCATCACACACAGAATCTGCTGTTGATGGTGAGACAGCCACCTGCAGAGGGTGCCAGGGACAGTCAAGAGACAGACAGGAAGTGGCCCCACCTGGTGCCCAGCTTTTGCTCCATCAGGTCCCTCCTTTACTGGAGTGGGATGGGGCAGGGGAGTCTCTGCAGGAACGGTCCCCATCCTGAGCCTTGTTCCATCCCCACCGGCCCCTTCTCTCCACAGCCCGACCTCACATGTGCACCCAGGGGCCAGCCCTGGTGCCATACAGATGACGCCAGGCTGTACTGCCCAGTGGACCACTCCCTGCCACGCTCTCGCCCCCTGCCATCGAGTATGGCGTTAAGAAGGAGGAGACTGCCCTTTCTGCCAATCTGTTTGGCTCTGACACCTTTTTAAAACACAGTCTGGGAGCCTTTGAAGATGACAAAAGATGCTTCTGGAAGGCGAGGAGATGCTGAGCTGATCCCTGCGAGGTGGCCACACAGGCTGGAGACACTGCCAGCATGATTGTCTACCATGTGTGGTCAGGTATGAGGCGGTTTTTAGGGTAGAGACAAGGGCCAATCCAGACCCCTGTGTTTCCTGCCCTTCTCTTCCTAACGAGGTTCTCCAAGAGCATTATCTTCTCGATTTTCCAGTGTGGCGGCACACTGGTAGGAGAAAAACTGAACAGCCCCCTCTCCATGTCTACAGGCATGCGTGTGCTTTGCCTCAGTGTGCACGGACACGCATATCCCCTCTTGCCCCAGCCATCCTGCAGGGAGGGAGGCCCGTGACAGCCACGCCCAGCTCCGGGGAAACAGAGGGATGGAAGGCAGAGACACCGAGCCTCGGGACCCTGCCGCCCCTCAGAGAAGGTGGCTCCGTGTGGTGGAGGATGGGGCTGCCGCAAGGCCTGGTGAGAGAGACTGCCGAGGGCGGTCAGGGCCGGAGGTCACGGGGATCTGAGCATTGGTGACTGTGGGGGCTGCCCAGGTGGGAAGATTCCAAGAGAGGCAGGGGAATGGGACAGAGAAGGTACTTGAGGCAGCAAAGAGGGGTGCAGAGGTGGCCGGAGCCTGTGGGTGGCTGGGCATAGATACTGAGTACTGGGAACGCTTGGGGACAATGGAATGACGAAAGTAGGGGGTGGGAGCTGACCTAAGGTGTGTGGGGGGGTGGTGTTGGGGAAGGGAGACCTTGAGGGAAAGAGAAGCAGGGCTGAAGGCTCACACAGGCTTGGGACTGACTTGCAAGTCGAGAAAGGGCAGGGAAGCTGACTAGCACCTCCTAGAGGAACTGGGCGTGGGCTCACCAGAGACATGACTGCCGACCAAGGTCCGTCTAGTCAAGGCTACGGTTTTTCCAGGAGTCATGTATGGATGTGAGACTTGGACTATAAAGAAGGCTGAGCGCCGAAGAACTGATGCTTTTGAACTGTGGTGTTGGAGAAGACTGGTGAGAGTCCCTTGGACTGCAAGGAGATCCAACCAGTCCATCCTAAAGGAAATCTGTCCTGAATATTCACTGGAAGGACTGATGCTGAAGCGGAAACTCCAATACTTTGGCCACCTGATGCGAAGAACTGACTCCTTGGAAAAGATCCTGACGGTGGGAAAGATTGAAGGTGGGAGGAAAAGGGGACGACAGAGGAGAAGATGGTTGGATGGCATCACCGACTCAATGGACGTGAGTTTGAGCAAACTCTGGGAGTTGGTGATAGACAGGGAAGCCTGGCGTGCTGCAGTCCATGGGGTGGCAAAGAATCGGACATGACTGAGTGACAGAAATGAACTGAACAGATTCACTGGAAGAAGCCTGGGGCAGGTGCTGGGATAGGACCAGCTCCAGTTCAGTGGAAACCAAAAGATGGGTTCCATGGTAACAGAGGGAAGGAGGGGGCTGAAGCAAGGGCAGGCAGCTCACCAGCACCAACCCCGGCACGTCGGGCTCTGAGTCTGTCAACCAAGGTCACTGGGGACCTTTAGGCTCCACCTCCGGCAGCTGGCCAGGAGCTGCAGGATGGAGCAGGAGGTGGGAAGTGGAGACAGACCAGAACACACATTCTGATCACTGGGCCCGCTGGCTACCTCCCAGGCCAACTGGGATGTGATTCCTTGAAGGCCCATTGTGTCTGTGTATGAGTGTGAGCACATGTGAGTGTAAGGACATACCTCAGGGTATGAGCACACGTGATCAGGCGTGCTGAGTGTCCATGCATGTGTGAGCTCGGCCAGTTAATGTGCTGGCGAGCCTGTGGGGACGACGACAGGGTCTGTGCCTCTGCCCCCAAAGGGGACACAAGCAGGGCCAGGCAGCAAGGCTGGTGCTAAGTTGGAGCCTGCCACATGGAGCCACCCTGAGATGCTGGTGGAGAGCAGCCTGGAAGTGCAGCTCCTTCCCCACCCCCATCAGCACATCCCCACCCTGGGTCCCACCCCTAGGGTCTCATCCCACTGTCCCCAACCTGCCTTCTTTTCACCCCCATCCAGCTGGGCTCCCAGCACACCTGCCTTGAGGGGAGGGGGCCCTCCCTGGCCTGGCTGTGTGATATTAGGGCCATGGTGTCCTCCCCAGAGCTGCCTTTGAGAACAAAGTCCCAAGGAAGAGAGGCCCTGGCTTCCCTGAAGGAGGAGCACAGGGATAGAGCCAAGACTGCCTCTTCTCAAGGAGACGGCAGAGGGTGGTTTAGTCCATAAACCACCACTTAAATGTGGCTGATGATTCTCTCTCACTTGGCGGGGTGCCCCAAGAAGACAGCCCCAGGCCACCCTGGGGGACCCCAGTCTGCCGCGCAGGGGCCTCTCTCGGCAGCACAGGCATCCTCTGCCCCTCCCCTGCATTTCTGGTAATTTCTACTGGAAACCAAGTCCCTGCACTTGGATGGAACAGGACTGCTGTAACTTTCCCTTCTGTTCCAGGCACACAGTGGGTCCCCCTTCCCCAGTGTCAAACATCTTTGGATCTAAAGACACTGGACTCTTTGTTGGGGGCCCTGGGGAGGGAGTGAGGGGGCAGGGAACCCAACCCACCTGTTCATTCCCTCCTCCTCCTCCTCCACCCCGGCTCTAGGTCAGAATGAAAAAAAAAAAAAGCTTCCTGGCTTATCCAATCTGGAACCTAATCGTCTGGACAGCTGCAGCAGCCCTCGGATGCCAGCCCGGCTGGCTCCCTGCTTGGGCACTGGATGCCTCCCCGCCAGGCCCTAGGCCTGCTGCAAACCCACTCCAAGCCCCTATGTGGGGCTGGGGCAACTCCCACCCTGCGCCCTCCCCTTTCCAATCCCACACCCAGTTCCCGACTGGTCCCCATCCTCTGGTGGCAGCTGCTGGCAGGGCCACGGGAGGCAGTAATATTATATATTACAACAAACAGGGGCGGCCCACTGACAAATAGGCCTGCGTGATCTAAACGGTATATTATCCCATAAAAACGTCAGCGGGCAGGGCGTCAAAGCCGAGATGGAGCAGCAGCCCCGGAGCACAGGCTGCAAGGCCCGAACCTTCCTTGGCACAGCCCGGAGCTGCAGGGATGTGTTCTAGACAGTGCATGCTGGTTGTGATCTTGTTGTTTGCTTTTAATCCTGAACCTTTGGTGGGAGAAAGAAGGCCCCAGAGGCTAATAGGGACCAAGGAACCCCGGGGGAGCCGTCCCCTGGCAGGTGAGGCAGGTGGAGCCCAGCTGTGCGAGGCACCTACTGCCAAACAGGGCAGGTGCCACACCCTGAAGCCCTGGCATCAGCTTGAGAGCTCTGGCACAAGGCCCAGCAAAGACCTCCAAGGATGGCCTTTCCAAGGGGCGCCCACCTTTCCAAGAGGCCGCTTGGTAGTGGCCTGAGTGAGAACTTTGGATGGGTGATGACGGGCCCCCTTCCGAGGGGCTAAGGCAGCACCTCCGCCCTGGGGGGATGGTTTCTAGTCATCAGAAGTCATCCAAGGCGGATGCTAGTCAATATGGCATTGACAGGGCTACTGCTGCCTGGTGACGTGAGGCTGGGAAGAGGGGCGATGCTCCAGAGGCTGCGCAGGATTTTCTTGTTGGACTCTCTAAGCAGAGATCAGCCCTGAGGCCACCCAGGTGGAGTCCCCAAATCCCTTCCATGCTGACCTCTGGCCAGAGTGTCCAGGGCCCCTCTGAGAAAGCCCTGTGCAAAGGGCTGAGATCAGGGCAACTGGTGGGAATCCCCCTGAGACTCTGGCCACGCCAATCAAGGCAGCTGCCGGCCCTGCTGCACAAAGTCCCTGGGATAGAGGGGCAGCGCTTATCTTTGGGGGCCTAGATATTTATGGTAGGGAAGAGGGCAGGCGGGGGTGGGGGGCCCAGAGGCCTCTTTCAGAAGAAAGGGCAAGGGGACCCTGGGGGTGGTGACCAAGGCCTCTTTCCACCCAGAAAGCACACATTCCCAGTGGTACTGGCTGAACTCTATTTGAGCTTGGGAATTCCCAGTTTAGGGCCGGTCCCAGGCTCAGACTCTGGAGCTAGACCAGGGGCATTCTGGGAAGTGTAGTCCTTTGGGAGTTGAGAGGGCCTGCTGGGATTTCGGAGGGTGGGGTGGGCATCCCATCAAGAGCAAGCAAATAAGCAGAGACAGCAAAGGAGGTTACTCTGACCCTAATCCCAAGGTGGAAGTCTGACATTCCTGGGAAATGGCTGAACTTAAGACATCTGCCCTGAAAAGACACCAGCCAATATTGGATTCCAGCCTCAGATCACGCCCTCAGTGGTTTCCCTGAACAAACTGTCTGGAGCTCTTATTTTGGTGAGGAGATCTGGGAACTCCCCAGAGAGGAAAGACCCGGCCTGAATTCCCCAACGCCTTTCCTCCTCTGGCAGCTGCCTCCAGACCGCAGGAGAGACAGGGGTGCTACCTGCCGGCCTCCCGGAGAGGCTGCAGCGCATCCCGCACACTCTCGCACATTATTTATGCTCACAGCCCGCGCTGATGACATATGTAAGTTGACAGCGAACATCCTATCAACTTGCTGGAGTGTATCTTGATTGTTAAAACACACTCTTAAAGGTGTACGATCATTTATCAAATTAAAATAGCGGCGCCTTGCCTGTCCCTTTTCTGCCTTCCCTGACCACTGCCCTGCAGCCTCCCTCCTTCTCCGGCCTCCTGGGCATCCTGCCCTTGTACCCAGGCCCTGCTCCTCTGGTGGGGTGGGGGGCGGAGAACCCTGCCCCTGCTTCCAGGGACCCAGACTCAGTACCCCCTCCCCATCCCACTCCAGGCCAGGGCAAGCCCACTAATCGCCAAGAAGTGACAAATGCCAGAAGCCCCACCAATTAAATCTAAACTCAAGCAAAGCTCAGTGGCCAGTAAATTATTATTTTTATTAGCTTGAACCAAGTTCCCGTAAGAGAGAAAGTCAACTTGCTCCCATGAATGGCTCTTGTATAATTTATTTAACTCTGTGCTCTTTGCCAAAGCCTGGAATATTTTTAGCTCGTTCTGTTGTTGGATTTGGCTTTTTTATGTGTGTTTCTGAGGGGTATTTTTAGCTCCCTCCATGTTATTCTAACAGCCTCCTGTGCGTTTTGTCCTGTCTGTGCGGGCTGTTGAACCCAGTCTCACAGCAGACGAGGGAGATTTCTAAGAATAAACGGGAGCATTTGGGGGTGATTTGGGATCCGCACAAGGCCACTCCCTGCCTCTATGGCTAATTTGCTTTAGTGCTCACGTGACCTGGATATTCCTATAGGAATATCCCTGTAGGAATAATCAGACATGGGGGCAGTACAAGCCCCACTGAGAAAAAACCCACATTCCAAAAATGGCTTCGTTGGGGTGGGTGAGGCGGCCGCAGCCTGGCCAGTCCACGCGGCCGCCGGATTCTGGGCTCCACAGGGCAGCCGTGGCTTTGATGTTTGCTTCTGCCACTTACAGAGTAGGACGGGTAGAGTCTTCGGAAAGTAACTCTTTTCACACCTACTTAATGTTGGTAACGGTTGCCGAAACACTCCATCGTGTCATTGAGTTAATGAGGTATTTACGAAATTGTATCTTTTTTCCTATACGAAAAAATATCACGAGAGAAAGGAGGGGGATCCTTTGATGGGGTCTTTTCACACCAGGAAATTATCTTCCCCACCCCACCCCCCACTGCGTTTTTCTTTTTGAGATTGAGGATCAGAAGCACTTTTAGCAGGAGAGAAGTTTGTGGTTCTCCCACCAGAAGGAACCTGCCGCCCTGTATACTCCCAACAACAACCACAGGCCCAGGGCACCTGGCTTCCAGGCCGGACCATTTACACGCCAAAGAAGCCAAGAGAAGGGGTGGAGAGGAGAACCCACCCGCAGTCACATTGCCGAAACCTCCGCCTTGCTTGGGTGGAGACCCAGTGATTCTCCTTTGGCCCCAAGGGCAACACACAGAGAAGGATGAAGGGCAGTAGCTGTAGCTGACGGCTGGAAGAGGGGGCGGGGACCCGGCTTCTCCCGGGCAGGGCTGCCTCCTGCTAGACGGGCTCCCTCCGAGGAGAGGCACGATCCCCAATCGCTCCAGGCAGTAGCGCTGATGAAAAATCTTGGGTTGGTGTGTTGTTGATTTTCATTTTTCCCCCCCCTAGATTTCACAGCTTTGCCTCCGGACCATCTGTATTAGAGACAAAATCTAACACTGCACTAAAAATAATGATTCCAAACATTCTAATTGCACCTTTTGGTGACAAGGTTACTGGAACAGCACTTTACCATAAAACCCTACAGCCCAATGATAAAGCTATCCGCACTTTCATTTTTAGAAAAACAATGGGAGAAGCCCTGGACCCCAACTTCCCAACGGGGTCCTTCAAGCTGACATTTTGAAAGCGCTGGGTGGGGGCAGCACTGGAGGAGTGCATGGAGGGAGACCTTGGCCCAGGCTGGGGGCGGGCCAAGACGAGGAATCCTGAGGCCAGGGACTCGATCTCCTCTCCGGTGGCTGGATCCTACTCCCATGTTAGAGCCGAACAAATAGGAAGAAGCTCGGTGCAATTTTCCTTTCAGCTGGATAGTCAGTGGAGGGAGGGGTGGGCTGGGCTGCTGCAGCCTGGCTTATGGACCTGAGGCCGTCACGGAAATGGGAAGAAAGTCCGCCAAACTGGCCATTTTGAAATCCGCACACGAGATGCAAAAAGAAAAAAAAAATTTTAACTTAATTATACTTTTTCCTTTTTAAACTAGATCATATATAGGTACAGACCAAAGCAAAGTAGTCTGAGGTATAATTCTTTTTTTTTTCTTTTAATTGATGTAGCTAAATTTTAAAACCAATACAAGATCCTGGTTTTCAGCAATTTCAAAAGCCTTTCAGCGGCAGATGTTTCTAGCTGGACGCCCTCTAGGCCAGCCTTCCCATCACAAATGGGTTGAACATCTCCAGGCACAATAGGTCTCTCTGGTCCCCCAGGGAGGTAGAAGCAGCCTCCAGGAGCAGCAGACATGTGGGCCCCCAGTTGCCCCCTCTGAGGGTACCCTGGGGACCTCCAGTGAGCTCTAGAACACTCTGCATATGGGGGAGGTGAGTAGGGTTTGGGTCAAAGACACAGACCAGGCCAGCGCCCACCTGATTTCTCCAGTCCCTCCATGGCCTACGATCCAAGAACCACATGGTCAAACTTGGAATGAGCCAGACAATGCTTCGGGTCACCCAGACCCTGTTCCCACCTGGCCTGGTGGTGCCTGCATCTGGATATAAGAGCAGAAAGCAGAAATGGCGGCTGACCAGGATCTGGTGAGGGGTGTGGGCTGTTGAATAGGGACAAGGGAGGCAGCAGTGACTTAAACTGATGGGGAATCCAGCCTGGCCATGCCCCCCCCCCACCACCGCCCCAGCCCCCAGGAGGGCATGGCCCCAGCCTGTCTGTGCACTACTGGGACAGCCTTGGTGTCAGGGGCCCTTCTGAACCCTTGCTTCTGTTACCCTCCAGGCTAGAGGGCATGGCATACGGCATGGCGGGGGGCGGGGGGTGCATCCAGAAAGGACTAGGGACGCTGTGGCACTGTCCCTACGGCTACCAGCCCCCAACCACAGCCCCTCAGTGTGAGCTGAGCTGGGCAGGCAGCATCTCCAATGCAGGAGCAGGAGAGACAACCACAGGGACAGTAAGGACAGATATTTAAAATCACCGATTGCCCAGGCAAGTGCTTTTGCTCTTTTGAGTTATAAATCTATAAGAGGAAAGAAGCAAGGAAGAGGGAAGAGCGAGGCAGAGGAAAAACGCAGCCTTGCAGAAGGCTCACACTGGAAGAGGAAACGAGGGCGAAGTGCTGATTCCAGGAGAAGGCTGAGTCCAGCCCCTCCACTCCTAGCTTGCTCTAACTTTTTGAATCTCATGTGGTAAATGCTAAAAGCCCATTAGTAATTAAGCAATTTCTCGTTTTTTTTTTTCTTTTTAGGAAATTTATGTTTTTCTTTCTGACTGCCCTCCCTTCTGACATTTTCCCTTCTAGCCTGACTCTGCCATCCGTTTTAATCCACACACTAATTGTAATCCCATTAAAGCAGATATAATTTTATTAGTATTCACAGTTCATCAAGCTAGCAATAATAACTGTTACTGCCAAATTAACAACAACAACAACAAAAAAAGAGGCAAACAACATTTCTAATGTTTAAAACAAACTGTAAACAAAAGCAAGCCAACCTTCCAGGGTGACCAGCGGGTCCCCAAACGCGCAGCCACTCAGGCTTCCTGCAAGCTCAGCCGGCGCTGGCCAGTGACCTCCAGGGTCTCGGCGAGGTAGAGGCCCCTTTGCCACCCTCTGCCTGCCCCTGCTTCTCCTCTGACCTGGCTCGACAGTAGTATCGAAGCCACCCCAGAGGGGGACCGCTCTGGAGATCTGCGTCAGCTCTGCCAAGGAACAGCTCTCTCCCGGGAGAGGTCTGGAGTGCAGGGAGGCCCCAGCTCTCTCCTCTTGGAGCAAATCTGCGGCGAACTCGCCTGCACCGAAATCCGGCGGCGGCCCCCGCGCCGCCCCCAGCCGAGCCGGCGCCGGCGCTGCCCTCCCGCAGGCCGAGAGGCTGGGCCACGATCTGGCCACGCTTTGTCCGGCTTTAGCAGGATACCAGAGGCACTTGTTAAAGCAAATGCATCCCCTGCAAACCCATTCTCGCCCTGACACTTCAAGGCTTTATATAGAAACAGGATTTGCTCGTCTTACACCAGCAGTCCCTATTAACGCTCACCCCGCGCACACACCGCCCTAATCCGAGAGGCCGCGGCACTCCCCTCCCCAAGTCACAACAGCCGTTTTTGTTCCCGCAGAAAGTGGCCTCGTTGTCCCAGCCCCGGAATGTCTTAAGGATGTGAATGCAGAATGCAGAAATGAGGTTTCCGCGGAATTTAGTTCTTCGGCAGGAAGGGGTGGGGGAGGGTGCAGGGGAGGAAAGGCTTTATTTTTAGCCGGCTCCGGGGCTGCCCCTCCGAGACCCTGGGGGACCCCGGGGAAGGGCGCTCTAAACCGCGATGATCCGGCTCGGGGGGCCCCCGCAGGACGCGCGGGCCGCCACCGGTGCCGGAGCAGGGAAATGAAACCGAAGGCTTCTCCGCAAACGCTCGAAGAGAGGAGGGGCAGGCTCCCATCCGACCCTCGACCGTGCCCACCTCGCGGCAGGGTCTCCTCTCCCGCGCCCGCCCGGCCGGCACTGACCTGTGTGCGAAGCCATGGGCAGCGGCGACGGGAAGTACTTTCCGGGCTGGAAGTGAGCGGGGGGCTGCGCGGCGGGCCCGGGCGGGGCGAGGCGCGCGGCGGCGGCGGCGCTGCGGTGGCCCAGGCTTCCGCGCTCCGACAGCAGATGAGGCGGCGGTGCGAAGTCGCGGCCATCCATGCCGGGCCCCGGCCCCGGCCCGCCGCCGCCTCCCGGGAGCAGCACGGCCGGGGCCCGGGGGCGGCTCGGCGCGCGGGTGGCGCGCAGGCGGCGCGGAGGAGGCGGTGTCTGGGGTCACCGGCGGCGGCGGCGGCGGCGGGGCCGGTTAGCACGCGGGCGGACTGGGCTCCTCGGCGGGCGGCCGCGTGCCGAGCCGGCAGCCGCCGTGCGGATCCATAGTCTGCGGATGCAAGCAGAGGAGACTAGGTGACTTGGGGGTTCGGCTCGCCTGGGGGTCCCCGCCCCCACCCGCCAGCCTGCCACCCTTCCCACCCCGCCGGCCCGAGTCCCGCCAGGCCGGGCGGCCGGGCCCCGAGCGCCCAGCGCGTCTTCCCGCTGCACGCGCGGGCGTGGGCCACCCGGGTCGCCCCGATCCCCCCGCGCACACGCACCGTCCCTGCCACGCTCGGTCCGGAGGAGCCTGAGGGAACCCGGCCGTACTGCTCGCCGCTTCCCCTTCGCGGGTCCCTGCGGCGAGGGCACCGCGGCGAAAGGCTGCTGGCTCCGTTGGGTGATAAAAACCCAAATCTGCGAAGCCATCACGCATACACACACACACACACAGAGACACACACACGCACACCCTCTCCCCTCCCCCGCTGCCCAAAGGTGTCTCTGAGGAAAGGCCTGGGGTCCACGCTTTTTTCTTCTCTCTCCATTCCGAGGTCCAGCTTTTACTGCATTCTGCTTAACCGAATAACCATGCTAATTAAGCGAGTAATTTTATTGATCGTAACTCAAGAGTTTTTTTTTTTTATAACCTTCCTTTTCTCCCCTCTCCCATCCCCCCCCATGCGTCTTTTGGTCCATTCTTTTGAACCCGCCGCTCCTCCCTCCCACCCCTGCCCCGCCACAGCCCTAACAGGACCAAGCCCCCACCCCGCAATGCCGAGCTTGGACCCCGGGCCAGCTCCCCGAGCCCCAGGGGCTTTACGTCCGCCGGCGGCGTCACCTGGGCCGCCACGCCGCAGTGCCCGGCCGGCCGTCCCGGAGCCGGGAGCTTCCTAGCGAGGCTCAAATAATCACCCCGCCCCCCGGTGAAATTCGCCCAGGATCTTCCTCTGTGGATTGGGGCTTTGGTGGGGGCCTCTTTGAGAGTCAGAAATTGTTCTTCCTCAACGCTCCAAATCGGCCACGAATTTCTCCCTTCGGCGCCTGCCCCAGGTCGCCCGCTGAGCCGAGGCCGTTCTCCGCACGGCCCGGGGACGTGGGGTTTGCGACGCCGGGCTCGGCCTTAGGGCCGCGGACAACTGGCCCGGCCCAGGGCAACCTTCGCCAATGCCCAGGTCCCAGCGGACCCCTGGCCTCCCCTCGTCCACCTCCACCTCTCGGCTGAGCCATTTGTAATGTCCCCCACCTCCCTTTCTCTTCCGCCCCCACCCAAAGCGGAGAGTCCACTCCGAGGCGAAATTGGGGACAATTTCAGACGCTGAGTGTGAAACGACGATGCAAGCAACATAAACTGAACAGCTGTGCTCCCGCGTGGACCTCTTTCATTTTGCACATTTCTCATTTCCTCAATCTGCATTGTTTTAACGTTTGATATCACTTCGAACAAAAGGGAGATGGGCAGGCTCAACATTCTTAACTGTGAACTTTGCAGAAAGTCTTCGGATTTTTTTTTAAAAGTCGTCCCACCGTGACAACAAAGCGATTAAGATGTTTTCCATTTTGTGAATACCATTTTAAATTACTATATTTAATGCTACAGGTTCTACACGTCTTATTTGCAGACTGTTTTGTGTTTGATTTAATCTATAACCGAAAACATAATGTATTAAGCGAATACATATTTGCTCAGCTGATAAGCTTTTTAATATTTATTCGGAGAGCTTTTGCATTGTAAATAAACGGGACCTACACAAAGAGTTCTCTTTGTCTCTCAACTTCCTACAAAGGGGTTTGGGGCTTCCTCTCCTCTAGGGATCCTCAGCTCTCTACCCCGGTCTAACAAATCACTCGGCTCGCCGCCGCTCGGGCCTACTGAGCGAACGCCTGGCCTCAGAACCCGGAGAGCGCCGGGCGAGGGGGCTGCCCGTGCTGGGGTCAGGGGAGGGAGGGGCTGCCCGCGCGGGGCTTAGGGCCTCCGGGCAGCAGCGAGCTGCGAGCCGGGGGGCACGGGGCGGGACAAAGGGAAAGAAGGAGGGGAGGGAGGTCGAGAACCTGCGGCTTCAAAGGCGCCGAAGGCCCGCGGCTGCGCGCACGGGGGGTGGGGGGCTTCCCAGCGGCCTCCGGGGAACCGCGTATACTATGCTTTTGTTTTGTGGGGTTTCTTTTTTCCAATAAGAAATTCCAGAATTGTCGAGAAAGGGAGTTGCTCTCAATTCTCGGGACGCGGGCTTGGCTATCAGCAACAGCTTTAATCTTCACCTTCTGTGGGCTGGATCGATCCTTCCCCACCAGCCCGCCAGACTTTTTACTCGGAAGGGGATGGCTTGTTGTCGCCCCTCCGTGCCGCGGAGATTCTCACCAGGTCAGAGGGGCTTTCTTTTGTGTTCTTTGCTCCGGGGAAGAGGCCGCGCCGCGCCTCCCAGTCCGCCAGAGAGCGGCTCCCGGGGGCCTGCGGAGCACGAGCCCGGTAGGGAGAGGGGCGGCGACGCGCGGTCTCCGCCGCCTGGGCCCGGAGTCTCGGATCCCAGGCGCCGCCATCTGCGAATCCCAGGGCTCCTAGCCTCCTCCCCCCAGCGCCGAGAGACCGCAGCTCGCGTCAGGCCGGACTCAGAAAGGACACCGAGCGAAAGCGGTGGCGTGCGGGGAGCCCCCGCGCCGGCTGGAAAATCGCTGACAAAATCGCTGTATTTTGGAAACAGTCGAACTTCGAAACGCCGGGTCCTCCCTAGGGCTCCGCGGCGCGATCCCAGGAGTCGCCAGTCTCTCTGCGCGTGGCTCGAGCGCTCCAGGATTGTGGGAGCGGCTCCTTCGGTTTTGCTTCGGTTTTAATTTAAACACCGAAAACCCTCCCTTTGCTTCGGCCGCCCGCATCCTCCAGCGCCGTCTCCCGGTGCGGTGGCGCTGTGGGGCCTGCAGGCTGGGCTGGAGCCCGCGCACACCCGGCGCGTGCTGCTCGGGCGCCGCCGTAGAACCCGCTCCCTGCGAAACGGTCGCGCCCGACACCCACCCTACCTCCGCCAGGAGAGGACCGAGGTCCGTGGCCCTCCTGGCCCCAGCAACCCAAGGCGCACCCGCCCGCAGATGCCGTCTCAGGGGTGGTGGTCTGAGCCCTGCATGCCGCCCGGAATGCGCTCGGTGAGAAAGCCAGTCTGCGCTGACCTCGCTTGGCCCCCTCCGCCACCCTCAGCCGCCCCGGAAAATTTTTTCTGAAATGAATTAGGCTCTGGAAAGCGAACCCCCACGAACCTCGCCGTTACCCCTCTCCGCCCGGTCCCTCGCCCCGCACGCGGCTGACGGCCGGCAAGACCCTCTAGTAGGCGGCTCAGCCGCCTCGGCCAGCGCGAGCCAGCCGGTTCCCGGCGCCGTGGAGCGACCGGGCGGGGCTGACTCAAGGCTGCTCGGGGGAGGGGAGCAACGTGGGGGGGGGGTGCAAACAATTGGGGTTCGTTCGTGGTGCCTCCAGAGCCGGAGCGCGTTGGCTGCGTCCGGGACCTCGCCGGCTGTCTAGCCGGAGCGGCCCGCGCGGCTTTCGCCGGACGCAGCCTGGCGGTCCCTGTCCTGTCGCGATTATTTATTTTTAATGCTGGGTGTCGATCGACACAACAAGCGCTCAGAGCAAAGCAAGGACGCATTACAGGGGGAATTTTAAACCGATCGATAAGATTTTTCAGAGGGGGAAAAAAAATCTCTCTTACATATAGTCCATTAAAAAAAAAAAAAAAAGCCTGTTCGACATTATAACGGATTTTTAAAAAGGGAAGATATATACTTCTTAACATCGCAACCCTGAATTTCTCTTACTAAAAAAAAAATGTAAATCCCCAAAGCCAAAATAAAAATAAAATAATAATAAAAATACAAAAACAAAAAAAAATGAAAGCAATTTCAGTTACTTACTGGAGGTTGTTTCCTGGATACAATTGAATGCAATACAATTAAACCAGTAAATGTGACTTTGTTTTGTATTCCTATTGGTATTTTCAATGTGCTGACTGTTGCACTGTAAATGCACCGCTTCCACAACAACGACTCTAGCGAGCCCATCCAGAGCGGCTCTCAAACCTGCAGCCCGGCGCGGCGAGCCACGGGCCCTGCATACTAATAAGCTCGTGCCACTCAGCCCGGAGCAGCCGGTGCGCTGATTGGCCGCGCGGCCCTCCGCGGCCGGGAGCTCGTGCCACTCATTCGGCGTAAACAGGCCTCCCAATAGGCTGGCGCCGGGCCAGGGAGCTGCCAATCAGGGAGCAGCAGGGCTACTACCGAGCCCGATGGCGCCTAATTCAAGCCCGGCGACTGCGCAGCTCCTTTGCGCAGATCGTTGCTGCTGAATGGGAATGTGTTGGTGCAGGGCGGGAGAGGGAGCAGGGCCGAGTGGGAGCGCTTATCCACACCGAGGAGAAGGCTTTTGCTTTTTTTTTTTTTTTAATTTAGCCCAGCAGGTCTAACGTTTGGCGTCCAGTGCACAGAGGCCAGATGATACAGCAACACGCGTTGAAGCAGATGCTTTTTAAAATACTTGGGATGTCTGGCAGGTGGCTGAACCCGGCACAGGTAGGCCCGAGATCCAAGCATAGAGGCTTCCTCGGGTTGCCTGGCCCTACTACCACTTCGAGGCTCCACCTGCTCTGACCAAGCTCAGGAATGCCTACACTCTCGAAGTCTGGGTACCACGGACTCTTGAGTCGCCAGCCTTGTCCTCTCCTCCTCTTGCCCCAGGGATCAGAATCTGGGGAGAAGGTTTTGTGTCTCTGGCCACGTATCTGCGGACCCTGTTTTTATTCCCCTTGGCTATATTTTTGCAACCCAGCACTGATGAAAATGAAAACCGGGGATTTATGGCCATGACAAAGATTGCCCTTTCTTCATCTGCAACTAGATTTTAAAAATATGTTCACCTTGATATGTACAGTATTTTTTCAATATCGCTCTCCTGCATATCTGATAAATTCTTGCCCTAAATAAAAAAGCCGCTAAACAAATATCTTCATCGTAATCAGATGCAAACTATTTTTTAGGTTATTCTCCAAATATTTCTGTTAGAGTTTGGTTTCCCAACGATGCTATTTATGCTCGGGAGTCAAGTCTATGTCTTAGTGGCGATGGATACATTATTTTTACTCCTCCAGGTGCAGCTCTGCTTCCCCCTCAGGGGGAAAAAAAATGGTATTTAACTAGATGCCAACCAACTCGGGCCCGCGCGGTATCCACCGGCTCATTCCGGTAGGGACAGCCGCTGCCACCGCCGTTGCTAAGTCGCTTCAGTCTTGTCCCACTCTGTGCGACCCCATAGACGGCAGCCCACCAGGCTCCTCTGTTCCTGGGATTCTCCAGGCCGTAATACTGGAGTGGGTTGCCATTTCCTTCTCCAATGCATGCATGCATGCTAAGTCGCTTCAGCCGTGTCCGACTCTGTGCGACCCTATGGACACAGCCCACCAGGCTCCTCCGTCCACAGGATTCTCTAGGCAAGAATACTGGAGTGGGTTGCCATTTCCTTCTCCACCGGTAGGGACAGGAACGGGTTAAGCCAGAGGCCTTCTGTTGTCACCTTTCTTTCCCCGCCCCCCCGCCCGCTCCCTAGGGACCGTCAGGATTGGCTGGCACTCGGCCAGCAGGCTGTCAATCACCGAGTGTAAACAAGGCTCTGATTGGCTGTTGTCCAGTCCGCACAGGGCCTCCTGAAAAAAGCAATTACTGGCTCCGCGGTTTCAAGGCGGCCCCAGGCCGCTTGATGAAAGGAGATAAGCTAGGGACCGTTTCCAGGACCCCCGCGGGCCGACCCTGGCAGCCTTGGAGCCGAGGTGCGGCGAAGAGCCTGCGGATCAAAGGAATCCAGAGAGAAAGGGGAAGCCGGGCGCAAGGCTCCGGCCGGCCTTCCCCCGCGGGCATCTCTGACCTGGGTAGGGGCTTGGGCCGCGGACTGGGCTCCGGAAGTGGGAGCCCGCTTTGGGCGGCGCGGCCGGGCAGCTCCGGAGAGTCCGGGGCTGGCAGGTAAGCGCCTCGCTCCGCGGCCCGGGCCTAGGACGCAGGACTCGGCCGGCGCGGTCCTGAGTCCCGGCTCCAGCGACACCCCTGCGAGGTGACGAGGACCCCTGTCCCCCACGGCCTGAGCCCCTGGCCAGTCCCTAAGCCCGTGCCTTCGGAAGCCACCGGGGTGGCGCGCGTCGGCAGCGGGAGAGGAGGCGGCACGTATAAATCCATAAAGCGCTCGGAGATCCGATTAGCGCACGGCTATTCATTAGGCCGGGGGCGATTGAATTAGGTCCCGGGTGCGGGCCCGAGGGCGGGTGCCGGCGCGGGTTGGGCGCAGCCGCCAATGCGGGGCGTGGGGTGGGGTGGGGGGGACAGTTCTGGCGCAGACCTCAGGGCTTGGGCCGTGGCTTCCGGAGGAAGTCAAAGCATCGGCTCCGGAGCGAGTTGAGGGGACGGGTTCCTCCAGGTCCTGCCCCAGCGGGTGCGTGCGGGGACGGCCGGCTTCCCATGCACACCGTGCAAAGCCAGCCTGAGCCCGGCCCGGCTGCGGAGAAATCGCGTCCTCGGAAGGGTGGGCGGGCAGGAGGGGTGGCCATGGCTCCCGGATCCAGCGCAGGGCCAGGAGCAGCCGGAGCTATGGCTGGGAGCGGCTAGCTGTGCGGTCCCTGTCCCGGAGCACACCGGCCTCGCACTTCCTCCTCGGAACCGGTGACCTGGCACGCCGAGACTGCCTGTTCCGCACGCCCAGGAGTCCCGCCAGCTTCCCGCAGCCCTCGGAGTCCTGACCCCCAGCAGGGTGCTCCTTGCCTCCGGACGTTTGGAATCTGGGTTCCGGATTACTGTCTCTGATGATCTTGTTTTCTGGCGCAGAAACTTTTTCTTATAACTGAAGTTTGTAAGCTCCACTTGAAATTTTTAAAAATGAGAAAATGTATGAGAGAAAAATCCTCAACCCAAGAGAAAGAATACCTTGCCTACCCTCAGTATCCCTGTAGTTGCACCTAGCTCCCTGAGCGCCCGCCAGCGCGGGCCCCCGGGGTGCGCTGGAGTCGGAAAGGGGCTCAGCCTTGGACCACCACGTGGGGGAAGGGCCTCCAGGCCCCCACTCTCCGTCCGAGTGTGTGAGGAGAGGCTCCCAAACCCCCATCCCCCACAAACAAAATATTGTCTGAGGGTCCTGGAGCCTGGCTGATGGGCCCCACCCTAGGCATAATCCAAGATGTGCAGGCTGCCAGCGAGATGGAAGGACAGAGGATGGCACGGCTCGGGTCCTCCCCGCCCTCCGGAAGGCTGGCTCAGATCCTTCCAGCTCGCCATCGCCAAATTCCTAATTCAGTGGGAGAGAACTGGCTTTCAGAACCTCACTGCTGTCCCCTGCCCCTCCTGGCCCATCGGGAGATAGAGGCTGCCTGCCTGGGGGAGGTGAAGCACAGCCCCCTGTCTGCTTGGCTTCTTCCCCTCTCCTCTCCCCAGCATCACTTGAAAACAAATCTAGTGGGTTTTTTTTTTTTCTTCTTCTTTTTCTTAATACTGTTTCAAAACAGTTGTTACAGCAAATAGCTGCAGACGGGCCTGCTGGATGCGGCAGGGGCTGGCAGCTGCCCAGCGCGGGCGCCTGGCCGCTCAGCAGCTCCCGCAGTACCAAAATAAGCTCCCCGTGTTCCCCTTCAGAAGACGCGGCCTACCGAGGCTCCGGCCGGCCGGGGCATGTTTGGCTGGGCGCACTATCAGCTCAGAGGAAACCTCCCCGGTTTCCTTTTTTATTCTGCCTGCTGTCCAGAGCTAACAAATGTTTTTAATTTTAGAGGAACATGGTGTAGGGATCTGCAGACCAGCTTTCCACTGGTGAGGACGAGGGAGTCAGGGAGTGGGTGGGGAAGGAGAAAGGAGAGGGGATAGAAATGTGAGATCAGGGTTGAGCTAGGGTGTCCAGGTCTCTGCAGTTGCCCACAGTTTCACAAATGAATGGGCTCCCAGTCAGGCGAGGCCCACACACCCTGCCCAGCCCATATGCCCTGCCCCAGCCTGGAACACTACCCAGGGGTGTCCTTGAACCCCCAGCTTGCTTCCTCCCTGGCAGGTACCCAAGCTTGCCCTATGGCCCCATGCAGCCAGCTGTGCCCTGACACCTGAGCATGCACCCTTGCACATCACCCATCCACATACATGCATGTGTGCACACACATAACACAAACACATCACGGGCACACGCTTGAGCATTATACAGCACACCACATACCCATACACCAATACGTTCACAGCACACACTGGGACCAGTGCTCTGGAGAGCCTGCCTTCCCTCACACAGCCTGGGGGCCCCTGTCACCCCAGAACCTAACCAAGCCGTGGGGGCCCTCCGGGCACTTGCCCCCACTTCCCCTGAGAGCAGCTGCAAATCCAGAGCTCCTCGTTCCCCAAAGACCAAGACCGCCATCCAGCGCTGTCTGAAATCATGAAATAAATAATCATTTTTTTAACGCAAGGGGGTGGAGGTGTTGGGCGAGTTACATAAAATTGTGAATTAGTCTCTGCTCCAAATAAACGCCTGCTTGGGCCAGAGAGCAGCAGAGCTGCGCGCTGGGTAATTGTGTGTCGGGTGTCTCTCCATTGTTCCCTGTGCCATTAGTCAAAGGGCAAATTAGAAACAATTTCTTGACAAAAATTGACTCTTAATTTTTCCTACCAGAGGCACAGAGGGCCAGGTCCAGAGGCTGGGCTCGGCGACAGACAGGCCTGTCCGGAGGGGTGCTGGGGTCACTGATTTGCACTTGCCCAGCCTGCTGTAGGGCCCCGGGTATGGTTCACAGAAACCACCCCCCTACCCGCCCTTAGCTGGAGGGCAGCATTACCCCATCTCAGCCCAGAGTCTGATGCAGGGGTCAGAGGTTTGCACTCTTCCTCTCAAGTAAGTGGGGTAGGAAAAAAAAAAAAATTCCCAGAGATGCCTGGATTGGAGGAACTCAGCCTTCGAACCCCTCCAGCCCCAGGAAGCAGGGTTAGGCCCCAACCCATCCCCTGAATGAGACCTTCTGCCACAGATGTGCGAAGTGGTTCTTTTCACCAGGGCAGTTGGCTGGTGGACTGAAGGGGGCAGGGGTATGGGGGGAAGGTTCTAGGGTGCCAGCCCAGCCCAGGATTCAGAAACCCCAGGGCCCCACCCTGGCTCCACTCACTAGGCAGCCATCAGAGCAGCCTGCACCCCTACCTGCCCAGGTGCCTTCAGCTTTGGCTGTGAGTGGAGTGAGAAGTCCCTACCCCATCCCCGAGGGTCCTCCCCAAGGTGCTGCACGGGGAATTTGTGGCTAGATTGGGAGTGGCCTTCTTTTTGGCCATCTTCTGTCTTTAGGGGCTTAAGCTTTGTTGGAGTTGGCCTATTTTGGAGGAGAAAGGAATACGAAGATCTCCCAGAACCCCCTGCCACTACCAAGGGGAGGGGGCTGCCCCCACCAAAAACAAAATCTCCAGTCACAGCCCCTTCATTATCTAGCAGGGCCTGCAGGGGCCCAGAGGGCCACGTGGCAGGGGAGAGGGCCACTCTGAGGCCGAGGGTCAAGAGGATGAAGAGTTGTCAGGAGCCAGGCCAGGAGGGAGAGTCCTCCGGTCATGCTTCCCATGAGGCCTTCCTCCAGCATCTCCTGAGCCCTGTGTGCAACCTTGAATCCCTTCCTAGAGGTCCCAGCTCCCACCTGAGCAAAGGGCCTGCATGCTGAGGCCTGAGCCCTGCTCAGTTGGAGCCCCTGGAATGTCAGGGAGGCACAGCTGGTCTCTGCAGACCACAGACAGGCTCCAAGACAGACTTGGGGATGTGGCTGGAAGTTTTAAAAGGCAACAAGAGCAGCAGGGGAGCCAGACTTTGAAGTCAGATGAACAGCTTTCCTAGGACCCCTCCCTTTTTTGGGGGGGAGTGTCATTCTGTTGCTGGTTTGTCCAACCAAGTCAGGCCCAGCCCCCTCCGCTCCGGAAAGGTGCTTGTTAAACACAGTCGTAATTTGTGGCTAAATATAAGCCAGTGTGTTCACACGGAAAGTATAATTCAGGGTGCTGGTTGTGTGAGGTTATCAACCAGGAGGCCCATATGGGTTAAATTGAAGTGATTTTCATAAACGGGTAGGAGCATCCTATTGCCAGGCTCCTCCCTGACTTTGTATTAGTGACTGCATGATTGTTGTTAGTGTTAAAGGGAATAATAGGAGTGGGGGACTCCTGGGACCCCAGGGGAAGTGGGAGAGGGGTGCCTCCCTACTCTGCTCTGTCCTGCCCCTCCAGTCTCTTGGCCACTTTCTCATCTAGGCTGAAGGAAGGCAGGGGACCCCTCAGGGAGTCTTGAATCAGTAGTGCTAAGCTGTCCTCCCCAAATACAGCCCTGCTCTTGCCCCACAGGAAGTCTGGGAGTGACTGGGAGAGTGGGAAGCAGGTTCTCTGGGGAGAACTCCACTCCCCTTGTAAAGCTGCAATTAGGGGTGGGGTGCACTGGGGAGTCTTCTTACAGGAGGATGACCCAAATTGGGCCCTCTGTTTTCCTGCTTATCAGGAAGGACCCTACTGAGAGCCCAGGCTTGGCCTGCACAAATAGGTGTGGGAGACTTAGTGGCTGGAACTACCCCTTTGGGGGACAAAAGTTCTGCAGGGCCTAATGAAGGGTGGGTTACTGGTTACTTGGTGCTTCCAAGCACACCCCCCAACCAGAGCCTGACTGCCACCCTTCCTGGAAGGACACCTGCTTCCCTCCAGACGGGACCTCACAGCCCAGCCACAGGAAGTGCCGAGTAAGCAGTTGCTGCCCCAGCCTTCTGCGCCTTCGCAGCAGTGTTTGGGTGTGTTTACACGTGTCGCTGTCAAGGTAGTCTGGACAGGGCCTCCAGGGCTGGACTTCCCGGGTCTGGTCTCACACTAGCAGGAGGGCCCTGGGAGAGGGGCGCAGGCTGGGGGTCAGGGTCTCCTCTGATGAAATCCAGCTGGCCCAGGCAGAGCCAGAGTGGTCCAGCCAGGCCAGGAGGAGAACCGAAAGGACAGGGACTGGGACTGGCAACCTTGGATCCATGGGGCCACAGCTGTCAGCGACCCCCCCCTCCTCGACTCCTCCACCACACACGTTCAGCAAATTCCTCTGGGCATCAGTTTCAGAGCCTAGGCAGCAGGAACAGCACCTGCCCCTTCCCACCGTGCCCATGATGGGCAGGAACCTCGAAGCCAGCTTCCCCACTGGATTTCTTCCAATTCCCAGACCTAGAAAAGCCCCAGACCCTCCCAGACACCCCCCTCACAATTCTGCCCCAGCAGAGGGCTCCAGAGGGTAAGGGGCTACCCATTCAGACTTGTTTCTGATCACAAAACAAACAGGCCTGGGCAGTTCTAGTCTCTGGGACCACACATCCCACCATCCTATTCTCTTCCTGCTCTCAAGCTGGGCCTGCCAAGCTCCCCACTCACACACCAGCCCAGCAATCTGGGCCCCCACCCCCACAAACCCCCTGCTGTCCTTGGGCAGGGCCACAGCCCCATCCTGTCCTCTGGACTTTTTCCTGTGTCTGATGGCCAAGGGTGGGGAGGGGGCAGTCCCTCCCCAGGCTGCCTTTGGGAAGGACCCAAGGCTGGGCATGAGGCCTGGGAAAGCTACAGACACACCTTTTCCTCCTCTCTCTTATTTCTGGGGAAGGTGGGTGTTGAGTCCTTGGCCTGGTTACCTGCCGCATATATAGACCAAAAATAAATTATTCCCATCAAAATTCCCACAGAGCAGCTAAGGCCTGCAGCAAAGCACTCTCCTCCCAGTCCTCAAAGGCAGGTAGCTGGGCTCGGCTACACCACCACCCATCAGGCCTGGTCTAAGCACAGCCACCGCCACTTTTGTTAACAGGACAGTCACACCATTTAATTAAAATCATTCAATAGGTCTGTTTTCTTCTGACCTGCACAAATACATATTCCACCTCAATTCATGACTCAACAATACCCGCTACAGGCGGTAATGGGAGGAAGCAGGAAAGTTTCCCAAAGGATGACACCCCAGAAAACTCCGTTTCAACGACGCTAGCCCGGACGGTCAGAGGAGCCTGCCCTGGGGTCAGCGCCACGCCGGGCCCTGCGCCGCCTACCCTCGCCAGCCACTTCCGCTGGAGCCTTTTCGAGCACATTCCACCAGGACTGGATCTCTGGCAGGCTCTGGGCCGAAGTTCGTTTCAATAAGCAAACCTCGAGCCTGGCCGGCCGATTTCTACTCTGGCGGGTGGAAACGCAGACGCAAAGAGAGGTTTTTCTTTCCACCGGAATTTGATTTTGTTTGGTTTGCATTTGTATTTTTTAACTAGCAGGAATTTTCGATGTAAAAACCCTCCTGAGGCGGGTGGGGAAAAATCAAAGTCCCTACATCCCAGCCAGAAACAAAAGCCCTTTGGAAACGGCGCCGCAGGGCGGGCGGAGCCGGGCGCCCAGGTCCCGCGTCGGGAGAAGCGGCGCGCAGCACCTACCGCTCGGCGGCTCCAAGGCGACTCCGGCTCCGGTCCGGGCGGCCGGTGTCCGACCTGCTCGCCGGAGTCCGCCGGGTCCCTAGAACGCGGAGGCGGCCGGAGGCCCCATAATCGCAATTTATGGCCTGGGTGACGTGCTTCCCTCTCCCACAATGGGGCCGGGTGACATTAAACAGAAAATTGATGAGAGCGGAGCGAAATCTAATCTCTTCCCCCCTCCACCCAACCCCATGCCGACTCTCCGCGCCTTCGGGGAGGGGCTGGGGGACACAAGGCAGAGTGGTCGTTAGTTGGTGCGCTCGTGAGCCCCGCGCCAATGCTTCCTCCCGAATTCGGGCTCCCAGCCGGCGCACGGGAGGAGGGAGCACGACCCTCGCCCGGATCCCCATCCCTTGCGGCCCGCCGCCTCTCTGCTGGGCTTCGGGCTGAATCTGCTCTCCTTTCCATTCGGACCGGGCGGAGCGGGGAGCCAAGCATCTCTCCCTTTTGCTCGGAGGGCCCCCGGCCCAGGTACGGGTCTCCACGCGGCCCCGGCCCTCCGTCCGCTACCCAATCTTCAGCCCCCTCCATGAGCACCCCCCTCCGCTTCCAGAGCGGAGTTCCCCGCCCCCACCAAGACGAGCCGGCGCCAGGAGAGGAGGGGAGGACCCAGCCCCCACCCCAAGCAAGTGGGGGAAAAGAGGGCAAATGACCACGCAGGGCGCGCCTGGGGCCTCTGGCCCGGAGCACCCGCGCTCCTCCGCCCGCGGCACGGCTCCCCTGGGGCGCGCCGGGCGCCTCCTGGCACCGACCCCGCCGTGCTTCGTCCTTAAAGGCGCCGGCGGCCCTGCCGGCCTTTGTCCCTTTGGCTGAGAAGGTCACGCCAGGGACTCTGGGCAGCCTCATCGGCCCCTCGAAGCGCTCGCCCTTCCTCCACTCTGTCCTCCAAAATTTACACTAGGGCTCTCCCTGCCCTGCCTGCTGGCCCGGAGGAGGTCCCCACTTAGCAACCACCTGGCCACGTGCTCCCTGTGACCTCCAGACTTGCACAAGATACATTGTCCTGCTGGAGCACACAGCTGGGGCCAAGGATCCACTTTTTAACAAGAGGAGGTTGAAGGGAGTGCTTCTCAGAGAGAGAATGAATGAGGGAGCCCCAGTGGGGCCACAGGGCGAAAGAAGTGCTAATGCTGGCAAGAGAGAACACAACCCCACCGACCAAGGAGGCAGGCTGGCTGCCCTGAGCACTGCCTAGTAAGGGGCAGCCCGGGGGGGAATGTATAGAGTCCTGGTTGGGGGTCCAGGTTGGGATCCAGAGGGTAAGGCTTTGGATGAATGCACCTACAGACAGGCCCCATTCTCCCTGGAAAGCCCCTTCTCCAGGCTCTGCCAGCCCAGCCTGTTTGAGTCACTGGGCTGAAGGCTCTGTGAAGCAGGTCCCCAAGCCTTGGTCTACCCCTCTGGCCTAGATGACAACTTGTGCACCTGGGTGCCAGATGATGTCCTTAACACTCAATCTCTGGACAGACTGGGAAGCAGATGTCATGATGATTATACCCATTTTAGAGATGCGTAAAGCACCTGAGACAGTGAATAACTCTATGTTCTCCCCCGAGGGCTAAGTACCTGGGCCCCAGGTTCTTCTGCAAAGCCAAGACATGGATTGGCTGGTCTTTGGTCCCCAACAGCCCCAGGGCTCATGGGGGCAGACTTGTGTCCTAACTTCCACGTGCCTCCTACCCTTGGAGATGTGCTGTGCTTAGTCGCTCAGTTGTGTCTGACTCTTTGCTACGCCAGGGACTTAAGCCCGCCAAGCTCCTCTGTATAGCAGCTGGGGATTCTCCAGGCAAGAATACTGGAGTGGATTGCCATTTTCTTCTCCAAGGGATCTTCCCAACCCAGGGATCAAACCCAGGTCTCCTGCATTGCAAGCGGATTCCTTTCTGTCTGAGCCACCAGGGAAGCCCACCCTTGTAGATGGAGAACAGAAAAAGGTGGGCTTCATGCCCATAGTTGGGTGCTTTGGATCACAGCACCCACAGAAGGATGCCACCAGGGCCCCATTCTCCCTGGAAAGCTCCCTCTCCAGGCTCTGCCAGCCCAGCCTGTTTGAGTCACTGGGCTGAAGGCATTGCGAAGCTGGTCCCCATTGCTGCAGCTGGGAAGAACTGCTGATATATGACAAGAATCTGGAAGCCAGATTCCAGAAGGTCACATTGGACTGAAACCAACAAGATTACATTTAACAGGCTGGATGTGAACCTCCACTTTTAGGTTCAAAAATCAGTTGTAAAAATGCAGGCAGCTTCCCACTGAAGACGTGATGAGCGACCTGCAGCTGTCTGTACCATTCAGGCAGAACGGGCTTCCCAACGCAGGCCCCTTATGAATTTCCCGGAGCCCCAGCAGCTGAGCCTGCGCCCTCCGGGGCCCTCTCGGGATGTCAGGCTCACTGGGGAGGGGATGCAGCTGGGGACAGCAGAGAATGGGGTCCTTGTGCTGCTATCATCAAACCCGGGGCTGGATGAACACAGCTTTGTCTGCACCCACACTCCCGTGGTGACCACGGGACTAGAGATCAGCGCCTGGGGCTGGGGGCGCTTCAGAACTAGAGTGGCTGCTTTTTGGCCTCTGTTAACCCTTGAGTGGGTGTTGGATGCATGGTCTTTCGCCAGCTCTGTGCCTGGGGTTCAGGGGGACAAGCAGAGCAAGGGTTAAAAATCCGTGTCAAGTCCCAAGGTTTAAAACAGCATGTTGTTAAATTCAATGTTTTCCATATTTAAATAGCAGCGGCCTTTAGGGGACACGCTTTCCTGGTGGCTCAGATAGTAGAGAATCTGCCTGCAATACCGGAGACCTGGGTTTGATCCCTGGGTTGGGAAGATCCCCTGGAGAAAGGAACAGCTACCCTCTCCCGTATTCTGGCCATGGACAGAGGAGCCTGGCAGGCTACAGTCCATGGGGTCTCAAACGTCAGACATGACTGAGAGACTTTGACTTTCTTTTTCTTGGGGGAGATGAGAGGGTGGTCCTGGGTAAGGTAGGGGGAAGGCTGAGCAGCCTTCCCCACAGAATCCCCTCCCACACCAGGTCCGGCTGGGAACAGGGGCCACTCATGGCAGCACCCTAGTCCTGGCCTGGCTCTAGCATGTGCTTTGCTTCTGCTGAGTTCTTGGTCATCCAGAGGCGGGTGCCCCATGCTAGGCATCCATTGGGCAGGCCTGGATCTCAGCCCCGTGGGAAGAGCAGGGAGACCCACCTACAGGGGGGACAATTGCTGGAGCCCCTCCTCCCCCCTCCCTGAGCTGGAAGACGGTGCAGTGACTCCAGAGCAAGTGAACCTGTGGGTCAGGAGGGGTTTCCAGGGGGCAGGACAGGCCGGGGGGGCGGGGGGCGGCGGCACCCTGAGGGTTATTTGTGGGGCTAATGGCTTGAATTCACTGTTGTGGGTCTGGGTTAGGAAGTGAGTAAGCACTGTTCCCTCTCAGTGAGCAAAGGGGGTGACAGTGGGGCCTAGAGCCACTCTGGTAGGGAGATCTGGGGCACCCGCTCCCTTACTGGCTGTTCTGTGAGCCTGCCTGGCTCATTGATCATGGTTCTCCTGAGACCCCAGCTTCACCTCACAGACCCCATGAGCAGTCATAGGCGCTGGGGCGCCTCAGTTAGCTCCACCCCCTCCCCCAGGCCCTATGGAGGCCACCAGCTGGACTCAGGGCAGGTGCCATCTGCTTGGGCTCTTGTCCCTTAATCCACAGCACCCAGGGGAAACCCAGACCAGCTCCCAGAAGTCCTTCCCACTCCACCAAAGCTGGGGTGTGGCTGGTGACTGAGCACATTTATCCTGGACCCCCACAGAACAGTGAGCCCTTGGTGGCCAGGCCCCTGCCCGCCAGAGGCCCATACTCTGAATGTGCCCTGCTAAGACCAAGGGCTCTGGATGCCCTGTGACAGTGGCTCTGTGGGACCTGGTCTCCTAGGCTGAGGCCTGGCTCCCCCACAGGTTCAGGGGCTGCTGGAAAGGCTCACCCAGGGGTCAGGGTCCGCTGCTGAGAGACATGCAGGGTTCAGTGCCCCCCAGCCATCTGTCTGGGTTGGTTGCTCACCCCCAGCCCAACCCAGATGGCTGAGGGGCGCTGCACCCCCGACTCCCTCACTCCTGCTCCTGGTCACACAGGCAGGAGGGAAGGAGGGGAGCCAGGACTCAGACCCAGGTCGTCCACACCAACCTAACCTAAGTCTGCCGCACACCCAGGTCCTCAAACCTTGAGAAATGCAGGATTTGGGTTCTGGTGGACAAGATTCAGAGGGAGCTGCTACTGGCCTCTGACTCAGGGTAGACAGACATCCACACGGCCAAGAAGGACTATGAGAAGTCTTATGGGGGCTATCCCCCTTCTCTGCTGACTGAGCCCAGCCCTCAGATGCAGAAAAGGTGGGTCAAGGAGCCTCTCACCTTCCATCTACCTTGCCTCCAGGTGTCCATGGCCTTCCTCACCTGGGAAGGTCTCTAGTGGGGAGGCCAAGGCTGAGTGATGGGATCCCTGGGGAATGGGCTGAGCCAGAGGCAAGGACGCCTGGGAGAGAATAGAAGTGGGGTCCCATCCTAGGGTGGGGGGCAGGCAGCTGCCACACTTGGCAGGCCAGACCCAGCCCAGTTTCTGCTTCTTTCTCCTATTGGGTGATTTGCATTACTAATGAACCTGAGGTCCTGCGTTCACAGGTTTGAATGGCATATCAGTGGCCAAAAGGCCGATGGCTCCCTCACCTTGTCTGCTTCATCCTGCTTCATGCTTCATTGCTGCCCGAGGAGAGAGGCTGCCCCAGACCCCAGTCAACCCTTCCCTCCTCTGCGGTCCAAGAGGGCCCACAGAGACAGGACTGCAGGAGGCACCAATTCTCCTGTCCACTCTGGGCGAAGCCCAGGCAGAGGGGAGCACCTGCTGTCGAGGAGCAACCACCAGCTGGTCAGGGAGGACGAGGGTCCCAGACCTGTTCCGAGGAGGAGAGGCGCTCTGAGTTGTGGTGAGGCCTGGGTTGGGGGCAGTTCATATGGGGTTCAGGCAGCAGTTGATTTTCTCCCTGGAGAAGGGCTGTTCTTTCGTCTAATCACCTCCTCGTCCTGTCATCCTGCTACTTGTCTCCTCCCTGACACACCTTCTAGATCTTTGCCATCCAACAGAAATACTATGTGACCCACACCTAGGGAATGGGAGCATTTCCAATGGTCACAGGCCTCCATCTTCCTCTCCCCAACGTTAATTTCCGATTAATATATTCACACATGTGCACATATGAACACATGTGCTCACACATGCACACTTATACACCCGTGCATGCAAACCTGCAAATTCTGGTTTCAGCGTCTCGCCTTGGCCTGGCCCTGGATCCTCCTCAAGAGCAGATGGAATGAGACATGAACACTCCAAACTCACACCTGTGGGAATTGTCATCTGTGAGGCAGGGCTCACACGCCCATTTCACTGATGGGGAGATAGGTAGAGGGAGGTATCTGAGGTTAAGCTTTGAACAGTGGAGTCATTGACCCTGCCCCTCCTCCCCCCGGGCGCTCGGAGGCCCGAGTGGAGTGCCGTGGAGTGCTGAGACTGGTGCTTCCCCTAGCCCAATTCTAGGGGCTGCGATCGTCCTGACTCCACATCTGACTCCTGGTGGGGTCAGCTCCCGGAAAATCCTTGGAACCAGAGTTGCTTGGTAAGAGCACTCACATTTTGGGGACAACTATTGCTACGTTATTCTCTCAGAAGGCTGTCCCAATTCTCTGTCCAGCAAACAATGAGAGTAAACCCCAATCCGGGACACTTCACAGGAAGTTTTGGAGAAACAGAGCTCTGGAGCCATGAGATGGGGCTCTCTGGGGTGTGGATGTGGCCTGGGAGTTCACACAGCTGAGCTGCCGAGGGGCTGGGCCCACGCCTGAGCTGGGGCCACATGGTAGAGAAGGGACTCCCCCGGGCCGCTGCCCCAGGCGGGTTGATGGACGTGCAATTAACCTGCCTGTGGTTATGTTGGCAACTGAGCTGGAACAGGAAGTTAGTGTTATAAACCAGGGCCTTTCAAGTTATGACAAATTCATCAAACAAATGAACCCATGAGCACGGAGGGCAGGCGCCTCCATGCGCTAGGGATGAGGAATGCTCCAGCCCTTTCCAGCCCCTCCCCCAAATCCATGCCCCAGAAAGAACTGTGTAGGGGGCAGAACCCGGGGCTGGTCGCAGTGCCTAGACTGGCAGTAGTCTCAATCTGAGCCCCAGCTCTCTAGTGAGAGCTTCCCCGCCACCCACCCTCCCACCTCCAAGTGGCTCAGCATCTTCTGGTTTCCCTCTTGAATTCCAGATGCTGCTAACACCTGAAAACAATCCCAACCCACCCCCACATGTGAGAGAAAGTTCCAGAACCCCCATTCTCTCCAGGGGCTAGCCAGGGCTTAACAGCACCTCTGGGGAACACTCCTGCTTGCCCTCCAGACATATGGCCCCCTCTTCTCCAACAGGCCTGAGCAGCCGACATCTTTCTGCTCAAAGCACGTCCTCGCTGGACTGGGGCTGTCCTTTAAGCTTTAGACTGGGGTGGGTTTCAAAATGGCCCTGATGCCATACAGAGCCTGAATGTCAGGGGAAGGGGGACATGTGGCCATCCACATTGGGAGCCTCAGCCACTCATCTTGCTGGTAGGAATCAACCAGGGAGGGTTCAGCTCTTGACCAAGGTCACTCAGCTGTCACACCTGGGAGCAGAGCTAGGACTGAGAGAACCTGTGCAGACACCCCTGGCCAGCTTGCTGCCCACCACTCCTCCAGCCTGAAAGAACCTCTCGGGCCTGTCTTGGCCCACCCAGACCCCAGACCTTAGGCCTCTGCAGCACCAAGGTTGAAAGAACCTGCTGGGGCTTGGGGCTCAAGGCTAGCTGCGATGCAGAGGGTCCCCGAGCCAGCAGTTCCTGGGCTCCAGGTATAGTTATCCAACATTGTCCCAAACAGGGTTCCCATGCCCTGCCCACCCTGCCCACAGCCCATCCTGTCTCCAGGGCTCCGGGTGAGCGCTGCCTGTGGTTCTTCTGGCTCCTTCTATAGCCTTGCTTCAAGGCCACCGCTTCTGCCCTTTGGTTCCAGGGCCTCCTCCCACTGAACTCAGACACCGAGCCCAGAGGTCTTGAGAGAGCAGTGAGCCCCTGGGCTTCTCATAAATGCAGATTCCACTGTGCTGTGGGCCGAACTGCCTGAGACCTAACCATTCGCACCTATGAATGTGAAGTTACCGGGAAACAGGGCCTTTGGAGATATGATCCAGTTAAGATTACTTGACCTCCCTGTGGTTATGTTGGCAACTGAACTAGAAGGGGAAGTCAGCGTTCTAAACCAGGGCCCTAATGCAATGACTCGTGTCCTTGAGGAAGAGGGACTTTTTCATACAGACACGCAGAGGGGAGGAGCCACATGACGATGGAGGCAGAGACTGGAGTGATGTAGCCATAAACCAAGGAACACCAAGGTTGTCAGTAGCCACCAGAGCTGGAAAAGGTGACAGATTCTCTCTCAAAGCCTCCAGAAGGAACAAACCCTGCTGCCACCTTGATTCTGGACTTCTGGCTTCCAGACTGTGGGAGAGTAGATTCCTGTTGTCCTAAGCCACCGTTTGTGGTAACTTGTTACGGCAGCCACAGAAAAGTAATACACTCTCCTCTACTTTGCTTTTCATTTCTTTTTTCTTTTCTTTCTTTTTCTTTTTTTTTTAATTTGGAGCCAGGGACCTGGCCTACTCAGGCATGTAGTTGGAGAGCTAGACAGAGGACGGGGCAATAGGTAAGTGTCAGGCTTCTCACTTTTGAAGAAAGGGAGTTTCAAATGTGGGCAGTAAGAAGCCTAGAATTAGTTCTATAGAGCTGGACAATTGTGGCATTGGTATGAACTCATGTTTTGTAATATAGAAACAGATGTGTGTAGAGGGGTGTTTCTAAGCTCTGTTTGCCAAAAGGGCCCAGAAACAATGAAATCACAGTAGCACCTAGTACCCAGATCTTGCTTTCTTTTCTTTTCTTATTTTGGCTGTGCTGGGTTTTCCTTGCTTTGCACAGGCTTTCTCTAATTGTGGCGAGTAGGGGCTACGCTTCATTGCAGTGCCCGCGCTTCTCATTGCAGTGGCTTCTCTTGTTGCAGACCACCCACTGGCTCTAGGCACATGGGCTTCAGTAGCTACAGTATGCTGGCTCGGTAGTTGCAGCAGGCAGGCTCTGGAACACAGGAACAGTAGATGTGGAACATGGGCTTAGTGGCTCTGTGGCATATGGGATCTTCCCAGACCAGGGATTGAACCATGTCTCCTGCATAAGGTGGATTCTTATCCATTGTACCACCAGGGAAGTTCAGACCTTGGTTTCTAAATGCCATTTATCCACTAGACGGAACCAGGTGTTTGTTTGTTTTTCCTGAGAAATGACTGACCCTGATGCTGGGAAAGACTGAGGGCAAGGGGAGAAGGGGGTGACAGAGGATGAGATAGTTAGATGGCATGAACATGGAAGCCTGGTGCGCTGCAGTTTAAAGAGTCAGACACAACTTAGCAACTAAACAACAACAACAAGAAGGGCTGGGACAAGGAATGCTCCAAATGGAATATCTTGTGGTGGCAGAAAGTAAGGAAGCATTCAAAGAATGATGGGAGTGTCAAAAGCTGGGAAGTCATTTGAAGGGGCTCCCGCTGACCAAATCCAGAACAATGTGAGCAACCAAATACAAATCATAATGGATTATCTTTATGATGTAAATAATTCATGATATAAATGAGTGAATGAATATATAAATGGGAGAGAAAGCTGGCTCTTAATGTAAAAAGAATAGTGGAATTAGAAAACTTCCATTTAGCGAAGAGCACAGTAATAATTGATTCAGGAAAGAATCAGCGACAGAGGCTCAAACCGCTGGTGAAAGGCTAATGGGAAACAGGATATTTACATGGACTCTATGTATCTCCTCATGAGTGTTTACTCATTATCCCTTGTTCACTAGTGAGTTCAAATTCTTATTAATTAGCTTTACAGTGGTGAAACCTGGCAGACATGACCTCACCTGAGTGATGAACGTTACTGCCACCAACACTGGGACATCAGACATTGCATGCCTCCAGATAAGATGCGGTGAGGAGAACACAGCATCACTTCTGAGATAGTCTTGCCAAAAGTGCAGAAGCGGAATCTAGGCACCAACCCAAACTAAGGGATATTTTACAGAGTCACTTCAAAAATATCACAGTCATGAAATGTCGTGGTCCGTGCGCGGGTTGGAAAAGGATTTCCAGACATGAGGCAACATGAGAGGAGAATAAAGTTTATTAGAGTGGGAGACGCTGTTAGAACAGCGGGCCAGCTCAAAGGAGAGCTGAACCCTTTTGCAGGCTAGTAGCCAATTTTTATAGCCTCAAGACAGAGAAAATTCCTATTGGAATGGTGGCATTAGGTGATGGGTTAGGATGCTATAGGGTGGGTATTTTACTTAATATGGGGTCAGGGAACTGGGCTGGTTTAGATCTGGAGGCTCATGGCAACAGTTGGTATGGGGCTTGGTCGCTTCCAGAGATTTTTGTCTTATGACTTTGGTACCTGTGACCTTGGTATAGGACTCCACATGAAATATAAAGACCAATTCTAAAGACAGAGATTTTTAAAATCAGATTTTGAATGAGATTTTTCAAAAGTGATCCTCTAGCAACTTCCCTGGTGGTCCAGTGGCTAAGACTCCTCACTTCCAGTGCAGGGGGCCCAGGTTCGATCCCTGGTGGGGGAACTAGATCCTACATGCAGCAACTAAAAGATACTGCACATGCCACAACTAAGACCCAGCACAGTCAAATAAATAAAATAAATATTTAAAAACTGACCCTCTGGTCTTCTGAACTTCTGGGTTGTTATATCAGCTGACAGCAATGTTCAGAGTCCTAACTTGGGGTCTGCGTGGTCTTGAGAAGGGGCTAGTGAGCTTGGAACCCCCTTGTGGGCCATTTTGACTGTGCCCCTCCACTTGTTCTCCACGCATGCTCTGCCTTCCTCCCTGAATTTCAAGGTGCTGACCCCAACTGTCAGACCAAAGTGTGGAACACAAGCTTTCTCAAGCCCAAGTGACAACACCACAAAGAAAGACTTTGATTCCAAAATTAAGTAGACTGAGGAAACCTGAGAGCTCGTTTGGAGGTTCTAGCAGGGGAGCGCAGCCACCTGTATACCCTTGCCCGAAGACCAGTCCTCCTCTACCGGCGATGGTCGTCCTCTTTGACTGAGCATGCAGCTTTGGGAGGGACACGCATGGGGCATGGAGGGAGGAAGGGGACACCCACCTAGCCAGCCATATCAGCTGAATCAACCCTGGCGATCAATGGGGTGACAGATGTCACAATCAGATAGCCCTCACAATCCAACGTGTGACCTTGGATTGGCGTCTGGATAAGACTTTTGGGGGCAAGCTGTGAAACTCTGCTGGAGTCTGTGATAAAGGGTGTGCCCAGTCACTTCAGTCGTGTCCCCATGTGGCCCCATGGACTATAGCCCGCTGGACTCCTCTGTCCATGGGATTCTCCAAGCAAGAATACTGGAGTGGATTGCCATGTCCTTCTCCAGTGGATCTTCCTGACCCAGGGATTGAACCTGCATCTCTTGGGTTTCCTGATGGCAGATGCATTCTTGACTACTGAGCCACCTGGGAAGTCCGTGATAAAGGGCAGTGTCATATCAGTATTAACGTCCTGATTTTGATCATTATATAGGTGCTTGTTTCAGGAAATATGCAGATGAGCATTAAGGGATAACAGGCTTCATGGCTGTAACTTGGTCTCAAATGATTCCAAAAATTAAAAACAAAAATTAGAATAAAAAAAAGTGGTAAAATGCTAATTCTTAGGGAATCTAGGGACTCTTTGTACTATTCTAGCAACTTCTGTACATTAGAAATTATTCAGAAGTAAAAAGTTTAAAAAAAGAAAACAAACCCCAAACCCACCCTGTTCAGAGGATGAAAAGACGAGTTCCAGACTGGGGGAAGATCTCTGCAAACCGCAAATCCGACCAAAGACTAGTATCTAAAATATGTAAAGAATTCTTAAAGCTCAGCAGCAAAGAAGCAAACAATTGAGTTAGAAAATGGGTAAAAGACATGAGCAGACATTCCCTGAAGAGGCCACACAGATGGCAACAGCACAGGAGGGGATGGACCACATCGTTGTCAGAGATGCAAATTAAAACCATTTTGAGGCACTGGTACACATCTATCAGAATGGCAAAAATAAAAAATAGTCACAAAAGAAAATGGTGGTGAGGATGTCGAGAAATTGCATCGCACACACACGTTACTGGTGGGAACGTGACACATACAGCCTCCCTGGAAAATGGTCTAGCAGTTTCCTTAAAAACTAAATAGACTGGGATTTCTCTGGTGGTCCAGTGGTTCAGAATCCGCCTGCCAATGCAGGGGATGTGGGTTTTATCCCTGGTCAGGGAACTAAGATCCCACATGTCACAGGGGAACTAAGACCCAACACAGCCAAATAAATACATATACTTTAAAAAACAAAAAACTAAATATACAACTACCTTAAATCCTGCACTTGCATTTCTGAATCTTTATCCCATGGAGTAAAGACTGATGCTCACACAAAATCCTGAACTTGAGCAGTTTTATTTGAAAGGGCCAAACACAGGAAACAACCCAGATGACCTTCCAGGGGTGAATGGTTAAACAAACTGATCTGTCCACGCTGGGGACTGAATCCATCTCGGCAATAAAGAGGAAGAGCTGTCCACACACATAGCAACCCAGACGAATCTCTAGGGAATTGTGCTGAGTGAAAAAAGCCAGTCTCAAAGGTTACATTCTGTAGAGCCCACATACATAACATTCGTGAAAAGACAAAATTACAGAAATGGAGGAAAGAATGGTGAAGGGGGCTAAGGCGGTGGGGGAGAAGGGAGTGGGCGTGGCTATAAAAAGGCAACTGGGAGATCCTTGTGGTGACAGGATGTTCTGTATCTTGACAGTATCAATGCCAAAATCCTGGTTGTGATGTTATAGTATAATTTTGCAAGATGTTGCCATGGGAGGAAACTGGGTGAAGGGTATGTTGGATCCCTCTGTGTGTTATTTCTGACAACTGCATATGAATCTATAATTATTTCAAAATAAAAAGCTTAACCCAAAACAATCCTAACTGATTTTTTGTTTGTATACATACTGTTTACATATAATATTATATAAAATAATGTGATTTTAGATAATTGCTAAATATATATTGCTGTATTTATTGCATACATTTGCATACACTTAAATACAACTTTAAATGCTTAGAAACAAAAGCCAGTTCCCAGTCCTCCAGAGCCTCTAAACTGGAATTGCCAAAGATTTGGACTCTTGGGATTTCTCTGGTGGTCCACTGGTTAAGACTCCCAGTTGCAAATGCAGAGGGCACAGGTTGATCCCTGGTTTAGGAACTAAGATTCCCACATACTGTGTAGCATGACCAAAAAATATTTTTTAAGTAAAAAAAACCAAAGAGCTGGACTCTGTGCCAGCAAGTTCCAAAGTTGATTCTGGTTCCTGCTCAAACAGAAACACAAGAGCTCAGGGTCTCCAGAGAAGAATACTGTCTTTTCAAGCCCTCAACCTCCATTAGGCCACAAGGCACCATATCATTCCAGTGCACTCATGTTATTTGAGAATGTCCTGTGAGCAGGCACTGGGCTAGAGCTGGGGGTCCAGAGACCTTACTCATAGCACAAGGCTAGGAGGGGACGTAGGTGAGGTCAGCACACCAGGACAACCAGGGAGGAAGGTCAGCAGCCAGTGACCAACGGCCCTCTGCCCAGAGCCTACATCTTGCATCTCACGCCTCTGCTCTGTACTCTCACAGACCCTTGGCTTATAGACGGCTCATCAGTCCACACTACTCAGCCAGGTCCTGGGAGCCACCTCTCAATCACTCATTTGCCCAGTACTGCATGAGGGTTGGTGTGGTGACCTGGATCACTCACAGATTGGGAGAAGAAAAAAAAGAAAAAGAAAAAGTGCTGTCTCTTAAAGTGAGGTTCCTGTGGGAACCTGCATCAGGCTCACTAAAGGAGCATATTATATGAGCTTCTTGGGCCCTCTCCCCCAAAATTCATAGACCAAATTTTAAATGAATTTTAAATGAACTCTTCTGGGGATCCTTCTACGCATAGACTGAATCTCAGCAGTTAGACTCTCCTTCCCTGGAGTTTTGACTCTTGTGCAATGATTGAAAATTGGACATTTCCCTCATATGTTGGTTTGAAAATAAAAAGCATGATCATAAATTCTCGAATACTCCTTCCATGGATCTCTGTTCCCTCACCTCCTCAAATCAGGGCTGACTCCGCAGACAGCCTTTGCTCATTCAGAAAACCCTTGTTATTTCTATCTGGTTCTCTTGGGATACTAGCCTTTGGAGCCCTGAACTAGGATGTAGGACACCCCTAGGCCATCATGCTGTGAGGAAGCCCTGGCCATAAGGACAGGCCTCAGCCTACAGTGGGCCTCAACCACTAGATGTGTGAAGGTACTTCCAGATAGTTTCAGTCCCCAAGCCCTTCAAGTCACACCTAGTTGCTTCCTCAGCCAAGGCCTCAGATAGCATGGAAGCCATCCCCACTGTGCCCAGTCCAAGTTCCTAACTCACAGAACGTGTGGGCATCATGAAATGGTGGTTTCAGCCACTGAGCTGAGGACTGTTTGTTACGCAGTGCTACTAGCTGGAACAGAGATGATATATCCTATGGTGAAGCCCAACCAGAAGACTCATGGATTCCTGCCACTTTTGGAATCCTGGGTGTACAGCTCTGCCCTCCTGTCTATCAGCCAACCTACATTCTTCCAAGTTAGCACCAAAAATTCTAATGATGCCGCCACGCTGACCGTGAGGTGCTATCAACATCCAAGTGGGGGTGACCAATGGACCAGGTGGTAGTGAAAGTGGCTAGAGTACAAATTTGGGAGTTCTCAGTGCAGAGGTGCGGTCAAAAATGCAACCTGCAATCTGATGATCCAGAGAAAGTTTGCAGAGAGAAGAAATGGGTCCAGGGCACCACATTTCAAAGGGTGGGTGAAGGAAAAAAGGCCCATGGGAGGACATCAAGATGGGAAGACTGGAGAGAATGGTTCATGAAGAAAGGGAGCCCCGGAGATCAGAGCATTGCCTGGGGAGATAAGGGCTGAAAAGCCACAGGACGTGTTTGGAGACTTTTTCCTGAACAAGGAGGGCGGAAGCAGAAGCCAGATGGTGGTGGATTCAAGAGAGTGTGGGTGGCCTTGGATGGGCAGCACCCTCCATGTGCCGCTGCAAACCAGGGCCCCATGTGAGTCACATCCAAGTCAAGATAAGTACAGAAACCGAGAGGGACCGTTTAGCAATTTTTATAGCACTCGGACAGTAATTTATGTCTGTTGAATCCAATAATAAAAAATTAGGGCCTGCATTTGGGATGGCTTTGGGGTTTTAATTTCATTTTTCTACTAATTTGTTTTATTATATTTTACAGAAGTATTAGTCTGCATAGGATTGGGAAAACAAAACAAAACAGAAGCAGTGGTGTAGACAACCCTTGCCAGATGTTTTGCCGGGAAGAGAGAGAAAAAGCATCAGCTGAAGGGCATTCAGCATTAGAGGAGGGGTTTTTGGTTGGCTGGTTTGCTGTTGATGATGAAGTTTACTTTTAGGATGAGAGAAATCTGAGCATGTTTACATGATGAAGATAAAAAGCCAGTTGAGAAAGAAAGAGATGACAGGATATAGCAGAGAAGATATAATTGATGGAGTGAGGTCACCTCTTGAGCTAGTGGGAAGAAAAATCAAGAGCACAGGTGCACATGCACACACACAGGCACAGAAGAAGAAAAGTGAACAAAAATCCAAATGCAGAACTTGTTTATTTATATTATGATTTTTATTTGCCACACCACACAGCTTATAGAACCTTAGTTCATTGCCCAAGAAGTGAACCTGGGCCCTCAGCAGTGAAAGTGTGGATCCTAACCACTGGACTGCCAGGGGAGTCCCAGAATTTTTTTTTTATTATTATGATAATCTGGCAATCCACTCCAGTACTATTGCCTGGAAAATCCCAAGGACAGAGGAGCCTGGTAGGCTACATGTAGTCCATGGGGTCTCAAAGAGTTGAACACGACTGAGCGACTTCACTTCACTTCACTTCACTTCATGATAATCTTAAGTACACCTTTGCACCAACAAAATAAAAAGAAATCTAGATTAGACTATTTTCTGGGGGGGGGGGGGAAGCTAAAACTGACTCAAGAAGAAGTAGAAACAACCACCTTTCGTGGAAAGGTAGTCATGAATTAATCCATTAAAATGTGACAAGGCCCAGATAGTCATAAAGCAAGGTCTACCGAAATGCTCAAGGCACAGGAACTTCCTCAGTGGTCCAGTGGCTAAGATTCCAGGCTCTCAATGCAGGGGGCCCTCCCGGGTTCAATCCCTGATCAGGGAACTAGATCCCTCATGCCCCAACTATGAGTTCGCGTGCCACAACTAAACGTCCTGCAAGCCGCAACAAAGATTCCGTGCGCTGCAACTAAGACCCAGTGCAACCTAAATAAATAATTAATTAAATTTCAAAAATTCTCAAGAAACAGACAATCATCATACATGTAAACTCCTCCAAAGCAGAGAAGAAGACAGGATATTTCCTGACTCTTCTACAGATCCAAAGCAGAAACGTGAAAAGAAACCTCTATTTCAACTTTCTTTATGAATGTAGACACAAAAATTCTAACTAAAATGTTGAAATTTGTTCTCTCTTTTTTTTTTAACAAACTTTACCAGTCGAAAGCTTTGTGTATTCCTCTTCAATCTTTCTTGTTTTCCAATAAGTGTATTAAGAGGTGCATGTGTGTTAAGTCACTACAGCCATGTTTGACTCTTTGCAACCCTATGGACTGTAGCCCACCAGGCTCCTCTGTCCATGGAATTCTCCAGGCAAGAATACTGGAATGGGTTGCCATGCCCTCCTCCAGGGAACTTCCCCACCCAGGGATCAAACTCGCGTCTCTTGCGGCTCCTGCATTGCAGGCAGATTCTTTACTGCTGAGCCATCAGGGAAGTCCTATATTAAGGGGTATACATTTTCAATTCTCCCTTTGGGATATCTCATATGTTTTCAGATACAGTGTTTTCGTTTCTTCTATTCCCCCCCACCCCCCGCCACAATTTCTGTTTTGATTTTCTTCTTTAGCCAAGAGTTACCTAGAAGGGTATCCTTAAATGTACATATTTTTAATATTATCTCCTTCCTCTTAATTTCTAAATGAGTTTATTGCCGTCAAAGAACGTGAACTGTATGATTTTTGCTCTGTTAATCTATTAGATTTCCATGGCCCCCAAAATGCTCCACTTTTTGTGACTGGTCCATATATATGAAAATAATACAGTCTCTGTTCATCGATCACAAAGTTCTATTATACAGATCTGTTGGGTCAAGTTTGTTAACTGTGCTTTCAGAATCTGCTATATCTTATTTGTTTTTTGTTTACTTGGTCTCTCAGTTTCTGAGACTGATGTGTTAAGGTCTTCTACTAAATGTGGATTTGTTAATATAGGCATGCTGTAATTTTTTCACTCTATATGTTCTGAGGGTTTATGTTGGTTGGTCCATAACAGTTCACAAGCGGCGTGACAGACTATGGAAAGATGTTCACCACCTACTCCAGTCTTTTCTCTTTTATCTGCTTCTCCTCTATCGAAAGGAAATGTCCGAGTGGTCCAGGGGTTAAGAATCTGCCTGCCAATGCAGGAGACATGGGTTCAATAACCGATCCAGGAGGATTCCACGTGCCACGGAGCAAATCAGCCTATGTGCCACAACGACCGAGCCTGTGCGCTAGAGCCCGGGACCTGCGACTCCTGAAGCCTGCGTGCTGCAGCTACTGAAACCCAAGTGCCTAGAGCCTGTGCTCCACAAGAGAAGCCGCCATAATGTGAAGTCTGCGCACCACAACTAGAGCGTACCCCTCCCTCACCGCAGCTTGAGAAAAGCCCATGCACAGCAAAAGGACCCAGGGCACCCAAAAATAAAAAAAATTTTTTAAAAGAAAGGAAATGCCCAGATCCCTGGTCTCCCTGGAAGACACAGGGTGACCATATGACCTAGTCCTGGCCAAGGAGATGTAGACTGAAATCTCCTAAAAATGAAGGAGAAGATTTGTGGAGATAAGGTTTAGGCTTTATTCCTTGGCCCTTCCCCCGTCTTCATTTTTTGGAAACACTACATAACCAGAGATACAGCAGCCATCTTGCAACCATGAGGACAAATCCAGATGCCACCAAAAACCAGTCAAAGTATCTCTGATGAGTTCCTCCAACAACTGTGTTTTAATTGTGGACTCCACCTTCTGCACTTCTTCCACCAACAAACTCTGCTTGTGCCGCTCATTATATGTTGTCTGATCTCTACAACTGAAACTACAGAAACAGCTACTGTAGACAGACACATATCTCTGGGATGGGACTAAAAATGAGAAACAGTGGGGTGTTTTGGGGGCAGTGGTCTCTTTAAATGTTTTTTGCTTTGTGTTTTTTTTTGTCTCTTGTTAGCATTTGTCTGATATAGCATGTTTTTGTAATCTTTCAAATTTTGTTTGCTTTTTTTGGTCTTTTTTTTTTTTTTTTTTTTTACAATTTCTACCTGAATTCTATATGAATTCCTTTACGTAAAAGAAGAATATATATTTTCCTTCCATATACGTGCATACAATTCCTTATATGTGTGAGTGTGTGTGTGTGTGTGTGTGTGTGTGTGTGTGTGTTAGTTGCTCAGTTATGTCTTACTGTTTGCGACCCCATGGACTGTAGCCTGCCAGGCTTCTCTGTCTATGGGATTCTCCAGGCAAGAATATTGGACTGGATTGTGGTTATCTTTGCCAGAGGATCTTTCCAACCCAGGGATTGAACCCTGGTCTCCTGCATTGCATTCTTTACTGTTTGAGCCACAGGGAAGTCCTCTATATACACATTTTATTTGGCTGCACCAGGTCTTAGTTGCAGCAAGTAGGATCTTCAGTTGTGGCATGCAGGATCTAGTTCTCTGACCAAGGATCAAACCTAGACCCACTGTACTGGGAGAGTGGAATCTTAGCCACTGGACCACCACGAAAGTCCCTTTTAGTTGCTTTTTGTTGTGTATGAAATTTATCATTGTAATCATTTTAAAGTATACAATGCAACGACATTCAGAACTGTCACACTGCTGCACTGATTGTGAAGTACAGCACATACATAAGTAAAAATGCACCCAAGTTAAATGTGTAGCCCTTTCACTTTTCACTTTCATGCATTGGAGAAGGAAATGGCAGCCCACTCCAGTGTTCTTGCCTGGAGAATCCCAGGGACAGGGGAGCCTGGTGGGCTGCCGTCTATGGGGTCGCACAGAGTCGGACACGACTGAAGCGACTTAGCAGCAGCAGCAGCATGGAGTCTGGAATAATGAACACGCTGGTGCAATCAACACCCAGGCAAAGAAATAGAAGGTTCCCCTGATATCACCTTTCCCCCTTTCTCTGTGGTGTTTTCTTTCACACTGGTGTACAGGTAGCAGAAGCTCTGCCTCAAACTGGAATCGACAATAATGGAGTTGAATGTTTCCGCTGGACAGAGGTGGGCAAGTGTGACTCAGAATCCAACACTGTCTCTTAGAACCAGGGCCTTGCTCCGGCTCAGGAAGGTTGGGAGGTATTGGTTCTGCTCTCAGTCTGAGTGAGGTGCCTGGAGTTGCAGGCTTCCTGCCCAGACAGACAGCATCCAGGAAAGCCCCAGGGCATCTCCTCTTGCAGTGTGTGTGAAAACCAGGAGCTTGTCCTGGAGTCCCAGCGTACGTCACCTTGCATGTGCTGTGCCCCCTGCTCACCCAACCTGGCTCTGGGTCAGCGCCTGGGCCCCTTTTGGCACCTATTGAAGTCTGTGGACCCCTACTTAGAATAAGGGCTTTTTAAAATATTTATTTTTTTGTCTGCACTGGGTCTTTGTTGCTGTGCATGGCTTTCTCTAATTTTGGAGAACAGTGGTTACTCTCTAGTCACAGTGTGTTGGCTTCTCATTGTTGTGAATTCGCCTGTGGCAGTGCACAGGCTCTAGGGGCTCGGGCTTCAGTAGTTGCTGCACGTGGGCTCAGTTCAGTTCAGTCACTCAGTCATCTCTCTTTGCCACCCCATGGACTGCAGCATGCCAGGCTTCCCTGTCCAGCACCAGCTCCTGGAGCTTACTCAAACTCATGTCCGTCGAGTCGGTGAAACTATCTAACCATCTCATCCTCTGTCATCCCCTTTCTCCTCCTGCCTTCAATCTTTCCCAGCATCAGGGTCTTTTCCAATGAGTAAGTTCTTCGCATCAGGTGGCCAAAGTATTGGAGTTTCAGCTTCAGTATCAGTCCTTCCAATGAATATTCAGGACTGATTTCCTTTAGGATGGACTGGTTGGATCTCCTTGCAGTCCAAGGGACTCTCAAGACTTTTCTCCCAACACCACAGTTCAAAAACATCAGTTATTTGGCGTTCAGCTTTCTTTACGGTCCAACAGTCACATTCATATATGACTACTGGAAAAAAACATTGCTTTGACTAGACAGACCTTTGTTGGCAAAGTAATGTCTCTGCTTTTGAATATGCTATCTAGCTTGGTCATAGCTTTTCTTCCAAGGAGCAAGCATCTTTTAATTTCATGGCTGCAGTCATCATTTGCAGTGATTTTGAAGACCCCCAAAATAAAGCCTGTCACTGTCTCCATCGTTTCCCCATCTATTTGCCATGAAGTGATGGGATCAGATGCCATGATGTTGGTTTTCTGAATGTTGAGTTTTAAGCCAACTTTTTCACTCTCCTTTTTCACTTTCATCAAGAGGCTTTTTAGTTCCTCTTCACTTTCTGCCATAAGGGTGGTGTCATCTGCATATCTGAGGTTATTGATATTTCTCCAGGCAATCTTGATTTTAGCTTGTGTTTCACCCAGCCCAGCATCTCTCATGATGTACTCTGCATATAAGTTAAACAAGCAAGGTGAAAATATACAGCCTTGACATACTCCTTTCCTGATTTGGAACCAGTCTGTTGTTCCATGATCAGTTCTAACTGTTGCTTCTTGACCTGCATTCAGATTTCTCAGGAGGCAGGTGAGGTGGTCTGGTATTCCCCTCTTCTTGATATCTTCTGCTTCTGTTAGGTCCATACCATTTCTGTCCTTTATTGTGCTGAACTTCGCATGAAATGTTCCCTTGGTATCTCTAATTTTCTTGAAGAGATCTCTAGTTTTTCCCATTCTATTGTTTTCCTCTATTTCTTTGCCTTGATCACCAAGGAAGGCTTTCTTATCTCTCCTTGCTATTCTTTGGAACTCTGCATTCAAATGGGTGTATCTTTCCTTTTCTCCTTTGCCTTTAGCTTTTCTTCTTTTATCAGTTATTTGTAACATACACAAGTAGTTGTAGCTTTATTGCCTCATGGCATGTGGGATCTTCCCAGTTCAGTTCAGTTCAGTTCAGTCGCTCAGTCGTGTCCGACTCTTTGCGACCCCATGAATCGCAGCACGCCAGGCCTCCCTGTCCATTACCAACTCCTGGAGTTCACTCAGACTCACGTCCATCGAGTCAGTGATGCCATCCAGCCATCTCATCCTCTGTCGTCCCCTTCTCCTCCTGCCAATCCCTCCCAGCATCAGTGTCTTTTCCAATGAGTCAACTCTTTGCATGAGGTAGCCAAAGTATTGGAGTTTCAGCTTTAGCATCATTCCTTCCAAAGGAATCCCAGGGTTGATCTCCTTCAGAATGGACTGGTTGGATCTCCTTGCAGTCCAAGGGACTCTCAAGAGTCTTCTCCAACACCACAGTTCAAAAGCATCAATTCTTCGGCGCTCAGCCTTCTTCACAGTCCAACTCTCACATCCATACATGACCACTGGAAAAACCATAGCCTTGACTAGATGGACCTTAGTCGGCAAAGTAATGTCTCTGCTTTTGAATATGCTATCTAGGTTGGTCATAACTTTTCTTCCAAGGAGTAAGCGTCTTTTAATTTCATGGCTGCAGTCACCATCTGCAGTGATTTTGGAGCCCCAAAAACTAAAGTCTGACACTGTTTCCCCATCTATTTCCCATGAAGTGATGGGACCGGATGCCATGATCTTCGTTTTCTGAATGTTGAGCTTTAAGCCAACTTTTTCGCTCTCCACTTTCACTTTCATCAAGAGGCTTTTTAGTTCCTCTTCACTTTCTGCCATAAGGGTGGTGTCATCTGCATATCTGAGGTTATTGATATTTCTCCCGGCAATCTTGATTCCAGCTTGCGCTTCTTCCAGTCCAGTGTTTCTCATGATGTACTCTGCATAGAAGTTAAATAAGCAGGGTGACAATATACAGCCTTGACGTACTCCTTTTCCTATTTGGAACCAGTCTGTTGTTCCATGTCCAGTTCTAACTGTTGCTTCCTTACCTGCATAAAGATTTCTCAAGAGGCAGGTCAGGTGGTCTGGTATTCCCATCTCTTTCAAAATTTTCCACAGTTTATTGTGATCTACACAAAGGCTTTGGTATAGTCAATAAAGCAGAAATAGATGTTTTTCTGGAACTCTCTTGCTTTTTTGATGATCCAGCAGACGTTGGCAATTTGATCTCTGGTTCCTCTGCCTTTTCTAAAATCAGCTTGAACATCTGGAAGCTCACGGTTCACGTATTGCTGAAGCCTGGCTTGGAGAATTTTGAGCATTACTTTACTAGCATGTGAGATGAGTGCAATTGTGCGGTAGTTTGAGCATTCTTTGGCATTGCCTTTCTTTGGGATTGGAATGAAAACTGACCTTTTCCAGTCCTGTGGCCACTGCTGAGTTTTTCAAATTTGCTGGCGTATTGAGTGCAGCACTTTCACAGCATCATCTTTCAGGATTTGAAACAGCTCAACTGCAATTCCATTACTTCCACTAGCTTTGTTTGTAGTGGTGCTTTCTAAGCCCCACTTGACTTCACATTCCAGGATGTCTGGCTCTAGGTGAGTGATCATGCCATCGTGATTATCTGGCTCATGAAGATCTTTTTTGTACAGTTCTTCTGTGTATTCTTGCCACTTCTTCTTACTATCTTCTGCTTCTGTTAGGTCCATACCATTTCTGTCCTTTATCAAGACCATCTTTGCATGAAATGTTCCCTTGGTATCTCTGATTTTCTTGAAGAGATCTCTAGTCTTTCCCATTCTGTTGTTTTCCTCTGTTTCTTTGCATTGATCGCTGAAGAAGGCTTTCTTATCATCTCTTCTTGCTATTCTCTGGAACTCTGCATTCAGATGCTTATATCTTTCCTTTTCTCCTTTCCCAGACCATGACCAAACCTGCATTGGAAGGTGGATTCTTAACCACTGGACCACCAGGGAAGCCCCCATAGAATAAGTTTTTTTAATACATAAAATGCATGGGGTTATAAAGGAAACCATGTGATAAGACTGTAATCAAAGCTAATTTAACATGTCTTGTACACATGTGTGCACGTGTGTGTGTTCAGTTGTGTCTGACTCTTTGCGATCCTGTGGACTGTAGTCCACCTGGCTCCTCTGTCCATGGGATATTTTCAGACAAGAATACTGGAGAGGGTTGCTTTTTTCTCCTCCAGGGTCTCTTCCGGAATCTCCTACATTGCAGGTGGATTCTATACTCACTGAGCTGTAGATAAACCATGTGATAAAATTATCATCAAAGTCTTTATGACTTGTGTATGTCTTGTATATAATGTATTACTATATTACAAAAACTTGTGATATTTGTGCTTCCTCATTAACGGATTAAATAACTACCCAAATTTTGATGTACTCATGATAGAAACTACTTCAAGATACCTGGAATTATTGCAGCACGATTTGAAAATAATTGTCATTTCGATTGAGCCAGGATTCATGAAAAAAATGTCAAATTGTAGTCAGAGATCAAATAAAGGAAAGGTGTGATAACGTGGTTCCATCCAAGGCCAGGGACCCCAGCCCCCTCATCTACCATCCATGAGTCAAGATTAGGCACCCACCCCTGGCCCAGACCAGTCATTGTTGGGGGTCAGCTTCACTGATAGCACCCTCCAGATATCAACTTTTAATCTATCCCAAGTGTCTCTATCTTCAAGACTTTAACTTATTAGCACTTATTGTGATTGTTGATATACTTAAACCTATTCCTGTGACCTGGTTTCAGGTTTTATAAGTGTCCTGCTGTTCTCACCCATCCACCCCCATTTTCTACTCTTGTTAGGTAAGTCAAAATGTCTTCCTTCCAATCCTTTCTTCTTATGGTTTGGAAGTTTTATATTTCTATTTATCTAGTAGTTGAAATTTTTTAACATGCATATTTGAATTTAGCTCTCCCCACCCGTGTCTGTCCCCATGAACAAGATACACCACTTTTCAGTTTTATTTCACCCCATCCTCTCCCTTCCACTGCCCAGAATGAGATCATTTGGATTCTCCTCCCAGACTGCTGAGAGTATTTTCCAGGCTTCGTCCCCTGATAAAAATAGTTTCACTGGCTCCTGGAGCCCATGTCTTCCTCTCGGGTTCATTTTTCGTTTTGCTAAAGTATCTGAGCTAGTAATTATTTTGGATGGTATTTGTTGGAAATAAACTCTCCTAACACTTGGCACGACCCAAAAAAGTGTTTTTCCTCCTAACTGAATGGCTGTTAGGCCTGCTCGAGAATTATAGGCTCAAATCACTTTCCCTCCAAAATGTGAAGGTGCCCCTCCATTGTTTGGAACTCGCAGCTGTCTCATGTCAGGCTTATCCTTTTCTTTTTTTTCGGAGTAATGTGTTTTGTTTTTTTTTTCCCCTCTGGGAGCTTTTCTTTGATCCCTCTCTCCTCTGTGTTCTAAAGTGTCCTCCTGTGTCCCCTTCAGCCCAAGGCTGCTCCCGCGTATTCTTTCCCAAAGCATTCCTTTCCTTCTTCTCTCTGTCCTTCGGAATTCCTTTACAATAACTGAAGACGGAAAACTGGGCTCATGTCCCATTTCTTAACGTTTCCTTCTTACGTTATAACTTTTGGTCTCTGACTCTGTGTTCTGGAGAATTCCCCAGTTTGACCTTCCAGCTCACTAGTTCATCACTTAGATGTCCACTCTACTTCTCAGCCCACCTATCGAGTAGTCTTTATTTTGGCATCCAAACCTTTTCATGTCCTAAGACATTGACTTGATTTTCGGAAATATCTCTAAAATACTTTTCCTCATTTACATTTCTCCTGGCTGTTTCCTATCACCTCCCCAGTTTCCCCAAATGTTTAGCCCTGGCATAACAAGGCAAGCACATTATTATTTCCAGCTCACCATATCCATTTCCCTACCATCCACAAGCCAGCCACTAAGCTAACACCGCATATTTTAGAGTTTTGTCACACCAGCTCCCTGGGTGCCCATTTCTGCACTAGTTAGACTGGGCGTATTAGTCAGCTGTTGCCACAACAATGCTGCATAACAAACCACTCCAAAGCTTCTGTGTCTTAAGCAACAGTCATTGATGCTCACACTCACGGCTCTGAGAGTAGATGTGGGTGGGTTTAGGACTGCTCCAGGGCTCCCTCACCCTCCTTGGACCAGTGGTGTCCCATTAGCACATGGGAAGGAATTTGGGAGGAAGGGGGCAGGGGGTGGACAGCTGCAATCTCAGCCCCACCTCGTGGGAAATGCTTCATTTGTGGCTTGCTCTTCATATGCAAGCTTTCCTGTTTGTCAACAAGTGGTTACTGGCCTTGAAATTGTGTTTGTGGGTCTGACCAGCTTCTGGGGGCATCAGTGACAGTTCTGGGGACATGTGGTTCCCTGCTCTTCTAGGTGTTATTCATTAATGTGATTTCCTCTGTCTACTGTCTGCTGCTAACCCTTCAGCTGCTGCCTCAAAGCCACCCATCAACTGCCAGCAGTTTCTTCCCTGGAGCCAGAGCAACCACCCACCACCCCTAGGATTTCTTGGGCTATCTGCGCTTCAAGGAAACCCTTCCTGTTCTCCTGGTTCTAGTGAGTTTTTTTTTTTTCTGTCATTTCTAGGGATTGAGGGTAGAGTACAGACTGTTAGGAAGCATCTGGACCATCAACTTGATTTTTAACCTCTTTGAGGCATCTAAACCAGTCCAGTTCTGGGAGCAGAATTTCCAAGGACCTGTGATGGGTCTGCCGGTTACAGGACCTGGGTCTGGACCAGGGCAGGCTGCTGGAAGAGGCTGCCTGCTTCCACCTGGCTGTTGCTGGCCTCCTGAGGCCTAGTTCGGGATCCCCATGACCCCTGGTGAGAGGAACCCCAAGGTGGTGCCTTAAGGGTCACTGGGAGAACTCCAAGATGGTGCCTTGATGGTCACTGACTAGTGGCTTTAGCAACAGGGAATTGAACCATAACTTTGGTGGCAGCAGCCCAGTGATGTGGACACTGACAATTCTCAGGCCAAACCCAGCAGGTCCCAGGACATTTGTGACAGGGCAGGTCCCTCTGCCATTGCCATCTTACCCACACATAAAGTTCAGCTCAGCTCTTTTGCTTCAGTTCCTACTCTTGTCATCAAAACTTGAACAGAGGTTTGGAAACCAAGGGCTTCTCTTGTAGCTCAGTAGGTAAACAATCTGCCTGCAGTGCAGGAGACCCGGGTTTGATCCCTGGGTTGGGAAGATGCCCTGGAGAAGGAAATGGCAACCCACTCCACTATCCTTGCTTGGAAAATCTCATGGAGAGAGGAGCCTGGTGGGCTGCAGTCCATGGGATCGCCAAGTCGCGCACGACTGAGCAACTAATACTTACTTACTTACTTGGAGACCAAGAAAAGTTTAGAAACCACCCTTCCTGAGGCCTGGGACCTCCGGTTGTATTTCCTTCTCCTGTCTTTCTGGTGCTTTCAAAGAATGTGCAGGACTGCACTGGGCTCAACTTCTTTAAAAGCAAGCCAACCTGCTTTTTATGAAAAGATGGGAACTAGTAATTTGGGATTACCTTCCTCCTTTCTGGGGCGGCAGCAGGGAAGTAATTAAAGGGTGAGAACTATGCTCATCCCCATAGGGCTCAGGTGAGGGCAGAGGCAGAGGCCCTGGCTGTGACCCCTCCTCCACCCGTAAGCTGGGAAGAACCCCACCTGTGGGCAGAGTGCAAAGAGCAGCAGATCTGTAGCCCCAGCCGTGGAGGGTCCATATCTCAGAGTCCCGGGGCGGCGTCTTTCCTCCCTTCAGTATGACCCGGCCCGGGACGACAGGGGCCACCCCTCATTTGCGGTGACCCTGAGACAGACGCCAGGCAAGAAGTGAGGCCAGGACTGGCTCCTGGGCCCCAACCCTATCCCAGGGGACAGTTCCGGGTGGCGAAGCCCCTGAGTAGCGCCCCACTCCGGAGCCCCGGGACGCTCTCAGGGCATCCTCTTTCCCTTCCAGAGTGCTGCATTTCAAGTCCCCGGAGAGATATGGGGGCGGACCCCGGGGCAGAAAGCGACGGGCGGTTCTTAGGCAAATCCCCTGGGCCCCCTGCTCCGGAGCCGCCACGCGGTGTCACCCCCACCCCCTCTGCACTCCAGGGCATTTTTCCGGAGGGCGGATTCGGAGGTACAAAGCGCGGGGGTCTTGGGCGGCGAGTCAGCTGTTTTCGAAGCTCCGCTTGGGCCCCGGCGCAGGCCTGCCCGACGCGGTCCTGCAGCGCACGACTCGGGGTCCGCGGCGCCTTCCTCCTCGACCCGCTCGGCCAGCCCATTGGCTCAGACGCGCACCGCCCACATCTCCGCGAGATCCCATTGGCCGGCGGCCGCGGCTTAGACAAAGGGAGCGGCGGCGGCGGGCGGCGATTGGGCCGGGAGCGGATGGGGGAGGCGTGGAGGAGGCCAGAGGGGAGGGGAGAAAGAGAGCTGGGGCCGGAACCGGGGGAACACCCGCGCAGGCGGGGGCGGGGGCGGGGGCGGGGGCGGGGGCGGGGGCGGGGGCGCGGACTGAGCAGGGGAAGGCGGGGTGGGAGGACAGCGAGTGGGGGAGGGGTGGAAGAGCGGGGATGGGGGCGTAAGCAGCGAGGGGCGGGGGCACGGAACCGCGCTGGAAGGGGAGGACGGGGGGGCTCGAGGTCGGGGGCGGGGAGCGGGGAGAGGCGAGGGGTTTAAGGCGAGGAGGGAGAGTGCGGGGGTGTTCGAGGGGGAGGACTCCAATGCCGGGCGGAGGCGGGGGCGGGGCCCCTCCGCGGGGGCGGGGCCGAGCGCTCCTGGAGGGCGGCGGCCGCAGGGCGAGGGGCGGCGGGAACCCGCCCGCCCCTCCGCCCCGCACCCCTCCCGCCCCGGGGCTCCTGCGCCGACCGCGGTCGCCGCTGCCTCCTTGTCTTCCCCGAGGGTTCCGCGTCCGTCTCCGCTAGCTCAGCCGCGAACGTGGGAAAGCGGGAACCTGGGTCGAGAAGGACGCGCCCGGACCCAGGTCTGGACGTGCAACCGGAGCCGCAGCGTAGCGGCGGGACGCGCTGCCCCTTGGCCTCGTAGCCCCTCTCCGGAACTGTCGGGCCTCAGGGTTCCTCTGCGCGTCCGCTCGCAGGGAGGAGATGCGGGCCCTGGCGCTGGAAGACGTGTCCGGCGCGCGGACGGGAAGCTCGTCGCGCTTCCTGGAGAGTTGGCTCGGCGGGGTGCGTCGCCTGGGAGGGAGGGATGGGCCGTGGGGCGACCGGCCGGGCGGGGAGTGGCTTCTGGGGGCCCCCTCGCCAGCGGCGGGCCCGCGAGGCCGCCCTCTGAGCGCCGCCAGGTACGTGCCTTTTCCTTTTTCCCGCGCGCCTAGAGCGCACTCCGGGTAGGAAACAAATAAAAACCCGGCTGGTGTGTAAGAGCCTTTCGCTGCACACGTGTCTTTCTGCAGGGCTCGGGGAGGGCCGCTGAAGTCGGGGTACACACTGGCCTAGTCTGTGCCTGTGGGGTCGGTCAGAGGACTATTCCCTTCTCCACCTTGGGGCTCGGAGCAAATGTCTCTTTGCAAAAGCCTGTCCCTTTTCCTCTAGGTTGCGTTTAATTTGCCGAGGAGACCACGCGCCCTTCCTCGGCCCCGGGGCTGGGGCCATGGGGCTTTGTGCAGTCTCTCCCACCCGTACCCCCTGGAACCCAAGGAATTTTCAAGCGGGGCCGCTCAGTTCTGAGAGACGATCGCTGGAAACTCGGGATGGGGAAACCCGACCTTGGTCCATCGCTAGGCGGACAGGTCCCCTTGTCCAGTAGTTAGCCACACGAGTCCCAGACTTGCCTGTTAGGGGAGGCCCTTGGGTTTTGCTTTTTGGTGGTTTGGGGAGGCCCTTTAGCTGGCCTGGGGCGGACTCCTTCCCCTCCCCCATGCCCACTTCAAACAAAAGAAGTCTTAGGAGAATCGTTTCCTGGGGAGAACTCTTCCGCATGTGAATGTCTAGTTTCCCCCGCCCCAGTTCTTAGGATGGGACAGCCTTTACACAAAGGGGAATGTTGGAGACAGTTGAAGGAAAGGGCGCGCTTTTATTTAGGGAGACTTTGAGAGAGAGAATGCACATTTCACTTTCTTCCCATTTTCTTACCTGATTAATGGAGTTTTAGGTGATGTTTGGATATGGGATATTTTTGTTTGGAGACTGTTTCAGGAAAAGCAGAGGGCTAGATCGATGAGAAATTGGCAATTTGGTCTCCACCCGGTGGGGAAAAATACCCCATAGAGTGAAACGTATTGCTTGCCCTTTAAGGGAAGACTGAAAATTAGGGATTTGATGGTTAAAAGGGAGGGGTTAATTTTGTGTCATTTTCTACGGTGCCCGCTCCCCCACCCCCACCCCCACCCTCACCCCGCCATAAGTCGGAACAAAGGGCCCAGGTGAAAGGATTCAAATCGGGCCCAAAGTAAAAACCTCCCAGTTCCCGCGCACCAGCGAATATTCCCATCGGAGTTTGGGTTGGAAAGAAAAGGAATCAACTCCCCAGAGTCCTCATGTGTACCAATACCCAGTTCGCCAGCCTCCACCGCTCTGGGGAAGCCTGATTACCGGGCTCGGGAGCGAGGGACCCGGTGGGCGGGAAAGGCCTCTCCTGGGGATAAAACGCAGTTTCAGCTTCCACCTTCCCCGGAAGAACCGAGAGGTTCGCGGTGTCCCGGCTGCGCCCGTCCCCGCTCGCCCGGCGTGGTGCTCCCGGCATAGACCCGCGTCCACCAAAACCCGGGACCTCACTTCTCTCGAAATACTTAAAACTCAACAAGCCATAAAAGGCTCCCGATTTGAGTGGAAAAGGCAACGAAGATTTATGGTCCCCTGGATTCCCCACACTCTAATTATGCCTGTTTTTAGTTGACTTATGGGTGGTGACCACTAAAATCATTTTCCATTTGGATTTTTTTATTTTAACATGAAAAATGCGAGCTTCACTTTTTCTTACCGGCTTGGGCAGGCATTTTTCCGTTAGGGAAGAAAAATCCGGCCTCCTGCCTTCTCTGTGTCCTCTGGCTGGATATACTGGACCTGGAACCCCTCCATAGCCCCCTTAATTGCAGTTTAGGGGAAAGTATTTTTTTTCTTTCTGTGATCGTTAACAGGTATTCTTCCCCTGAAGCACTCCCCCGTGGTGCACTAGTTCCCTGCGGATTGCTTGGGGTTCAGAATCCTACTCCCACTAACTCTGGCCCAGTGACTGGGGGTGAGCCTAGCCAGAGAGCAAGTCCCTCCATGGTCCCAGCTCCAGTAGTCACCCTCATCTGCCTGCCTGGGGCATTGAGGGGGCCCCCCCCACGGTCCTGAGGGATCCCGAACCGACCCCACGCCACTGTCTGGTGGCCCCATCCCCCATCTTCTTCCCTTTGTTCGCCACTCCGGACTCTGAGTTGAAAGTGGCAGGAAAAAAATAATTAGATGGAAATCAAAGATTAGACGGGGCACGCTGGCTGGCGGCCTCAGTGAGGCCTGGCCGACACTCTGGTGGAGCCTCATAAATCTTCACGGGCCTGACAAAAGCTGTGTCCTCTGGTTCCCTGGGAATTTGGGAACTTACCGATTTCCTTCTCACAGAGCCCTCAGGGGCCTTAATTTCTGCCTGGCTCAGAGTTCTCAGAAATGGATGAAGGTGTGGTAGGGGAAAGGGATGGTCTGGCCAGCGAGTGACCAGGGCCCAAGACCCCCATCCGAGGAAGGGCAGCAAATACCCTCACCCATTTTGCTAACTAAATATTACAGGGGTGCTGTATTCCTCTAACTGAACTGCCTTAGGAGGGGTGTGGTGGGGAGGACAAAAAAGGGCATGTGTTGGGGGGGCGGTAACCCCTCACTAGCGACTCCTTTGGCCCGTCCACTGCTGAGACAAGTGGCATCCTGGCCTGTGCACTAGGCACCAAAGTCGGGAGAGCCAGCCTGGCTTCTGAGGACCCCCTCCCTGGCTCAGGTGTGCCTGCTGTGGGTGGGGACCGCTGATGCAGGTTCAGCTGAGCCTGGAGATCTCTGCACCCTTCTCCAGAGGTCCTAGCATCTGAGGTCTTGGGGCCACGTGCGATCCACCCGGGAGCTGTGCCCCTGACCAGCCTGGGTGGGAGAGAACGTGAAAGAAGCCCGTTTAGATCGTTTTAAAAACTCGAATTAATTGGGAAAATAGTAACCGAGCTTTCCAATGCGGGGAAGTGGTTGGGGGGGGGTCTTTTCTTTTTTTTAAGTATACCGCCTTGTGGCAGTTTTTGACCTTTTCATAGTGTTATAAGAAATGTTGCAACGTTTAATTTCTATTGCCATGAGATATGGAGAGGGTAGCCCAACATTCTGAAGTAATTTGATAAGGCTTCGAGTAGCAAATCCGAAAGGAGAGCTGGCGGCCCAGGTATAGTTTCTTTATAACCTGAATTTACAATGAAAGCATTCTCCTTTATGGATATAATAGATTAGATTTCACAACTTAATTCACCGGAATGGCTCCGTTTAAGGGAGCTCCGGCTGATTTTATTACGCCAAGCCAAATTGGATGTTTGTGGTCTTAAGGAAAAGCGATTGTGACATAAAATATATAATTTTTAAAGTAAAAAACAGGTTCGACCCTGTCCCCTCTGTTCTCCATCCTTCTTCAACACCCTCTGTTCCCCAGTTCGGGAAATACCGAGAACTATTTGTTGATTTCTGCGGGTGAAACAGGAACTCACACTCGGGAGGGGGAGGTCAGGGAAAAGCCACTCGCGACCCGACGCGGCCCGGGGCTCCGCCAAGCAGCCAGCTTCATCGCCCCCGTGCCGGCCGGCCAGCCGGCGGGCCTCGCTGGTGGCGCGCACGCAGTGCCATTTACCCGGAAAGGATGGGAGCCCCGCTCCTCGGAGTCCTTGGAAAAGTCGAAATGCCGGCCCAGGCACCACAGTCTTGGGGCCCTCGGAGCTCCCGCGGAGGGCCGAAGCCTCCGCTTGCCCCCGGCACCGGACAGCCTCCCCCGACAGCGCTGGTGGGATGGAGAAAGCGCCCCTTGGAAAGCCAGGTGCGCGTTCCCCTGGCAGAGCCCGCGGCGGGACACCGGGAATGGAACAGTCTCACGCTACTTTGTGCAAAACAACTGCACTCCCGCTGGGCCCGCTCCGCGCCCGCCTCGACCACAAGGTCTGGCCTAGGGCGACCGCAGAGGCTGGCTCCGGGACCCGCCTTGTCCTGTGGGGAGTGGGCATCACGCGCAGGACTGTCTAGGGCCCGCCACCCCCCGCCTCCGTGCAGATCCCGGAGGCCGCCCCCTCCGCGTCCAGCAGTTGACAGTCGTTCCCGGCGGCGGAGACCGGCGCGGCCCGCCCGGCTGGCGGAGGGCCGTGGGGGGATGGGGGACTTGGTGGCCCTGCCCGGGCCTGGCCCGCCAGCCCCCGCGGCCCATTCTGCTGTCACTTCTTATTACGATCGGGCTCTATTCTCCCGACCGCATCGTCCCCTTCTCCTCTCTCCCCCCTCCCCCATTTACTGGGTGGTTTTAGCCCAGAATGAGCCCCCACCCCCTCCCCGAGGATCGGGGGCGGAAGGCAGCCCTGAGTGCGGTCCACCTTTTACCAGGTCGATCTCTGACCAGAGACCCAGCCTCCGACGGGGGAGCCAGGCGCGAGCCCGTGTTCCCGGGGCCTGAAGGGCCCCCGGGAGTTCCGCTTGGCGTCCGCGCGGCCGGGAACCCCGCACCCTGCGCTCAGAGGACGGCCTGCGTTCCGGTGCGTGGCTGGCGGGCTGTGGGTGCGCGCCTTAAATTAAATCTCCGCAGCGTCTGACCTTGTTTTTTCCTCGGCCTGATAGCGGCAGCAGCTGTTTTTTTTTTTTTTTTTTTTTTTCAGAATTCCTGCTGCTGGGGGAGGGGCGTTATTATTATTATTTTTGGTTGTCGCAACCTCTTGGAAAAATTCCCTGGTCTCAGAAAGCGTAACAATAGCCTGGCGGATTTCTGGAGGAAGTGTCTCCTCCCTTGTTTTCTCCAGGGACGCTTCTGCCCTCACGATGCTAGACTTCTGTGGGGAGTGGGAACCAATTCCCCTTCTCTGGTCCCAGCCCCCTCCTCGGCCCTCAGAGCCTCTCAAATCTACCTCGAGTCTGACTCCCAAATCTACCTTGGGGTCTTGCCCTTGCCCTCATTACTCCTGGGAGAGGTCACAGCTCTGAACTGGGGAGTAGTCTCCCCCAGCATCCGTGGGGGTAGGGACAAGAGGTAGAGCTTTCCAGCACCGCCCCCTGCACTGGGGGCAGGGAGGCGGGTGTCTTGTCCCCTGGAATCCTATCCCTGTTTGCTTTGGGGGTCAGCTATAGACCAGAGGCTGTTAAAGATTAATGGGCCTGGGCCCTGGGGGATGGGATGAGGGGGCTGAGGAGGGAGTCTGGTCCCTCCCTGGGCCATCAGTCCCCTGCTGGCCTCTGCACTCTGTGCTGGGCGTGAAGTCCTGTTCCCTGATGCTGCTCCTCCACCATTAGGGCTGAACCTTGGCTTCAAGCGGACAGCAGCAGTCTGGGGCCCACCTGTCTGACCCGGGAGGAGGTGCGGGGCAGGGGGGAGCAACATAACTCTGGCTGCTAACTATACACATGACCCCAATTCCAGCTTCACTCCTAGGGACTCCCGCTACCTGGAGTGGAAAGCAGAGGGGAACTCTGACCCTCCTGGCCCCCTCCCCAAATGGGACAAGAATCCCAGAAAAATAGCTGAGGCCGAGCCCAGGAGGGGCCAGGGAAAGCCAGGCTGGCCAGCAGGTGTTGCAGTGTGTGTGGCTGGTCTGGGTCTCCCTGTATCAGCCTCACCGGGCTTCTCTGGCACTGGAGGTGTCGGGGTAAAGGTAGAAGGGGCTGCTGGGGGCTATTACACAGCCCAGCCTGGGCCTGCATCCCCCCCACACCCCCGTCCTTCGATAGAAAGGGGAGGGGGGCCAGGGGAAGAGGCCTCTTCATGTCCAGTGGTCTCCAGGAACACTGGACCCCTCACTCAGGAGGGGCCGTACCACAGAGCCCCCAGGACCTTTCTTGAAGCCCCTCATCCTGCCCGTAAATGTATTTACCCTTGTGTGACACCAGGTGTGTGGCTTCTGTGACGCAGGGTCCCCAGCCTGCACGAAGACAGGAACTGAACTTTAGTCTCCAGGCAATTAAGGTGGCAGGGACTATAGTTCATTAATGGTTGTTATGCAATAAAAGCGATAAAATGGCCCTGATTTTGCAATTTAAAAATGCAATTTATTTTAATTTATGTTTCTAAGTATTTATGGGATTTCATGGAGGGGGGGCAGCTTGGGTATCACTGACGGGGTTGGGGCCGCAGCCCATCCATTTGGAGGGACAGGGAGTGACTGAGATGAAAGGAGACCTGGAGCAGCAGAAAATACAGAGGAGACTGAAGGAGTGGGCCCTGGCTTTAGGTTGGCGAGAGCTGGACATTCTGGGCTGCCTTTTACAAAGCAGTGGAAACTGACTCCAAGGCCTCGCCCTTCTGTCCCTGGCTGCCGCAGAGTGAGCTGGGGAAGCATTCCTGAGCCAAACATCCAGAAGCGTGCTGGGCAAGACTGTCTCCGGGGACCCTGGGACCTTGGGCGCAGAGGCTTCCCCACCCCGCCCCACTCACGGCTGGGCAGGTTCCTCAGGTCCCGAAGTAGCCTGCCTGTTGCCTTTGGAGGCTCCTTGTGTCAGGAGCCTAGCTATGGCTCTGTCCCCCTTTTCCTACCCTTATGAGTGGGTCAGATGTCCGTTTCTACAGCCTCTGGAGGGTCCAGCTGTCCTGTCCCAGCGCTGTGTGCCTAACTCAGACACCATATGCACTGCTAAGGCCTGAGGGCCCAGACACTCTCTGTAGGTGTGTCTCCCTGGTTTCCTTCTGCACCCCTTCACCCTCCACCCACAGACAGTCCTCAGGCACTTAGAGAACCCAGGATTATGACAGCAACATTCTGAGCCCAGCCACAGACCGCAGCGGACACTTGAGAGGTGAGGACACCTTCGGGTGAGTTTGGAAGTTGGCCTCGAAGGTGGAGGGCCCTGGCTTCAGACAAAAAACAGGAAAGAAAGTATGGGAAGGACCATGGCTGGGGACTGTTGTGCAGAACATCGGAAAGCCTGAAACCCATTCCATCCCTGGTGGTCATGGGATCCTGGGCCATCGGCCTCTGCCTTTCAGACCCAGTGTTAGACGAGTGACTTTGTTGTGGACACTGTCAAAGCCAGGGTTCCCAGCCCAGCTTGTCAACCTCCCCACCCCCAACATGTGCATGCATGCGTGCACACACATGCACACACACACACACACACACAGAGCCCGATTTTAGCACACAGCCAGGAAGACCAGGAGAGAGGCAGCCTTGGCCCCTTCTTCTGCTCAATCCCATGGGTGGGTGCCCAGGGGCTGGGGAGCAGCCTCCTAATTCCTCCTCACCCTCCAGACTCCTAAGGCTCATGGACTCCACCCGCCCCTGCAAAGATCGTCCCAGGCCTCTGCCTCCCTCTCTCTTTTGTTCTGGGCACCTTGGCCTGCTGAGTTAATTGGCAAACTTTCCCAGAAGTAAACTTGATGGATGGAAATTAATAATTTTCCCAACGATACAGTCATTGCTAATCATGCCAGCTGGGAGGAGGGGGCCTGGGTGAAGGCTGATAGGGTGCGGGGGGCACGGCTGAAAACCACTAGCATGAATGATATGTGCTGGGGCTGGGGGGTCCCTTACGCAATTTAGGAGCTTTGCAGCCCCAGTGCTGAGTGCAGTGCTGGCAGTGGAGAGGGTGCTTGGGGAGGGTTTGAGCCACCTCTACACTCCCACCCGAGTCTTGCCATGTTACCTGGGCCCCACGGAGTCCACTGGGGTGCTTCCAGCTGGGTTCTCTTACACAGCAGAGGTGTGAGAAGGGGAACCCTGACTGTATACTTGGAGACCTGTTGGGGGAAGGGGACCTGAAAGGAGAGAGAGGAGAGAATGGCCATGGGGGCTGCAGGTGGCAACACGGCCACCTCCTCCACTTTAGAGCTCTTTTTTTGAAGATGACCGAGATCTTGTTGGTCTACCCAAGGCAGAGGGTGCCTCATGCTTGGGAACCTTGCTCCCGGGACTCCTGTCCTGTAAAGAGGCACAGTCCCCATCGCTATCATCGTAGAGCTCTGGGCCTCATCCTGTTGGGGCTGGGTGGAGAATCAGTGCTTGGACAAAACAGGCCTCTGCTCAGGACTTTGCATCCCTGGGAGCAGCGAGGAAACAGTGCCCGATGGCTGGGTCCTCAACAGCACTTCACCACAGTGAGGGCTTCTCAGGGCCCTCAGCAAAAGCCCATGCTGGACAGTGGCTTGGGAAATGTGGGCATGACCAGCACGTACCCCAGATGATTCTGGCTCAGGCAGCCCAGCTACTTACTGTCCAGGAGGCCTGGACAGGCCGCAGTCAGTGATATGAGGCAGGCGGGACAGGGGGCTCTTCACACAAGAAATGTTTTGTTGGATGAATGAATGATGGATGGATGGATGATAATGTTTCACCAGGCACAAAAATGATTTCCTTGGCCTTTTCAGCCTCCACAGCCTGTTGGTGGCAGAGCTGACTTCACTGGCTCCACCCAGAAATTTTCTTTGGAGAATCAGAGATCAGAGCAAACCCCTAGGGAGAAAGATGAGGTGGGGAGGGTTGAGAGGGCCACTTGGCGTCTTCCCTGCAGTGACCAAGCTCACAAGGGACAAAAGAAAGACCCTCTCCTTTATAAGGGCAGGGGCACATAGAGGGGCCTGGGATGCAGTCTACCCCCATTTACAACCACACCACCCCAGCATCTCCAGGCTGGTGAAATGGGACCAAAATGAAGCTGGAGGAACTGGGATATGATTAAGGAGAGAAGGATAGTGTAGATAAAGGGAGCGATGAGAGGAGAAGGGGGTAAGTCCCACTTGTCCTGGTGGAATTGGCTCCAGGCTGACTGCCACAGCTGGTCAGGGCCTTTCTACCCATCTGGCAGGTGTAGACCTCTCCTTGGGCTTGGTGGGCTTGGGCTGGCCCCACACTGTCTGCCACGGGCACCCTATGGGGACTGCCGAATAACTTTGACCCAAGGCAGCAGGGACACGGGGGAGGAAGAAAAGGAGAAGGAAGAGAAAGTAGCTGGCTCTGTTGTCACTGGACAGCTGTAGCACATTAAAGATGAAGAGGCCCAGAGAGGCTCACTGTGTGCCTAAGGGCACACAGCGGATTTGAACCGGCCCTGTCTGCCTGGGAAGACTGCCTTTGTCCAAAACAGGACATACTGCAGATTAATTAAAGTCGTCAGCCCAGCAGGGCACCTGATGGTGACCCCCACCCACCCCCACCTGAGCCCATGTCTGTGGCCCAGAGCCAGACAGCTGACCCAGCTTCCCGAGCTAAGCAGCTTCTGAGGGCAAGGCGCTCATGCCTCACCACACAGCTCTGGGGCCTGGAGCCAGCCAGGGCCATGGGGGAGGGGAAACGGGGGACGGGGTAGGGAGGGGGGAGGCTCCACTTTAAGGACATCCCTAGAAAAGGGGGTACCTCCTGTCTGGGACCTTATCTCCCTCTTCACGCTGACTGGCCTCCATCCAACAGAGCCTCCCTGGGTGCCTGGGTGACATCAGCATCGGACTCACTAGTCTGATGCTTCTTTGCACCCTTATGGGAATGTAGCCCTTTGAAGCACAGATACGCTCCAGCTCTGGCGTTCCAGCTCTGGTGAAGTCACATCGGACCTGTTGTTTGCTCTCTAAGTTTTGCAGCGACCCTTTGGCCACTCCCTGGTGGCTCAGATGGTGAATCTGCCTGCAGTGCAGGAGACCTGGGTTCAATCTCTGGGCTGGGAAGATCCCCTGGAAAAGGGAATGGCTACCCACTCCAGTATTCTTGCCTGGAGAATTCCATAGACAGAGGAGCTTGGCGGGCTACAGTCCATGGGGTCACAAAAGAGTCAGACGTGACTGAGCGACTGACAACCCATTCGGCTCTGATATGAGTGCCCTCCTCTCCTCTCCCCCCGACCGCCAGCATGACTGGAGGCCTCAGTGCACCTGGCCTGGGGCCCTGTCCTGGTCCCTGCAGGTAATGGTGTCCTGGCCTCAAGAAAGCCGAGGAGAAGTTTCCATGGACTTAAGGATATGTTGCTGATGCTGCTGTTCTGGAGTGGTCCTTGGTCCTGAGAACATCACCAGGGTGGTGAGCAAAAGCATGAAAGTGGAGGGGTGCTGGCTGTCTTGAGTTGTGGTGGCCCCACACACTTGGACCGCCTTAGAGACAGTTCTGTGAAGGCGCCCCAGAGGCCTCAGACCCCCTAGGCCAAGCTGACAGGGCTCCCTCCTGTTTTCAGCCACACAGGTCACCTTTGGGATTCTGCCCTCAGAGAAGACCTTGGAAAACTGGAGATACAATCCCTGCCCCCACCTCCTTTCTGGGCTCGGGGGCTGCAGGGGAGGAACACAGGCTGGTCCCAGCTAGACAGCAGGCCCACCTATATCCCAGGGGCCTCATCCTGGGCCTTTTGTATCCTTCTTGAGTCTCTTCTTAGGAAAAAGATGTGCTGATTCCAGTCTGGACTTTTCCTGGCTCCGCTCTGCCCACAGTCCTCCAAGATCTGGCTTGAGCCCCACACATGTCTTGGTCTGAGATTCAGGCACCCTGGGGACACCCTCGACAAGCTCCTTGGGGACCCCACCCTTTGCTGCCAGCCATCCTGCATCCTCTCTGCTCCCTGCTGGCTCCTGGCCAGCTCAGAGGTGAAGCAAAAGGCAGGTGCCACCTCAAGGAGCCCCCAGTCCCCAAAAGAGAGAGATCCTTGAGCAGATAGCTGCTGCTGCAAAGGGGAACCTTGCCATCCAGACCTGCAGGTGGCCGACAGCACCCACTGGAGCCCCCAGAGCAGCAGGTGAGCGGCCAGGCCTGGCAGTGATGATCCTGCCACTCCATCTCTGAGCCTCAGTTTCCTCCAGGTGGTTCACGGTGTCACCTCTGAGATGCTTTTGTCCAGGACGCTTAACCTGAGTTGAGTCACAAGGGAAGAATAAAGGAAACCCAAATTGGAAGACATTCAGCAGAACAACTGCTCTGGATGCTTCAAAATGGTCCATGTTAAGGAAAAAAAAAAAAAAAAAGCCTGGTGTGGGATTCACCTCTTAAGGGTTTCAGAGAGAAGCGGGGAATTTTGCACACGGGCTGCATAGGATCTGAGAGATCATGCCAGCTACGTTTCCAGGGCATGATGAAGTTATAAAAGCCTTCTTGGACTTGAGATGCTGAAGTATTTAGGGGTGAAGTATCACAGTGTCTGCAACTGGCTCCCAAATAGTTCAGCAGTTTTGTATAAAGGAAGAGAGAGAGAGCAAAGGCAACAGTATTGCTTTAAATAGAGCTGTTTAAAAAAAAAAGAGTCAATATACACAAATATATTTTATTTATATACACTTAAAAAAAGATATCTTCTGAGGTTTGGAGAGGCCAGACCCCCTGTGCTTCCCCAAGACCCCACCCCACTGTTGCCGTGCCCTGGGGACCTTGGGAGGTGCCCAGAGAGGACAAGCAAGAGCCACGCCCAGCCCAGCGCTGTGCTGGTGTTTACACTGTTTGTGTCCAGGCAGGGAGGGGATGGGATCCGTTTGCTCAGACGTTCCTGGAAGGAGCTCTTGAATCTCCCTGGGCTCCTGTCCTTGCACCCTGAGACACAGAGACTCCTGGGGCTCACAGGAAGTTGTTGGAAGATGAAACTGTCGCAAAGTCCCATCTCAAACACTGACGTACTGGGTCCCAGTGGCCACTGGGAGTTTGCTGTTTTTAACCCATTTTTAAATAAGGAAATTGAGGCTAAGGGAGAGTAAAACTCGGGGGAAGGGACACAGCACCTGCCACTGATTTAACCTTCACTATGTATAGACCTCTAGAACATGGCCTCGTCTGACCCTCACAATAATGCTGTGAGAAAGGTGTTGAAAATGATCCCCATTTCTCAGATGAGAAAGTTGAGGTGTAAGGCATTTAAACACCGAGACCAAAGTCCCAGCCAGGGAAAGGGGAGCTGGGTGTGGCCAGTCCAAGCCCCTGCTGCACAGACACAGACTTGGGGACATTCCTGCAGTGGAGACCTGCAGACCTATGCAGGCACACACTCGCCTCCAGGAGGAGATGGAGGGAGCCCTGCCCAGAGGGCCTTGCTCTGGGTCTTGCACTGGGCTGTGTGTGTTACTGACTCGTGCATGTGGCATCTCAAGATGGCAAAGTGCAAACCCCAGAAGAGGAAACGGGCTTGTTAGGCTGACTTGGATCCCCCAGAACTGCGGACGTCCCCTGTGCTCCGCGGCTCCAGGCCTGTGCCACTGGGGACAAGGGTTCGTCCCTGAGAGGTGGGTGCAGTGAGCCAGCTGTGGCTCAGGCAGCCCAGGCTTTCTGCGCTGTCCTCAGGCCCACTGTGCGGCAGAGTCTCCTTGTCACCTTTGCTCGTTAGATCCTGGCCTTCCCTTCTCCTGCTCCTTGAGATCGTGATCAGCCTGCAGAATTCTGCTCAGCCTCCCCAGGGCTATGTGAAGGCCAGGGGCCTGCTTTTGACTTGTTTTCCTATGTGTGAATGAGATCTCTGCCCCCAGCAGGTAGCTGAGGGTCCTTGTGGAGAGGACCAGAGGGAGGATGAGGATGAGGCCGGGGCTCTGAGTCCAGCTCACTCACCCTCTGCAGCCCCTGCTCAGCCTGAGGTTGAGCCGCTCAGAAAGCCTTCCCAGAGCAGGTGAGGGGGTGGGCCTTGGTCCCAGAGTTCACATCGCAGCCTCTGCCTAGCTCCAGGCTGGTGGCTGTCCCAGGCCCTGATTCTGCTGGGCCCACCTGCAGATGTGGACGTGACTGCCCATATACGCTTCCCCGTCCTCGGCCTTCTTCCTGGTTGGGACCAACGTCCTCCCATCCCTCACTTGACATCCATTCCTGGGCACGCCAGTTCCTCAGCGCTGCCACCAGAGCAGGTGTTCCTCCCCCAGGACAGCGCTCCTGAGCTGAGCTCGCCCGGAAAATGGCCTGGATCTTGGGTTCCAGGCCTGGGAGTGGCAGCTGCTGTGTCAGTGCGGGGACGTTGCCAAACCAGGCTCAGACGCCCTGGCCCAAGGCCTGTGTGGGTGTGGGAGGGAGCCCGACGCCCAGCCACACCTGTCCCGCCGCGGGCCCTGGGGTGGGGTTTCCCATCTGTGCTGGAACCTGGTCAGGCTTCTCACTTCACCCTGAGGCAGGGTGCAGGGCACATGGGCCCCGGCCAGCCACGAGTCCCCGCCCAGACTGCCGGCCTGCCTGCCAGGGCTCCTGCCAGACGGGAAAAACCTGCGGGAAGGGGCCAGGCTGGGAGCATCCTCACTGGGCCTGGGGCAGTGTTGGGGTGGGGTGGCAGGGGCCCCCTCCCGCCCAGCCTAGCATCTCCCTCCCTACTCTAGCTGGGCCAGGAGCCGAGGGCTGCCCAGGCCTCTGCGTGGTGGGAAAGGTGGACCTCCCAAACCTGAGTCAGTCTGGGCCTGGCCATCACTAGACCCCATCCCATTGCTTATTCAACTGAGTTCTGAAATTTCACGGCTCGTTTTTTACCTGATCTTGTCCCAGGCATCGTTAAGATCTGTGAAATCGTGGGCTTGATCTGTTGATTTTGTTTCTTCTGACAGACGCTAAAAGAAATCACGCGTTTCGAAAAGTTTTTTGGGACCATCTGTGGATCAAGTCAGGCACAACCGGCCTGGGGGAAGGCCAACCCTTCCTTTGGAAGCTGCAGAGCCAGAGGGGGTCCGGCTGCAACTGAGACGATCTGGGAAGGGGCTCTCCCCAGGGCAGCCCCAGAGCATGAAGGCTGTGGCTTTGAGTCCAGTCCAGAGCCCCCTCAACCCTATCTTCAACAGGCCTGGACCCTAGAAGCAGCCTCTGCAGGCAGCCTGGAGTCCCCTCTCCACTGGGAACAGTGTGAAAGGCCAGGGACACCCCAAGGGAGACCTAGTCGGTTTCACACTGACCATACCTCCCTTGGGCTCATCTCTTTGGGCTGCCCCTCCATTTCAGGGCCCTCCCCCTAGACAGGCCTCAGCCCTTGAGAACCCTGCAGCTAAGAGAGCCCCACGTGGCCAGGCCCCCCAGGGCCTGCCCCAGGCCACCGCCAGCTGTCCATCACTGGACCAGGAAAGGGTTACTGCAACCCCTCAGGAAAAGCTAAGGGAGAGGCCGAAATGCAGAGGACGCCCTCTACTGGAGAGAACCTACATGGCATGCACCTCCCCCAACCCCTGACCCCAGCCCTGATGCCAGGCAGGCAGAGGAGGACACAGGAGGCCCCGTCTCCTCTGCTCACGACATTGCCCTCAAGGTCCCTCCTTCAGGCAGCTGGTAGGTCTTCCTTCCAGGGGGCTGTGAGCTCAGTACCTGCCCTGGGGCCCTCGGGAACAGTTTGGAGGGAGGAGATGAGCTGATAGGGTCCTTGAGATATGGGCCAGGTGCAGGGTGGGCTAGGACAGCCCACCTTGGCCTGTCTCCCCCAGAGTGAGGCTGTGGGCATTGAGGGCTGATATTCTCGAGTGCTTCCAACACACTAGTGCTGGCCTGCACATTGTACCTGCCTCCTTGCTCAGAGCCTCTTAAGAGGTAGGTGTCGTTCTATGCATTTTTGACAGACAAGGAAAGCAAAGCACCCAGTGATGGAACCACCTACTCAGGCCTTGCAGCAGCCCCAGAGCTTCAGAGGTGAGACTCAGAGCTGCAACCTGCACTGCCCAGGCTGCCAGGGTCCCTCTGTTGTTTTGGATCCTGGACAAACAGCTTTCTAGGCCCCCTCACCCACTGCAGCAGCTCCTGGGGCATTTCTCACACTCACACATTCCCCTCTGGCTCTGGGGAGGGAATGGAGACAAAATCTTTTCCTGTGAAAGATTAAAATCTGAGTTGGAAAAGAAAGGAGTATCTGTTGGTTCTCCAAACATAGAATCACCTGGTGGTCCAGTGGTTAGGGATCCGTGTTTCCACTGCAGGGGGCACAGCTTCCATCCTGGGTCGGGGAACTAAGATCCTGCAAGCTGTGCAGTGTGGTCGAAGGGAAAAGAATCACCACATGACGCAGTAGTGCCATTTGCACGCTGGCTTTCAGAGCAGCTGAAAGGGGGAAGCAATCCAAGTGTCTACTGACTGATGAAGGGTAAACAAAGTGTGCTCTGTCCATACATACAGAGGAATAAAAAGGAAAGGAGTTCTGATACATGCTACAACATGGGTAATTGAAGACATTATGCTAAGTATTCAGACAAAAAGGACAAATATTGTTTGACCCCACTTTTATGGATTCTTGGGCTTTCCAGGTGGCATTAGTGGTATAGAACCCGCCAGCCAACGCAGGAGATATGAGACGCAGTTTTGATCCCTGGGTCAGGAAGATCCCCTGGAGGAGAGCATGGCAGCCCACTCCAGTGTTCTTGCCTGGAGAACCCCCATGGACAGAGGAGCCTGGCGGGCCATAGTCCTTAGGGTCGCAAAGAGTCGGAAACAACTCAAGAGGCTTAGCATGCACGCATGCATATGAGGTTCTTAGAATGGGCCAGAAAGAATGGGCTCCTTTCGCTACAGAAAGTAGCTTAGAGGTTACCAGGGGCTGGGGGAGGGAGGAAAGGGGAGTTATTGCTTAATGAGTAGATTTTCTGTTTGGGATGATGAAAGTTTTAGAATTTGATAGTGGTGATGGCTGCACAGCGTGGTGAATGTAGCTAAAGGCCCTGAATGGCGCACTTTAAAAGAATACTTAAAATATCTACTTTTATGTTATAGGTATTTTTCCACAATAGAAACATTTTGTTAGGGGAGGGGCCCAGAGAGAGACATGTAGGGGTGCCCCCTGGGGCCTCCCCATCCCTCTGAGGGTCAGAGTCCACCTCCATGGCTGCTCCCCTGACAGATAGGCCCAGCTTAACAGGAGATAAACAGCAATTCTGTCTACTTTGCTTCTATCCAAAGAGGGGTGGGGGAGAAGTTGATACCATCGGCACATATGTGGTGTGGGGATCTTACGTGGGGTTCTCATGTCCTGCACCCGTTGCAGGGGGAGCTGCCAGGAGCCGGGGTTGATGCTGCCATCCTCTATGCCTGGTTTCAGGGGGTAGTATCCCCTCTACCAGCGCTCCCCTCCCCGCCCCCTGCTGCCAGGAAAACCTGTCCTGGGGGGATCCCCGCCTCCCTGCTGCTAGGCTCAGTGTGCACCTGAGTTAAGACTACTTCTGCAGTTGCCGGCTGTGTGGCATTGGGAATACCTGTGACCTCTCTGGGCCGCTGATTCAACATGGAGTCACCCAGGAGATGTGCAAGGAACAATCAGTCATCTCCCCACGTGAGCAGGAGTTGCCGGCTCATGGTGGTACGTGCTGATGCTCCCGGCGGTGGTGCTCCCGGCGGTAGTATTCTGGTTGGTGGTCCTCCTTGAGGGGCATTTTGGTGCGTGTTTGGCTGTCACAAGGCCTTATTGCCATTTTTCAGGCTTTATTCTATAAGAGAGCACAGTGTCCTATAGGAAGAGCCCAGGTGTTGTTAGAATGGGCTCCACTGTTTCCAAGCTGTGCTACTTCCGGGAGGCTGCTTAATATCTCTGAGCCTCATGTTTCTTACTTATAAAGTAGGATAATAACATCCACATCCCAGAAGTGTTGTGAAAATGAATGTGGGCAAATGCTTATTTACATGGTAACTAATACAGACTGTGCTCTCAAGGGTAGATGGGGTGAGGCTGCCACCGTGTCAGGGGTCAAATGGTAACAACCTCCGCCTCTGAGAAACAAAGATACGCCTACCTGAAACCCATGACTGTGACCTTATTTGGAAAGAAAGTCTTTGCCAATCTCCCCCGCAATACCCCACTGAGGGTGGGTTCCTGGAGCTCACTCTTGCGCCATCTTTCCTGCCCTTGGACATACTGTTTGCCCTCAAGGCTGGGCTCAAGGGCTGCCCTGGGGGCCTTCCAGGCTCTGGGAAGGGGTCAGAGCCGCCAGCTACTCCAGCACTCAGATTGTGCTTTGTCCTGTCCCATGGTGTTCAGGGTCCAGGCCCGTCCCAGAGGGCTTGCGTCCAGTCCAACTGGCTGGCAGTGTGCAAAGTGTCAGCTGGGAACAGGGATCTCAGGAAGAACAAAGTGAGGGTCCTGATGCCCCAGCCCACCAGCAATGGGCCCTGGCACATCAGGGGTCCTCTGTGAGCTTGGGTTTCCTGGCCAGCTAAATGGAGAATGTCCTTAGCTCCCATGGGTGCTGCAGAAATCTCTCAATCATATTTACCAAAAGGCCTCAGTGCCTTAGAAGGCAGTTGCGTCATTATTGCAATGGGCCTGCCAGTATTTCCCAGAGGAGTGAAGTCCCCAAGGCCCCGGTCTTGAGATGGGATGGTCAGGGTGGAGAGAGGAAGCTGCGGACTTGCTGGGCCCTCTGACCCTGGTAAGATCTTGACTGACCTGGCATTTTAGCTCCAGGTCCTTGTCGACATTCTGAGACCTGAACGGGTGTGATGGGAGGGCCTGGGCCTTCCAGCTTCGCCCTCCAGAATGCGGTGGGGGTCACAGAGACAGGAGGAGCCCCTTGACGGTTCTCACCCGCCACAGGAAGCAGGCCCCGGGGAGGTGGCCTTGGCCTGGGTGCCTGGGTTCGCGCGCTGGGCTGCCTGGCCCCATGGGTGTGGAACCGATTTATTCGGTAGCTTTGCCGCTGATTAGTTGCAGGTGAGTGGATGGCACGTGGTTTGTGTTGTAACAATATTTTGGGACAATTAGATTGAAACCACATTGTCTTGGCCCTGCTGGCAGCTCGCCCCAGTGCTGCACTCTTCATGCCCTTTGCGGCTCCCGGGCTGGCCGGGCCACCCCAGCCTTCCTGGGGCCCTGGGGCGCAAGGCAAGGGGAAGGGGGCCCTCGTGCTGGGGGCAGGGCCTCCCATTCTCAGCCCTACCAGGGCTCTCCCCACTGGCCTCCCGCTGACCGCAGCCTCTAGTTGTTCCAGAAAACAGTTGCCAGGAGATTCCCCAGGTCTGGTGGGGGTGGTGGGGGTGGGATGGGGGCCTGGGGGACCCAGAGTGGGACTTCTAGGCAGCAAGGCCACCCCCTTCCCCTCAACATTATCTCAGTGCATCCCTTTCCTACCCCGCAAAGAAGTGCTCTGAGCACCCCCACGCCCCCCACAAACAGCACCCCCCAGACTGCATGATCCAGGAGCAGAACCCAAGGCCAGGTCTGTCCAGCTGCTGGGTGGGGGAATCTCTTGTCCTGACCACCCCTCTCACCCCACACAATAGGCAGAGAGGGCTGGATGCCAGGTTATATCACTCACATTGAGGGGGGCCATACTGCTTACCCACCCTCCTGGGAAGTGCTGAGGGCTCAGGGCCCATCATTTGAGGGGTGAGGGACTTCAAGGGGGCCCCTGGGGCCAGGCTCAGGCTCAGGAAGGGGGTGGTTGACAAGGCCCAAGCACATGGGAGCAGAGTGGGACCCAAGAACCTGCCCGCCTCCCAAAGAGCCAGCAGCACCCCTGGGCAGGGGGCTTCCCTAGTGGCTCAGCATTAAAGAATCTGCCCACAAGGCAGGAGCCACAGGAGACACAGGTTCGATCCCTGGGTTGGGAGGATCCCCTGGAGGAGGGCAGGGCAACCCACTCCAGTATTCTTGCCTGGAGAATCCCATGGACAGAAGAGCCTGGAGGGCTATACAGTCCCTGGGGTCGCAAAGAGTTGGGCACGACTGGAGTGACTTAGCAAGCACGCATGCACCCCTGGGCAGGGCCACGTTGCAGGGCTGGGGTCTGCAGATGTTTCAACTCAGATGTTACCCCCAAACCTGTGTGAGTCTGGGGACTTGTGCAGAGTGGGGGTGGGGGGTGGAGTGGAGGTGTGGTGTGGTGTCTCCCGCTCTTCTGGGGAAGCTCAGGCCACACTTCAGACAATAGCCATGGCCCAAAGCATTCTGGGACAGCCTCTGGGGTGGGGGTGGAGCCAGGCTGGTGGCAGGGCCGCCCCAGGTGGGTGGGGAAATGTCTCTGGGGCTCCACTTCTCAGTCTCCCCAGCCTTCAGACAGCCTGCTGGAGGTCCGACCACTTCCCCTTCCTGCCTGCATCATTGTCCGGGACCTGTGTTGAGATGGGGGTGCGGGCAAAGTCAGAGAACTGAATTAAGGGGAGGACTTGCTTTCTGCAACAGGATCACAGAGTCTGTGGAGTTTCCAGTTTAATTCGAATAAAGATCGTTAGCAGTTGCTATGAATCTAATGCTTTCTGAATACTTGAGAGAAATGTTTAGAATGGGATTTTCCTGGAGTTCGGCTCACTTTCCCACTTCAGCCCGTGCTGTTCCTTCCCCGGACCTGAGACTGTCTGCATGGCCTCTGCTCCAGCCTGGGGTGGCTTCATGCTTCCCAGTGACTCTTAACTTATGACACAAAACAGATGGGAATACAGGTCCAGGGGCTGAAACGTCAGGTGTGTCTGGTGTCTGTGAGGTGACCTGGCAAGCCCGGGAGCTGGTGAGTGGGCCCCAACTAGGGCACAGGGCGTGGAAAGTTCACACACACACACTTACACACACCTCACTGCAGCCTCCTCCATCCATCCTGGGAGGCCTGGCAGAGGGACGCTGGCCCTCTGCTCTCCCAGCCTCCGGTCCCATGTGGACCAGAGCCCTCCCTGGGACAGGATTGCAGAGGGGTCATGAAGGCCAGGGAGTGGCCTCTGACCCTGTCCTGCTCAGCCCTTGTTCGCACCAGGCAGGGGTTTCTCAGAGTCTTCTTGCCTGAGGGTCTCTGCTCAGTACAGTAAGGACCACGGCTGGTGGTCGTGTGCCTGTGTCCTGAGACCCTGGTCAAACCCTATTGTTCTAGATGAGGACTCAGGGCAGGCTTGGGGAGATGGGGAGTTTGTGAACCTGGGTATAGGTTCCATTGCTTTGGAAACCCCTAAAAAGGAGGGTCACCCTGAGGGAACCATTTCTGGGGGCTGAAGCCATCACACTTGGGGTATAAAAGGAAGTTATGACAAAACCCCAAAACCACAAACAGAAAGAGAAATATATTACACAAAATGTTTGAAATTTCTCCACAATAAAAACATCGTTATTAACACATGCCAAACACAGCAGAACTGACCTGGGAAATAACAAGTTGCAGCCACAAAGAGATACCACTGCACACCTCCCCGTGGGACTGAACGCAACAAGCAGTTGGCGTTGGATGCTGGAGAGAATGCGGAAGGCCTCTTTCTCTACCTGGGGGAATGGAAAGCAGGGCAGCCTGGGGATAGGGGTTGGGAAATAGGAAAGGTCTTGTCCACTTGCCCTGTGACCCAGTTGTTCTGCACTCAAGTGTTTGCCCAGGAGTTGAAACACATTCACATACTTGTACTTGAGTGTTCACAGCAGCCTGGCTCATTAACACACTAAACTGGACCAGCCCAAGTGTCTAAGCAACAGGTGAATGGTGCAGACACGGCCCCCAGGCAGTGGACCCTACCTGGCAGTGAACAGGACACACGTGACAACGTCTGGATGAATCTCAAAGTGGTTTGCTGAGCAAACCAACAGGTGCATTTCACATGGTTCCATTTATGCGAAATCCTAGAAAAGGCAAAACTATTCTACAGGGACGGAAAGGGCGGGTCATGGTGGCCCGAGGGTGAGACTGGGCGGGAGATGGGGAATGATCTGGGGCCTGAAGGAACTTTCCCGGGGCTGCTAGGGATGTTCTGCATCTTGACTTTGGGGGTGGTTACACAACTGTACCTATGTGTGAAAGCTCATCAAACTGGACGCTTGAAATTAGCGCTTTTATTGTTATCTAAGTCTTCTAGCTCATTTCTAAAAAAATCCTACCAGACACTACTTGTCACCTATCAAATGACAGAGGCCTAAGCGATTGTCTCCAGCTTTATCAAGGATGGAGGGACGCGTGAGCTTTCCCACTTGCTGCAAGTGTATCTATTGGCACACACACTTGCCCAGTGGTTTGGCAATAGCAATCAAAATTTGAAATATGCATGCTTTTCACCTAGCAGTTTCTCTTCTAGGAATTTTATCTTCTAGACACATGTGCATAAGGGCACAAAGATATGTGAACAGAGATGTCCTTTGTCAGGTTGAGAAACTAGCAGCGACTGAAATATCCAACAGCAGCCACTGGCCGAATACATGAAAGCTGACGCACCCTAACCGTCTCAGTTTCCCTGGGACCATTCTGGCATTAGCACTGACACTGCCACATCCTGGGATCCCACGCCCCCTCAGACTGGGACACACCACAGTATAGACAGGCAAGGGAGTACTAGGAAGTCAGGAAAAATGACCAGCGGGTTTAGTAGGGCCAACGGGCAAGATGCCCAAGATGCTGAGTGAGATCAAATAATCAAGCTGCAGGTGGCATGGGGCGGTCCACAGACATTGCCTCTGGAGATTGAGGCTCTGGAGGATACTACTTTCTCTTTGTAACCCTTTGCGCTTGGAACCCATTGGCCTCCTTTATTTTGTGTGTGTATGGGTTTTGTGCTGGAAAAGGGAATGGCAACCCACTTCAGTATTCTTGCCTGGAAAATTCCATGGACAGAGGAACCTGACAGGCTATAGTCTGTGGGGTTGCAAAGAGTCGGACACGACTGAGTGACTAACACTCATGGGTTTTGTAATTTAAAAAACATATTCCAAAGGATATCCCTAGTGGTCCAGTGGTTAAGACTTTGCCTTCCAATGCTGGGGGTGCAAGTTTGATCCCTGATCTGGGAGCTAAGATCCCACATGCCTCGCAGCCAAAAAAACAAAACATAAAACAATATTGTAACAAATTCAATAAAGACTTTAAATGTATATATGTATATGAATATATGAATATATTTATGTATATATATTCTAAAGGACAGGTGACCTTGGTCTGTGTGTGTGACCTTGATCCAAAGTCAAAGGCAGGTAGGTGGGGCCTCTGAATTACAGTCATGAGAAGGCAGGTGCAGGTCAAGGGAGGGGCCCGAGGCTGTGGGCAGCCGGGGAAGAAAACCAGAAGGGGAGAGGTGAAAGGGGCACCTTTAGATCAGGGCTTAGGAGATCCCTTCAGTCCTCCAGGTCCCTTACCCAAGACCCACCTTCCGGAAACTGACTCAGCCCCTCTTGCTGCCTTTGAATCCCTAGCCATTAGCAAGCAGCCCCTGGGCCCCAACCAAAACACCAGCAGCTCAGGATTGTTACGCAAATTGACTGGTGGGGCCCTGAGCCTGGCTAATTCCTGTGTCTTAATGAGTGGGAAGATGAGGTTTTTATTCATCACTGGGGCTTTAAAAATTGCAGTAAAGTGGCCCACTTTATAAAGAAAAAAATCAATAGCTAAAAGAAAACAGGAGTATGTAAATGGACAGAGTGACAAAAAGCAGGCCAATTACCCCCCCAAAATGAGACACGGTTATGGCTCCATTAACTCAATTATATTTTCAAAAGGATTTCTTACGAGGCCCCCACCCCACCCCACCCTCACACGCCTGTAATTTTTACATCAACTTCAAGCCATTAAGTTGCATTAAATTATTTTGTGGGAGAGAGAGGTGTGTTCAGGAGAGGGGAGCTGCGGTCCTTCCCGGCTAGACTGGGGGCCTGGGCTCAGGTGTGAACAGGCAGGGGGGACCCGGGTGGTCAAGTCGAGTCTCTCGGGGAGGGGGCCCTGAAAGATAATGAAGAGGAACCACGGAGCTCGACACATGCAGCAGGACCAGCTGGGGTTCCCCAGCCCCAGGGTCCCCAATGCACGTCCCCCTCTTGAATTTTTATTCCCAAATAATTCATGGGTCTGTAAGTCCCCCTCCGGACAGTGGGCGGCCCAGCACATGCCAATCCAGATGTGAGCACCTAACCTCTCCTTGGCTTCGTGAATTTTCTCTTCGTCTCATTAGAGTTAAGAAACTTAATTTTTTTCTTTTTTAAGAAACAATTTTTTGAAGACATGGAAAAATTAAGCATATTAAAAGAAACCATGCCAGCAAAACGGGGGCCTAAATGGGAATATATCTGATGCCTGCTCTTTCTGCAGCCCTTTGCAGGCCCAGAGCCCCTGCATGCTAGGATCCTAAATGACATTGGCAATTGTTTACTTAGCTGAATAAAAACCTTCCAGCTGCCCCCGAGATGCAGGGGAGGCCCTGGAGGCCTGACAGTGCCCACTCGCGTTTCCTGATGCTTCTTAAGAACGTGCGGGCCCTGAGGCTCGCTGGCTGTAACCTGCTTTTCTGAGTCTGTCACCCCCGGGGAGCCGGGGACTGTCCTACATAAGCCTGTGTGCCTGGGCCGCCGGGGACCCAGCACTTAATATGGAGGATTTCAGGCGGGATGAGGAAGAGGAGGAGGAAGGGGTGGGACCTGAGGGGCAGTCAGACAGGCTGCTGCTGGGCAGGATGTCCAGGGTCACTGGGCCAGGTCGCTGGCCAGAAAATATAAAACCAGTCAGTGGTGGACAGATAATCGGGTAGAGACTCAGGCTGAGCAAGGGATAGGGGGTGGGGAGGGCAACCCTAAAGCACAGCCAGGGCCCCCTACTTCCAGGGCTGGCACAGTGGAGAGTGAAACCACAATACAGATTTTAAAAAAACAAAGAGAATTAACCCCTCTCTGCCCGGTGGCAGACCAACCTGGGTCCTAGTGGACCCAGGACAAGCTGAAGAGAGGGCCAACCTGGGCAGGCTGTACAGAGGGGTCCTCAGAGGTTCCCAAGGACTGTGGGGGGAACAGAGATGAGGCAGGGAGTCCCCCCAGGCCTGGAGAGGGGCCATCGCAGGGTGACCTAAGGGGAAGATGGCACCTTGGGGTGTATGTACGAACTTTACCCTCTCATAACCTTCATCACCCCACCAGCACCCCAAACTTGCTGTGCCTGTGGCAGCTGGGAGACAAACCCTCACTCCCTGGGACTCTCATCCCCTTCAAGAGCCTGGAGCCAGAGACTGACAGGGTGGGTGGGAAAGGGCCACGTGCGTGGATACCAGTGTGTGCACACTGGGGTGAGTATGTGTGTGCATGTACTATCCACAGACAGGATCCATGCCAACTCCCACTGCCTGTCCCCGTGTCCTTGGGAGCCTGAGGCATGTGCTCCCAGACCCCGGAGTGTGTGTGCAAGTGATGGGTGAGGCTGCTTGGAAATGGATCACCACCTCCATTCAGGATATGAAATCTTCTGTGTTCAGTCTCTCAGTCGTGCCCAATTCTTTGCAACCCCATGCGCTACAGCCAGCCAGGCTCCTCTGTCCATAGGATTTTCCAGCCAAGAATACTGGAGTGGGTTGCCATTTCCTCCTCCAGGAGATCTTCCTGACCCGGGGATGGAACCTTCATCTCCTGCGTCTCCTGCATTGGCAGTCTCCTGCATTGGCAGGCAGATTCTTTACCACTGAGCCACCTGGGAAGCCCTAAGGGTGTGATCTTGGGTCTTCAGCAATAGCAGGAAGGAATCCCAGGGTGGGAGAGTAGGTGCAATGGCTGGGGCCACAGCCAGCCTGGGAGATCCTAGGAGAGGGAGACACAAGGGTGGGAAGGTAGCTGGAAGCGCAGAGGCCAGCAAGAGGAGAGCTGGGCAGTGGCAGGGAGCTGGAGCCTCAGCCTGGGGGAAGTGAGGAGAGGGCTGGCGGGTGATGGGCTGCCTAGGTGCTGGGGAGGGTCTTGCAAAGAGGGCCCCACCCCCTCCCACAACTCTGCCCTGCACCAGTGCTCCCCAGCTTTTGCTTTTTTACCACCATACCAGGCCCCTCAGGCTCACCAACCCTCCTGACCTTCAGGAACCCCCTCCCAGTCCCCCAAATCTTGAGAATGGAGTGCAGCTCAGAGGGACCAGCTGAGTCCCGCCCCCCCTTAGCTGCCTCCAACCTCCAGGTGTCCGCCATCCCAGGGATCTAGGGGACCAGGGGACCCCACCTTCCTTGGGACTGGCCGGTATCTTCTTACTCTCTCTCCTGCCTTATCAGTCATCCGCCTGCTCACCGATAGGCCACAGGGCCAGCCCCTGGGACCCCAGCCAGGCCTGCCTCTGCCAGCCAGTGGCCTCTTGCCCACGAGCTAAAAGAGTCATTGTTCCAGAGGGGATGAAGGAGAAGTGCACGGGGACACAGGAGCCTTCGGCCAGTCAGTCAGGGTCAGACCCAAGGGCCTGGGCTGGGCCACACTCAGGATACTCCCCAGGGCCACCTGTGCCTGGGGGGCCAGCGGGGACCCTGGGGCAGTGCTTAGAGTGAGGCCTGAATTCAGGGGCCGCCTCCCCTGTTCTCTGCTGGAGGGAGAGTTGGCTGCTACAAGTCGCAAGTCGAGAGCCCAAGCCCCCTGGAGCCAGAGGCTGAGACCCTGGAAAATGACATCAGATTATTGACTTCCCCGGCAGCCCGGGACCAGGATGGGGCTGGGATGGTTTCTGCCTTGCTCTGCTCAGCACACAGCTGTTGGCCTCTGCCCTCTGCCCTGCCTGGCCTTTGTCCTCCTGGTCTCTCTTTCCTGTCTGTCTGTCTCTGGGTATCTCTCCATCCTTGTGCCCCCTTCCCACTATGCCCCCAAAAGCACATCCCCCAGGGCAGTCAGTCTGCTGGAGGGACAGAAGGAACGCACTGTGTAGAGGTCTGCGCCCTAGGCGACAGTCTCCCACGGGAGGCCTGGCCCCTGATCCTTGGCCTGTGTTGCCACCTTGCTCGGGCATGCCCATCCCTGGCACCCTGACCTGCTCCCTGGCTTTCAGGTCTCTGTGCCCATCCCACCTCCCAAAACCCCAGCGCCTTCCAGAGATCCTTGAAGGCTGGTGCTCACCTGGACCCTTAGCTCCCAGAGGATGGGGATGTTTGTACCGTTTTCTGCCCCTTGTTGCAGAAGGACGTGTGTGGTTCTCCTGCTGTCTTCTCCCCAGTCCTGTGGGCCAGAGGAGTGGCTCAGGACCAGCGAGAATGGGAGGCCCCAGGAGCTGTATAAGGACTGCCTGAGACCAGTGACTGCAGGCTGGTGTGTGGAGGCCAGAGTGCCCCCCGTGTGAGCAGACGGCAGACGGGCTCCTGCCCTTCCTCTTGAGCTGGCAGCCGCAGGGGCCCACGTCCTGCATCAGCCCAGGGCTGCTGGAGTTGCAGGTGGCGGGGTGACCTTGGAGCCCGGCTTGCTCCCCCCACCCCCACCTGCTGGCTGGCCGCCGTGCTCTTGCCAGCACAGAAAGCTTCTCAAGGTGAAGAGGGCGTCCTTGAGGGCTCCGGCAGCCCCACGCCAAGGTCCAGCCTCCAAGGTCACTGCCAGTCCGCAGGAAGGGAGAGGGGTGACCGGGAGGTTACGGGTATGGAGGGAGGAGGGGGCCGGGGGAAGGGAAATAAAAAGAGATTACATTTTTTAAAAGGTACTCTAGCTGTCTGCTGACACCATCTCTGGTCTCCATCCGTTTTATAGCCTGCCGGTTTAGGCAGCTGGGCTTAGCTGTCAGGCCATGCAGTGTGTGTGTGTGTGTGTGTGTGTGTGTGTGTGTGTTGGGGGTGGTGAGGAGCCAGATCCCCCCAGGGGAGCCTTATAGACGTACCTCCTCCCCCTCCCTCCCCAGCTGACTTCTGCTTCAGGGCTGCTCAGGCCATGGGCACCCAACCCTTGGCAGGGCAGGGCTGCGGGGGTTCGTGGGCGGGGGAGCCTGGCGCAGGTGGGATCCTGAGGGTGGAGGGGGATCTGGCCCCCGGCTGGCGGCCACTATCGCTGCCCATCTATCCCCCTGACAGGTCAATTTTCTCCCGTGTTTTACAGGACCTTTCAGAGCAGGAAATGTGATCTGGTGGCTGATTTATGTCCTTACCTGGTCTTTGCTCACAAGCCGGCTCAGTCCCGTGCTCTGCAGGGCTGAGCCTGTCCAAGTGTCCAGGCCTCCCATGTTCCTCCCCGGGGGACCCCACAGTCGGCTCCTCCTGGGCACCGGGACTGACCCAGCCTGAGTGCGCCTCTGACTCTGGCCAGAGGGTCCCAAGCGGCGTTTCCTGGGAGGGGGATGGTCTCGGGGCGCTTCAGATTGCCTGGCAGAGGGGCTGCCCCCTATCAGCCTCTTACCACTTGCAGTGTGGGGAGTGGCGTCCTGCGGAGAAGGATGGGGAGCCGCGTCTGGACTTCTGGGTTTGGAAGGGAGGGAGGGATGGTTGGGGTAACTGTGCTCTTTACATGTTAAGTTGACTTCTGTTTCTCAAACTGAGCTCTTCCCTGGTGTCTCAGCATGCATGGAGACAAGGGGAGATGGGGGCCTATCCCCTGCTCTCCTCTGTGGGAGGCGGCAGTTGGAGGATTTTATAGCAGCCACCTTCTAAAATAACAAAAATCTTTTGTGTACCATTGATGAGTTCTCAGTCTTTTATAAAATGGCACGGAGTCTGTTTAGAAGAATGTTAACGGACATTCCGAGTGAAAACAGCTCTTGGCTCCTGACCCGCCCCTTCCTCTGCCAGGTGCCACCCCCCATCCCTCCCCAGGAGGAGTCTGGGAACCTGGGACTGAGGCATCTTCCTCCATACGGCCCTCGGGTTCTATGTGATTTCGTCACGTGCTCCAGGTGCTAACCGAGGTGACCATGGCTAGCATACAGACTGGACGCTGCCCTCCTGTTCCCACTGATGCCCGGGGCTCACTCCCGTGTCGGGGGGTGCCAGCTGGCCCCCAGGGGCCCACGACCACTTGACTGTGATCAAACAAGTAAGTGGGTCAAGAACCTTAAGCCCGGATCTGTGTGGGCATCTCGAAGAAGAGGGTGGGTCCTGCCTTGCCCACCAGGGGCCCCCAAAGTGGGGATACAAACACGGCATACTGGGAGGCCAGCATGAGCAGACAGCCTCCCAGTGGACCCCGCTCCTGAGCAGTGGGCTCTCCCTCGAGACTGGTAGGGACCATGCGTGATTCTTGCTAAGGAAGGACCCCCACCCTGTGTGGTCTCTGCCCCCACAGGAAGCCCAGACATTGGGCACCCTTTCTCTGGTAGCCAGGACCTGTGTGTGACCCAGATCTTGACCAGCAGACTCTCCCTGGCTCTGGAGCTTGGCCCCTGAACAAGTCACCTGCCCGCCCAAAGGTGGGTAACATTCTTCCTGCTTCTTGCCTCCCCAGGAGGCCCAGTTTCCTGGCTCCAGTTTCCAGCCACCTGTTTCAGCTGTGAAATCCCATTATCCTTCCAATCTTATCCTGTTTAATGGTGAGACCAGTGCTGGTTTTTGTCTCCAAAAACTGACTGAAAACATTTGGCTGATTTAAGACTCACCAAGGTGAAACTAATAGGGTTGGGACTTGAGGTTCCTCTTGGAGAGGACTGTAGCCCAGATCAGGCCCACCAACCCATCCGTTTATCCATCCATCACATGTACATTTACTCAGTCATCTGTCACGCACTCACCAATCGACCAGCTCCCCCGTTTCATCCACCCATCTGCCCATCATCCACTTATTCATTTACTTGTTCAGCGACCCACCCATCCAAGTGTCCATTCCTCTGCTCATCCATCCTTTATCTAACTATTCCCCCTCCAGCAAGCCACTTTCTTGTGAGGAGCACTCACAGTATTCCAGGCTTGGTACCAGGTACCGGGGCCACAACGGTACATGAGATCTTGTGTTAGTTCCCATCTGGTGGAAGAGACGGCATGTAAATCCAGGGAGATCTGGGGACATGAGCCCACTTAGGGGAAGGAGAGGTCCTGGCAGGCTTCCAGGAGGAGGCGTCTATGGAGTTTCAAGATGGGTAGTGAGGAAGGGCCTGCTGGGCAGAGGCCAGGAAAGGTGGGTTGCTCCAGGAGGCTGGAGACCAGGGTAGGGGGCTGGGAGCCAGGCAGGAAGTGAGCCACAGCTGCAGAGCTGAGGTGACGGGCCTCATTCCCAGGCCATCTGGGAAGAGGGGAGGCGTGACCACCGACCAAGGAACCCATCACGTCCTTTCCCGGTGCTCCCTCCAGTGTCAGCCCAACACTCCCGCTGGAAATGATGATGTGGAAAGAAAGGGCGGACAAGGCCCCTCTTCCTGCCCTTCCCCCATCACGCACAGCAGGAAGTGAAATAAAAACAGTGGAGTTAGTTTTGTGGTCTGTCTGTACTGTGTTTGTGACGATAGAAAATGAGAGCAGGTACCAGCTATAAAACATGAGTTGCGTGATTTCAGCGATTCTGCCTATGTTTGTGTTTCAAACGGGCACCATCTCTTATAAAGATGAATGTAAAATGCGTGCTAACGATTTAAATTTTTCTTTACTGAGAGTGACATTAAATAACAAATAAAAAAAAACACCAGGACAAGTGGAGAGACCATGGAAGAACGGGAAAAGGTTTATGCTTTCCCCCGACTTTTGAGCAGGGCCCACACTCTCTTTTAACCAGGCCTCACAGGTTATGTAGCAGGACCTGCAGATCATAGAGGGGGGGCTTACTATTCCCTGGGGGTTGGGGGTACAGTGTTAGGAAGGTCCGGCCCGCTGGGGTAACTCCCGCCACCATAGCCTTGAACATGGGTGACTTCAGTTCCTGTTAGCTGGGAATTGAGGTGATCTTATGGCCCAGGCCTCAGAGAGGAGCTCACCACACAAAGGGGTCCTTTCAAGATCCCTGCTGGGGGCTAGGGGACCTCAGGAGGGTGGAGGAAGCATGCTGCGGGTCTGTCCTGTGACTGCCTTCCTCCTGCTCGGACCTCACCCCTACTTGCCCCCTCCATTCTCCCCAGCTTGGCTGCCTCCACCCCCAGGGATGTGGAGCACAAGAGAGTTGTCTGTGCAGAGCCTGGACAGGCTGGGAGCTGGGGTGACGTGTGACGGAAGGCTGTGTGCTCTGAACCCTCCAGGAGCTGTACTCGGCCAGTCCGACCGCTCACCCTGCACTGAGGGAAGAGGTCACACCCCTTGGTAGTGTAGGGACAGCTGGAGGAGCCCGGCTGGAATCTGAGCCTGGTGGCCCTTGTCATCAGTGCCTGTCTCTGATGCCAGTGCCAGTCTGAACTTGCAACGGGTGCCAAGCTTGGGGCTCAGCACCCTCTGGCCTGGGATTTCATTAGCTCCTCTGTTACCTGAAAACCCAGCCTGTGTTTGGGCACCTAAGCAACAGTACCAACACCAGCTGGCAGGGACGGTGCCCACGTCCCACGCTCACCTGCTGCTTCCCACATGCAGGACCCACTCCTCCTCCATGGCACCTGACACAGCAGGTGTGCTGACTGCCCTGCTGTCCCTGGGGCCGAGGTCCTGTGAGCTGCCAAGTGTCCACAAGCAGAGGCCGGCCTTTTACCTGCAGAGATGGCGGCAAGGCCCGCCGTGGCCACTTCCAGAGGAAGGGGTGGGCAGTGCTGGAGGAAGGGGACTGGAGCGCCTGTTGTGGACCAGGCCCTCTGTGGCCCTCTGTGATTTACCTGGGGCTTCCCTGGTGGCTCAGAGGGTAAAGAATCTGCCTGCAGTGCAGGGGATCTAGCTTTGATCCCTGGGTCAGGAAGGTCCCCTGTAGAAGGGAATGGCAACCCACTCTAGTATTCTTGCCTGGAAAACCCCATGGACAGAGGAGACTGGTGAGCTACAGTCCATGGGGTCGCAAAGAGTCGGATACGACTGAGCTACTAATACATAATTAACATACATGGCCATGGAGGGGTGTATGTGTGTGTGTGCGTGTGTGTGTGTAACAGTATATTTCAGGTGAGGAAACCGAGGCTAGATGAAGATGCCCAGCCCACTGGCTGGAAGATGGGGAAGGGATTTGAATGTTGCCTGGTGCCTACAGCCCTGCCAGCAGCCGCAGCTCCTCTGAAGGAGAGAAGACTGAGTCTACTCCAGCCGAGGGCCAGGTGGGGGTCCCCCAGCTCCTGTGGGAGCAGAAACTGCTCCTTATCACGTGGGGGCTGCTGAAGATTAGATAAAGCCTGGGCGTGGATCCGGAGGGCCCAGACAGATCCACTGCCCTCTGTCCTTCCCACCACTGCCCGGGACCCTTGTGTCCATGAAGGCTGAGCTCCTCACCCGCCCCCAGCTCTGGCCCTCTGCCTGAGTGGAGGGGCCGGGTTCCCAGGCAGAGCCCATTCTAGAGCCCCCACCTGCCTTGTCTCCATCAGCCCTCGGCTGTCACTGGCTCTGATTACCCAGGCTCCATCTGCCGGGGCCTCCGCACAGCTGGGGAAGCTCTCAGAAGCCTAGCCCCACGCCCAGGCATGTCACATTCCTGCATCCCGCCCCGCAGCCCACTGTCCTGCTGACTGCAGGGCAGCCACGGGTGCAGGGAGCCTGGGGGGCTGCAGCTGTTCGATGGGGGAGCTGGATACGGCCCAACTGTGCCCCGGGACTCCCAGCTGTGTCTCTCTCACCCCCTGCCATTCCAGTCCTGTCCCCCAACCCAGCAAAGAGAAGTCAGAAATGTATCCCTCAGGGTCCGCTGGGGCCATCTGGAGGAGCTCAGTGTTCTAATGACGAGGGCAAGGGCAAGACTTCCCCCACTTGAAGGGGGCCACTTGACTGCCGTGTCACCTCCCACCCCGTGGGTCACAGCCTTCCCTGGAGCCTGAGTGGGGACCGTGGGCTCTGAGGTGACTGGGCAAGCCCTGTTTGGGGCACAACTTTTAGGGGAGAGAAGTGATATTTTTGATCCTAGGGCCGCTGTTCTGGAAGGGGTTTGATCCCTGGGAGATCTCCCCACTTTTATGGCCTGGGAGGCCAGATATAGAAGGGGCTGAAGAGGAAGGCCAGCAGGTCTCCCAGGTCCTTCCCTGCCCCTGAAAGGTGCATTTGCCAGGCTCGGGCCACCACTACTGGCCTTCCCTTTTCTGGAGCATGAAATGGCAGTTTCCTACTGGCTCACAAAACCTCTGAGGCCTCTCACCCTGGCAAGCCTGGGGCTCGTACATCTGCAGCCAGAACATCCTACCATTTGTCCCCACTCCTGAGATGCAGCCTGGGGAGCAGGGGTGAGGCCTCGTGTGCCTCACTGGCCTGCCCCACAGAGGATCCATGGTGCAAGGAGGAGGGTGGGCTGAGTGCATGCTGGGGTCTCAGCCTGACTTTGCCCCCAGCCTGCCAGACTGAGGCTGAGTGAACAGTGGCCATGGGACAGCTTGGCATCCCCGCTTAGGGAGGATGGAGGCCCAGGGCAGGCAGGGGAGCACATGGTTCGCTGGTTAAGGCTCCAGAGCTAGTGGAGTCAAGTGCCAGCTCTTAACCTGCTTGGTGCATCAGGAGAATGAACTTAGACATGACCTTGCCTTTCCTGCACCCCCAGATCTACCTCCAGCCTCAACAGAAGAGAAATCACTTGCAAAGTTCCCAGGGACTGAGGTGGGGAACCCACTTGCCCTGAAGAGGCTGTGGGGAGGGGGCCTGGGGCCTGTGCACGCGGATCCTTGTGTCTGGACGTGTGATGCTGCACCTGGGCCCAGGCAGCTCTTGCCTCGTGTCTGGAATTTTTAGAAAAGGGTAAAAAAAAAAAGTAGATGAAAGCAGGTTTTCCATCTTGTTGAATTCTCAACCACCCCCTCTAATTACAAGATGATAATGAGATTCAGGGGGAGTTTTCTCCTGGTGGCCAAGATGATAATCTGCAGCTTTTGTCTGAGACCAGGGACATCACAAAGGTCATACTGTCCTTCCAGCTCACCCTGGCTGCACAGAAGGCTTTCCCTATGGGGACACACTTCCTGTTCCCGGTTGCTAGATAGGACCTGGTCAAGGGCTCCCCCGTCAGACCAGGGACAGGGGAGGCCTTGGTGGGAAACAAGTCTGCAGAGGCCACATGAGACCCCAAAGGTTGTGTGCAGGTGAGCTTGGGGTTGGTCTGGAGTGGTGCAATTGTGTTCCTTGTGTACTTTCTCCCCTAATATGGCCAAAAGTGTCCCCAGGAGCCAGCCCCACAGCATGGTGCTGGACTTGACCACCAGCTAGAAGATGATGCCTCCCTCAGCTCAGCTCAGCAGGCAGAGGCCAGTGGCCCTGAGAGCAAGGAGTTATGGGGCCACTATGACCACTATGACCTGGGTTCCAGGCCATGTAACTTAGGAGTTACATGGTCTTGAGCAAATCACCTCACCTCTCTGAGCCTCAGTTTTCCCTTCTGTAAAATGGGGAGGGCAATAGTTAGGGATTGCCATTGACTGCCTCTAGCAAGAAGTCCAGAATTTGCCCTGTGAGAAGGGTTGGAACAGATACAGTCTGATGACCTGGGCCAGGGAGGATGTCCCATGGACCCTCTCTACCTGCAGGAATTAGGCAGGAATTTCACCTGGGCACACACTTTAATGGCTCCAAATCCTGTGGTTCTCCAGGGTGAGTGCTACAAATTAGGTGGTGTGGTGAACTTGACCCTGGAGGACGTCATAGTTGGCTCATGCATCAAGGGGTGTCCAGATGCAAGGAAGAGACAGGGCCAAGGCTTGGGAGAAGTGGCAGCGAAGGGCACCAGGGGACCACTGGTCAAGGAGGGGAAAGATGAGCATGTCAGATGGAGCAGGCGAGGCTGTGGCCGGGGCTGTAGTGTGTGGACACTTGGGGTCCTGAAACCCGAGAGTGTCCAGAAAGTGCAGTATGGTGACTTTCACGTCCTGGGGCTGATGGAATAAAGTTCTTATAGATTTAACAGAAATGTATTCTCTCCAAATTCTGGAGCCAGAAGCCTGATATTAGGGTGTCAGCATGGTCGGTTCTTTCTCAGAGAGAATCTGCTCCATGTCCCTCTCACAGCTCCTGGTGCTGACAGTGGCTCCTGGCGTTCCTTGGCTTGTAGACGAATTATATCAATCTCTGCCAGTGTTCACAGGTGTTCACTACCCGTGGGTGTTTTTGCCCAAATTTCCCATTTTTGTAAGGACACCAGTCATAATGGATCAGGGCCCCCTACATGCTGAGGGACAGGGGTTAGGAAAGCACACGTGAATAGGGGGGTGGCCTCACACTCACCTTAAACCTGCAAGGAGAGAAGGTGAGGGTGGCCTTGGCAGCAGTGGCCCTCGGCTTGGGCAGTTGCAGGCCCTCACTGGTGGGGCATTGAGAGGCAGCTCTGCTGACGGCTGTTTCTCAGTTCCTTGTAGGAAACACCTCTTGGCCCTCTCCCTCCCCACCAGGCATCCTGGGATGGGTCAGCCCAGTGGGGTCCCCTGGGGAGGATGAAGGGAGGGCACCTGGGCCAGGCTGCCGGCTGGGAGAAAATTAGGTGCCTCTCCCCAGCACCCCATTCTGGCTTCCTGCCTTCCAGGAAAGGCTGGAGGGTGGGCCTCCCTGGGAAGCCCCTGCCTGGGTCCCAGAGCCACCTGGGGTCAGGGAGGCCTGGTCCACTCTTGGCCCAGCTGGCTTCTGGTCTCCCTCAGGGCTGGGTCAGCTGGCCTGGCCTCTGCTTGCCAGGCTTCTAGCTTTCCTAGTCTCTGGGAATTTGGGGCCTGGGTGGGGGGGCCCCTGGAGGATTGGATGTTTAGTCTGTGGTTTTTCCAAGAGAGGGTCTTATGGCTGTCCCTGCTCAAGAGAGAGGCCCCTGAGGCGGAGGGAAGCAGTGTTAAAATTCCTAGAAGACCCTGCTGGGCCCCCTAGGATCTCCCAGGCCCACCCAGCCTAGGTGCCCAACAGCAGCTACTCTCCTGCCTTCTTCTCCTGGGCACCTGGCCCCCAGCCCTCCTCCCAGAACCTGAGCCAACAGCCCAGAGGTCACCAGTGGCTTGAGCTGCGGGAAGAACCCTTGGTCCCTGGCTTTAGGGGTTGAGGCCAAGAATGGAGACTCAGAGCTGGGCCCATTTAGCAGGGGACTAAGGGTGGCCCAGCCAGCTTCCCCTTGTCAGCCCCAGGAAAGCCCCCTTGCACCTGGGCAACTCCCCAGGCATCTCCAACTTGGGGGGGGCCCTGACAGAGGACGAGGGGACATAATCTTCCTCTAGACCACAGTGGGGCCAGCCCCACCTCCCCCTCCTCATGTTCTCCCCTCCCCCATCACAAAGGGGAGTATAACGTGGATGGACAAAGTGCACTTTGGAAGACACCAGGACTGACCCTCTCTCCCAAGGTCGGGGTGTGTGTGTGTGTGTGTGTGTGTGTGTGTGTGTCACCAGGACTGACCCTCTCTCCCTTTACACTTTGTTAAGGCCTGACTGCCCACACCCAGAAAACCAAGGTCAGGGCCGCGTGTGTGTGTGTGTGTGTGTGTATGTGTGTGTGTGTGTGTGTGTGTGTGTGTGTGTGTGTGCGCATGCGCGCGCGCGTAGGGGGTGGGTGCAGCCCCGAATCTCCCTGTGAAGAGAGGGAGTAGTTTTTGCACTACCCTTTCCTCTGAGGAGGCAGCCTGGCAGTGGGGGGTTAGGGGTGGTTTGGTGGATTCCTCCGCAGCACATGATCTGATGGCGCCCCGCCCAGTGGATGCTGAATAAGATTCAATCCTGTCTGCTGGAACTGTTGTCAGTTTTATGGCTCTGGGGTTATATAAACAGCGGGAGGAGCGTGCAGGGAGTCAGGGCCACCAGGCCTGGGTTCCCTCTTCCTTCCCTCGGCCACCTCCCTGGGCTCAGGACAGCCTCCAGGCTCTGCTCCTACACAAGACAGCCTGAAAGAGTGAGGATCCAACCAGAGAGGGGTATGGAAACGGGCTTCTGGACAGTTCAGCCACTGGGCTGGAGTCAACATTTAAGTCCTGCTTGCTGGGGTGATGAAATCTCAGGCTCCATACCAGGCAGGGTTCCTGATGCCCATCTTGTCCCAACTGCCCAGAGCCCCCCAGTGTTCATTTCCGAGGGACCATCCTGGCCCCCATCATGCCTCCAGTTTGGAAACTGGAGACCAGTGAAAAAGCTGTGTGTATGCTCAGTCGCTTCAGTCCTGTCTGACTCTTTGGACCCCATGGACTGTAGCCTGCCAGACTCCTCTGTCTGTGGGAATATCCCAGCAAGAATACTGGAGTGGATTGCCATTTCCTTCTCCAGGGGATCTTCCTGGCCCAGGGATTGAACCCAGGTCTTCTGCAATGGCAGGCGGGTTCTTTACCACTAGCCACACCTAGAAAACCCCTTGGAAGAGGGCACGGCAACCCACTCCAGTATTCTTGCCTGGAGAATCCCATGGACAGAGGAGCCTGGTAGGCCACAGTCCACAGGGTCACAAAAAGTTGGACACAACTGAGGTGACTTAGCACGCACACATGCACCTGGGAAGCCCTGAAAAAGCAGAAGATTGCTAAAAAAACAATGATGCTCTCCTGGAGGAAAGGGATTGCACCTGTGACCTCACAGAGACTTGCAGAGCAGGGTCATCAGCCCCATTTTACAACTGAAAACACTGAGGATTGATCCAGCGTTCTGGTAGCCAGGTCACAGCCAGTACCACAGCTCTGGCTCCGCCCACAGCTGCCTCCCGGGCCCAGGCCACCTTCTCCAGGAGCCCTTCTCTAAAGCAGCCACAACTGTCAGGGAGATTTAACCCAGGCTGGGTCCCTGAATGTCTTTGGTGAGGGTTGAGGTGGGGGAGAGGGAGGGATGGAGAAGGGGTGGTAGAGGGGATCCCCCTTGGGAAAGCAGGCACCGGTGTGGGAGAAGCAGGATCTGTCACCTTAATACAGGTGTGCCAGGTGGGGTCAACATCCCCCTCTGTCTGAAGTCTTGAGTCGCCAGCATCCAGAGGTGGGACCCTAGTCCAGCCCCCTCCGCCTCCTTCCCCAGATGGTGCCCATGGCTGTCACCTCCAGCAACCAAATGGAAAGTTGCTGACTCTTCAGTGATGGATGCCCCAATAATTGGCGCTCAGAGAGGTTCTCGAACATGCCCAGGGTCACACAGCCTTTGTGCCTCAGAAGGCTCCCATGGAACAGCGGCATCACATCAGCTCTGCTGATTGAACTCACATGTGGGTAGCGAGAATGGAAGCGGTGCAGGTTCAGAAATGGCCATGACCCTGACTCTCTCTGCTTTACACATCAGTCCTAAAACCTTTCGGTGGTGCAAGGTGAGGTGAGTGTCTGTGCCAGTGGGAATTGCTGGTGGGGGGGGAGCCACTCAGAACCAGAGTGGGGTGGAGAGGGAGTCTGGGATGGCGGTGGGGCAGCCCAGGGGAGGGTATGGGAGCCTAAGTGAGGTGGAGAGCATCAATTCAGGCATTACAAGAATCGAAGGGGAGAATATCAGGATGAAGACTGTGACCCTGGACCGCCAGCAGTGTTTGGAGATACTGCTGTGAACGTGCGGCTTTCAGTATGTTCATGAACCTAGGAAGAAATCTAGATGTGAGTGTGGTACATACACGTGTCTTCTAGTTCTTCCCATTGAGGAACAGTGGCCAGGACCAGGGCCCAGATCTTGGTCTCAATGACTAGTCACTGAAAGGACTCCTTGGAGTTCTTGGAGAAAGGATTGATTCTTGAAAAGTACACGATGAGCTTGGAACAGCTTATCATGCAAGAAAGCAAGGAAGTACTCAGAGAATGACAGGGACCCAGCAAAGGACAAAGGGGCCAGCTGAAGGGGCTCTCACTGTCCAATTCTAGGAAATTGGCACATCAAAGTAACTCATGATAATAATGGATGACAACCCACTGAATACAACAGGAAACCAGGAGTCCGCAGTGCTGTCGATATATTAATAGGTTGCAAGTTTGACAAGGACCAGGACATTTAGTTTCAAAGTACCTCCCCACAAACCACTCATTATTTACTAAGGAGAAAGACAAACTATCTAATCAAGCAATCAGAGAGAATATAGCCAGGAATGGGACAAATCAAAATCGTAGGGCATCTGATAGGATTCAGTGGAAACACAGCAGCACATCCACAATATTTGCGCCAAAGAAATGTAACTTGAATTTCACCATGAGTGTGGGTAGGCAGAATACTGGCTCCCCACAAAGATGTGCACCCCCTTAATCCAGGGAACCTGTGAATATGTTACCTTACATGCCAAAAGGGATTTTGCAGCTGTGATTAAGGTTACAGACCTTGAGATGGGGAGATTATCCTGGATTATCCGGATGGACTCAATCTAATCACATGAATACTTAAAATTGGAAAACTTTTCCTGGCTGGCTCAGATATGTGAAGTGAGAGGGAGTTGACCCCTTCTCCGCTGTTGCTGACTTTGAAGTTGGAGGAAGGGGGCCATGAGCCAGGGAAAGTGGCCTCTAGAAACTGAGAGGAGGCCTCAGTTTTCAGTTTGCAAGACAATGGGGGCCTTGGTCCTACCACCCAAACAAATTGAATTCTGCCAGCTACCAATGAGCAGGAAATGGAATCTCCCCGAGAACTTCCATAAAGGGGGTGACCTGCCCACATCTTGATTTCAGCCCAGTGAGATGCATTCTGGACTTTTGACCCACAGAACCATAAAGAACAGGTTTGTGTTGGTTAAGCTGCTAAATGTGTGGTGATTTGTTACTCTAGCTATGAAAAACTAATACAACGAGGAGGCATCAGAAAAACCCCAATTGAGGGACACAGGGTTAGTTATCAAGCACATTGAAAGAATGCAAAATTCATGAGATCAAATAGCTAATTAGAAAAATGGGCAAAAATGAATAAGCATTTTGAGAAGAAATATGAATGGACAATAAAAATAGGAGTAGATGATTTACCTCATTTGTAACTGGGGGGACAAATTAAAAACCACAGTGAGGAACTTCCCTGGTGGTCCAGAGGCTAAGACTCTTCACTCCCAAGGCAGGGGACTTGGGCTCTATCCCTGGTCAGGGAGCTAGATCCCACACACCAAAACTAAGAGTTAGCATGCCACAACTGAAGATTCTGCACCTAAGATCCCACGCAGCCAAATAAATAAATATTAAAGATTAAAAAATAAAAACCACAATGTGATTCCATTGTATTCACCAGATTAGCCCAACTGATGATACCGTATGTATGTGACAATGTAGAACAATGTGGCGAGTTCCTTGTGCTCCAGGTCCTGAAAGAAAGGGCTCAGGATACCAGGTCCTCAGGAGGATGATTATTAGCTGGGTGCTGGAACAGGTGCTCAGACACCGGGCCCTGCCCGCAGGTCCCGCCCCACAGACCCAGCCCACCTCTCATTGGTTTGCTTCCCACCAAACCCCGCCCCACTAGGTCCGCCTCTCTCCGTAAGAGCCCTGCTTGAGCACCGCCTATTCGCCGTCACTTCCGGGTAGAGGAACCCGCGGAAGGAGGAAGTGTGTGTCAGGGTGGCTGCGAAGCCGGGCTGAGGTGTTCCTGGCTGGCACCCCGCAATTCTTCCGGGTCTATGCGTGGGGACACGGAGGTGGCCGGCGAGAACCAGCGGGGGAGGAAGACATGAGGCGGCCGTGGGGTCAGGTGGGGTCTGGAGGTTGACTGCCCCTGCCGCCTTCCCAAGAGGCTGCCTCCTCCAGGCAGCCAGCCACCCGTCTCCCTCAGAGTCTCACGCCCCACCGTCGTCCCGGCGCCTTGAACTGGGGCTCCCGGGCCTCTAGACCCCGCGCTATGACTGCGGCCGCCGCCTCCAACTGGGGGCTGATCACGAACATAGTGAACAGCATAGTAGGGGTCAGTGTCCTCACCATGCCCTTCTGCTTCAAACAGGTGAGTCCAGCAGGCAGTGGTCACCCCCCTCGCCGCCCCGGGCTCACCCCCTCACGGGAGCTAGGACTTGGGGAGGCGGCCCTGCGGCTCGCCTGCCCCGTCTCTGCAAGAGAAATTGAGGGAATTCCCTCGACGAAAAGCTTCAGTCGCTCAGTCCTGTCCGACTCTTTGTGACCCCATGGACTGCAGCACACCAGGCTTCCCTGCCCATCACCAACTCCCGGAGCTTGCTCAAACTCATGTCCATCGAGTAGGTGATGCCATCCAACCGTCTTATCCTCTTTTCTCAAGGAAAAGGTTAAGAACAGTTAATAACTTCAGATCAAAGTGCAAATGTAGCAAAATAATATGATCTTTTAAAGATGGAAAGTGACCACAGGATTCAGTGTTATTTTTCTTTATTATTATTTCTAAAAACTCTGACCTAACTGCACTTGTATTCAGAAGCACATCAGTCAAACCCCCAGGCCTTGGAACTAGTTTGGGGTGTTGGTTACAAGGTGATGACTCCATTCTCCAGATTGTGTGCTTAAAATTTGTGCATTTCACCATATGCAAATGTTACCTTGATTGAAAAAATCCAAAATATTAAAAAATTGATGTCATCCCAGCATTAAAAACTGCATGAGAGAAACTCACCATTTTTGAGGTGTGGGTTCATTTGGCTTCTGTTTAATTCACAAACAAACAGGCATTTGGTATGGTAGAAAAAGGAGGTGATAGAATTATCAAATTGGGTAACTTCTTTCCTAAAAATGAACTTCTTAGCTTACTGTGTGCCATGCTGGAGATACTGTTACCTCTGCTTCTTGGGGCAGGAGCTGTCTACTAGCTAGGTTGCTTGAGGGTGGAGGAGGAGAGGGACACCAGAGGACAGGTGGCCAACAAGGCCTCAAAGACCAGTCTTATATGATGAAACCAAATAGGTGGGAAAATGAAAATAAGATGGATATTTTGGAACTGAAAATCGGCATCAGCGTTTAATTTTAGAGTAACGCTGCATTTTTCACATTTAGCATCTTTTGGATAAAAATAGCAAAAAGAAAATGCATGTAGTGTTCCCATGTGAGTGGTTGATCTGACTTGGTTGGTGAGCATGTTGGTGGGAGGATGGAGACTGCAGGGCTGTGTAGAAGGCCACGCTGGCGGCTTCAAGAGGCAACATCTGTGTCTTGGCTTGTGAATCCCAGCGTGGGCCAACCACCTCTGGGTATTGGAAGTACTACGTGTCCCAGTGTGCACTGCGACTTGCCTGGCACAGAACTGCATCCTGGGATGTGTAGTTGGCTGGTCCTGAGTCTGTAAATGCAGTGCTGCCTTCCTTGACTCCTCTCTGCCAAGTGCCGCTGTGGCAGGGCTCTGGTGATTCAGATTTGAGTGTCTTACTGTGTGCTGGGCATGAGTCCCCTGCCAGAGCATTTAAAAATGGGCCAGGCTGAGTTGTCTGGGGGGAGAGCTTATCGGTGGGTGCCCTCTTGCAAGCAAAGACCTGGAAGTGGTTTGCCCTGCCCCAAGGGCCTGGCCAAGTTAGGACATGCTGTCACTCATCACTCAGACTCAGCGTCTTCTCTGTGAGACGCTCCTTGGCAAGAACACCATGTGAGGCCAAGAGGCAATTTGGAGATGTGTGTTTTTATCTGGTAGCCAGGTCACTTCAAAGTTTTGTTTGTGTTTTTTGTTTGTTTGGTTTTAATAACTTGGGGTACTTTTCCAAAAAAAATAGCAATTTATTAAAGTATAACATGCATACAGAAAAGTGAACTCATTTTAGGTGTCCTCTTGATGGATTTTCATAATATTAACAAACACATATAGCCAGCTCCCAGACTGAGGAATACAGCATTGCCAGCACCCCTCACCCCTGCCTTCTTACTGAGGGTCGCCCTCCCACCCCCAGACCCCACTGGTCAGTGTTGCCGGGTTTTAACTGTATGTGGATGCATCATGTCGTAGGTGTCTGGCTAGCATTGCTCAATTTATCTGTTTTTTAACCTTTGTTAGGCAGGCGTGGCATTTCCTGTTTGGAGCAGTTAGGAACAAATGCACGGGGTTTGACCACATGGATCTGTCCTGTGGGGTGGTGACCTGTGCGCAGGAGAGCTGGCTGGTGGGCCGTGTGTGTATTCCGCTCTGCTAGATGCTAGTAGGACAGTTGGTTGTTTCTTCAGTTTTTGGATTACAGATAAACCTGCTGTAAACATTGGCATGCAGGTTTGTGCATGAACACATGTTTTCATTTCTTTTGGGTAAATACCTAGGAGTGCAATTGCTGGTCAGATGGTGAGTGTCTGTTTAACTTATAAGAAAGGCGTAAATGTCATTTTTAATCTCTTCCTTCCAGAATGTGTTTATCACTCGTAGCTGTTAATCCAAGTGGCTGGAAGGTGGTTTGCCGTAGGGTGTCTGCAGGGAACTGGGGAGACTGGCAGCCCCTCACCATTCCTTGAGACTCTGGGAAGGCAACAGGGTCCCTGGTGCTCTTTTGGGGACATGTATATGCTTTATGTCCCTGGACAGAACGTGTTGACCACTGCATCCAGGAACTGTTACTCACTGGCATGGGGACAAAGTAGACCTGGGGCCTCAAGTCTAGGGAGCAGGGGCCAAGGGGAGGGCTTTTGGTCATCGCTTGTGCTATTCACCTCTGTTCAGTGTGTGAGATAACGATGCTGTTCAGTTCAGTTGCTCAGTCGTGTCCGACTCTTTGTGACCCTATTTATTTTGTTAACGTCTCTCTTTTGTCCCAACACTCCAGTGTGGCATTGTCCTGGGGGCCTTGCTCTTGGTCTTCTGTTCTTGGATGACGCACCAGTCCTGCATGTTCCTGGTGAAAGCTGCCACCCTGAGCAAGCGGAGGACTTACGCTGGCCTGGGTGAGTGCATTGCCTCCCTGAGAGGGGCAGGACCTTTCTCAGCACCTTCTTAAAAAGTGCAGCATCTGGATCTAGGGGTGTTGGCCTTAGTCTTTTAAGTACTTTTCTTTCACTTTATTCTTTTTTTTTGGTCATGCCGCACAGCATGAGGGATATTATCTCCCTGACCAGGGATCGAACCCACACCCAGTGCACTGGAAGCATAGACTCTTAACCACGGGACTGCCAGTGCTTTATTCTTTATTCTGCTTTATTCTTAAGAGTCCTTTGAGCAGCAGTTTCTTTTCTTATTTTAAAATTTAATGCAGTTAAAAAAAACAAAGCTGTTAACATCAACACGTTTTAAAATTGAGTTAATGCTTGTCCTCCTGCCTTCTCTTTATGCACATCCACACAGAGAGGCCCCTCCTGGTTCAGGCAGCCTTGGCAGCTTCTGTTCCTATGCCTGCGGCCCCAGAGCCTTCCTTCCAAGCTGCCTGACCCAGATATTGCTGCACGTCTTCACTTTGAATGCCATGGGCAGCCTGTCCTTGGGCTCAGGCTTGTAGTGGCAGCAAGTCATCAACTCCTCCGCGGCATCCTCTATGTCCTGTTGCTGTTGGTTGCAGTCTTGTTTCCTCTAGTTCTTTCTTCCTTTGATTTCAGCTGAGGCAAAGAAGGCTGTGCTTTCCACCTCCTTTCAGTTTGATCTATTTCCTGGGCAGCCTGTCTCTGAGGGCAGGGCCCCCACTCTGCCGCCTGCCTCAGGCTGGCGTGTGAAGGCTGCGTTCTCTCCACCACCTCGGACCTTTCGACTCCCCGTTGCATTCTGGGAATACGTGGTGTGGGTGTTGAAATACCAGTACACGTGGTCTCAGAGGCTGCCCTATGCACGTCTGGGGAAGACTCCCATCCTCTGGCTGGGACCCCCTGACCATCCAGCTAGTGTGTGGCCCGGATGCTGGGTCCGCTCGCAGAGGCCCTGGTGGGCCCTCAGCTCCCAGCTCTCACAGCAGGGAGGAGGTGCCAAGAGGAAACGGTGTGCAGAGTTCCCGGGGCCAAAGAAAATAAAAACATCTGTGAGCCCCACGCGTGGGCTTTTGGCAGCGTGACCTCTGGTTTCCTTCCAGTCTGCCTACTTTGCATTGGCACCGAGATACTCGCATTTGTTCTGACCTCAAAACTGAAGGACTGCTTCCTTCTCTCTCCATTCTGATAAGAGTGGTGCTGTCAGACTCTTTCATTGCTGTTGGAGTCACGTGGGGAAGTGAAATATAGCGGCTAAATTTGACTCGCTCCCGTGAGACCAAGTTCTACTTGGGATGATATGTGCACCAGGGCAGGTCCCTCCCTCCTTCTGCGAGGCTGTGGCTTTTGGGGTGACTCTTTCTCCCTGCTCAGGGTTCCCATGAAATGCTTGGCTGTTCCCTGAAAGAGGATGAGTGACCCTGGACTGGGGAGGCTGTGGTTTTTGACAGCTGTCCATCTGAACATTCTTAGAAAGTCCTTGAGAAGGCAGACTGGTTTGACGAGGTGTGAAAGCTTGAAGAAAACCACCTGTGGACACCCTCCTGCGTGGTTGGCTGGGGCTCCCACCTTTAACTGCCTGTGGTGGCTGGAGCCCAGTTCTAACTACCCAGAAGCAAAAAAGATCTGAAACCACCTGTGGTCTCTGATTATGCCTTTGGTACCAAACAAGATGGTGCATTTGTGTGAACTCCCACAGTCCCCCCAGGCCCAGCCTACAGCATCAGCTGCCCTTTGTCCTGGCTCCATCTTGGCACCATCTCTGAAATGGAGAGACCCCCTGACTTGGAGCCCTACACAGGACGAGACGGGAGTCTCTCGGACCCCGTGGACCAGCAATCATCCCACACCTCCTGGGCCGTTTCCGCTGCTTGTAGGTATTCTGGAGGAGACGGACAAGCCTGGAGACAGTGCAGTGCAGAGTGTAGAAGCTGCTGAACGGCAGAGGCATCCTCAACAGATAACCTTTTTAAGCCATCTGCGCTCCAAAAACGGGAGGGTGGTTTTCTCAAGTTTGAGTTTGTGACATTTCTCAGTTTGGTTCATCCCTGGAAGTGACCACAGGGCTGCCCTCCCTGTCCTGGCCTATGTGTAGACATCACTGGAGAACGAACTTTGCCAGTCTGGGGAAATACAGCTCTGGTGTATCTTGTGTTTTCTGTTGGTGTTTTGTGGTGTTCTGTTTGCTGCTTGTAGACCCAGTTCTGTGAATTTTATCTACTTTTTGTCTGCTGTTCCTTTGCCTTGTATGGCTGACTTTCAAGTAGACTTTTCAAACCCCATTTTCAGAAGACATAAAGCTATACCAGATAGTCAGCTGTCCCTAGAAGTCATGGCCCCACGAGGCCACTCTGACCCGGGCCCTGCCTGCAGAGGTGACCAGGCCTTGCTGCCGCCTCGGAGCGCTCAGCCGTGTGCAGCAGCTGCTCTGGCACCGCGTCTGTGGTCCTGTCGTCTACCCGCCCAGGTTTCTGTGGCCCTGGTCAGCCTGCTGCCCGATCATGGCTGGGTGGGGCCGGCAGAGGGCCTGTTCCTCCCTACCTGTCCCAAGTTGTGTGACCTGCATCTGTGGTCACTTGACTTGGGAAATGAGGGTCATAAAACCATCCTTTCTGACACCCAGGATTCTCTGCACTCCCCACTGCTTGTTTATCCAGCAAATGGTCATCATACGTCCCAGGCAGATGGCAGCGGGAGTCAGGTGGCTGGCTCTGGGGAGGGCTGGGTTGAGGTCACTGCCCTCCGTGTGAATAGCACAGTTTGGTGTGTGCTTCCCCATCTCTGCCTGATAAGTGGAGGCTGCAGACTGTGGGCAGAGAGCGTGGGGTAGGGCTGGGACCCGAGTTCCATGAGGTGGCCTGAGAGTCAGTTCTGCGTGCCCGGCGACCACAGAGCTGTGGGCCCGGCTGTGGCCCCAGGAGAAAGCCCTGAGCCAGCCTCTCTGGGGAGACTGGGGAGCCCCTCCTGACAGCACTCCTGCTGCACGCCTGGCAGGAGTGCCAGCTCCAGGTCCCCGCAGGGCCCAGCCCATGAGCTACAGCGAGCCTGCTGCAGGTGGAGAAGGGAGAGCCGACCCAGGAGCATGGGGAAGGGACCTGCCTCTTGGAAACCATCCAGCAGATGCCATCCAGCCTCACGGGGCAGGTCTGGTGCTGTGGTTCTGGTCCAGAGGGGTGGGAGGGCAATCTCTGGCTTGCCAGGCAAGAGGCTGAGGGCCGGACACTTGGAACGATGTGTGGGGTGTGTGTGGGGCTGTCCCGTCTGAGAGCCGGGTGGGAACCACAGGCCTTCTCAGCACAGGCAGGGGCAGCAGCACTAGGATCGTCCTTCTGGGAACCGGTCAGGTCTTTCTGGGTGAAAAGGTGCCACCTCATGACTTTTTTCTGGCTTCCTAGAGCAACTTTAGTTTCCTTTGTCCAGAATGCGGGTGTGTTCTGGAACTCTCTCTGGCAGGGTGCTCTGAGCACTGAGAATATGCTGTAGATGCTCAGCTTCCTTTTGGAGAAGGAAAAGGAATGGGATGGCTGGGCCCCGGACACCTTCACGTTAGGGGCACTGGACCTTGTGTCTTAGAGGACCCCGAGGTGCAAGTGTCCATGTGGTGGTTGGACAGGCCTGGGCTGGAATGAGCCCCGGTTTGCTTCCCAAGGCCACCTGCCCTGTGGCCATGTAGCCCAGGGTTTCCATGTTCACCGGCTTTTGGCAGTGCTGTGCTTTTTCCTGAGTAGTTTGAAGGTAAAGTCATGTTTTTTGGACTCGTTCACGTCAGGCGGCCTGCGTGTTCTGTGCTCTCTGGTCTCCTAGACGGCTCTGCCCGTATGAGGGAGGGGGCTGTGCTGTTGCGCCCCCCGCTCCTGCTTGCTCCTGCGGGATCAGAGCTTCTCTCGGCCCTCGTCCGACTCACCACGGGGCTGGGTTGCAGGGGTTCCTGGCTTCTGTGAGGTCCAGGGAGGGGCCTGCTGAGTCAGCTTTTAATCTCTCCTCTGCTGGAAATAGCTTCACTGTCAGGAAGGATGGGCAGAGGGGCTCCTCCAGGCTTGTGTGCACTTGTCCCCTCCTGTCCCAAAGCACCTTGCTCGAGACCTTCTGCTAAAACCATAGAGTGAACATGAAGGCCCTTAGCCAGGTCCCCTTGTTATGCCTGGGAAAACCAGATGTGCTGGGGCTGGGCTGACCGCCCTCCCCGGGCACCCCGCACCCTGTCCCGGGCAGCCCCCGACCCAGGCAGGCCTCTCTCGGCCTCCTTATTGGCAGCCTAGCTTGCCCAGAGGGAGACTGTTGCTTCCCTGGGACCATTTTTCTTTTCTTTTTTCTTTCCTTTCCTTTTCTTTGTGGATGTGTGAGTATGAAAAGTGACCCACCCTAGCTTTGTTCTTATTTTCGGTGATTCTTATTTGTTGAAGGTAGATCTAAAAAAAGCATGGGACCAACATTTTCAAATATCTCCTTATACCCATAGAACTCCAGACCCACAGGTTTTTGTCAGATTGCCTTTCACAGGTAATGTTTTTACTGATGTGCTTCTCTCAGTTTAGACTGAGCGTTCATTCTGTTTTTCCCTCCCTGCACTAGCATTGCACGCCTACGGGAAAGCAGGGAAGATGCTGGTAGAGACCAGGTAGGTGGCGCCGTTCTTTTGGGGGTAATTCTCTCTGTCCTTCACTTGTGACCAAAGGGAAACAGGAGGGTTGTTACACAGTGAGCTGGATGTTTCAGACGTGGATTGGTTCATAGCTTAAAATATTTCTCTGAAATGTTACTTACTAAATAGTTGAAAGTTTAATTTATTGTACCCTTAAAATGATTAGTGTCAAGCCTGAAAGCCTTATTTAAGTCTTACTAAGAAAAATATAAAAATGGAAAACCCAGGGAGCGCAGCGAGGGGGCGCTCCCTCGGCTGTACTTCCTCTCTGGGTTCTGTTCCTGAAACTCAGATGCCTCCCCCCATCCCGCCCCTTGCCCCGAACACTGTTGCATAAAGATGGCGTTAAACTGGAAATGTCATATTCTCCCTTTGGAGTAAAATTTTATGAGATGAAAAAAAATGGTTGAGAAATTGCACTTTTAGGTTTCTAAATTAGGGAATTGCAAACTGAAAAGAATAACCCTTTTCTGAAGCAGTTGATTGTTCTTTTAACTTGTCTTAACATCACAGTGCATTTTTGTACCACCTGAAAGAACTTTTAGAACCTCCTGCCGAGAGAAAAATGTAATACCACATAAAGAAGAATTTAGTGTTGCTCAATATTCATTCTGAGTAAAATAGCAAACTCCGAACTCTGCAGCCAAACCCTGGAAACTGTTGAATGTTGACACTGTGTCTCCTGTTCGACCCCTCCCTTGGGTTGTTGCATGTCAGCGGGCAGGGGGATGCGGGTGTATCTGGGACTACTGGTGCTCGACTCTCAAGCTCACCCGCCTTCCTTGCAGCATGATTGGGCTGATGCTGGGAACATGCATTGCCTTCTATGTTGTGATTGGCGACCTGGGGTCCAACTTCTTTGCTCGGCTGTTTGGGTTTCAGGTAAGGACATCTACAGGTGTGCGGTACATCGGAAACCTCACGGCTGCTCGAGTGGCAGCCTGGGAACTGTTTGAGTCCACATCTCGGACGGGGAGTGGTGGGAGGGGCTCTGAGACCAGCACGCCAAGAGGTGAAGCATGCTGGGCCCCAGTCAGTTCCGGGGCTTGGGGTGGGAAGCCCGGGCCGTCCCTGGGCCAACACCTGGCGCTCCGCCCAGGTCACGGGCACCTTCCGCATGCTCCTGCTCTTCGTGGTGTCCCTGTGCATCGTACTCCCGCTCAGCCTGCAGAGGAACATGATGGCCTCCATCCAGTCCTTCAGCGCCATGGCCCTCATCTTCTACACCGTGTTCATGTTTGTGGTGAGTGTCAGGCCGCCAGCTGCAGCTGAGGTTGACGGGAACGTGATGTAGAATCCGCCACAGGAGCCCAGTGGCCAGATGGGGCCGCAGGGGAGGGGAGCGCTCTGAGGCAGGGAGTGAAAGCGTGATGTTCCCCAGTTCACGGAAGACCTTTTATGTGGGCTTTGTGGCCAAGAGTCAGGAGGCCAGCCTTTTGTCATGACAAGGTGAGAGCAGTTGTTGTCTAATGAGAGTTTATCACTGACCGTTGAGGGGGCAAGGGGGTGCAGTCTGGAGTTGATACTCAGGGCGCCCCTTGGGAGCCCCTGGGCCTGAGCCCCTGACCACTCCGGTGGGAGCAGAATGGGAGAGTCTGTGCAGTGGGCTCTCCTTAGAAGACCGAGCCCCGGGTGGTATCTCCAGTGCCCCTCGGCTCTGCGGGCCAGCCCAGTGACCCTTCCTCTGCTTCTCCAGGCAGCCCTGTCCTTGATGGGTCTGTCTTTTAAATTATGTCTGCACAGGACTGGCAAGGACCTGCCAGCTTGGGGGACTGTCCTGACCTGGAGGCGACTGGGGTGTGCACAGCAGGTGGGCCTCATTGCTTACCATCTGTAGCCCTGGACGGGCAGCCGCCCCTGGTGCCAGGAGGCCCCACAGCTCCTCTGGGCAGCACCTGGCCAGCTGGTGGCACAGCAGAGAGCCGAAACCCTGGGGCCACGCACCACTCCCAGCCCCTGCAGCCCCCCCAGCCCCTCCAGCCGGTGGCAACAGGCTGCCCTGTGCAGGGCCTGCACTGTGGTGCCGGCTGCCTCGGTGCCCTGCCCGGCGCTGGCCCGAGTCCCACCTGTGTGTGCTGCCCTGTGCCGAGTCCCGCTTCCTTCTCCTCGCAGATCGTGCTCTCCTCCTTCAAGCACGGCCTCTTCGGTGGGCAGTGGCTGCAGCGGGTCAGTTACATCCGCTGGGAGGGCGTCTTCCGCTGCATCCCCATCTTTGGCATGTCCTTTGCCTGCCAGTCGTAAGTACTACCTGCTCCTGGGGCCCTGGGGGTGAGTGTTGCAAGGGGAGGCTGCCATCCTGGGGGCGGGAAGCATCGTGTCTTTCAGTGGGTGATCCAGGCCATGAGGAGGAAGGTGTTCTTCACCGTGGCCTCTCCCACTCCGGGTTCAGGGCAGGAGTTCTGTGTTTACCAGGAGAGAAATTGACTGTTCCCGAGATGTGTTGCCGGCACTGTTGGCGACAACGCCCAGTTTGCCAAATCCCCCACAAGCAGAGTTGGCTGTGGGGAGCACAGCACAGCCCCGAACCATCTGACTCACAGAGTCCCAAGCGTTTTGCCAGAGTTTAGCTGTTCGTGTGAGAATATTTAAGAGGGAATTGCGCAAACATTGACTTCAGACTGCTGCTGGGACGCTTTCAGAGGCGCGTGTGTGTGTGCCTGTGTGCGCGCACACGTGTGTGCGTTTGAGCAGGCGTGAGCTCTGGCACTTGGGGCTCTGTAAATGCAGAGCAGTGATTTCTATAATTCCAGCAGCCTTACCTTCTCCACCAAATGACAGGAGACTACGATCCATGCCCGGCCGGGTGGTAACCCTGCTCAAAAGAGGCGTAAATCCGGCCGGGACAGGAAAGGACCATCGGTGGCGGGGGTCTGGCAGAGCAGCCCCCTGCAGCTCCACGGGCGTGAACCGTGCCAGTTGTAAACTAACGTGACAGATGAGACTTGTTCCGACTGCTGTGTTTACACCCACACGCGAGATCCAAATCGTCGTTCCCACTTCTCGTCTCGCTTGGCAGCTCGGTTTCCGCCAGAGCACACTCCGCTCTTGCTGTTTAACGTCCCTGTTAGAGTTGGTGACAGAAGCTACATCCGTTTGCTGTGTACCTAGTTGCCGATTGTCCTTTTTTCCTGTGGGTTTGGTCTGGCTTTCTGGTGGGGGCTGCTCTGTCATCAAGTGGGTCTCTTGGGCTTGGTTCTCAGGTTGAGTTATGGGTTCCGGAGAGGGGCGGGTTGTGAGCTCATATTCTGTCTGCAGCTCACGGAAGGCGCGGGGCCTGGGGATGTGCCCATATCCCCTGGGGAGTGGAGCCGAGGGTCTAGAGCTGGGGCTCTTCCCAGCACATCTGGCCTCGAAGCGCATGCAGGCTGGGAGCCCTGCTGCCCTTGCCAGGTGGCCATGGGCCCCGCTGCCTGGCTGGTCTCCCCACCCTGGATGGGCTGGGCCTCTGCTGGGCCATCAGTGTGCAGCCCTCCCTGGTCTGACTTTGAGGTAGATGAGTACAGGGCGGCACAGGACCAGCAGGCCCCCAGCGCAGCTCAGAGAGAGCACAGAGCGCGTGGAAGCCCAGGCTGTGCAGGGCAGGCAGACACCTCTGACTCAGGTAAACCGAGTCATGGGCTGCTTGGTGAGATGAGCAGGTGCTCTGCGGGTGCCACAGGCAGGATTGAGGAAGGCGGGCACCACAGCCTTGCCACACCCATCCATCTTCACATGTGGGCACAGCTCCTCCCCTCAGCGGCTCCTGGGCAGGGGGCTTCCCCCCGTGTGTGCTGGGGACGCCCCTGCCCTGAGATCTGGTGCTGGGGCTCCCTGGCCTGGCCCTGGCCCTGGCCCTAGGAGCTGGGCAGTCCCCCTGCAGGTCCTCTGCCACCTCCCTGGTCTGCATGGGTGTGTGTGCGTGTGGCCGCTGACTGCCCCTCTGTAGGACCGAGGTGGGGACAGCTGTCCACAGTGACTCTTGCCCACCAGCAGTGGCCAGTGGGACAGTGTAGGGCCAGGGACGGTGCCAGCTTCTGCCAGCCAGGCCTCCCCCATCCTTGTCATTTGCTGTTAGTAACATTAGTGGGTCCTCTTTGTTCTCCTTTCACCTTTTTTTAAGTTGGTTTTGGGGTTTGGCTCTGCTGACTGTCGTGCTTTTCACTTAACATCCTGCTGCGCCCCCTCCCGGCCTCCCGTGTGGCATGACCGCCGGCCCTGGCTCCCTGGGTGCCAAGCCTGAGCCCTCAGCACAGCGTTACCCTGCTGTCTCCTCTCAGAGCAGCACAGGGTGCCCGCCCCTCCCTGTCTGCCTCCGTGTGGCCCACCTCTCTCAGGTGCCGGCTCCCTACCTGCCGTTTGCAGAGAGCCCACGTGGACGCATCCGTCCCTCACCCGGCAGCGCTGCCCTGCTGGCCCTGGGCCGTGGGGCTGCAGCCGCTCTCTGTCCCAGAGCTGGGTTCATGCCGGCTCTGAGCCCCTTACTGAGGCGCTGAGATGGGCAGGCGGCCCGGCTTGTTTGTTTAACTTTCCATTCTTTTGACAGCGACGCTCTGAACCGCTTCCTGCTTCCCCTGTAAACACGGGCTGCTTAGCCCAGCCCGGAGCTCCCTGGAGCGGTCACGCTCCTGCTGCAGTGGAACAAACGGCCTTTCATCCTGTGGCACTTCTGAAATGTTTACAGAGAGTGCGTGCGGGGAACGCGCCGAGTGCCGTCCGTAGTATTGTGTGAGCCCGGCCTCAGCGCTGGTGGCGGCTAGCGTCGTGGGAAGGCAGGTGTTGGAGACTTGGCTGGGGGCCTGGGAGAGGCGAGTCGGCTCCGCAAAGTTGCTGGTTATTTTTACAGCCAGGTCCTGCCCACGTACGACAGCCTGGATGAGCCATCAGTGAAAACCATGAGCTCCATCTTTGCCTCCTCCCTCAACGTGGTCACTACCTTCTACGTCACGGTAGGAACCTGTTCATGCCCCTTCCCCTCCCTCAGCTCCTCCAGTCCCCAGTGCAGGCCTGTCCTTGCTTCTTCCCATCCTGGTGGCCGAAGGGCAGCTCCACTCAGCTCTAGGGCTGGCAGGGAGCTGACTCTCCAGGTGGTGTTGGTGTCCCCATCCCCGGAGGAGCGTGGGCACCTCAACCCAGGGCCTGGAGCCTCCGCACGACCTCTGCTGACTCACTGGAGAAAGGTGGTGCAGCAGTGAGGAACTCGAGAAATAGCAGAGCAAGAAAATCACAAGCTCCAGCCCGTGGACGCAGATGCAGCTCACGTTTCAGTAGATGGTCCCCTCCAGTCTTCTAAATTCTCTTCATTGTTTTTTTACATGGCAGATAGAGTTATAAATTCATTGAGAGTCTGACTTGTTTTCCTGAACCTTGTGGTTCCCCCACTCTTGTCGGTTTTTCCGAATGGTCCATCAGATTGTTGTTCATTCAGCCTGTGGGGACCGCAGTTTACCCCTCGGTTCCCAAGTTTGGGTTTTGAGCCACATTAAATTCAGCCCCTCCGTGGGGCTCGTGGGGCATGCCTCTGCTCACTTTCCAAGCAGGCAGCTCCCTTCTCTTGGTGCCTCGCTGTCCAAGCAGGGAGAAGCCACGTGGGAGTCTCACCTTCAGGGCTTCCGCCTCTGTTCATCAGAGAGGACTTGTATGAGTCAGGAGCTGGTGGGCCTTGGTCCTGCTACAGCTGCTTGTGACGAGGTTCGAGGCCGTTCCCGAGAGGGTGTGCCTCTCCCGCCACGTGTCCCCTGCTGTCGGCCCCCCTGCAGGTGGGCTTCTTTGGCTACGTGAGCTTCACCGAGGCCACCGAGGGCAACGTGCTCATGCATTTCCCCTCCAACCTGGTGACCGAGATGATCCGTGTGGGCTTCATGATGTCCGTGGCCGTGGGCTTCCCCATGATGATCCTGCCCTGCAGACAGGCCTTGAACACTCTGCTCTTCGAGCAGCAGGTAAGGTGCTCAGGGCCCCTAGGATGGCGTTCTGCCCAGAATCCTTGCTGTCCTGGCCTCAGTTACATTGTCCTCCAGTGGCTTTTGCTAGTTCCTTGTTTTCCTGGGCAGTAGCAGGCAGAGCTTTTTCTAGTTAAAAATCAGAAACTCCAGTTAAGATGGAATCTTTTAATAGGGTTTTTTTTTTTTTTTTTTTTTTAAACCAACCAACTTTGGAGGAAAGAGTGCCAGATCAGCCAGGTTGGTTCCTGCAGGAGGCGTGGAGTCAGGCTCAGCGCCCAAGCAGCTTAGGCCCGTGTCCTGTGATTGCCCTGCTGTCCTCCGTTGGGGGAGTCGTGGGAATCGGGGGCTTGCTGCAGCATGAACCCGTGGGAGAGGAGCAGGTGGGAACTCAGGAGAGCCAGCTTGACTGACAGGCATGTGTAATGGCCGGCCAGGTGGGCCGATCGGTGCTGGGGTCAGGCCACTGTTCTCTTTAGGTTCGGGTAACAGAAAGTTTTAACAGTTTGACAGAAGACATCTGAGCCCTGAGAGAGGCTGTTTCGTTTGCTGTCGTATGTGTAGGCCCAGCTCCATGTAGTCCTGTGCAAGCAGTTTTCAAATGTACAGTTGGAACCCGGACTCCCCCTCTAACTGCTGCCCAGCTGACAACAGGTGGTACAGGTGTGGTAGCTCATGCCCCAGGGCGAGGGCATGGAGTTGGCTCTGTCTCTCTGTGGTGGTTCTTGTGTTCCTGCCCAAGTCCTTGAGCCTGGACTCCTGGTGGTCAGTTGAACTGTTTAGGCCACAGAGGCGGGGAGGGGAGAGTCCAGTAGGCAGGCAGGGAAGGTGGCTACTTAGGACAGCTGGAACCAGGCTTGTGGTCTAGTGGCTGGCACGTGGTTGAGTCAGCCTCCCTCAGATTCTGCCACCAAGGCCAGCACCTTGAGGCAGAGCCCCTGCCCTGAAAAGCTGGCTGCCCGACCCCTGCCCCGGTTGGCTGTCCAGGCGCGCCTGGGCACCACGCGAGGCTCTGTCCCCTTGGGGGGCACTGCAGGCTAGCTCTTGGAGCCCTGGGGTCCTCGTTTGATGCACATGTGTGCTTCATATCTGAGAAGCATTTGTGTCTCTGTATGTAACCCATTTTTATCATTTATAAAATTACAAAATCAGTACTGATGATAAAGGCAATGTTAACTCGAGTGGAAAGCTTACCTGCATGTCTCCATCCTCACGCGAATGGCCTCTGCTCCCCTCAGTGTCTGTGTGCATCTCTGCAGATTTCCTCTCGCTGCATTTTCTGTCTTCAGTCCACGTGTATCCATAGAAACCCCCAGCATCACTGCGCCCTTGCTCTCACTTCCTAGTCGTTGCTTGATGTCTCCTGGTTACCCTTGACCTTTCACAGATAACTCCTGTGACCCCTTGATGCATGTAGCTGCTTGTTTCTTCTCCTCTTAGAGTGTTTCCTGGGGAAATTTCTGCAGGATGCTGAGCCAGAAGATATAGACCTAACACCTACCCTCTCTAGTCGGTTCTGAGAAAGCCACCATTGCAAGTCAATTCTGGATGTTGGGTGCCTCCAAACTGTAGTTCGAGAAGGGTTGAAGCTTCACTTGAGTGGTGTTTTCCTAGCCCAGCAAGAGTAATCATGGTTGGCCCTTCCTGTGTGTACAGCACTGTTCTAGAAGCTTCTCTCCCATCACCTCCCACCACAGCCTGATGAGATGCTTCCGGTGCTCCTGTGCCTTTGGGTGCAGAGGCCGAGGCCAGAGATGGTCTCTTGGGCTTGACTGTAGCATGTTGTGACTTCTCCCCTTGTCTTCTTCCTGGACTCACCTGCTGGAGGCAAGGATGGCAAAGCGGAGCATGTCTGTGCACATGGGGGGCCCACCGCACCCTGAAACTGCTGTGTGTTACTTTGAGTGGGGCTGTGCTCTGCCTCCTGTGCCAGGCGGTGCTTTAAAAAATCTCTGTCACAGCACTGCTCTAAAAGGAGGACGGAAGGGTTTGTTCCGAGTTTCTCAGAACGAAGTTACCCCCATAGCTGCTGTGAGGAGCAGCCTGGGCCTTCTGGGGCTCCAAACTTCTGGTTGCAGGTTCACATTCAGGCACAGCTGCCTGTGCTGGAAGTGCTCACCCACCGCCTCCCAGGCCGACCCGCCTGGGGTGTTGGCAGAGCCCTTTAGGGACGTGCTTACAGGAGAGTGGAGAGGAAATGGTCATTTCTAAATCTTGTTTTTATTTTCTTTCATATAGCAAAAAGACGGGACCTTCGCCGCTGGAGGCTACATGCCGCCCCTGCGGTTTAAAGCCCTCACCCTCTCGGTTGTGTTCGGAACCATGGTCGGTGGAATGATGATCCCAAACGGTAAGGCGGGGGGCTGCTCCAGTGACCAGCCTCCCACCGGCTTACCCCACCCTCCCTGACCCCGTCCTGCTGTTGTGCGCCCCTGCCTCTTTGGTGTTCAACCAAGACACTCAGAGTCTTGCCACCATCCTCTCTGGTCAAAAAAACAGGTCCAGAGACTCTTGGGTTCTCTTTTCTTTGACGCCCTGAGAAAGGCTAGGGAGAAAACGCTGCAGCTTGATGGGACCACAAACACGTGGGTGGAGCTGCCAGGCCTGATGTGTGAGTTGGCGGTTACCAAGCAGTTCCTTCCTTACTTCTAACTCCTGATTTTGTTGACATGTCACTGAGGGAAAAGGGCAGGGCCCTGCTCCAGCACAGATAAAGCTTATTGTCCTCAGACATCCAGTGGGCCCCACATGCCCTCCAGGCAGCAACCCTGAGGCCCCCCACACTGCTGGCTTCCCCACAAACCAGGACAGGCTCTGCTGGGTCACTCGCTGGGCACCAGGTGAGGTGATGTAAAATGAGCTGGCCCAGAGACCCCCGCTGGGTGCCCGGACACTCTACAAGGAGCAGGAGCAGTGATGTGGGCCTAGCATGGGGCAGGAGGTGCTGTTAAGCTCACCTCGCTGTCAGGGAAGCCTAGGTTCAGAGAGGGAGGGCCCGCCTGAGGCTGGCCCCACGCAGCCCTTCATCACGGTGTCAGGGTAGACAGCCCCGCTGTCTTTGTGAACACAGCAGGCTGTGCCCTGCTCCTTGCTGCTGTCCAGCAGCATGCGCAGAAGGGTCCTTGTGGGAAGATGGCTCCTCACCCTGCTCGCTGGAAGCTTACCCCTCCCTGTCACTCTCTCGCCAGTGGAGACAATCCTGGGCCTCACGGGAGCCACCATGGGAAGCCTCATCTGCTTCATCTGCCCGACGCTGATCTACAAGAAGACCCACAAGAACTCACTTTCCTCCCAGGTGCGTGCGGCGTTGTCACCCCACTCCTGGCGGGGCTGGGTCGGGCAGAGCAGGAGGGCATGTTCCCTGATGGCCACTGGGAACTAGTTGTATTCCTTACACAAAAGGATCGTGGTCCCACAGGTCTGGGGGACGTGGGTCCACACCACGGTGAGCAGCCTTGCACCCCAGGGCCACCGAACTGAGCCAGGCTTATCTGAGCGTTAAGTACTGAACAGCTTTTCCCTGCCTGTCTGTCTGGTGACTGGATTATCCACGTGTGCCTCTCGGGTTCCACGACCCTGATACCATCCTCTGCTGAGGTCACCCACAACTGTCTTGCTAGGGACTCTGGTTTTTTTTTTTTTTAATTTATTAGGCTGACCCGGGTCTTAGTTATCTGACATGTGGGATCTTTAGTTGCAGCGTGCACGATCAGGGATCAAAGCCAGGCCCCCCTGGCACTGGGAGTCTTAATTGCTGGACCACCAGGAAGTCCTTGGGGACTGTCTTGTTGGTGTCGTCTCTCCAGGCTTTCATTGTTATGAACAAAGCCGCAGTGAATATGTGTACACAAGCATTTCTATACATTTGAGAAAGTACTGTAGGAAGCTACCTGGGTCTGGGATCCCTGTATCAGAGAGCAGGAGCTTCTCAAGGACCCATGTGCGGGTCAGCGCTGTAGCTCCGCAGCTGAGCTCGGCCTCTCCTCTCCATTGGCCCGAGGGTGATGGCAAGTCTTGGCTTCCCTGGAGTGAAGGTGGGCATTTCTCTTTCCAGGAACTGTCTGTGCTTTTTGTTCACCTTTTATGGAGTTGTTGAGCTTTTGGTAAATTCTTTGGGAACATAGTATACGTAAGGCAAAGCACATAAATCTCACATACAGCTTGATATATGTGGGCTAAGTGAAATGAAAAATGTGAGTGTTAGTTGCTCAGTCATGTCTGACTCTTCAGGACCTCATGGACTGTAGCCCGCCAGGCTCCTCTGTCCATGGAATTCTCCAGGCAAGAATACTGGAGTGGGTAGCTATTCCCTCTTCCAGGGGATCTTCCCAACCCAGGAGTCGAACCCAGGTCTCTCAGATTGCAGGCAGATTGTTTTCCATCTGAGGCACCAGAGGGTGTGGCTAAGTGAACACAGTCGCAGAACCACCTCAAGGGCAGATACAAAACATTCCAGCAGGCAAAGCTTCCCTGGGGCGCCCTAGTCTTTCCTCCACAGAGATTACTGCCTGTCTTCTTATGTTTTGGAATAATTTTGCCTGCCTTTCAAGTTGGTAAAACTGGAGCCTGACAGGAAGTATTGGTGAGTGTCTGGCCTCCTTCCTTAGCTTCACGCCTGAGTTCCCAAGTTACTGCTGGATGGCCAGGGGTGGTCTGCCCATCCTCCCTGCCATATGCTTCTCCACGTAGGAGTCTACGGTCACCCAGAGCTGAGTGTCCTGGATGGGCTGCTCCGCCTGCTTCTTCTGGTGCAGCCCATGTGCACTTTGGTTGGCAGTTCTCTTAGGTGTGGAATGGCTGGGTCCCGGGGTTATGTCTGTCCAGTTTCGGTAGATTTTTCCAAAGTGGTCCTCGGGCACCGTATTGGAATTGTAATTACATTGACATCTACGGCCCCTTTTTCAGTCTCTAGCCCTTCCACTGGGTGTATAGCGGTCCCTCGTTTGGGTTTTAATTTGTGATTTTCAGGTGACTGATGACATTGAACACCTTTTCATGCTCTTGTTAGCTGTGTGGGTTTCTTCTTTTGTGCCTTTCAAGTCTTGCCCATTTTTTATCTACGAGTTGTCTTTTTCTTATTGATTTGGGGAGGTTTGTTAAAGATTTGAGATACGAGACTTTTTTCAGACATGTGTATTACAAATGTTTTCTCTCACTCTTGGCTGCCTTTTCACTTTCTTCTGGTCAACAGATATTCTTAATTTTAGTATAGTTCAGTTTTTTGAGTTTTTCATTTGCTTTGTGCTTAAAAAAAATTTTTTTTTTTTTAATTTTTATTTGACTGTACCAGGTCTTATTTGCAGCACATGGGATCTAGTTCCCTGACCAGGGATCAAACCTGGGCCTTCTGTAATAGCACAGAATCTTAGCCACTGGATTACCAGGGAAGTCCCTTGCTGTGTGCTTTTGGTGTACTATTTAAGAAATTTTTGCTTATCCCCAGGTCCTGAAGAGAGTGTGCTCTGTCATATTGTAGAAGCTTTTTGTTTTCTCTTTCACATTTAGAGCCATGCCCATCTGGAGTGCCTGGTGTGTGGCAGGGTCAGGGGTCATGTTCTGGGTGGCTGTCCAGTTGAGCAGCACCCTTTTGCTCCGGCACCATTGTGGTCAGTTACCTGTGTACGTGTGAGAGTGGGAGCTCCTGTCCCTGGTCTGTCCGTCTCTCCCACACTAGCGCTGTGTTGATTGCTGAGGCTTTTTAATGAGTCTTGATGCTGGCAGCTTTATTCTTCTTCAGGGTGGTTTTACCTATTATTAGTCCTTCGCATTTCCAACTCAATTTTTTTTTTTTAAATTTAAAAAAGAATTTTTTTGGCTGCACTGTGAAACATGTGGGATCTTAATTCCCCAACCAGGGATTGAACCCATGCTCCCTGCAGTGGAAGCCAGGAGTCTTTAACCACTGGGCTGCCAGGAGAGTCCCCCAACTCAGTTTTAGAAGTGGCTTCTCAGCTGTTGGTGTTTGACTGGGGTTACATCAAACTGTTGATTGAAGACTTGACATCATCATTCACTTTGCGACTTTTCCTAATTTCCATCCTTATTTCTCCTTTCACCAGTGGCTTATTTAACACTAAAACTTTAATTTTTCCTAGAAAAGCATTAAGTAACAAAAAACACTAATAAGTTGGGAGAGAAACCACAGGAAAAAGGGAAAACATCTTAGTACTTTTAATGGTACTGTTTACCTGATTTTTGGATCAAAGACCCCACGTCTTTATTTTTCAGTGGTCCTACGTATTAGGTAACCAGCTTTGCTCTTGACTGCCTGCTTCTCTTGAGCCAGGTCTCAGACCTTTCCTTATCGGAAGCCCCTCCATCTGTAGCCCTCTGGGGACTCCATCTGATATTCACCAGTGGTTTCTCTAGATTTCCAAACTTTGGGGGATTTCCTGGTACTCTTTTTGATTGATTTCAAGCACAGTTCCAGTGTGGTTACAGAACTGAGCTGAAGAACTTCAGTCCTCGGACGTTTGCTGGGGCTCAGCAGGTGGTTGATTCCGATGGATGTTCAGCTGTCTGGCCGTCTGCAGTTGTTGCATGCTGAGCGCATCCCGTGTGTGGTTGGGTTGAGTTTGCTAACTGTGATTTTTTTAGATTTTTATGTATTCTTACTGATTTTTTTAATCTCCTTGTGTATCAGTTATGAGAAAGATATGACAGTTTCCATTTGAATTACTTAAAGGTTCATGTGTCGTTTAGTTCTATCAAGCTTTGCTTTTTGTCCTGAAGCTATGTTATGAGGAGCTTAGAGTTTTAAGATGGTTATATCTTATTAAACTGACCCTTTTCTGGATGAAATGTCCCTTTTTGTCTTTGGAGATGCTTTTCTCCTTAAAGGCAGCCTTGTCTGATACAGTGTAGCTAATCCAGGTTTGTTCTGGGTTTATATTTGCACAATATCATTTTTGTTATCCTTTCTCATTTGATGTCTCTGTACCTTTATGTTTAAGGTTATGTCTTGGGTAAGAGCATATAGTTTGCTTTTGTTTTGTTTTGATCCAATCTGTTAATAGGAGTATTTAAGACTGTTTACAGTTAATACCGATTTGGGGGGTGGGGATTAAAGCCTCCGTCGTACTCTGTTTTTCATTTGTTCCATCTGTTCTTTTTTCTGTGTATTTCTTTCTTGCTGCCTTTTGGATAAATCAAGCATTTTAAAGTATTTGTTCTCTATTCTCTTAGCTGGTGTTGTCCATTTCTGTTCTGCTAGTGGTTATACGAGGCAGTTTAATATGAAACCTTGGTTTATTAGAGTTGACCATAAATTAGTTGTTTTTCTTTTACTAATTCCCAGACGAAGTAATCATCCAACAATGTTTTAACTCCATTTATCTTTGTCTTCGGCCTTCAGTGCTATTGTTTTTATGTGTTTTAATTTTATGTGTATTTTAAACATTACGAGATATTGTTTCTGTTTTTCAGATAGTTGATGTTTGTTTATTTTGGTCCTTTGCACCCTCTTGGTTTTCTGGGGCCTGGTCCCATCCCCTGGTATGCTTGGTAGTTTATGGAGGTGGGTGTGAGGAATCGTCCCTGGATGGTGATGTCCTGTGTCCCGCAGACAGAGGACGGGCAGAAGGCCTGTGACCACTTGCGAGCAACCTGTGTCAGGTTTGCCTTGACACAGGCAAGCGTGTAGCCCTTCCTGAGTCAGGCTGCTAAATTCTCTGCTTAGCTTTCATCCTCTTGGCAGCTGCTCTCTGCACGACTCGGCGCAGCTGGTGGCTGGCATGCGCCTCGGGAGAGCTGCTCACAGAACGTGGGTGCCTCCTGGAGGGTTCCTCTTCTACAGGATCCAGTTCTGGCTGTGGGGAGCCCGGGGCTCGCCCCGTGTGTCTGCCGGCTGCAAGCTCCTGCTCTGCTGTCCCGGTGCGCAGCACTGCTGGCCAGGAAAAGCCTGCCCTCGTGGGTGGTGCTTGTCTGTGTTCTCTGGATTCTCACTCCTCAAGTCTCAGCCACCGAAGCGGTTCACCCGTGCCTTCAATTGAAGATTTTAGTGACTTTTAGGAACTCCTTATAATATGAGGCAGTTAGTTCATTACCTGCCAAATGGCAAATGTTTTTCCCAGTTTGTGAAGTCCCAGTGTTTTAGTCTATCAGACTCTTTTTAGGCGAGAAAAAAGTCATTATTAAAATGACCCTCCTACACCAGTGTTATTTTAAGGAGCTTTTTCATCAGTTCCTGTAGTAATTCCAGAACTTCATTTTTCCATTTAAATCTTTTACTTTTTTTTCCTGTGCCACATGGCACGTGGGATCTTAGTTGCCAGACCAGGGATTGAACCTGTGCTCCCTGTAGTGGGAGTGGCGAGTCGTTACCCCTGGGCCACCAGGGAAGTCCCCCATTTAATCTTTGACTCATCTGTATTCTATTTTGGTGTAAAAAACAAAGTAGGTATCCTCAGTTTTTTCTAGCTGACTGCCTAGTTGTCAGAACACTGTGAGTCCGTCACTGGTATGAGATGTTACTGCTTCTGTGTATTAAATCCCTGTATGTATCTGGGCTTGTTTGGGACTTGCATCTCAATTTCCCGCCTGTTCTGTCCAGTGATGTGGCCATCCGTACTGTTGTAATTACCCAGCCTTGCGATGGTTACTCCCTTGCCTTGTCGTGTGGCTCTGAAAATGTTTTAATTCTAATCTCTCTTCTTTCATTAATGATGTTTCTGGTTGTTCTTGATGACTTTCTTTTTTTTTTTTGGCTGTGCCACACGGCTTCTGGGATCTCAGTTCCCTACCCAGAAATTGAACTCAGGTCATGGCAGTGAAAACCCAGAATCCTAACCACTAGGCCACCAGGGAACTCCCTGTTTACTTTCTATGTGAATGTTCCAATCAGCCGATCTGACTCTTAACAAAAATAAATCCACGTTTTTGGTTTTGGTCTACTTGGAATTTGTTGAAGCTGTAGATGAATTTAGGAAGAATCATTCCCTTGACACTCCGGCTAATCTGCGGAGTGTATTTGTGAGCCTCCCAGTGTGATAATGGGGTGTGGCGCTCAGTTGTCACGGCTGCTCTCAGCCCACCTTCCCCGTCTCCATCTGCTGGACCAGCTTCTGTCTGCTACGTATGCTGGAGGTACTGGGACCTCCCTTTCCTCTGGCTTTTCCAACTGTTTGTACGTAGGGAGGCTGTAGATTCGCATTTATCGATGTTTTACCCACTGACCTTACGGCCTCTCTTGGTAATTTCACCTCCCCTTTCTGGTTGTTTCTCGTCTATGTCGTCTTGTGCCTCTCTCTGTGGCACTTGGGGGTGAGGGGCCAGCTCGTTATCTTCCCAGGTGAACTGGGACAGCTTGTGGTGTTGAATCGTCACATGTAATGCTGGCTTTGGCTTCATGTACAGAAATGAACGTGCGTATTCAAACGCCCCCACATTTCTGTAGACGTGAACACACTTAGAATCACGTTAAAGTGGCATCTCTCCGTGCCTGTTTTAATATGGATTGTTGAAACTGGAAAGCACATTGAATCATATTAACTGCCTTCCGACCATGTGCAGAGAAGATGGTAGGTTTCCCCACTGGACTTAGTGTTCTGGTGAGGTGCGTTGTGGATCATTCCTGGGGTGGACCATCTGACTGTGGCATACCGTTTGTATGTGTTGCTGTTTTACTTCTGAATGTGGAGTTTTCATGTTTTGAGAAAAATGAGGTTTGCAAGGGGCACACTCAGAAATGTGACTGGAGTCTGGTGTGCAGACCTCGGGCCTGGAGGGCACCTGCTTGGGGTGCATCCCTGCTGTCCTGGGAGCCTGGCTGCTGCTTTCCTGGATGGCACAGACCTGGTGTCAGCCCGAGTCCACTTGCCCCACTTGCCTGAGTGTTGCCAGCACTGAGGTGCTTGTTCCTGGCCCTGGCCCTCCAGAAGAGGCAGGGAAGGTAGGGGGGCGCAGGTTATGGGCCAATTGTAGCTGTGCTGGAGAAAGGCACCAAAGAGTATTCTGAGAAACATCCTCAGAAGAATAAGCAGTGGCCGTGGAAACACTACTGGCCCTCAGCTAGGTGAAAAGAAACCTTACCTGTCACCACCAGTTTATCCTTTATGTTGAAAATTCAAGAACCTGGAGAAGCTCTTCAGTAGGGCTGAGTTAGAGGGGTGGGTTTGCCACCCAGAACTGACACCGTGCCTGGGAGCCAGCAGGGGGAGCAGGGCCGCCTGGAACTGGTGGCTGGTGGGAGGCAGTGGAGCCCTGAGCCAGAGCTGTACCAGCCTCCACAGGAGGGTCGGAAGGCGCTACTGTGCTCCTGACACAGGGATGTAGATGCCCACTGGGACCTCGCCCAGAATGTGACGCCTCCGCCTCAGGGCTGGGGTGCCTGCCATGCCCTGATCCCACTGCACTGAAGACCTGGAATGGGGTGCACGCGGCAGACTCCGGATCCCCTGCCTCGAGGTATGAGCCATGTTTGAACATGTACGTCTTCAGGCTCAGGTGTGAGCAGTGAAAGGGGACACCTTCACTCTGGGCTGGTGCCTCTCTCTTGTTCTGAGTTGGGGATCCCAGCAGACTGGGGGCCCTGGGGTGTCACACATGGTCCCCAGGCCAAGTGCGTGGTTTTGTCATAAATACCGGGGCTGAGACGTCAGGATGTATTCGCATTTCTCCTCCTGGCAGCTCTGTAACTGGTTAAGAAGAACAGAAGTCAGGGCTGCATGATCAGATGTCTAGTGCCCCGGGCTCGCTCACCCATCTTGCCCCATTTTGAAGCAGCTCTTGGATTTGCAGAAGTTGTACCTGAAAGATGGGTTTTGCAGGCATGAGCCCCTCCTGCCCCTGTCCTGAGGCTGTGGCAGCTCGGTACCCCTGCTGGCTTCCGCTGTGTCATTCCATCACGGCTGTTTGGCGTGGTGCAGACCTCAGCTGTGGATCCTTCTTCTGGGAGCAGCGTCTCTTTCTTGCAGAACTTTTGGGGGATGGGTGGTCATCCCTGTTCACACACATGTGGCCCCAGCCTTCCACACTTCATGGCAGAGCGGTGACCCGAGAGTTCTGGCCTCTTATGACCTTGGGGCCTACCGGATGCCTCAGGCCTTTGGTGGGGCTGGGGGTCTGTGGTCAGTGCATACTGGTCATGGCTGCCCCAGGGACTTGGCCAACATCTGTACCCTTTGCAAAGTTGGGCCCAAAGGACTTCACTGGTGGCTCAGAGGTAAAGAATCCCCCTGCAATGCAGGAGACCCAGGTTTGATCCCTGAATGGGGAAGATCCTCTGGAAGAGGAAATGGCAACCACTTCAATATTCTTGCCTGGGAAATCCCGTGGACAGAGGAGCCTGGCGGTCTGCAGTACACAGGGTCACAAAAGAGGCAGATATGACTTAGCGACTAAACAAAGTCCAGCCCACCTGGAGCATCTGCCGTGGGGGCCGTGTTCCTGCCCTGGTGCGGACTGTCGCCTCCCAACACGTGCCTGCTGGCAGACTGTGATCTGGTCACTGCAGCAGCACCGCCCGTGGACCCAGACCCCCTCGGTGTCCGGCATGGCCCTCCCACGTCCTCACTGATGCCAGCCTGGCATTAATCCTCTGCTCTCTTCAAGCTGGGGTGGCTTTGGCTCCCCCGCCTGGGGGTTTTCATGGACCTGTGGCGTTTCTTTAAAAGAAAGGGTTAGAGTGGAGAGCTGGGATCTGTTATAACTGCTCTGGTGGGGCCATCGGGCTGCTCACGCTTAAGACAGTGGTCGGCTGATGAGTACCCCACAGAACCCTGGGCAGCTCAAACGCCAGGTGTGTCAGGGGACGAGGGGGTTCCCAGCAAAGGGTGGGGTGGAGACAGCTGCTGGGTAGGGGAGCAGAGGTGGGTGTCTTCATGGACAAGGTGGAGACAGGAAACACACTTTGCTGGTGGGGTCATGAGATGTCTGGGCCGGAGGCAGAGACAGGTGTGTGTGTGGCGCCATGCAGTGCTTCCTGGCTCCGTGCAGGCTCTTCTTTGTAAGTTGAACTTGTAAGTTGACACTTTCTTAGCCTTTTTTAGCTTGCTGTCTTCCAGCATTGATGGAGTTAACGTTTTTTATTTTGTGTGCGATTTGTTTCTTTAAGGCCAGAAAGCGGAGGGTTGAAATAAATCATTCAAAGCCATGGATGAAATGTTGCCTTTGGCTTGTCGGTCTCCTGTGGAATGTTCAGTGATGTCCCCGTAAAAATAACCCAACACAGAAACGATCAACCAGCTATCTTCATCTCTATGTCAAAACCATTTTAGGGGCAGCCCAAATCTGGGCCTGGAGGGGACGGGCTTCTGTTGGTGAAGCCAGGCTCACCTGGCTCTGTCCTAGGGGCCGTGCTGGAGCTCCCCTCCTGCTCTGGCCAGCCTCGCAGGCGGAGCCACTTCGGCCGTTTGAGTGCTTCAGTAGGGCGCTCACTCAGTCTTGCCCTCGTCCTGTTGGTGCCACGGGGTCCAAGGTGGGACATGAAGTTCTTTTTGTTATTTTCTCAGCTGTCAGCTAAAGAAATACAAGATGCAAGGGATTTAAAGTTTCTTTTTTATGTTTAAAAAACTACTTTGGTGGTGTCTGCTGTTGCTTCTCGAACCTTCCCTTTGTGGTGAGCGGGTGTAATGTGCTGCTCTTTGAACTCACAGCTGAAGCTGGCATCCACATGTTTTCAAGAAAATTATTTGAAGTGGGGGACAGGGGTCGGGAGCTCTGACCCCGCGCTGTGCTCAGTGTTCAGTGCTGCTCAGACACCAGGGGCTCAAACCAACAACATCCCCACGCGCGCCTGACTGAGGCTGGCTGGCGGTCAGTACCGGAGGGGCGCTGACCAGGCCTCTCTGAAGCATCGCGGACCCTGGAGCATGGCCAGCATTTTGCCTCTGTGAGCCCCAAACCAGCTCAGTGTTTCCAGAGTGACAGTGGAGAAAATAGACTTTCTCTCTGAGGTTCTCCACGTTGGTTGGCATCCACCTTCAGGAGCACAGGGCCTTTCTTTCTGTCAAAAATCTTTCTTCTGCAGTTGTATTGAGCCTGGGAAAGTCTCACTGGTTCTTTTGAACTGATATTTTTTTAAAGAGTCAACGTGCCTTTCAGGAAAGGTTTGAGTTCTGGCTCTGAGAGTGCGTGGAGGTGGGTGGCGAGGTTCCCCAGCTCCTCGGGCAGGCTGCCTTGTGGCTCTTCTCCGAGGAACCAGGAGTTACTGCTCCCTGGGGAGAGCCAGGTGGGCCAGGCCGGGAAGGGCAGAACGAGCTGCGCCCACTGCCGTCACAGCGGAAGTCACGTGGAGAGCATCGGTGGGCCCCTTGGTTCCCGTCCTGAGTCGCTGAGGGCAGCACTTATGATCAGCCTCGGGGCCATCACAGGAGGGACGGGGTGGGGACAAGCCCTCTCAGTGAGCAGCAGCGCATCCAGCTCAGCTTGCTGGGTAGCACCGATGGGCACCGACTGCCAGAGGGGACGAGGAGCCACCTCCTCACAGCCGTCCCGTCTGTGCCCTGCAGCTGCAGGCGTGTCTAGCCTGCTGGGTGATGTTGGGACTAGTCATTGGTAGCTGGGCACCCAGTGGCCTGGGCCCTCTTCTGGGTGAGGGAGTGGGACAAGCAAGAGCCTACTTTAAGCCGGGTTGAGGCCTTGAGATTCTTGCTCTTCTGGTGAGAACCATCAAGGGGCCCAATCTCTGCAGCAGTAGGTGTGGGCATATATGGCTGCCAGGCTCTCCAGGCTGCCTGGTTGGTGGGCCGGAGTCTCTCTGGCCAGCAGGCCCCTCCCTGTCACACTCATGCCCCTGCTGCCTTCAGGCTCCTTCACGCCCTGCCCTGCCCCCCCAGCCCCATTGCCGAGTGGTTCCTGCGGATGTGGCCCATGATTTTGTCACACTGATGAGTTAGTGACCAGTGGTCAATGTGGTTGGGGCCTCTGTGGGCTGTACCCCACCCACAGGAAGGGCAGGGGCCCCGGGACTGCATGACTCCTTTAGCTCTTGGGGTATTTGTCTCATCCAGGTGGTGCTCTGGGTCGGCCTGGGCATCCTGGTGATCAGCACGCATACCACCCTGTCCGTGAGCCAGGAGACCCCCATGGACTTGGCAAAGGAGGCTGAGGGTGGCAGGCTTGGAGCGGCTGCAGGCGCAGTGAAGGTAGAGGCAGCCCAGCTCCCAGGTACGTGGCTCCCAGGTACGCACAGGGGCCCGCAGCCTTCTCAGCGTCACCGTGGGTCGTGGGGATGCAGTCATCACTTTCCAGGCCATCTCACCTGCCCAGCTGCCTCCGGCCTATCCGGGTGATGGAGGGGGCAGGGGGGCTTCTGGGGGCTGCTGTGTGCAGCCACGTGCATGTGCCGCCTGCGTGCGGGGACAGGCTGAAGACAGCAGGGCGGAGGTCTCAACCCCTCCCCCACCCCCATTCAGAGCACCAGCAGGTAAGTGAGCTTGCGGGTGTCACTCAACGTTTGCCTGTAGTAAGGATGTAAATTTTAAGCCAGATTTTCTTGGACCGAGTCAGTGATGCCCCTCAGCTTTGTTCCCTGCTGCCTGCCTGGCCTTCTGCTGGTCGATTCCAGGTCCCTGTGGGTGGTGATGACTGACAAGCCCAGGTGGGAGTACTGGTCTCCCCGCCTACTGTGAGTGACAGAAGGAAAGCTCCCGAGGGCTGTCCAGGGAGGCAGGCGTGTCCACGGAGGTGCTTGCGGGGCTGGGCCGCCTGTGGTCGGAGGCTCGGGCCTCTCGGACGTGTTGCCGTCTCTGTTCCAGACTTACCTGTCTGTGCTCAGAGAGCCTCTGCAGTTATAGCACCCCACACCAACTTCCTGCAGAAGACCAGTCTCTCCTGGGGCTCTTTTAGGGGAGCCCTGAGGCCAGAGTAATGGGGCATGCTCTCTTCTGCCTTCCTCGGATGGTGAGGGCCAGCAAGAAGATGCCCCCTTTGGGAGTCCCCAGCAGAGAGGACCCCTGGGGATCCCGTTTCTTTCTCTCCCTTCCATCTCGTTTCTTCCTCTCCCTCCCAGCAGAAATATTAATTGGAGTGGTCAGAAACAGCTTGGGTGTCGCCACAGTGGTTGCACGGATTTAGTAACTTGGACAGAAAAAAGCTTCCTGGAGGAGGGAGGGAGATGGTGCCCCTCCACCCCTGTTAGCAGCCCCACCGGGTCCCTCACCCCCAGGGGTCCTGGCCTCTGGTGCTTTGGGGATGCCCCCAGCAAAACGCGACTCAGACACTGGTTTCGCGTCTCAGCTGGCTGCCGGCCCGCCTGGTAGTGGGCTTCTCGGCATCAGCTGACGCAGCCGGCACCGGGCTGCCTGTCCCCACGGCGCTGGGCGGCCTCCAGCCCACTGCCGGCGCGAGCAGCTGCATCCTGTCGGGGAGGTGGGCCCCGGGCTCACCTGGAGCCGCTGCGGCCACATCTGGTTTCCATTTCTTCCACGAGTCTGTAACAAACACACGGCCCCTCTCGGAACCACATGCCGTTTGTTTAACTCAAGTCTCCGTGTTTCTCACCCCCGGCCTCCCCGTCATTGATGGGTTGCCTCGTTGAAGCAGAGTTGGGCCCGTGGGGCCTGGGCCGCGTGCCCCGCAGCCGTCTGCCCATCAGCGTGTGAGGCAGGTTTATTGTTCTCTTTGATGTTGAAGAGGCCAAAACAGTACCAACTTTCCCCAGAGCCCGAGCTGGGCTTCGGACTGGGGGAGTCCTGCCCTCCTGGGGACACACGGGCCTGGCCACCCCCAGCCTGGCGCTCCCAGCAAGCGCAGGGCCTGTGACATGCCTGGTGTGGACAGAAGAGGTGGGCAGGCCTTCAGGAAAGGCTCGGAGGCCACTCACCGTGAGGCTGGCAGCCCCCTCGCGGGTCTGGTGAGTGGGTTTGGAGTTTGTGCTTTTCAGCTCCTCCTCTGAGCGTGGCCTCATCCCGTTTCTTCCTCTCCCTCTCAGCCCGCGGCTTCTCTCGGTGTCAGGAGCCGCCTTGGCCACACACCTCGTACAGCTTGTCTGTTCCCCAGCCGGGACCTCGCCCTGCTTCTGCTGGGTGGGAAAGAATGGGAAGGGCCCGGACAGGGCCTGTGGGCAGCAGCACGCTGGTGCAGGGACACAGCTGGCAGAGGGTGGTCACAGGCCTGAGTGGGAGCTCGCCCTCCCCCATCTCCTTCCTAAGTTTCTCTTCTGAGCACGCGTCCCTTGTGCTGCTGTGCCGGGCGCTGGTGCACACGGCGGGCAGGAAAGCGTCTGACTGCCTGCGACCGATGCCAGCGTGCCCGTGGGGAGGGGCAGTGTGCCTGGCTGCAGGCCTGCCTCCCTCCTTGGTCCCCGCCAAGAAGGAGCAGATAACACCCCTGTGCCATGTGACTTCTTAGTTTTTCTGCCTGTGTGTCAGATGCGGCTGTGAGCTTGTCTCACCGGCGCTAAGATAACCATGCCAGCCGCAGCCGAATCTGGAAGGACTCCTCGGGGGAAGGAGGGATGCTGCCTCCCGTGTCCAGCCCTGAGGGACAGGCCCATGGCTCCTCCACCTGCTGCCCGTGGGCAGACGTGCCCATGTGCAGGAGAAGTGTGATGAGTGAGCCAGATGGGGCCACCCAGCCACCCAGCTGGAGCTTTGGGTCCAGGGACCCATTGGGATTCCTGCACATCCAATAGAGTGTGCTAGACAGGGTTTCCCTTGCTGCCTAAGTCAAGAAGAGCAGGGGTTCCCAAGTGGACTTTGCCACAGAGGCAGTGAGGGAGGCACTTTGAAGGTTGTCAGGAAGGGTACTCAGAAGCAGCACCTGGCCTTTTTAAAGGACTGTTGGTGGCTGCTCCTGCTCTCTGCATGGCCCTGGGGTCCCTTGCATCTCCTGAATTTGGGGTTTACGTCCAATCAACAGGGATTCCATTTGTGGAACTCAGGTGTGATTTTAAAGAGACACTTTACTTTTGTGCTTGGCAGTCAGAGGACTGCTTCCATCTTCACTGATCACAGGATACAGAGAGATGCCTCCAGACTCAGAATGGGGTCCTGCGGGGGAGAGTCGAGGAAGAGGAGCCCCTGGCCCTGACCCTGTCTTTCGAGGTGGAGGTAGTCTCGAAGGCAGATTCTCGTTGCTGTGGACAGGCCTGTTCTGGATGTTGCACCCCAAAACAGCCGCATGTTCCCAGGTTTCAGACCTGTGGTTGTCTGAGCGCTGTTAAGAATTGATGCTTTTGAACTCTGGTGTTGGAGAAGACTCTTGAGAGTCCCTTGGACTGCAAAGATATCCAACCAGTCCATCCTAAAGGAAATCAGTCCTGAATATTCATTGGAAGGACTGATGCTGAAGCTGAAACTCCAATACTTTGGCCACCTGAGGCAAAGAACCGACTCATTTGAAAAGACTGTTGCTGGGAAAGATTGAAGGCAGGAGGAGAAGGGGACAACAGAGGATGAGATGGTTGGATGGCGTCACCGACTTGATGGTCATGAGCTAGAGTAAACTCAGGGCGTTGGTGGTGGACAGAGAGGCCTAGTGCGCAGCAGCCTACGGGGTTGCAAAGGGTTGCACACGACTGAGCAGCTGAGCTGAACTGGGGTCCTGTGTCTCCCCGAGCCAGCCACAGAGCCACCTGGTGTCCACACTAGACGAGTGACTGTTGGCCAGCAGTCTGCCCAGGAGCTCCTGGTAGAAGCACCATCAGGAGGGTCTGAGTGTGGGTGGGGCCAGGCAGTTTAGAAAGCTCCCCGCCCAGCAGAACTGAGGCAGACATGGAATTTCCCTGCGTGGTGCCACTTTGAGGAGTGGAGGCCACAACCTTGAGGCTGAGAGGAGGCCCTTCCAGGCCGGGGCGCCCTCTGCTGGCCACTCCCTCTGATTTGCTGCTGCCTCTGGAAGGCGAAACAGGCCAAGCCCCTGCCTGGCCTTCATCCTTCCCTGGGGTGACCACCCTGGGTGAGTGTGGGCTGTTCTTCAGTTGCTAATTAGGAAGTTTGGTGTTAGTTTTACTGCGGCCCAGAGGCATTGCTGGCAAACTGTCCTCACGAGGAGCTCTGGTTCGTTTTAGAAAGCACTGTGTCCAGTGCCGAGAACAGCTGTGAAGTGCCCGAGGCCCGGCCGCTGTGGGCAGGGTGGCCACGTTGTGGACCCATGCCCCTTGCTCACCCGAGTCCCCTGGTCATTCCTTTGCCTGATGATGGATAGATTTCGAGTTGGTCCTGCAACATGATGGAGATATTTGTTCTGTTGTAATTTTCCTTCCCTTCCTGGCCCTCTGTCTTAACTTGGTCTTCCACTAGACAGCACCTCTTGATTTTGACCCCCAGGGGCCTCTGGGGGCTGGGGACAGGGGTGTTACCTGTGGTGTGGAGCAGACACCACACACTCACGCGAATCAGTCGCTTGATTGAACTGTGGAGTCCTGCGTCCCGCTCCTGCCCAGCGCCATCCCCCCTCTACTTTGCTTTGGATACTAAACCTCAGCTGCTGCAGGTGACCACCGGCGAGCATGGCAGGTCAGCCCAGGTCCCTTCTCCTCTGGGGGAAGGAGCAAGCCCGCCTGAACAGGACTGTCGTGAATCCCCCCAGAGCCCCTTTGGGGGTCCCACGACTTCGGGGGCTTCCACCTCCCCTCTTGCAGGCAGCTTGTGCCCTGAAGGCGGAAAGCGGTTGCTTCGGGCCACTGGGATGAAATGACTCTTTTTAAAGCTTTTTTTCCCTGCCAGATAGTGTTTTAGTTTCTGCCACTTTTGCCTGACAGGTAGAGAGTGGTTTTGTTCATGGAGAGAGTTTCCTAAGGGGCTCCATTTGGGCCACCCTCATGGCCCTCTCCCCGAGGGCCCGCCATGACTGAGCTGCTGGGCTTCCAGGAGGATGAGGAGGCCGGCGGGATACAGGTGTGTGTAGGAGGCCAGCTTTGTGGGCGATGCCTCTTTCTCACCTTCCTTTTGATAGGAATTTTTACTTCTGCAACAAGAAGTTGACAGAATTGCAAATCAACCTCCCACAGGCATTTTCCTTAAGCATTTCTCTCCTCCCCTTCCCCCTTGGCCTGCAGCGAGGGGTTGGCCGGGCTTAGGGAGGGTGATTGTCCCCAGGAGGGATGATGTTGGGCGCTTACTGTTCCCAGACTTCAAATGGTGGGTTCGTGCTGCCACCTGGTGGTGACAGCCAGCTTTATGTGGGGTATCGTTCTTCTGCACCCAGTTAGGTGTAAATTGCATTTTGACATATTTTTGTTATGAATACACATGAAAAATGACAGTTTTCTATGCTACTTAGCTGCTAATGATTGAACAGGAAAAAAAAAACAACTGCTGAGGCTCTGCCATTCAACTGGGAAATGTGATTACAATCCAGGGAAAACCGCCCAGTTGCCATGCTGATTGGCGGTGTAGCCATGTGGAAACACCGCTCAATTATCTGTGCCGTGCTTACAGGCCAGAATCCAATTGTGGACGTGGCTGAGGACGGCCGAGATAAGCCGAAGCTGCCAAATGAGAAAGATGAGATGGAGCAGGCCCAGATTAAGGGCCCCGTGAATGTGCCCCCAAGGGAAGAGGCCAAGGAGAAGCAGGAGGCGGCACAGCTGGATCGCCCTGGTCAAGGTGCTACGACTGCCTGGGTGGGGGTGTGGGGGGCTGTGTCCATGGGGGCAGGACCTCAGCTGGACATCAGTCATGTGGTTGGTTGGTTCACAGACCTGAAGAGGGAAAGCCGCCCTGGGAGGGAAGGCTGAGTCACCCCCCTCCCCCATCCCCGCTCCCCAACATCATCCGTCTCCTTCCAGGAGTTGCAGTACCTCTGGGCGAGGCCCACCGTCATGAACCCCCAGTGCCTCACGACGAGGTGGTAGTGGATGAAGGTCAAGACCAAGAAGGACTGGAGAAGGAGCGGCCGTCCAAACACATGGATGAAAGGGCCCTGGGGGGCAAGGGTCAAATGGTACCACCCCTGCTGGATTCAGGACGAGAGAGACTCAGACAGGACCAGGCTTTGGAGGCAGCGGGCGGTCTTCCCAAAGATTCCCAGAAGGTTCCAGAAGAAAATGGTCAGCCAGCCATTGAGCCTGTGAAGGAGGACCTGGGGCTGGGCGACAGGGGCGTGCATCCAGGGCCCCAGGCAGTGCTCCCTGAGGGGCAGGACGTGCCGGTGGCAGGCGCAGGGGCCAGAGCAGACGGTGCCTTGCTGCTTGGCCATGCCGTGGGGGCCATGGGCAAGCCGGAGGAGAAGAAAGAGCCTGGTGGGTGTAGGCTCCATCCTTGCGGGGCCCGGGAGAGGCTGGGGACAGGGCAGGAGACACTGACCATCCTCCCTTCGGTCGCACGGCCTTTCTTTTCTTGCGAGATGAGCTTGTCTGTGTAGCAGCCCTGGTGCAGCTGTCGGGGCTTGGCAGCTCCTCTGGCATTTGTCACACACTTGTTCGCCAGACCCGTAAGTGCCAGGTGCTGAGCTGCTCCTGCATGTCTGGGCGCACACGGGGCACGGCGTGGGCCTGACGGGTAGCTCCTTGTTAAGTGCCGTCTCAGAGCTACTGACGACGGTCCCCGCATGCTAATTGACGAAGGTAGTTGACACTGGCTCCCTGCCACCAGACTGTGAGATGTTAAATATTATTTTTTTATTACCTCCCTGGTACTCATCAGGTTGAATATACAGTACCAGGGAGGGAGGGCCAACGTGGAGGGTGATTTTAGGAAATATCGGCCTCCTCCTCTTGTCCCCCCTCTACCTTCTTCTGAGTTTTCCTGCAAGCCTCCTGAGTCTTTGCCTTGTGTGCAGATGCGAAGGCTCCCCTCCCGGAGGAGAAGCCAGGCCCGGGGGCAGCGCCGCAGGCAGAGCCTCGAGAGCAGAGGACCGAGGAGGGACAGGGAGGGGAGCATGCCGGCAGCAAGCTGGAGGGTAAGGCCTTTGCTTTCTCCCTGCGTCCTCCCAAGGCCTGGAGATACTGCTGCTTCCTTCTGGAAGTGGAATGTGGCCCAGGAGGAGACACAGGAGCCCGTAGTCTTGCCAGTTTCCTGTTGAGGAAAGATCTTAAATAGCTCCCCTGCCAACCAACAGCCTTCTCTCCTCCCTTTTCACTTCCCTGGGAATGTTTTTATCTTCTTTTCTCCCCCTTTAGAAAAAAACAACAAACCTGTCACTGTCACGTGACTTTCTATTCCCGTTTGTATCTCATTTCAAAATAGACATGTTAATATTTCCAACAAGCTGGCCAGGTGTAGGGGGCATTAGCGAGGGTGGAAGGGCCGGTGACTCACTGCTATCTTAGCTCCCCGGCCACTGTGGCAGCAGCTCCCGCCCCGTCTTAGCTGGGGCTGGGTGGGGACCTTTGTACCCAGCTGTGGTGAAGACCTAGCACCTGTCCCAAAGCGAAAGCTCATTTAATCTTTTCTCTCCAGTGAACAACACTTGCTCTGCACCCTCCTCCAGACCTTCATGCCCATTTGGGGATGCTTCTCGCTCTCTGCTTTTGATGCCCCCCTCCTCACAGCCCCACCTGGTCAGGCACTGCCCTGCACTAAAGGAGGTGGTGGCAGCTCTCCCAGCAAATGATCACTCTTCTTGTTTCTTTGGTCCCTACCTGAGACCCTGTGGGGTCACCCTATTTGCTAGCAGTGTCCACAGAGCAGCTCCCTGGTGTTTCACTGTGTGCTCTGAGAATCTGGGTCTGTACATGGGGATCATGGTTCCGCACTCAGGTGGGTTCATGGGATGCTCATGCCTTGCTGCCCCACGAGCTGCTTCCCAGAAGGTCCTGCAGCCTTGAGATAGCTGGCCCGGAGCACCAGGCCCGGGAAGCCAGCCGAGCCTCTGCACTCAGAGGCCAGGAAGGCAGAGCTGAAGGTCCTGGGGTTTCCTATAGCTCGGATGCCGTGGAGTTCTGCATGTTGCTGTCTTTGGTTTCAGTCTGTTTACTGGTCCTGGTCCTTACAATCTGTTACCTAATCCTGTTTGATTCTTTGACTTTTTCTTTTCTGAAAAGAACTTTGATGGTTTCCTATTCTGCCTTTCTCCAAACGCCTCTCAATGGGATGCACAGCTGAAATCAGAAAGATGGTGGCAGGTAGGCGTCGGGAGGAGCATCACAGTGAAGGTTTCTGTGGGGGTTTAAAGACGAGACAGCAGACAGTGTGAACACTGAGCCCGGTAGTGCCTTGCATGGGGTCAGAGCCCGGGATCCACACGTGGTCTGTCCCCCAACTGGGCTCAGCCACAGCCCCTCAGGTGGGGTCCCCCCTGATGCCCCAACCCGCTCGCTTCTAGTCCACATGCCCTGGTGCCCCTTAGCCCCACTGGGGCTCCGCCGTGGGGCGCCACCACAGGACAGCCAGGTGCAGCCTATAAGCACCCAGGCACTCCCAGAGATGGGGCAGGGCCTGCGTGTGACTTCCGCCGTGTGCATGGCCTGGTATTAATGTGCTCTGCACGTGTGTTAATATCTGTGCAGCTCTCATCCCATCCATGAGTCTGATCCCTGTGGTCCTGGTGGGCCGAGCAGTTGTACACGGAGCTCCAGCTGGGGTCTCAGTTTATCACCTCCATTCTGCTTCCCATCTGTCCCATGTTGCTTCTGGCTGGACATGGCGCACTTCTTCCCGACCCCAGCCTTGGGCTAGGGCTAGTCCTCTGAGGAGCCAGTGAGTCAGGGGGCCTGCTCTTTAGGAACCCTCCCTTGGGGACAGGTGGTGTTGGGAGCATGGTCATGGTCGAGGGAGCTGGTCTGGAACTCTGGGATGGCGCTGTGCACTTCCCTTGTCTAAAGGGGGTGTGGGGAGCCCCGAGATGATTCACGGAATGTAGGCTTTCTCACGCAGGCGTCTTGGTCACCTTAGGATGTCTGGATGTGTGTCTGGTGGAGAGCAGGGGCCTGGATCACCGGGGCTGGCCAAGCGACCCATCCACCGTGCTTAGCCTCAGCATGTTCTTCATGGGCACTGGCCTCTGGGGGGGAGCCATGGCAGTCCCTGGGAGAAGGCCAACCTTGCCCTGTTCTGGGGGGTCACAGGTCACTGCTGGGGAGGACAGGCCAGCACACCTGAATGTGCCCAGCATGGGGGCCCCTCGCTGGGATGTTAGCTCTCGCCACTCCGAAAATGTTCTCCTTTCTTCGGATTCAAGCTTTTCCATCTGACAGCCTGTACAGTTACATCATCTTTCAAAGCTTCCTGTTTAAAGACATGTGTTATAAAAGTTCCTTAAGCCCGGACTGCTGGCTCTACAGAGCTGACCCAGTGCTGACGTGTTTGCAGTGCTTTATGAGCTTTCCACACCCAAGGTATTCAGCCTTGGGGCCTCTTCTCGGTCCACAGTCTGTGGGGGCCCTTCCTACACACACCTGCTGCAGCTGGCTTGCTCCCAGCTCATCTGGCGCTCCTTCCCTGCCAGCTGCAGCCAGCTTCCAGGGGGAGGCGAGGCTGGCGGGAGCACTGGCGTAGCCTTCTCACTGAGGTCCCAGCTCTTGTCCCTGCTGAAGGGGAAGATGGTTCTGTTTGTCTTTAAAGTTCTCATCTGGGAAGAAACTTTCTTAAAAAACCAATATTCTTTTTTAGAATAGTTGATAGTTCGAGTCACCAGCCCAGATCACTGCCATTTGTGGTTACAGCGTGTGGGTGCTGTCTCAGCCGGGTAGAGGGGAGTGCCCAGGAGGTGTCCAAGGGAGGGGCCCACAGGCCACCTTGGGCTCCCTGCATGCATCATACTGCCCTCAGCCCAGCCAAGCGCCTTTGTAGCCCCCAGGCTCTGACCGCCTGCGTTTTCTGCACCAGAAGCCGGCCGGGCGGAGATGCTGGACCACGCCGTGCTATTACAAGTGATCAAGGAACAGCAGGTGCAGCAGAAGCGCCTCCTGGACCAGCAGGAGAAGCTGCTCGCGGTGATCGAAGAGCAGCATAAGGAGATCCACCAGCAGAGGCAGGACGGCCAGGAAGGCGAGGATGGCAAGTCTGGGGGAGGGAGGGGGAGAGGGGCTGGGCAGGCTGGGGGTGGTTGCTGCCCCCACTCAGGGAAGAGGGGTTGTCACTTTTTGAAAAGAATGGTGCTTGTTTATGTATGTGTGTGTTTATTTGTGGCTGTGCTGGGCCCTCATTGCTGCACGTGCTTTTCCTAGCTGCAGAGAGCGGGGCTGCTCTCCCATGGTGGCACGCTGGCCTCTCCTGTTGCAGAGCACGGGCTCTAGGCAGTGGCGGCAGCATGTGGGCTCAGTCGTGGCTCCTGAGCTCAAGAGCACAGGCTCAGTGCTTGTGGTGGATGGGCTTGGTGGTTCCACGTCACATGGGATTTTCCTAGATCAGGGATCAAACCCATGTCTCCTGCATTGGCAGACAGATTCTTTACCACTGAGCCACCAGGGAAGCCCAGGGGTTGTCCCTTAATGCATGAAAGCCAGGGTCTCCTGCCCCACCGCCTCCCCCTGCCCCCCATCCCCGTTGGATCTGTGGCTCTGTGGTCTAGAGTCCTGCTGGGTGAACTTAAGCAGGTGTTTGTATTCCTTGATTGCTGGCAAGCTGGCTTCACTTAGTTGCTGCGTCGGTAGCTTCTGCTCAGCTCTGTGGCTAAACAGGTGCCTGACTTCATTTGCAGCGGACGCACAGCCTGAGTTGGGGGTGGCCGCACCCAGAGGTAAGGAGCAGGAGGTCCACGACGCAGGGATGGTGGAGCGTCCCCCGCCGCAGCCTGTGGAAGTCCTGCCCGGCGCTCCTGGGCATCCCCCCGCTCCTCCGCAGGGGCACAGCCAGCGCTCCGTGGAGGAACCTGATGGGGCAGCGGGCAGAGCCCCAGCTGCACCTCCCGGCGGTGCTGACCCGCAGCCCTGGGCAGCTCCGGCTGAGCCAAGGGAAGGCCGGCAGGGCGCTGCGCCTGAGGCTGAGGGCGCTGGCGTGCAAGATCGGCTCCCTGTGCTGGAGGCTGCCAGGGTGCCCGGGAGCCCAGAGCAGCATGGAGCTGGGGATGTCCCCGGGCAGAGTCGGGATGTTTTTGGTGGAGGCACCCATGAGAAGAAGAAACCCAGGAAGGAGGCAGCAGCTGCTGGTGTGGACACTCAGGAGGCAGATGTGCCGGGGGTGGGGGCAGCGGTTGGGGCCCCTCAGGTAAAGTCCCAGCAAGCGAGCCGAGACCGGGCACCTGGAGGCAGGTTGGGGGTAGCAGCCCCCCAGGCCCAGGTTGTTTTACATCAGCCAGAACACCGGGCCGACCCTGCTGGAGGACAGGGCGGGTGGCAGGGTGGTCATGCGGAGATGAGGAAGGAGGCCCCCGGTAGGGAGCACGTGCCTGCTCCCCGGGAGGGCACCGCCGGCCAGGAGCCCGAGCAGAGGCCAGACCCTGAGCTTGGGCCCAAACCCGCCATACCTGGAGATCAGAAGCTGGACAACGCCAAACCCAACCGGGACTTGAAAGTCCAGGCCGGCTCCGACCTTCGGAGGAGACGGCGGGACGTAGCTCCTCTGGCAGAGGCAGGGCCGGCCCCGAAGGACGGGGTCATCATCAGCTTCAATTCACTGCCCGACGTGCAGGTTAATGACCTCCGCAGCGCCCTGGAGACCCAGCTGCACCAGGCCGCTGGAGGTGCCCTGCGGGTGGTCCCAGGCCGCCAGATCAAACAGCTGCCTGGGGCCCTGGAGGAGCCCTGAGCCCCACTAAGGCCAGGGTGCTCCGGTCAGCTGGTGAACCTGGACCACGGTGGGTGCCAAGCCCCAGAAGTCAGGCCCAGGGTGGAGTGACGGCTCTGCAGCTGCGGCTACTTCCAGGCTGACTCTTTCATGATTCAGCTCCCTTCCTGCAGCCTTGAGGAGGAAAAACAGCCGCTCCCTGAGACCAGGAAACACGACCTGCCACCTCCTGTGTGGCCGTGGGAGCCACTGGGGTACAGGTGGAGATGTTGGGGCTCTGAGTGCTGACTGCAGCCCTGGCCGCCTGGCTGCCATGAGAGGCAGTGTTATCCCGAACTTTAATTCCTTATTGATGTTCTCTGTGACTGTCAGTACAGAGCCTGAAAATGCTTCTGGCTTCACCCCGTCTCACAGCAAACACTGCATCGTCTGAGAGGCTGGACAGGCCTGTGGGTCCAGCCGCCTCTGCCCTGGCTCTCTGCTCTGCATACTTCGGTCTGCCAATCGAGTGGCTGTGAGATTTAAAAAGTAAAACAGACCACTGCTGTCTGGTTGGTGCCATGGTGAATCACCCAAAGGCTTCCACGCCACAGACAGAGGCCCTGACCATGAAACCTGGGTTCCAGGCCCAGTGGGGAGGGGTGCACGACCTCACTTCTCACCACTTCTCACTTCTTCCAGGGCAGCGTCTCCTCTGGGTTTGCACCCTCGGGACTCATCTGTTGGGAGGGTTTTTGTGGTGTTTTTTGTTGTACTTTGTTTCAAGGGGCAGAGAGGCCAGTGGTCATCCCCAGCCTGGGCTGGTCAGTAGGTGGCCTGACATGCTTGGCTGTGCCCTCAAGAGCCTGGGGCCTTCACCTGCTTTGTGCTTTGGGCTGTGTGCCTCGTTCCCTGCTGGGGGTGGGGGCCGCTCCAGACCCTGCCCCAAGGGGTCCATGGTGGGGAGCCAGTCACTGACCGCTAGCCAGGGCTGCCCAGGCCACGTGACAGCTCCAGCCTTGGTCTCCGCTCACCTCTCCCCTGTGCCTTTTGAAATGGTTTTATTGTTTACTGTGATTTCTATGTCATCTTGAAGCCTCAAAATGAATAATAAAAGGAGTGGAATCCTCTGGAAGCCAAGCTGATTCCCCACGAACCCTGGGCACTGCTCACACAGAGGGGAGCTCAGTAAAAAGCATCCAGGTCCCTCCATTCTTAACTAAAAATAATTCCAAGCAAACTGTACCGGCTGGAAGTTTCCCTCAGGTTGGAATACCATTTGTTGTTTTGGGGTGGGATTGCGTGTCCAGCCCTCTCTACCTGAATCTCTCACCTTGACCCAGTGTTCTAGCCTCTGGATTTCTGCAAAGATAGCTTCCTCCTCAGAGCAGGGGCCACAGCCGTCTGAGAGCAGCAGTTCAGCCTCTGCCATCGCCTGCCATTCCCGCACCTCCGGGCGCTCAGGGTCCTCTGTCCCAGTTAGTGCTTGTCTTCTCCAGGTTCTCCGCTCCACTCCCCTCCCCAGTCCTCTCCTTTGGGAAAGCTCTGGGCAGACCTCTGGGTGGGGTCACCGTGACCAGTACTGCAGGGAGCCATGAGGGGCCGGGAGACGCTGCCTTGCTTTCTGACCACAGGCCATCCCTCCTGCTGGGTCCCTTGGCTGGTAGATGTGGCCAGCGCAGCACACCGGGCCGCCAGGAGTGACCCTCTGTGCTGGCCGATACACTTGGCAGACACAAGGCCTGGATGGCCGAGGTGACTGGGACAGGGCCCTGTCTGTACTCCCGTTCTGGAATGGGGCCCCCAAGCCCAGCCCGGGGTGGGAAGAGGCCAAGGTCGAGGCTGGGTATGGCCTCCCGTGGTGCAGCTGAGCCCTGAGTCCGAGGCCAAGACAGGTGGCGCCACACAGGGTGACTGCCTCCTGGTGAAACAGCTGAAGAAGCAGAAGGAACCATTTTTCCTGTATCCTGACACAACTCGGTTGAACTCCCTCCCATAAACACAGTTTTGAAGACAGGTTGAGTTTGGGGAGGGGAGCCAGGGAGGTCCGTGAGCTGACTTCAGTGTGTGGTAAGTGGCCTGGCCCAGCCAGTAGATCACGTCTGCAGCCCTGGACCTGAGATGTGGCTTGTGGCCTCATCTGCCTCCGTGAACTGGAATCTGAAAGGATGTTAGGAGAGCACTGGGTGGGACAGTTCTGGAAGCGACCAGAGTGCCTGTGCACAGCAGAGATGCCAGAAGCTCTAGCCAGCAGGCTGCCAAAGTGCAGAGAGCACAGAGGGTCAGAAAGAGGCCATCCTCAGGCAGGAGGCACCTGCTGGGTGTGCACACTGTCTCGGCAGACAGGGAAGGGGGCGGCATTCTCAGCAAGTCTGTTTTCCTGGCCCACTCCTCCCTCCTGCCCTCAGCCAATCTGAGGGGCCATCACCCCTGGCCGGGACGGGGGTCACGTCAGTGATGTCTGGTCCTGAATTCCAGTGGTGACTGTGAAACATGACTGCTCAGCCAGCCAGTCTTTGAACAGTTCTAAAGCCCTTGAGCGGCGTATGGCTCCCCTCCAAGGCTGCCCTGGAAACTGCATTTCACTGGGATGATAGCTCGGAAATAAGGGGTTTCAGCACTTTGTGGGGGAAGTGGAGGAGCCTTTATAAGAGGGAACAGCTCCAGGCCTCAGGGCACAGGTGCTCTGGGACAGCAGGGCCTCGGTGGAGCCAGAGGACAATGTGACCTCCATACCCTGGGGAAGGAGGCTCTGGGATGACACGTCCAGCAGGCAGCACTCAGGATGCTGAAATCTTCCTGGGTCCCACTGGGTCTCCCTGGAGCTCCAGCACGTGTGCTGCTGCGGCCTTACCGAATCAGGATGAGGGGTGGGACCAGAGTGAGCAGGAGCCTGGCCAGGATGGACCTGGGCTCAGACTCCAGAGGCTGCGGAAGGGAGGGTGGGGCAACCCCATGGAGCAAGTCTCACAGGCACTGGGTTCCTAAAACCAGACCTTCCCTGGGTTCTTCACCCCTTTGCCTGAAGAGCAACCCCCACCTTTTTTTTCCTAAGTCAGAAAAAAAACCCATCAGGTTCCTGCAGCTCGGACTTTTCCCTCACGGTGTCACTGTTTTTTCTTTGGTCTGTGCTGTAACCTGGTAGTTACTTCTGGATGTTTCGCCAGACTCAGATGACATGCCTTGGTGAGAATTCTTTAAAGAACGAGACTCGCAAGGCAGCTTGTTCACAGCCCATGCACTCATTCTGCAGATGACAAAACAAATCTTACAGTATCTGATCTGATCTTTATTGTGGGTTCATTGCGTCTTATTGTCCCCAAATCCTTAGGTGTGCAAGGCTGGAAAACCCATTCTCCTGCTCATGCATACCTAATGTGTTTCCAGTCCTTTTAGCCCCAAGAGCTTTTAAGGTTTTAGACGCTTGCCCCTTGAGGCCATCAGTGCCAGGCACCCAGGGACGTGCATTGGAGCTTGTAGTCTTTCCTAATGGCCTCCTGTCAGGGTCTTCTTGGCCTGGAAGACAAAGGGCTGTGTCTGAATGGGTTGCTTTAGTTAGACATGGTTAGACAAGTTAGACATGGTTTCAAAGTTAAGAAAACTACCATCCCCGAAGCCACCTCCTGGCAAACAAATGACAAAGAGCTTGGCCACGAGTGTGCAGCATGGGGCCAGGCTGGTTGGGGCACTGGGGAGCCTGGGGCTGGGCTCAACCTGCTCTGTGGCCTCTCCCACCCTGCCAGGCACTGTGCCACCAACGAGTCCCATTTAGTCCTCCCCCTTCTATAAAGGAATCTCTAAGTCAGAGATGCTGAAACACAGGCTCCCCTCCTGCCTCCTCATGCACCCCCCCCAGAGCCTCAGGGTGCAGGCAGAGTAGACAAAATGGCTTGTGTCTTTAAATGAGAAACCCCCAGATTCCCTGTTCTGAACTTCCAGTGCCTGGGGCCTGTGGTTAGGTTGCCCTCAATGGAAAACAGCAGGAGAGGCAGCCACACGCTCCCGGGGGCAAGACAACATGACAGGGGCAGAGGAGCGTAAGGAATCAGAGAGGATTCCTTCCGGAGAGGATTCACAGGATACCTGTGATCCTGACTAATAACCACAGGCGGTAGGGAAAAGCCTGGTTTGGCCAGGAGTGTGTGATCTTTATTTTACATGTGAATCCTTCCAACCACTGACCACAGGATGAAGGTTTGTACCTCCCGGAGGGAGTGCTCTGAGTAAAGCACGGAAGCTGCCGAGAGCCAGGAAGCAAGTCCAAGCGACACGTGCATCTTGGATGAAACATGTCAGATTGGAGATTGGTGACAAGGGCGAGCCGCATATCCCAGCCACAATGATTGCTAGGAAGGTGCAAGGGGTTCTTTGAGCCTTCCGGGAAATGAAGTATGGCCCATGCATCCCTGGATCATAGGGATTCCTTGGATTCCCTAAATTCTGGTGAGCTGACCCAACTGCCCCCTCCCAGGTCCAGTACTCAGCACCAGCAGCTCTGGTGAACAGAACTGACTGTGGGCATCGTGGCCCACCCCAGACCCACCGAGTCGAGGGAACCCAGGACCTTGACATCTTGGGCACCAGCTCAAAACCTTGTGCCAGCCTCATTACAGGCAGCCTCCGTGGCGGCGGGGGTCGCGCCGGCTGGTGTGGGGCTGTGCCCCCTTGAAGCACCTGTTGGAGCCCAACATCGAACCCAAAGGAAAAGGAAGCCCGTTTCCCAAACAGGTAACGTGGGTCCCCGCCCCCTAGGGTCCCACCCCCGGGCGAGGCTGGCGTTCACTTACCGCAGCAGCGAAGCAGCTCCGCAAAGCCTCGAACTCCTGCGCGCACAGATCCTTCTTCAAGCAGCCGCCCGGGGCCGTGGACGCCTGCACGCACCTGCCGTAGGCCGCGGCCTGGGGGCGGACGGAGACCGGCGAGGGTCGCCACGGTCCCCGCGCCCGCTGATTACCCGGGGCGGACCCCGCCGCCGCCGCTCCCGGGTCACCACTACCCGCCCCCCGCCAGCCTGCACCCCGCCTCGCGCGGCCCTTCCTGCCCCGCCTGACGACTCCGCACCTCGGCCTCACAGGCAGCTAGACACTCGGGAAAGGCGCGGAGGCGGCTTCGCACGCGACCCCACACAGCTCCGTTCCCCGACATGAGCGGCTCCTCCCGGCACCTGTGGGCGCCGCCATCTTAGGTCCGGCCTCTTCCGGCGCCCAACAGCTTAACCGGCAGGCACTTCCGCCCACAATCTTTCTTGCGCTTTGTCACTTGGTCAGGCTTAGCCCTCGCCTTAGCCTCTCCGGAACCGCTCTCAGTCTCCCAGAGCCCTGCAGTTGGCTCGTTGTCGGTCGCTGTCCTTGGACTTTGTATTGGTTCACGCGCAAACTGTTTCCCGAAGTCGGCCGCAAGGCCCTCCTCACTCGGGTAATTGGCCCGCGGGGTCAGGCTCACGCACTGATTGGCGGGGGCCCGGGCCTGGCGGAAGCGGGGCGGGGCCGGAAGGTGGCCGGCACCATGGCGGCCACGCCGCCGCTGCGGGACCGCCTGAGCTTTCTGCACCGGGTGAGTGAGTGCTGGCGGCCCTGGTCCCACCACGCGCCGCCTCCTGGCCTCACCCCCGGCCCAGGCCGACCGCCTCCCTGGCTGCGCACTGCGCCCGCGGGATCCCCGCGCCCCGTGCCCTCCGGCTGCTGGCAGGCTTGGCGTCCCCTTCGTCCCCCTCCGTCCCCTCCCACCTCTCCTCTCGCCTCTTTCCCTGTTTTCCGGCCGCTTCAACATCCTAGAACACTCCTCATCTCAAATCCTACCCTTCGGCCCCTCCCGAGGCTGGGGGACCCCACAGCCTTGGGGGGCGGCAAGTCAGGCGATCCCTGTGTCAGGTCCACGGGGAAGAGTGACCCCCTTGAACAAAATCCCAAGTTTTTCTGTTTTCTTACCCAGCTTAAAGTAGCTTTACAGAAAAAGAAACAGTGATCCCCCGAACTCTGGCCGAGATAACCAGACGCTGATTCGAAGAGCGGCAGAAAACCTTTTATTAAGTGGTCCAGGCAGTGGGGGAAGCCCTGAATTCAAGTTCAAATTGTGCGGAGAGGACTGGGCGTTTTCAGGACAGGACAGAAGGGTGGAGTTCAAGTGAAAAATGGCAGGCGTTTGGGCGGTTTCGGTGGGATACGGCTGCTGTGCTGATAACTGGTGGTTACAGAAGCTAAGATCCCATCGTACGGTAGGAACTGGGGGACAGACCCTGTCCCTCCTGGTGGTTACATTTCAAGGAGTGGCCTTCAGGTCCTTGAGAAAGACTCTCCTAAGTTGTAGGAGGTCTGGGTTCCCAATTGTAGAAAATGCTCCTGAAGTGAGCCTGAACCAGTCCAAAAGTCCAGGGTCAAGAAAAGGAGGTTGGAGTCTGTCACCAGAAATAGGCCAGAATGAACAGTGAATTCTGGCACTATGAGCTTCCACAGGCAGGCGGCAGGGGTGAGGGGGTGACGGGTTCACCCTCATGCTGCTGAAAGACAGGTCAGTTCTCTTTGAGCAGAGGTTTCGCTATGTGCCGAACATGCTATGGTCCTGCAGACCTTTCCAGCTTCCCTCTGGGTCTTGGTGGACAAATAGCGTGAACAGCCTCTTGCAACATTCAGGCCAACCGTGTCTGTGGCCAGCACCTCAGAAACTGCACCTGAGGTTTCTTGTCCTGTCTACACTAGGCTCATACCCTCCAGATGTGCCATGAGGTGGAATGGGTGTTTCTGGTTTTTATCCCTAGAAATTGTACATCTTTGTGCTGAGTCAACTCAGTGTAAACACCTTTGTGCTGACACATAAGCGTGAGACACACAGCTGAGTCGGTTGTTCTTGTTTTGAGTTGTCTCTGTGGGATCCCTTCCTGGAAGTGGCGCTGTAGGTCTGTCAGGGTGAATGATTGTGTCACAGGGGTTCACCTGAGGAGTATTTTTTTTTTTGCCAGTCTGTAAGTTGGTATACTAAAGGCACTTTTAAGTTGTGTGGCTGTAGGTGTAAGGGCCTGGGGGGCCCTGCTGAATCGTGACCTTTAGGGCCTGTCACCATGGAGACCACCACCCATTTCCTCTTCCCAGGCGTTCATCCCGGCCTCCAGAAGGGAGGCTTCTGCAGGCTCCCTGTGGCCAGTGGGACCGTTGCTCTTCTCTTTGGGTCCCCTGACCCTGTGTCACGCCAACTATAAGCTTTTGAAATTGGGATCCCCAAGAATGAGGGCTCCTGTGGCCACTCACTGTGGGCTGGGCTCTCGCTCCCTTTCAGCTCCCGATTCTCCTGAAGGGAACGTCGGATGATGATGTCCCCTGTCCGGGCTACCTGTTTGAGGAGATTGCCAGTATCCTTCCTTGTGGATACCTCTGGGGCCCCTGTAGCCTCTCCTACCCCATCTCCCAAGGTCCCGGGCTTCTCCTACCCTGAGGGGGCCCTGGCTCCTTTCCCATAGCAGCTAGGTGTGTGGGCTCTGAAAGTCACCTTACTGATGACTTGAGGCTTAGGAGGCCCTGGAAGCCGGGTGTTCCTGAAACCAGGGCCTGGGGTGGGTGCCTGTGGTAGAGGGGGCCACACTGAGGAGTTCGATGGCAAGAAGGCCCGGCTTCTCTCCCTGGCCAGGGCATTGTGTGGCCCAGGGTTAGCTCTCCCCTTCCCTAACTGAGTGCCTCCCAGAGATCTCCCACGAATCCCTGGGCAGCAGCCAGTGTCTCCTGGAGTACCTGCTGAACCGTCTGCACAGCGGCTCTGGCCGCGTGAAGCTCAAGGTGAGTCCGAGTGGCTCCAGATGCCTGCCCGGGGGTTAAGTCAGGGCCCTGTCCTGCCCCTGGTGGTGAGGCTGGAGGGGAGGGATGAGCTGGGGGCATGGGGGGCTGTGTCGGGTGGGGCACCCTTCTGTGGACCCAGCTCTGCCCAACCCCCCCATCCCTGCTGCCCCAGGTGCTGAAGATCCTGCTGCACCTGTGTGGTCATGGCTCCTCTTCCTTTCTGCTCATCCTGAAGCGCAACCCTGCCTTCATCCAGGAAGCTGCGGGTATGGGCCAGCACTGCCTACAGGAGGCGTGGGAGGAAGGTGGCCAGGGCAGGTCTCGGCCAGAACCCTTAACCCGAGCCCCTGCCTCCCTGTCTCATACCCGTGCTCCCCACTCTGTGCTCCGTCCACACTGTCCTTCACTGCCACCTCCTCCCTTCCCTTCCCTCTGTGTCAGCTCCTCCCCTCCTCCCCACCAGGCCAGGCCAGCACATTGCGTGGAATGGCTGGTGTCTGTCCGTGAGCTCTGCTGGGCCTTTGCGGCCTGGACCTTTCCTGTCTGTCCCTGCCTTGGGTTCCCTCTTCTCCCCAGAGCTGCTCCTCCGGACCCTAGGAAGCCCTCCATTCTCAGAAGGGCTGGGAGGTGGGGGACAGGACTAATGAGGCTATAGTGAAAAGTGGGGCCCTGGCCTGTGGGGATCCAGGTGACAGGTGGGTCTGGGGTAGAGCTCCGTCCCTCACCTGCCCCCAGGCCAGAGGTGTTCATGAGTCTCTTGTTAATAGGAACTGGTGGAGGGTCGTAGCCTGAGGTCTTCTCCTTGGGTGGGGAGAACTGAATAGGAAGGCCATGGCCTTCAGGCCAGAACCCACCCCGCCAAGCTGTCCCCGAGAGGGCAGTGCCACGGAGAGATTGAGTCCTCCGGGCACCACTTGCTTGTTGGAGACTCTTTAGTGTGCCCTCCCGCTGCACCCCCAATCTGCTGTCTTCCCTTTACTTCAGGCGCACTGAGGCCAGGCTGGGGCTGGGCTGCCTGTGGGCCCTGGGGTGCATGCAGGCGCCTTGGAGACAGTGAGTGGCCTTGGAGGGGGCGCAGACCATTACTTGGCAGATTCCTAGAGGCGCCCATGGGGCTGGGGGCGCACTCGTCACAGCCCAGCTCCCTGGAGTTTGTGCACTGAAGCAGCATGGCTGGTTCATTCTCACCAGCCGAAGGGTCAGAACGGGCCTGTCCCGCTGCTTGGCTCACACAACTGTGGCCAGCGCTGGGCCTCGCCTCTGTCCTGGTCTCCGAAGAGGGCAGAGGAAGCAGAGGGGGGCAGCTGACTGGGGTTCTCTATTAGCACCACCGTCTCTCAAGCTCTGAGCATTGTCCCCAGAGGACGAATACCCAGATAGATGGGGCTGTGAGAGGAGCTAATCCTGGAGGCGGGGGTGGGGGGCACACAAAGGTTGGCCCAACTTTGGGGGCCTGGCAGGGGGGGTCCCTGTGACTCCCACAGGGATGGTGGGAGCTGTGGCAGGGCGGCGGGGAGGTACCCCGCCCTGGCTGGTCTCAGCACCCTAAGGCAGGAGAAGCCAGCGAGGTTTAATGAGACATAAGCTTCCCAGGTTGGAGAAGGAAATGGCAACCCACCCAGTTTCTTGCCTGGAGAATCCCATGAACAGAGGAGCCTGGCAGGCCGTGGTCCATAGTGTTTCAGAGAGTCGGACATGCGTGTACGCACGCAAGCTTCCCAGGTGGTGCTGGTGGTAAAGAGCCTGCCTGCCAATTCAGGAAACGCTGGAGACGGGTTTGATCCCTGGGTTGGGAAGATCTCCTGGAGGAGGGCATGGCAACCCACTCCAATATTCTTCCACGGACAGAGGAGCCTGCTGGGCTGTAGTCCATGGGGTCACAGTCAGACCTGACTGAAGGGACTTGGTGCACACAAGCTTATCTGATGGGCCACAGCTGGAGCTCTATGAGCAGGAGCCCTGTCAGGCTGTGATAAGGAACCTGCATTATGGTCAGGCCTTTGGAAGCTCTTCAGCTGGACTAGAGCCTCCTCGGGCTTCCCTGATAGCTCAATTGGTAAAGAATCCACCTGCAATGCAGGAGACCCTGGTTCGATTCCTGGGTCGGGAAGATCCGCTGGAGAAGGGCTAGGCTACCCATTCCAGTATTCTTGGGCTTCCCTGGTGGCTCAGCTGGTAAAGAATCCGCCTGCAGTGTGGGAGACCTGGGTTCCACCCCCGCATTGAGGGCCTCCTCCGGTCGCCTCTGGGTGGAGATGGTGTTGAGGGGGAGGCAGCGAGGCTGCTGTTGCAGAGGGTCAGGTGAGGCCCTGGTGTTCTGGAGGTTGAGTTGCAGCCTCACGGCTGGGGGTGTGGGCCAGGGGACGCCGAGGGGCTGTGAGGGCACAGCCACCCCAGGCCTGGGGATGGCGGTGCATCTGTGCTTTAGGAAGCACCGAGGCACTTGGTTGAGGGGGCTGAGCTGGGGGCTTCGGGGGGGCCAGGCAAGGCCAGGGCTCACCGCCTGCGTTGGGTGTGGGCTTTGAGGCTTGGTGGTTGGCGTTGCCCAGCTCAACTCTCCTCCCATCTGTCGCGCAGTTTTCGCGGGGCCCCCGGATCCTCTCCACGGGAACAGCCTGTACCAGAAGGTGCGGGCGGCCGCCCAGGTGAGCCTAGGACCCAGGTCACTCCCTGCTCTCCCTGCCCAGGGCCCTGGCTCCACTCTCTGCAGGACAGAGCCCCTGAGTGGCCCTCAGGGGAGAAGGAGGGGTGGGGGAACCGTGGGCTTGTGGCGCTGAGTGCCCTTTGCCTCATCTAGGACTTGGGGGCTGCCTTGTACTCCGACGCCTTGTCACCTCCACCTCCCTCCCAGCCTCCCAGGACCCTGCCCCCAGCAGGTATGCAAGTATGCCCAGCCCTGTCACCGGGTTACTCTGGGCGGGCCCGAAGCCTCTCCTCCCACAAACGTCCAGGGTTGAAGGTCGGGTCCCTACTGCTGCTGACGTGCGCCTCCCCGCAGGCATGGGCTCCCAGTCCAGGCCCCAGAGCGCCCTGCAGGGCTTCGGCTACAGCAAGGAGCGGGGTCACATAGGTGAGTGCTGCGGGACTGGGGCCCAGGCTGAGGGTGAGGGGCGGATGGGACCTGTGTGCCCCTCACTGACTTCTGTCCCACCCTGGGGCTGCTGGGGAGGTGCAGTCAGCTCTCCTTACCTGGCTGGTGAGAAGCCAGGCTGACGGTCAACCCCACACTTGGGCCATCGGCCCTGGGCTCCTTTAGGGAGCCGAGCGCAGAGGGCGGTGGTCCTGTCTGTGACAGAGGTGACTTGGAGCTGGCGCCGTGCCAGCCTTGCTTGCCGGGAGAGCCTGAAGCCCCCCAGGGCCACGCAAGCCTCTCGAGGGCTCTGGGCCGGGTCCAGCTGATGTGCTGACCACTCCAGCCGTGGCTCCTAGTTCCCTGGCCCTTGTGATTCCTAAAATGGGTCAGCCTTAGAGCCCACCTGTTCCTAACCTGGGGGTGACTGCTAGATCACTCTCCATGGGGCACTCCGTGGGAAAGCCCCTAGCACAGGATGTGAGCACTCCTTAAGTGGCCAGGGAGATTGTGGTTCTCAGGACAACCACCTTAGGTGGCCCCCTACTCTGAGGTGGGGACCCAGGAGGGCGAGAGGTACAGCTTTGCTGTGAGCTGCCACTCATCCAAGCTCCATGGGGCCGGATGCATTGAAGTGAATTCACCGCAGAAGCTTCTGGGCGGGCCCTGTTCCTCCATAGGGCCTCTGCTCTGTGACTGCATCTTGTGTCCCAACCTCTTGGGTCCTGGGTGAGCAGCAGCCGTGGGCACCTCATCCTGGGAACACAGGGTGGGACTGAGGGGGCTGTGCCGTCTCCCCTCTCTCTGCTGCAGGCTCTGCAGGTGAAGCCTTCCTGTCCACCATCCAGAAAGCCGCAGAGGTGGTGGCCAGCGCCGTGCGCCCTGGGCCTGAGAGCCCCAGCTGCCAGAGGTCCCTTCCGCGGGGTGACGCCTACCAGCCAGCCGTGACACCTTCAACCAGCCTCGGCACCCCTGCCTCCGGGAGCTCTCTCCCTGCGGCCAGCCCAGGAGCCCTAGGTATTGAGCTGGACTCCTCCCTTGGGATGCTGGCTTCCCCCTCCCGGGGGCCCTGGACTTCCAGTCACCTGCTGGGGCTGGGCGGGAGCAGATGACGGAGGAGGAAGAAAGCAGCTCACTCCTGGTGGGGGCAGGGGGCTGGAGCCCCACCCTGCTGGTCCCGCGACACCTCCCAGAGCCAGCACTTGACAAGCTCGCAGAGCCAGCCACCCAGGAGACTCGACTCCCTGTGGCCTCTGCGGCGGTGCACATAGGGCAACCCTGCCTCGACCCCCATGTCCAGTGCTCTCTGTCAGTCTGCTCTGGGTGGGAGCTCAGGTATTACGGCCCCATGAGAGGTGGGGTCTGCCCAGGATCCCAGCTGCTCAGATATGGAAGCTTAGAGCTGGGACAGGAGCCATCCCCAGCTCTCATGTGTTCATCCGGTGCCTTCAAGCAGCTTTGCAGCCCGTCAGGGCCCAGGGGCAACAGGGAAGCCCTCCGCAGGGGCCAGGCTCCATGCCATGTGTGTTCTAGCGGTGCGCTGTGATATAGGAGGGAGCGACGGCTGCCCACGCCCTCCGCCTCCACCTCTGCCTCTCCCAGAAGTGCTGCCCCATTTGCCTGGCTCGGAGGAAGGATGTCAGTGCTCGCCGGGACTTGAGAGCTGCTGTGCTGGGCGCTGTCCCCACTGCCCTGGCATCTGGTGCCTGACGCTGCTTTCTGGGCAGGCGTGTCCTGTGCAGGCCCCCCACCCTGGCCCTGAGTGAGGGTGTGCCCTGTTCTGCCCCATTTCCTCTCAGGTGGTGTTTCCCGCAGCTGGAATCCAGGCAGCTACGTGTCCACATCCCAGAACCCAGCCCATAGGCTCTTCCCTGGGTCTCCCCCTCCAGGGCTCCTGGGGAGACGGACATGGGGCCAATCTGAGGCCCCCAAGGGTCTGCCCCTCAGTTGGTGTTTCTTCCAGCAGCGAGACACCAGCCTGGGCAGGCCGGAGGCGGCTGGGATGAGCTGGACAGCAGTCCCAGCTCTCAGGATTCTTCCCAGGAGAACGATGATCTGGGCAAGGCCTCGGACTCGGGTAGTCGGTCGGGCAGCGACAGCCCCTCGGGGGCCAGCCGGGCACCTAGTGACCTGGCAGAAAGGTGATCCAGCACCCCAGGGTGCCCCTCCCTCCCTACCCTGATGGGCAAGAGGTGACTTGGAGGGGGCTCACCCTTCCTGGTGTAAGGGAGCCCACCCTTTGTCCTGACCCGTGTGCACCTGGCAGGGTTGAGGCTGTGACCCTGAGTGACTGCCAGCAGGAGCTGAGCCTGGTCCGGACTGTGACCCAGGGGCAGCACACCTTCCTGAGCCGAGAGGAGGTGCAGCACTTCATCAAAGAGTGAGCCCTGGCCTGTTCCAGGCCCCCGCACCCCACCCCATCCCTCGCCCTGCCTCTGCACACACGCCCCTTGCCCCACGGTCCCAGCCCTGTTGCACGGTGCCCCCTTCCTGCAGGTGTGGCCTCCTCAACTGTGAGGCTGTGCTGGAGCTGCTCATCGGCCACCTGGCTGCCACCAGTGAGCGTGTTCAGATGGTGAGGAGGGGAGTGGGTGGGGCTGGGGGTGTGCCCAGGCACGGGGAGTGGGGAGAAGGAGAACAGGACGCCCAGTCGCCCAGTCGATTGTCTGCTGAGGGCTGAGAGGAGGGAGGGAGGGAGCCAGTCACACAGACCTCCCTTGGAGGGGGAACCAGCTGACATCAAGCCCACCCACCCTACAGAGAGCCCTGGGTGCCATCGCCTCCCTCGGGTGCACCGACCTGCTCTCCCAGGAGCGAGTCCTGCTCCTCACCCGGCCTCGGCTGCAGGAGCTCAGTGAGGGCAGCCCTGGACCCGTGACCAACAAGGCCACAAAGGTGGGCAGCCTCCAGGGCCCAGAGGAGAGGGTGCAGGACACCCCTGCAGTCCCACACCGTCCCCCTCATCCCCTGCTGCCTTCCCTAGACACGCCCCCTCCTGCTCCTGTGGCTGGCACAAGTCATCCCCTTAGAACTGCAGTTGGTGGCCTGGCCTCTTCCCATACTTGGGACCCCCAGGTTTCCCCAATCTTCCCCTGGTTTCCCTGACCTTCTGCCTAGCAGATCTGCCCTTTGGGCAGTGCCTTCTCCCTTGTGGCTGTCTCCTCCAGGAAGCCGTCCTCCTGCGGGAAGCCCTCCTTGACTGTTTGGATGGCTCTCTTCCCGTACTCTGTGTCATGGGTCTATGCTCTGCTCCCATATGCCCCACCCTGGGAAAGCAGAAATGATGGTTTGTCTGAGTCCTCTTCCCACTGATGAATGTGGGGAGGCCACCTGCAGTCTTCTCTGGGGGCCCGCTGTTGGCCTCCCTCAGCTTCCAGTTTTCTGTATGGCAGCTGAAAATTCAGATGTTTAGTCACCTAAAACCTGAGAAGGACCCAGGAGGTCAGCTATTAGGGATGACACCTGGGTGGGACTTGGTGTTTCAGCCACATCTGTTCCCTCTGTGTGTCAGGTGCTTGTGTGGCACTTGACCGGGAGGGGGCGCTCTTCCACTCTGGCAGGCCGCACGGCAGCTTGATGTGGGGGAAAGCATCTGTATGACAGCTGGTGGAGAGCAGCAGTGCTGCTGCTGGGGGATGACAGAATTGTTGTGAGCGGCCAGTGGTCCTGCCCCGTGCTCTGGCCAGCGACATTGAGGAGGGCGCCCGGGAGCACCATGTCCTCTGATTCCTGGAGGAGTATAAGAGCCCTCACCAGTTCCCCTCTTCCCTTGTTCAGATCCTGAGACACTTTGAAGCCTCCTGCCGACAGTGGCCCCCTGCCCGGAGGCCCCCAGCTGAGCCTGGCCCTGCAGCTGCCCATGTGGGCCCATCAGACCTGTTGACTGACGCCCTGCCTTTCACCGGAGGCCCAGCCTTCCTGCAGCCTCTGAGTTCAGCTCTGTTTTTGCCCAAGGGCAGCACACCCCCATCAGGGATGCAGCCCAGCCCTGTGCCCCCAGTGTCCCTGGACAGCTGCCCCCTTCCAGTCCCTGGGGCTGCCAGGGAGGCTGAGACCAGGCTGGCAGGTTCCACAGACCAGGGGGCTGCATCTGAGCAGGGCCCGCTCTGCATGGACACCCCAAAGGGAGGGCCAGAGATCAGCCTGGGCCCCAGCCACAGCTGCAGCTCCTTATTTGCTGGCATGGAACTGGTGGCTTGTCCCCGCCTGGTGGGGGCCGGGACTGCTGCAGAGGAGCCCCTCCCAGCCCACCAGACTCCCTGGACGTTGTCACAGAGGCTGGCAGCAAAAGAGCCTTGCGGCTCTGAGCCGTCGGCTTTCGCATTCTTAAACTCATGATCTTGTCTGCCTGGGCCATATGCAGTCTGTGTGCTCCCTAGCCCGTGACTCCCAGGACCCTGTGACTTTGTGCTGTCCCCTATGCCCACAGCCCGCAATTCCCCTTCCTGTGGTTGGCCTCGCCCTCCCCTGGCCTCTTCCCCTCACCCACTGAGGCCTTGGGTGTGGACAGCCGTGCAGCAAGGCAAGCTTAGAGTGGACGGCCCACCCAGGGATGAGAATGGCCACCAGTAAAACCCATGGATATTTTAGAAGTTCATGCACCAGTCAGAGCCAGACCACCACTGTGGTAATGAGGTGCCCATGGGAGCTGCTCCCCAACTTTGCCCCTAAGGTGGGTTCCCTGTTTTTCTGCTGGGAGGCAGGACCCCCCGCTTACAGCCTGCCCCCTGGGTTTGATGGCCCAGGAGCAGCGCCCCCGAGCACCCTGCAGGACTTGCAGGGAGGGCAAGGCAGGCCCAGAAAGAGGAGCTGAGCACGAGCTAAGCCTGGCAGCTGGTGGGCCCTGGGGTGCCGGATCTCCCGCCTCATGGCCATCTGCTTTGGCGGGTTGCTTCTCCCATCTGCCAGAGGAACGAAGGGAGGGCAGTGGGGCAGACAGCATGACGTGGCTTGCCCAGAGGGCACTGGAGGGGAGCTCATGGGAGAGGAGACCACACACCCCTTGGAACTGGCCCGAGTCCCTCGGGTCCTTATGGGCACACAAAGAAGGGCACCAGGGGAAGACGGAGAGAACCCATCTGCAGGCTGAGCCCAGACCCAGCTTCCAGCCAAGCTTCTGCTGTTTCCAGGTGACAATCCTGTGAGGAGGATCCCAGGGCCACCTCAGTCATTCCTCTGCCCCACCCTGCTGTCTCCTTGGCCAGAGACTGGCCATTTGGACTTGAATTCCTGTAGCAGCAGGCAGGCAGGCACAGAGCCTTGCAAGCACTGACCTCGGGGTCCCCTGGGGAAACCCCTGCCTTCCTGGCCCTCAGAAACAAGGTTGATGTGGAACCACTGCTTGGGTGTTTGTATTTGAGCTCAGATCCCTCCCTCTGGGGGAGAGGGGAGTCCTAAGCAGCCTCCTGGCTTCTCGTCCATCAGGATTGGGGTCTGGGTAGGGTTAGGGCAGCATCAGGTCCCTGTGTGGCCTGTGTCAGCTCCCCCTGCCGTCCTCTGCCTGCAGACTGCGCAGCCACCTCAGAGCTAGGGCTGTGGTTGCTCTGGGGAGAACTGGGGACGGCCTGGGGTCACACTTCCCACATAAACACTGCTGTTCACGGGAAGCTGCACTGATCGCCTTTTCATTTTCTATCTGTGTGTGTGTGTGAGAGAGAGAGAGGAGAGAAAACAGCACAGGGGCCGAGCCCCTAAGGGGCACAGGTAGAGCCTTCTGAAAGCAGGGACCGGTATCAATTCTTCCTTAAATGTTTGGAAGGACTCCCCAGTGGAACTATCTTGTCCTGTAATTTTCTTAATTGCAAAATTTCTGACTGCAAAATTCAATTTCTTAAGTAGATTTAAGGACTATCTGGGTTATCTATTTCCTTGTGAGTTTCAGTAATTTGTGTCTTTCAAGGAATTGGTCAGTTGCGAATATGGCTGTAGTTTTTTCAGCCTACTACTTTCTTTGTTCTTCCAATTTCTATAGTGTCCCACCTTTCATTTCTGATATTAATGGTTTTTTCCCCTTTCTTGGCTAGTCTGATTAGAAGTTTATTGATATTATTGATCTTTTCAAAGAGCTAACTTTTGGTTTTATATTTCTTACTGATTTTATGTTTCCTGTTTTATTGACTTCTGCTCTTTACTATTTCATTCTTCCTGCTGTGGATTTTTTTCTTTTTCTAGCTTTTTAAAGGTGAACGCTTAGATTATTGATCTAAGACCTTTTTTCTTTTTTAATATAAGCGTTTAAAATTTTTTATTTTATTTTTGGTTGCAGTAGGTCTTGCTGCGTGCAGGCTTTCTCTAGTGGCAGAGAGTGGGAGCTTCTCTCCATCACAGTTCACGGGCTTCTCATTGGGGTGGCCTCTTTTATGGTGGAGCACAGGCTCTAGGCACACCGGCTTCAGTAGTTGCAGCTTGTGGGCGCAGTAGCAGCAGTTCGCGGGTGCTAGAGCGCAGGCTCAGTAGCTGTGATTCGTGGGATTAGTTGCTCCATGGCATGTGGAATCTTCCCAGATCAGGGATCACACCCATGTTGCCTGCATTGGCAGGCAGATTCTTACCCGCTGTACGACCAGGGAAGTCCTAATGGAAACGTTTTTAATGCTGTACATTTTCCTCTAGACACTTTCAGCTACATCCCATGAACTCTGATAGCATTTTAGTATTTATTCAGTTCAAAATATTTTCTAATTTCCCATAAGACTTCCTTTTTGTCTGACTTTTATTGGGGGTCACAGCACCAGGGAGAATGTGAAACCTCCTGGACTAACTAGAGGTCAAACCCATGCCTCCTGCAGTGGAAATGTGGAGTCTTGACCCCTGGATCAAATAAAATGCGTTTTTTATTAGTACTTTATATTGTAAGAGAACATATAAGACTTTCATTATAAAGATTTCAAGCTTTTACTTAAGTTTGTTTAGTGGCCCAGGATATAGTCTCTCTTGGTGAATGTTCCATGTGCACTTGATTTGGAGAACTGCACACCAATCTCCTTCATGAACATAGATTTAAAAAAAAGTCCTCAACAGACTATTAGCAAAACAGATCGAGCAGTATACAAAAAGTAGTAATACATCACAATAAGTGGAGTTTTTCCTGGGAATGGAAGGCTGGTCCAACATCTGAAAATCAGTGAAATTCACTATATTAACACACTAAAGAACAAATCACATTATTTTATACAGAAAAAAGCATGAGATAAATTTCAACATTCATGATTAAAAAAAAAAAACAAAAACAGCAAACTAGAAATATAAGAATTTCTTTCACCCAGTAAAGGGGATGGACTGAGTGCTTGTGTGCGTACACAGTTGCTTCAGTCGTGTCCAACTCTGCAACACCATACTTAATGTCAAAACGCTGAGTGACTTCCCTCCAAGATTGGGAACAAGACGGGAATGTCCACACTCACCACTTTTGTTTAGCATTGTCCTGGAAGCGCCAGCCACTTCAGTGAAACAATGGGGGAAAAGACAAATACAAAGGAAGAAATAAAACTGTTAACTAACCACAGAAAGCGTGATTATGTCGAAAATCACATAGATTACACAAAAAAAATCCTATGACTGGCAAGAACACAGGCTGTTGAGTAAAACTGAATTGTATATGTCATATACGATTGGACATTTACATTGTAAAATCTGTTATTGGGGCGTCCCAGGTATAGAAGGATTCCACATGCCTCGGAGCAGCTAAGTCCCTGTGCCACAGCTACCGAGCCCATGCTCTAGGGCCCGCGTGCCACAGCAGCTGAAGCCGCGCGTCTAGAGCCTGTGCTCCACAACAAGCAGGGCCGCCACCATGAGAACGCAAGGAAGAGTACCCCCTGTCCACCACAGCTAGAGAAAGCCCACACGCAGCAACGAAGACCCGGTGTGGCCCAAAATAGATACTCTATGATAGCATCCCAAAACTGAAATAGGTATAAATCTAACTGTGTGTATATATAGGATCTGTATGCTGAAAAGTACAAAAGACTGATGAAAGAAAACAATGAAGACCTACGTAAATGGAGAGAGACACTATAGATGGGAAGAGTTTTACTGTTAAGATGTCAATCTTTCCCAAGTTGATCTGCAGATTTAACATAATTCCCATCTAGTTTTTGGTTTTTTTTTTGGGGGTAAATGGAAACAAACTGATCCTAAAAGCTACAACCAAAGTCAAAGCAATTAGAATAGCTAAGGTCATTTTGAAAAAGCACACAGAGGGCTCACTACCTACTTTGAAAACATACTGTCAAGAAGCGCTAGTCAACACTGTGGGATGTGTGAAAGTTTAGACATAGATCAATGGGCCAGTATAGACAATTCAGAAACAGCCACACGGATATGGTCAGTTGGTTTTCCACAGGTGTCAAGGTAATTCAATGGAGAAAGGATAGACTTTCAACACATAGTATTGAAACAACTGGAAGAAAAGAATGAACCTTGGCTCCTTCTCATATCTTACACAGTATTTAAAGTGAGCCATAACCCTACCTAGAAGTTAAACTTCCAGAAGAAAACCTAGCAGAAAATGTTCTGTCCATGGATTAGGCAAAGGCTTCTATGAGAGAGAAAAAGCACAAACTAGTAGAAAAAACTAGGCATCATCAAAGTTGAAGAACTTTACTTTGAATGACAAGAACAAAAAGGCAAGCCACAGACTGGAGATGTTTGCAAATCATAACTCTCAGGGAGGATTTATATCAAGAACATATAAGGAGCACTCCAAACTCGATGTACAAAGTGGGTGAAAGATGTGGACGGACACTTTGCCAAAGGAGGTATATGGATATTGGACAGAGAAGCACACAGATAGTTTCTCAACATTGTTAGGGAAATGCCGTTGAAGACCATGTGGAATACCACTACACACCTGTTAGTATTTTTTAAGAATATTTATTTTAGTTGCACCATCCGGTCTCTTCATTGTGTTAAGATCTTTTGATACGGTGTGTGGATTTAGTTGGCTTCAAGGCCTGTGGGATCTCCCTTGACTAGGGATCAAGCCTGTGTCCCCTTCATTGGAAAGAGGATTCTTAACCATTGGACCCCCAGGGAAGTCCTGACACCCATTAATATTAGTATTAATTAAAAATAAAAATCCAGTAATACCAAGTGTAAGGCCAAGGGGGATCAAATGGAATTCACAGGCTGCTGGTGAGAATGCAGCATAATAAAAAGGTACATTGCCTTCGGGAAAAGTTTGGCAGTATCTTAGCTAAACACCTACCTACCTACCATACAATTCAGCAGTCCCTTCCTAAGTATTTACCGATGTGACATGAAAACTTAAGTTCACACAAATGTTTAAAAGTGAATGTTTACAACAGTTCCATTCATAATTGCCCCGAACCTGAAACAACCCTTAAGCCCTTGGTTGCTGTGTAATAAAGGATGGTTCACCCATACTGTGGAATACTAGTTAGCAATGAAGAAAAGAGGAATAGGGAAGACTCATGTGACTAAGTGAAGGAAACCAGACTCAAAATGGTACACAGCACAGGACTGCATTTCCAAGGCTCTGGAAAAGGCAAAACCATAGTGACAGACTGACAGACGGCAGGTTGGAAGTGACTGGGACAAGGGGTGGGGAGGATATGGCTACAGAAAGGCAGCCCATGGTTTGGAGAGGGGAGAGAATGTTCTGTGCCTTGTTTGTGGTGGTGGTAAAACAGCTCTCTGTGTGTGTGCTTAGTTGCTCAGTCAATTCCGACTCAGCGACCCCATGGACTGTAGATGACCAGGCTCCTCTGTCCGTGGGGATTCTCCAGGCAAGAATACAAGTTGCCATGTCCTCCTCCAGGGATCTTCCCAACCCAGGGATTGAACCCTGAGTTGAACGCATTGCAGGGGGATTCTTTACCATCTGAGCCACCAGGGAAACCTAAACAGCTCTCTGCATTGTCAAAACTCAGCTGTACACCCAAAAATATGATTTTTATTGGTATAAATTAGAATTTTTGAAGAAAAAATAGTATTTGATTTATAAAAATGGGACAAAAATGAGCAATGTGCTATTTGTTATTTTGAAGGGAAAAATGTTGGCGAGACCAGAAAGTTCGTGGAAGAGAGGGGGCTTTCCTGGTGAAGGGATCACAGATTGGGGGCGTAGGGTAGCTACTGGGTAGCGCTGAGCTGGGTGTGCCGGGTCCACCTGCGCGCTGGGAAGGGCGCACAGTGCAGGTAGGGAAACACGCAGGATGCCAAAAAGGAGAGCCAGCGGGGACAGTGGTCTGGACGTGAGAAACGATAGAAAACAACCTCCAGGCGTGGGGGCGGGGGTGCGGGGGGGAGTGGAAGTGGGGGATTAAAACTTCGGAGAAGGAGGCAAAAAAAAAGAGGGGGGTGGGGAGGATGGCATTGTCAAGACAGGAAAAGGACATGAAAAAACAAAAAAAGGACAACGTCGCCACCGCGCGGTCTTGGGTGTAAGGAGGGGAGCGGGCATTAAGGGTGAGGGTAGGTGTCAGGGTCGCCCAAGCAAGGGCCCCTATTGACAGCTTCACAGCGGGCCTCCCTGGGACTCGCGGGTCCAGATCCCAAAAGGGAGCTTTCAGAGGGTAACTGGACCCAGGTGTCCAGACGAGTCTGGGCAAGGAGGGAGCTCGAGTACCGCGCAAGAGCCCAGGGACCGCGTGGGATCCGCGGGACGGCATGGGAGCCAGGGGGACGACGCGGCCTGGGACTGAGTGGGAGCCCGGAAGGCTGGCTGGGCCCACGGTAAGAAGCAGCGCGGAGCTACCCTGCGCGATCCACGGCCCTCCCCACACGCGGTCCCTTTCTCCTCCTCGCCCACCCCTCCTCAGAGGCTCCGCCTAGGGCCCACCCCACCGCAGCCGAGACCCCGCCTCCTGTGGCCATATCCAATCGGCAGCCCGCCGCTACCACAGGCCCCACCCCAGCTCCCTGTGGCTCCTCCCACGGTTGAACTTCTCGAAGGACAGCCGAGCCACCCAATGAACTCCCGGGACGCCGGAGTGGGCGGCCGGAGGGCCAATCCAGAAGGGGCGCGGGCAGGAAAGGCGGGCCTCCGTGACGGACGGGGAGGAGGTGCCAGGCTGTTTGGTTGCTAGCTGCGGCCGCTCGCCCGACCGCTTCATTGTCGCCGGGCCTCGTAGTCGGCGCCGGGGCCGGGGGCGCGAGGGCGCGAGGTCCCGAGGTCGTCGGCCCGAAGCCTAGGCTCCCCGTGTCTCCAATTGGAGGGCCCCGCGCATCCCTCGCCGTTCGGTCCTACAGGCCCCGAGTTCCAGGCCCGCCTCACGCAGGTGAGAGGGTCCCTGTGTAGTTGGGGTGGCCCCCGCAGGTGAAGAATCTCCAGGACCGGCGCACAAGGGCTGGCCTACGCAGATGAGGGGATCCTGGCCCGCGCAGGGAGGGGCATCCCGGGCTGTGCAGATGAGGTGGAACGTGCCGGTGAGTGGGCCTCGTGCCAGTGAGAGGGGGCTCGTGCCGGTGAGGGCGTCCCCGCGCCGGTGAGGTGGTCCTGAGCCCGCCTAGGCGGGGAGGCCAGCGCAGGTGAGAGGGCCTGGCACTCGTACAGGTGAAGGGGTCCATGCAGATGAGGGGGGTTCTCGTGCAGTTGAGGGTACTCAGGGGGAAGGTGCAGGTAAGGGCCCCTCAGCACCCCCACACAGGTGAGGAGGGGCTCTTGCCCCAGGGTCCGTGAGCTCCTACCGCCTTCCTGGGAGGATGCTCTTCCTGCCTTGAGCCAAACCCCAGGGACATGGGGAGCTGCCTGCAGGGAAGCTTCCCTGGGTTTTGGGACAGCTCATCCTGAGAGGTCCAGGTGGAGGCTCTGGACACCACCTTCAGATCCTGGGAGGGACACCTCTGTATGCAAGATGAGATCTAGTCTGGAGGGTTCCACGGAGAGGCTTTGTTTACCATCCCAGAGCCCCCCACACTCCTTGCTGCTCAAGGGTGCCAGCCCCTCCAGTGGGCCCAGTTAGGCTGGGTGTGGCTGGTGCCTGGAGGAGAGGAGGGTGTTAAATTTCACTCACACTACCGGAAACACATACCCGAGGACACTGGCCTAGTGAGTGGCAGGGACAGCCTCTGCCTTCACTCTGGAGAATAGGCACCAAAGCCTCTGCTGTGGCTGTTGGGGCTGATGGAGGCTGCAGTGCTGACCCTGGGTGATGATGGTGTGTGCCCGCTGGCCCACCAGAGTCCTCCATGCCATGGAGGGCTATGCTCATTCCCTTCTGGTCCCTCCTGGTGCCAGCTCATCCCCTCTGGTTACCTGAGCACGTGCCACATGCCAGATCCTGGAGTTGCAGGGTCCCCACCCTCGTGGACCTTACATTCTTACAAGGGCATCAGGCAGTGCACAGACCAACCTGTGTGGGCAGGTGGCCAAGGGAGACAAGTGAAGCAGGATGAGGGAGTGAGGAGTGACAGGGACGGGCAGTCCTCTGAGTGGGAGGGGCGGGGGCGCCTCATGATATCCCAGGGGAGGCTCAAGCAGATCGAAGGAGGGAAAGGGAGGCAGTGAGGAGGTCACAGAGAGCAGGGTCAGGTCTGAGGGGCGTTGTTCTCAGTCCAGGCCTGGTGACTTTATTCCCCCTGCCTGAGTGTCCTCCCACCCTGATCTGAGACCCGGTTCAGAAAGATCAGCTGAGGCTGCTGTGTGGGGAGAGGCTAGGCTGGTCAGGCAGGGCCAGAGGAGGGGTTGCCATGGTTTTTCAGTTTGAAGAGATGGGGGCTCAGACGGGGGTTGTGGAGGGAAGGGACTGATGGGAAAGGGGCACCAGCCGGGTGCCTGAGGGGGCAGGGACGGAGGTGAGGGGCGGAAGAGGTCAGGACGAGACTTGAATCTTTGGTCTGAGCCAGTTTCAGAAAACACCCACTGGGGAGGGGCAGCTGGAGGTGGCAGTCAGGAGTCTGTTTGGGTCTGAGGTGCCGTGTACTCCATGGTCAGCCAAGCTGGGAACTAGGGCATAAGGGGGTGGTGAGAGATATGCCTGTGGGAACCGGCCATGCAGAGATGGTGTTTGACGCCAGGAGGCCAGAGGCTGTCCCCTAGGATGGAGGGAAGAGGCCCAGGGCTGAGCAGTCGGATGGGGAAGGGCCAGCAACATACACTGTGGAAGTGCCACCCTAGGAGGGGAGGAAGGGTAACCTGGACAGGAGAGTAGATGCTGCCTCCCAGGAGCTCTTGGGTATTCTGGATGGCTCTAAGGAGACAGAGGGAGAGTTCCGTGGCCAGATAAGTTTAGGGGCTTTAACAAATCCCAGTTTGAATATCGCCTGTGGGGTGCTCACCACAGGCCAGCCTCGTGGCCGCCTTGTCTGAACCTCATGATACCCTGTGAGGAGGCACTTTTGAAGGCCCATTTTACAGATGAGGAATATGGGGCCTAGGCAGGTAGAGTACCTGTCATGGGAGAGGGCTCATACCTATGACTTTCAGCAGCCCAGGGTCACCCCCTGCAGTGCCCTTCCAGGGAGGGTCATCTTGACCCCAGGAAACCTCCTTTTGCTGTTAATGCTCAGCTTCCTGCTCTGCCACTCGCTTCTGCTCCTGATAAGGAGACAGCCACCGAGCAACAAGGGTGGTGGGCACGGTAGGCCTCTGGGGAGCTGAACGGCATGCAGACTCGGACCCTCAGCCCTGGGCCATTGGGGCTGAGCTGGAGAGGGCGTGCGTGCTGCCTGGGCCCTCGGAGGATGCCTGCTCACCTCCCTTATTCTCTTCTCAGGGCCACCTGTCCACCATGAAAGGCTCCAGGGCCCTCAGCGGCCCCGAGGGCAGCCTGGAAGGTGTGGACTTGAGTCTGACAGGCCTCCCTCCACCCATGAACCGGCGCCCCAATAGTGCTTCCGCCACCAAGCCCATCACCCGCTCCATCTCCGTGGTCACGGGCAGTGAGCCAAGGAGGAAGATGCTGGTGAGTATCAGAGCTGGGTGTCATGTCTGGGGGCTATTCAGGGCCCCCTGTCTTGGGGTGGCGTCTGACTCCTGGCGTCTGAGATGCACACCTCAGCAGGCACCTTCATGTCCATTATCCCATTCATCCCTGGGGCTATCCGGGGGCAGGAAGGACTCTGGCTGATAGACTAGGGAGCTGACTCCCCAATAGGTTGCTGCTAGGGTCACCTGGCCCCACATAGAGCCTAGATCCTGCCAGCACCAAGCCCTTCATCCCTCCTGTTCCAGCAACATTTGGATTTGTATGATTCCTCTGTAAATGAGGTTGATGTGTGCGGAAGGAGGGGCTCCTGGTGGCCTTGGAGATACCGTGCAGGGCAGGCAGTAGGCGGCAGGTGGGCAGCTGGACGGCAACAGGAACTCTGGGACGAGAGCTGCCATGGGGAGTGAACAGCCAGGCTCATTGGTGAGAAGGTGATGAGGAGGATGGTAGCCTTTGCTGTGGTGCCTGGGCAGGAGTCACATGCCTCCCCTTGGACCTTCCACCTGCCAGGGGTGAGGCGCTCCCATTTCATGTGAGAGGCCGGGGACCTGCCCCGCCTCAGCCAGGCAAACCCAGGGCCCCCAGGGTGTTCCCCCGCCCACCTGTCACCTGCTCCCCCTGCTCACCTGTCTATGTGTGACCCAGGAGAGCCTCTCACTTAATCTGGGTCCAAGCCTGGCCTGCCCCTGAGTGGACTCGCAAGCGTCTGAAACCTCTGCCACACGGTCAGTTGCTTCCCTCCTTTTTGCAGGAGAACCCAGGGCCCGGAGGCTCCCGAGCCATCAACAACCTTCGCAGATCTAACAGCGCCACACAGGTCAACCAGCCACAAGCCAACCAGGCATGGCCCAGCCCCCTCAGGTAACCTCTGACCCCCCAGGTACTCCCGTCCTGCTTTCCTGCCTCAGTCAGTCTTTCTCCCAGCCTCACTGGCGTGAGCACCAGCTGAACAGGGGGACCAGTGCGGGGCAAGGTAGGCAGGATGAGTCTTGACCTGTCATTTCCTATGCAGAGATGTGAACCTCAAGGCTGCCCACCGCCCCCCACACCCCCCACACCGCCCCAGCCTCCCCCTCTCCCTTGTCTTTGTTGCACTTTCCCTGGGGCTGTCACGGTGGCCACAGAACAGGGTGCGAGCGTCTCTTCCAGGCGTGGTTGTCAGAGCAGGGCTGAGAAGTGATATTTCATGCCGCAAGCTTGGGAGTAGGAGACCCCATCAGTGACCTGGCCCCTCCTGGCCCCTTGTAAGACGAGTTCTCATCTGGATTCCTGAAGCCGGGCTCCCCACGCCCTGTGACTGACCTTGCTTGCCATCCTCTCTATGACTCAGGCCGGCAGAGCCCCAAGACTTCCTGACTCTCTTCGAGGGCAGCCCCAGTGGGAGAAAAAGGCCAGCCAGTCTGAGCAAAGCCTCCAGTGAGAAGGGAGCCACGTGGAATGTGCTGGTGAGGCTGCAGCTGAGCTGAGTCGACAGGCCATCAGGCTGTTTCACTGGGGCTGACGCCTGGTTCCGACTTTGTTCTCACTGCCCTGCAGGACGGGCTGGTGGGGGGCAGGGGGCATCAGTGTTAGTTAGTAGCTTTGACCATAGTGGTCAGTGTGAGGAGGAGCAAAGACCGTCCCGGCCCCTGGGTCATCTCACAGCTCCCCATGTGTGGGTGAGGCGGTGGGGGCAGGGCAGGGGCCCCACGTCAGAGGCATGTGCAGCGGGGTGATGGACTGTCGCTTGTGTGTACCGACAGGATGACCGGCCCAGGGCCTTTACCTTGCCATCCGACGCCCAGAGTCCTGGAGCCCTCGATGTGCCAGTGGGCCCGAGGAGGAGAGAGTGCATGGTGCCTCTGGCCCCCAGCTTCACCGCCAACAACCGGTGCGTTGGCTGTACCCTCACAGCTTGGGTTCCTCTTGGCCGAACACCCTGATGGAGCTTCCCTGGGTCCTGAGAAGGGCCCCACCATCGGGCATGGTGGTCGTAGGGGGCGCGGCAGGGACACTGGGACAGTGCCACAGTGAGCCCTGGCGCCAACTACGTGAATCGGGGGTCCTTTCCAGAGCCTGAAGCCACTCCCACCCCCATCTCTCCCGGCAGGAGCAACAAGGGTGCCGTGGGCAACTGCGTCACCACCATGGTGCACAACCACTACACCCCCTCAGAAAAGGTGCCGCCGACCCCCAAGAGCTCCAACCACACGGCTCCCTCCCTCAAGTAAGGCCCTGGCTGCAGCCTCCCACAGTGCGTGACCTGGGCTGCACCAGCAAGCCCAGGCTCATCTTGATCTGGGGTTCCACCGAGGAAACCGCAGCTGCCCCCCAAGTCTCCAGTCCCCATCTGAGACCATAGCCAAGGGGAACCTTGAGCAGGCTGAGCAGAGCAGCCCCACCCCTAGTCCCTCACCCGCATGTCCAGTGCCTAGCATGCTCAGATCAGGGACGGCCTATGGGTGTCGAGTCACCATCCAGCTCTGGGATCCTGCTGTTTTAAGTGTGGAGCCCTTTAACCTTGGGTGCCACCAGATGGGCACTGGTGGGGGAGTAGGTGACCCTGAGGATGACCAGCATGTCAGAACAGGACCTCACCCGCTCCTGGGGTCCTCAGGCCCTGGGACAAGGCTAAGGCGGCTCTCCGAGCCACAGACATAGCCATCCCCTGGGAGCCGGGAGAGGGGGGCCATGTTAGGTGGCCATGAATCTTTCTCCACCCTCCTGGTCAGCAACATCATTAAGGCAGCCACGGACGAGGGCGAAGGCAGCAGCCTCGGGAAGCCGCAGAAGAATGTGGCCCGCAGCAACCACGTGGTCCAGAATAACTCAGGGGGTACCACCGGCCTGCTCAGACGGAAGGAGGTGACCGAGGAGGAGGCTGAGAGGTGACCACCCCCGGGGCTGGGAGGAGGCCTGCGGTGCCAGGGAGAGAAATCTCCACTTAAGAATTGTTTTAAGATGATGCAGGCTGACAAGGCCACACGTTGTATAGTTCTCTTTATACAAAGCATCAAAAAAAGCAAATCTGCAGAATCAGAAAGTAGAGCAGTGGCTGGCTGGGGCCAGAGGAGTGCAGAGGGGGTCTTTTAGGATCAGTGGAAACATTCTAGAACTGGATCATGTTTGTGGTCATACAGCTCTCTAAATTTACTAAAAATCATTGAATGGTATATTCCAAATGGGTAAGTTTTATAAGTATGTAATCACTTCAGTAAACTGCTAAGTAAAAAAACATTAAACAGAAGGAAGATGTAAAACTGCAAAGGTCAGAACACTGATGGGGCTGCCCCTGGAATCTGGCCGCCCCGGGGGAGGGCGGGGTGTGGGCACGGTGGGATCTTCTGCTGTGGCTGCAGGTCTGTGATGTGCTTGGTCAGGAACCACGTAGTGATCAGAGCCTGGGCTCTGAAAGCCTCACCTGGCTGAGCAGTCATCACAGCTGTCCCAACAGAGCTCAGAACCGGGCCCTGGAAATGGGCGAGCGGGAGGAGCTGGGCAAGGCTCAGGTGTCCCCACTGGGACACCCCTCTGGGTGCATGTCCCACGGCCGGGGACCACTGACATCCTGTATGGTCCATTAGCACCTTTGCCAAGTGAATTGACAAGCGGTCTCGAGAGCCCAGATGAAGGCTTTGGGTTTAACCTGCCTTACTGAGTAAAATGTACACGCAACAGGATGCCCCTCTTAGGGCACAGGTTTATGAATTCAATGCGCGTGTAGTCGGAACAACATCACCCTCTACCCCGGGATCCCCTCACGTGCCCCTCACCCAGCCCCTCCTGGCCAAAATCCTGGCCACACCAGCCTGTGCCCTCTAGTTTGCTTTCCCTGGCGGGCTGTGCCTGGAGCCCCAGCATGTGGCCCCTGTGCTCGGCCTGCAGGGCCTCTGACTTGTTGCTCTTTGTCTCTGAGCAGTGCACCGTCAGGAGCGCAGTGTTTGCCCACAGGTGGTGGTGGGCCACTGGGTTCCTTTCAGTTTCTATTGATCATAAGTAGTCTGGGGATGAGCTTTTCCATTTCCCTGGGGACTGCTGGCACTTGAAGAAGGGCCGCGTGCACCGCCGCTTCTCTGCCCGCCGGGCCTCCTGGAGACCCGGGGAGGGAGGCTGTGCCTCAGCCGCCTCCACCCTAACCCCCCTCTCTGGCAGGTTCATCCACCAGGTAAACCAGGCCGCTGTCACCATCCAGCGCTGGTACCGACACCAGGTGCAGCTGCGCCGAGCCGGAGCCGCCCGCCTGGAGTGCCTGCTGGCATCCAAGCGAGAGGTCAGTGTGGGTGTGCGAGCCAACCAAGGGGTGGGCGTGAATCCCAGGGCTCCCGCTGTGCACGGCAAGATTTCTGACCAGTGGGCTTGAACCTAGGATTGCCCCATGAGTCCACTTCATCTAGGGGGTCAGCTTCCTCCCTCCCGAATTGCTCGGTCACAGGACCTGGGTGCCGGGTCACCCCTGCTGAAACGTGGGGTGGGTTTCTGGCTGAGAGGCAAAGACATTTCCCATCTGCAGGAGCCGCTGACCACCTCAGAGAGGGGGGCTTGTCCTCTGTGGGGCAGAGAAATGGCAGGATGGGGCCACCCCGTCTTCTCCAGTCAAACCCACTGTGGCTTGGCTTCTGCAGGGGCAGCGGCAGCGGCTGGGAGAGGGGACCCTCCTGGACCAACACCAACAGAAGGAGGCAGCCAGGAGGAAGGCCCGGGAGGAGAAGGCGCGCCAGGCCCGGAGGGCAGCCATCCAAGTGAGGGGGTGGCCTGAGCCGCGTGGGGAGCCTGGCGCTGAGGGAGCACCCTCTGTGCCAAGACCGCTTGTGTTCCTGGGGGCCCTACTGCCCCCTTCCCCAAGACCCTGGGCACAGGGCCTTGGGCAGTGTGACTCGGGGAGGATGAGGGGCGGCCCTCTCCCCTGGCCCCGGCTGCTCACAGGGGCTCCCCACAACAGGAACTGCAACAGAAGCGAGCCCAGAAATCAGGCAACGCTGACCTTGGGCCGCTGAAGGGGATGGGGGAGATGGAGAAGCCCCAGCCCACCCAGGAGCCAGCCATGAGGCCAGGGAGCACCTCTCAGCAGACCCGCAAGGCCAATAACACTGGTGAGCAGGGCTGAGAGGCCAGAGGCTACCCTGCCGTCCACCTACCACTGCCTCTGGCTCTGTGTGCGGGCACCCCGATATGGTGACTCCCCTGGAGTTATCCCTAAAGGCAGATGCCCCCTGCCTAGACCTCCGCATCCTTCCCCATCCCTCTGCCTCAGGGAGGCTCCTGGCTAAGAAGGTGCAGCCTCTGCCAACGTCCTCTGGCGCCCTCTGCCACTGCCCTGTTGGCAGCTCCCACTCATGAATGGGAGTGCTGCTATCAGCGGATACCAAGCCCTGCTCCTCCACTCCTGTCCCAGTTCCTCTGGGCCTGGACACAGGGTTCTTTCGCAGCAGCTGCACCAGCTCTGTGACCTCGCACTCCAGAAGGTCAGGGCTCCCCAATGTCCCCACTGCTCCATGAGGTCCGCCATGGCACGTGCTGTCCCAGGCCTGCCTCCCCTTTGCCTGGCTTCTTCCCAAGGGCTCCTCCATGTCTGCAGCCCCCTGGTGGGCTGACACTGTGTTCTGTTGTGCAGGGGCCAGCTTCCGCACTGCAGGCTTGGAGGATGCCGGCCAGCCTGCCCTCGGCTCATCCCCAGAGCCCCGGCAGCTCTCAGAGGACAAGCCTCAGGTCTCGGCACAGCCCTTTCCACCCTGCCTGCCTGCCTTCGGCTCTGGGGTGCATTGGTGCCGGGGTGGTTGGTACCTACCCCTTCACTGCCCCTCCCTGGCTGTGGGGTCACTCACACCAGGAAAGGCCACCCAGGATGGGTCTTGTCGATCCAGCGGAAGGATGAGGTCTCAATGGTTGCTCTGGAATCTCTCTGGGTATTCATGGATGCTGGGGTGGCACCTCTACAGGCCCATAGAAAAGAGCTGGACGCTCAGGTTAGGCATTCGCCAAAGCCTCCAGCCTCTAGAGACCCCTCCCACCAAGCCACCCTTTTTGTTTTCCTGGAGGTGGGTCAGGGGGCGGGGGCGGGGGCGCGGGGCGGGGCGGGTCAAGTTTAGTCCACGTGGCTGGGCAGGCATGTGCTCATGTGGAGAAAGCTTCACCCTTCTGTTCTCTGGTGGTCTCTGCCTCTAATGGCCCATCTACTGCAGGATGCCAGCCTCCAGGATGTGCCTGGTGAGGGCCTGGAGGGCATGGGCCCAGCTGGGAGCAGGGCCAAGTCAAAGGCAACCCTGGACGAGCTGCTGGACACGCTGAAGCTGCTGGAGCAGGAACCTGAACCGCTGCCCTGCCCCCGGGCCTACCACAAGGACAAATATGCCTGGACTGATGAGGTGACCATGGGCCCTGGCACTGCCCATTCAGGTCCCAGGGGTGCTTTGGGGGCCAGGGAAGTCCACCAGGCTCCTCTCTGCTCTAGTAAGCACCCTAAGGAGGGCCAGATGGGACCTTATTGAATCTCCCCAGTTATCCCAGGGCTCACTAAGGGTTAGGACCCTCGGAAGAACCCAGGGGTGGAGGTGGGGTAGGTACTGCTTCTCTGCCAGTGGTACCCCCTGCCAGGGTCTGGGGAGCTTGAGAGGCCCTCCCTCCAGACCAGGCCTTCCTCTACCCCAGGGGACTCTGAGCAGCTTCTGGAAGGCCGACCCAGAGTCCTCAACTGTCCCAACAGCCCCTAACACTGCACCCCTCCCACGCAGGAGGACGATGCCAGCTCCCTGACAGCGGACAACCTGGAGAAATTTGGGAAGCTGAGTGCAGCCACTGGCCCCCCTGAGGATGGGACCTTGCTTTCAGAGGCCAAGCTGCAGAGCATCATGAACTTCCTGGATGAGATGGAGAAGTCTGGGCAGGGCCAGCCGGCCTCAGCCCCTCAGGTGTGGAAGGGGTCTTGAGGGGGGACAGCAGGTCGTCAGCGGGCGACCATGGCCTGCTGACACAGCCACGTTCGCAGGGGCCCATGCCGGAGGAGGGGCTGGGGCGCCTGGAGCCTGCATCTGAGGCCAGTACATCAGTGATGCGACTACAGCTGGAGGTGGAGGAGAAGAAGCAGGCGATGGTGTTGCTGCAGAGGGCGCTGGTAACGTCCCCATCGGCACTGCGTCTGTCCCCGGGGCCCCAGCCGGAGCAAGCCCCCGGCCTGAACCTTGAGGGCCTCGTCTCTGTCGCTTCTCCCGCACCCGCTACAGGCACAACAGCGAGACCTCACCTTCCGGCGGGTCAAAGAGACGGAGAGGGAGCTGGGCCGGCAGCTGCGGCAGCAGAAGGAGCACTATGAGGCCACCATACAGCGGCATCTGTCCTTCATCGACCAGGTGGCGCTGCCTGGCAGGCGGGGCTTGGCAAGGCGGTCAGGAGGAGGACGGGACTGGGTTCCAGACCAGCTCAGGCTTGGTGGGAGTTTCTGGACCCACAGGCCTCCCCTGTGGGCCTTCTTCTCCCTCTGTAGAAACAGATAGCAGCTCCCTCTGTGGAGACCAGGGCTGGTCCAACACATACCAGCCCCACGGTGCTGCCCCCACCACCCTCCTCAATGATGCTCCCCACGGCCATACCCCTCCCCTGACCCATGGCCACGCTCCTCCACCCAGAGGGTGGGCAGGCAGCAGGAGTGGGTGGGCAGAGAACGTCCAAGGTGGGGTCCAGCCCTGTGGGGTCACTCAGGACCAGTTAGTCCTCTGGGGGCCTGAGGGCACACCCAGCAGGACAGGCTCTGAACTTTCCTGCACTTTTGGACTCTCCTGGGGAGGCCACCCCTGGTCTGCTGGGGCTGGCGGGGCAACCAGAGCTCCCCTGACAGGGTGGTGGAAGCTACACACCCACCCTGTGCTCAGCTGAGCTCCCGTCGGGTCCTTTTCTGAGGAAAACTCTGTGTGAGGGGTCTGTGGAGAGAAGCCAGAGCCCAGAGGAACCGAGGGGCCTCCGGTGACCACTAGCTACACTCTGCTTGGCGGCCATAGGTGTCTGCAGATCAGGGGTCTGCCTGGAGTCCTCGACGAGGCTGTCCTGGGGGCTTTGTGGAGACACCTTGGCAGGCAGTGGGCAGGCCCTTCTCCACAGGCCAGGTGACGGGGTTGACAGAATGACCCCTGTTCCAGGAAGCTTCTGGTGTGGCCATAGTCAGGGCCTTGTAGCCAAGGCACTGTCACTGTCCGAGTGCTGCTGACACCAGCCAGGTCCCAGGGGGATCAACACCGGGGCAGCTGTCGTCCTTGTCCACGCCTGTGCTCCCCAGGACCCAGGATCCTCCCTCAGCCCAGGGGGCGAAGCAAGGCTCAGGATTTGGTGTGCGGAGCTCCTGGGTGAGGGGAGGCTGGGCCTTCTGGCCTCACAGGGCAGCAGCCTCACCTCCACCCCTGGTTGCAGCTGATCGAAGACAAGAAGGCTCTGGGTGAGAAGTGCGAGGCCCTGGTGTCCGAGCTGAAGCTGGGGGACCAGAGGCGCAAGGACAGGGAGGCCCAGCTGCAGGAGCAGCATGAGCTGGTGAGTCCCTTTGCCCTCCCACCACCTGGCCCAGGCCTGGAGGCCCTGTGGGAGGGACCCCAGGACGGGTGGCCCCCGGCGCCTCATTCCTCGGCCTCCGAGCTGCTTCCCTAAAGCTTGGCAAGTGGCCGACCCTGGGGTGGGGGCCAAGGGACTTTGGAGACTCCTGTGTCACAGATAAGGAAGTGTAGTTCAGAGGAGGTGACCGGGGACCTACTACAGCGCTGGTCCCTGGTCAGAGGGACCCCACTGACTCCTCCCAGCTTTCATCAGACAAGGACGGCAGTCCCTCCTGCTTTGTCCACTGTCACTGTTGAAAGACTGCCTCCTGAGACCCATGGGGCAGCCGGGAGCAGGGTGTCTTTGCATCCTCCCGCTTCCTACAGCTCCTCTGTTTCCTTGTTGATAGGAGATTAAGAAACTCAAAGAACTCATGAGCGCCACAGAGAAAGTCCGCAGAGAGAAGTGGATCAATGAGAAAACCCGGAAGATCAAGGAGATCACGGTCAAAGGTGGGGGCCGTCGTGCTGGGAGCCACCACGTGGGCGGGACAGTCACGGGGGTCTCGAGTAAGGACAGTAGTTCCAGTCGCGCGTGTGGCACAGAGACTTCCTAGGAAGCAGTGAGACCCGGGGCTGGGCCCCACTGGTTCGAGGCTGGCGGCACACGAGCTTGGCCACAGACCAGCGTCCTGACACAGGGCCCCATCCAGCTTGGGAGCCCGGGCTCCCTTTGACGGGTCTTCTTGCCTCCTCCAGCTCCCAGGGGAGTGAGTGGGGTGGGGTGGGGGGTGGTCTTGGTCAGGGGAGGATGGCTGCCAGCAGCATCGCTGCTCGTCTCCCACTCACGGAACCCTCTAAGGACTGGTGGGACAGCCCCAACTGTGCCTGCCCACGCGTGGCCCTCCTGCCCAGGACACCCTCCTCTTCAGTGGCCCCTCCTTCCAGGGAGACTCTGCAGGCCAGAGCACCAAGGAGGGAGCCTCAGTGCGGCAGGCAGGGAGTGGCGCTGTGGGCACTGGTGGGCTCAGCTGTGCTTCGGGCTGGAGCCCCTGGAGGGGGTCTCCTGGCTGGTCTGCAGCCCTGGTGTCCCAATGGGCAGAGGTCAGTGGTCCTCCACAGTTCAGGCAGGCGCGGGGCAGGGCCCCTGCCGCGCAGTGGTGGACAGAGGTCCCGCAGCACAGTACTCCCCCCAACCCCCAGGCCTGGAGCCTGAGATCCAGAAGCTGATCGCAAAGCACAAGCAGGAGGTAAAGAAGCTCAAGGGTCTGCATGCGACAGAGCTGCAGCGGGCAGAGGAGCGCGCGGCGCAGCACTACGGACGGCAGGCGGAGGAGCTCCGCGAGCACCTGGAGCGCGAGAAGGAGGCGCTGGGCCGGCAGGAGTGGGAGCGAGCCCAGCAGCGGTGGGGGTCCTGGGGACCCGGGTAGGGGAGCGAGGCCTGGTGTGTGCACAGACTCCCAGAGTGAGCAGTACCTGCTCCCTGGCGGCCTCCCTCCAGGGCCAGAGAAATCTGGGGTGGGGGAGGTGGTTAGTGCAGGACTCCAAGGGGCAGGACAGCTGTAGCTGTACCGGGCAGTTCAGTTCCTAGGATGCGCTCTGGGGGCCGGCTGGGATGGATGGCGCGGGGGCCGCTGCTGGGTTCTGAGCGTGTCCTGGCTGCGCCTGCCCTGGGCCCCTGTGGTGCGAGGTCCTCCTGTGTCCGCCCCACCCCCGACCCCTGCCAATGAGTCCTGTGTCCACAGCTTCGAGCAGCACCTGGAGCAGGAGCAGCGGGCTCTGCAGCAGCAGCGGCGGCGGCTCTACAACGAGGTTGCGGAGGAGAAGGAGCGGCTGGGTCAGCAGGCCGCCAGGTGCTGCGGGGCGGGGTCTAGCCCTGCCCAGCCCTGCCCAGCCCTGCCCTGCCCAGCCTCATCTAGCCTCCCAGGACTGACTCCTGCTCACCTGCAGGCAGCGGGCAGAGCTGGATGAGCTGAGGCGGCAGCTAGAGGAGAGCAGCTCGGCGGGGGGCCGGGCCTTGAGGGCCGAGTTTGAGAAGGGGAAAGAGGAGCAGGAGCGCAAGCACCAGGTCAGCCCCGCCCCTGGCCCAGGCCCTGCCCCTGGCCCCACTGCATCCCTCTGGGCCTGTCTAGCAGGAAAGCACCCACCAGGGGTGGAGGAGGGCAACCGCCAGTACCAGCGTCCCACCTGCAAGGGTAGCAGCTGCTTGGAACACTGTGCTGAGCCTGGTTTCACACTAGGGGTCTCCCCAGCCAGCTCACCACAAACCCTCAGGTTGACCTCAGGCCCGTCCAGGCCCTGGCAGACCCAGCTCTGGGTGGGGAGCAGCCAGGCAAGGCTGCTCTCACACTGTTGCCTGTCCCCAGATGGAGCTGAAGGCCCTGAAGGACCAGCTGGAGGTGGAGAGACAGATGTGGGAAGCCAACTCCGCCAAGAAGGAGGTGGGAGGCGGGTGAGGCCGGGACAGGGGGTGGGGGCTTCCTTCCCTCTCCCCTCCTGCCCAGCCTCAAAGCAGGCCTGTAGGCCCTACGTCGGTGTCCTCCCCTTGGGTGGGTGTGGGTTCTGGCTGCCTCTGGTTGGCAGTGTGATTCTGGCCATAGTTGAGTGAACTTCTAGCTGGGCATGGGAGAGACTGGGGGGCTGGAGTGGACCCCAGAGGATGGTGGTGGATGTTCCTCACCCTGCCCTCGCCCAGGTGACTGTTCTGAAAGTTGACAGGCTGACCCGAAACCAGTGTGAGGGTCCCACTTGGGAGCAGATCTCCCCTTATCCTCTCATGCCATTCTCCAGATAGGCTGTGGCACCACGCTCTCTTGGTGGTAGAAAGGCACAGAGGGGCCACGCAAGCCATCAACTAGGGGACAAAGCCTGAGTAGTGGCCCAGTGGCCACCCTGTCTGCTTCCCACAGCCACGCACGGAGGGGTCCTCGTATCTGTGGGGTATGTTCCCAGACTTGGCTGAGTCAGAGGGCATGCTGTCTTCAGCTAGATGGGATTTCCAGGTTGCTTTCCAAGAGGCTGCCCCGTTGATGCTCTCATTCCCGGGTGGGGGCCCCCGGCCGTGTGGGTGGCCCACCCTGCCTCAGCAGCCAGATGAGGTCCCTTCTTTTATCAGGATCAGTTTGGCAGCAGACATGGTCTCTGAGTGGGAGAAGAACTAGGCTGTGCTGACAGTTCCTACTCAGGCCCCTGCTGGGGTCCCATGCTGGGTCCTGATGACAGGGCATGGCCCTCACCCCTGAGGACAGGTGAGGTCCTCAGCCTCCTCTGCCACCCTCAGTCAGCTCCCCTAGCCCCCCTCTGCCTCCCCTGCAGGAAGCATGGTTGCTGAACCGAGAACGGGAGCTAAAGGAGGAGATCCGGAAAGGCCGGGACAAGGAGATTGAGCTGGTCATCCACCGGTTGGAGGCTGACATGACACAGGCCAGGGAGGAGAGCGAACGGGCCGCAGAGAACCGGTGAGGCCCCAAGAATCCCGGAGCAAGGCCCGGAGATGGACCACAGGGCTGCCCCTGACCCGGCTCCTCCTGCCGCCAGGGTCAAGCGCCTCCGTGATAAGTATGAGGCGGAGCTCTCGGAGCTGGAGCAGTCAGAGCGGAAGCTCCAGGAGCGGTGTGCGGAGCTGAAGGGGCGCCTCGGGGAGGCCGAAGGGGAGAACGTGCGTCTGCAGGGCCTGGTGCGACAGAAGGAAAAGGAGCTGGCGGATGTGAAGGCGGTGAGCAGGCGGATCAGGCACCTGAGCCCTGGCCCCTGGCCCCCAGCACCCGCCATCCACTTACACTGTCCCTGTCGTCCCCCATGTCCCCCAGGTGAATGAGCAGCTGACTGGCGAGCGCAGCAGCCTTGCCCAGGTCCTTCGCCAGGAGTTCGCCGACCGGCTGGCAACATCCGAGGAGGAGAACCGGCAGATCAAGGCCGAGCTGGCTGAGCTGCGGGCCCGCCAGCGGCTGGAGCTGGAGCAGCTCACGCGGGAGAAACAAGCTGAGCTGGAGGAGGTTCATGGGAGGTGGGCTTCCGGGTTAACAGGGGTCCTGGGAAGCAAAGGGCTGGGGAAGGCAGGCAGGACCCTGTGGCTCCAAAGAGGATTCTGGGCCAAGGACGGTGAACGGCTGCACTCCCTCCTTCCCACTGATGTGGAACGCACCCATCAGCCGCAGCCGGGGGCTCCCTGCTTGAGGCTCAGTTGTCCTCTCTGTGTGATGCTGGCCCCAGGGCCTTGGAGGAAGCCATCCCAAACCAGGGCAGGTACCCCACCTGTGGGTGTCCAGAGAGGAGCTCCCTGGCCCTTGGCCCCTGGGGACTGGGTGGAGTGGGTGCTGTGCGAATAGGCTGACCCCTCTCCTCCCCTCCCCGCCAGTGATCCCTTAGTCCTTCCCAGGTCTCTGGCCTCTCGCCCCTGCTCCGTGGGTGCTCTTTGAAGCAGGCATGTGGTGGGGGCTTTCTGGCCTCCTCTCAGCAGGGAGCCCTTCCCAAAGGGCATGGCTTCACGTGGGGTCAGCTGTGGGGTCACAGATCCTGTTGTCAGCTCCTCCAGGCGGCGCAGTGCCCTAGTCAGCAGGGCTGGGATGGGCTGGGCCAGAGAGTGGCTCCTCCTGCTCTTTGGAGGGAGTGGGGCGGGGGTAGAGACCTCCCACCACCCACCCTGACGCACTCAGCTGCAGGCTGGCCTGGGGGTCTGGCTCGGACCCTGCACAGAAGCTCACTGTGCACTCCCCCGCAGGGTGAAGATGGCTCTGGCAAAGAAGGAGGAGGCTGTGAGCAGCCTCCGGAAACAGCACCAGGTGGGTCCCCGCTGCTGGCCTGCCTGAGGGGTGGGGTGGGGTGGGGTGGCCCTGGCCTGACCAGGGTGCACCGGGTGTTGCAGGCCGCGATGAAGCGGGCTGACCACCTGGAGGAGCTGCTGGAGCAGTGCAGGCGGCCATTTCCGAGCACCAAGTGACCACCGACTGCCGCAGGCTGCGGCTACCCTGCGGGACACTGAGGCTGTGTGGTGACAGTAAAGAGGCGTCTTTTAATGCTTTGCGTGACCCTGACTCGTCTCTCCTGGTCTGGGGCCTGGGGTGGTGGGGATGGAGGCTCCTCGAGGCCAGGTGTGGGGTACCCAACCCAGCTTTGCTCTCGATCTGCCCCCCTACCCCGACGTTTCCTGCCTGGCCCTGCAGTTCCCCAGCTCGGGCCCTAGGCCCCAAGCAGAGGGAGTGGCCCCCTGTTCTGGCCTGAGCCTGGACGAGCCCTGTGACCCTTGTGCCCCTTTGCTGCAACCCCCCCCACCCACAGGGAAGGCGCTCTGAGCCCCTCCCCAACCCCTGCACAGGCTGCTGCTCTTGCTTTCATGGCTAGAAAACCAGCCAGCTTCCCCGAGGCCCTGTCCTTCCTTCCCCGAGTCAGGACACTCCCTGGGGGTGTGACAGCCTGGAGCCCTCGAGAAATGGGCCTGGGACCAGCCTTGCCCTGAGAAGGGTAGAGACCTATCCTGGAAGGACCGGGCAATGGAGCTAGAGGGCAGCAAAGAGGAGGCTCCTCCTCTGGGGACTCACCTCCCCTACCCGCCTGCCAGGCACTCTGTCACCGCAACTGCCCTGGCCGAGGGTGCTAGACCAGGCCACTGGGGAGAGCTGGCACTTATGGGGTTGCAGGGGCTGGCCCTGGTGGAGGTGTTGCCCCTCTTGCACTCTCAGAAGGTCCTGGGGGTTGGACTCTCACTAGCGTAGGTTCCAGCAGCAGTCACTCTCAGCCTCGATGGCCACAAGGGCAGAGCCGGACTTCCCACGGGCCGGAAGCAGCTCACAGCAGCGCTGACCTGAGGGCCCTCCTGGCACCCCGTCCCTGCCTTGGGGTGTCGGCACCCCAGTTTCCTCATCTGCACAATTCCTGGCTGCCTCTCCGGCTGCCTTTCCTGGCTGCTTCCTTCCTTTGTGCCAGAGCTGATTGCTCGCAGAACTTGGGGCTGGAGCCAGGTGCAGCAGTGAAAGAGCAGGGCCGCCCTGGGCCAGGGCCCTCCTGGCTTCAGATGCTGGGCCTGCCTCCCCTCCCCAACAAGCGGCCACGCAAGCAGAGGGAGCTGGTTGCTTGCTGCTCTCCAGGCCGGGGGCCCTGGGGACTGGGCAGGGACCAGCTCCGGGAGAAGCAGCCTGTTCTGACACACCTTTGGGTCCTCTGATCCTCCCCCAAAATGTAGTTTTAGCTGAAGCTGTTATTGGGAGTTGCTAGGGGGAAACAGCTGTAAATTACTAAACTACAGTATTTTTGCAGATGAGGTTTTCAGCACAAAGGAAGACAGACACTTGGGGGTGGCTTTCGGAGAGAGTTGGTGGGACAGGGGGATGGCTTTCTTGACAGCCGGAGAGGCAGCCAGGAAATGGACAGTGGTGGCTTTCCCATGAGGAGGATGGTGCCTGACTCCCCACATCCTGACTTGCAGCTTTTCATTCATCTGTTCATTTACTTGTTCGTCCATCCATCCATTCATTTATCTGTTCAGAGAACAGGCTGGGTGCCCTTCTGTACCAGTCTCTGCATCTTACAGTCCCTTACTGCTTCTATTAGGTTGGTGCAAAAGTAATTGCGGTTTTACATTGTTGAATGTTGCTGTTTGATATTGGAATACATTCTTAAATAAATGTAGTTATGTTATATATCATTTTAATGCACATTTCTCACTTTTTTTTTTTGCTAATGACATTAGTTGCTATTTATTTTATATTTATTTTAGACTAGGGAAGTGGTATTAGAGAGCAAATTTGAGCAATTTTCTTATTTGAGTTCAAAATGGGTTGTAAAGCAGCAGAGACAATTTGCAACATCAACAATGCATTTGGCCCAGGAACTCCTAACAAATGTACAGTGCAGTAGTGGTTCAAAAAGTTTTGCAAAGGAGATGAGAGCCTTGAAGATGAGGCGTGCAGGGGCTGGCCATCAGAAGTTGACAACAACCAATTGAAAGGATCATAGAAGCTGATCCTTTTACAGCTACATGAGAAGTTGCTGAAGAACTCAATGTCAACCATTCTCTGGTCATTCAGCATTTGAAGCAAATTGGAAAGATGAAAGCTGGATAAGTGGGTGCCTCACGAGCTGACCACAAATCAAAAAAATCGTTGTTTTGAAATGTCATCTTCTCTTACTCTACCCAACAACAGTGAACCATTTCATGATCAGATTGTGATGTGACAAAAAATGGATTTTATATGACAACTGGTGATGACCAGCTCAGTGGTTGGACTGAGAAGAAGCTCCAAAGCACTTCCCAAAGCCAAACTTGGACCAAAAAAGGTCATGGTGAATGTTTGGCGGTTTGTGGCCCAGCTTATCCACTACAGCTTTTTGAATCTTGGTGAAACCATTACATCTGAGAAGTATACTCAGCAAATTGATGAGATGCACTGAAAACTACAATGCCTGCAGCTGGCATTGCTCAACAGAAAGGTCTCAGTTCTTCTGCACAACACTCGACTGCATGTCACAAAACCAACACTCCAAAAGGTGAACGAATTGGGCTACAAAGTTTTGCCTCATCCACCATATTCACCTGATCTCTCACCAACCAACTACCACTTCTTCAAGGGTCTTGACAACTTTTTGCAGGGAGAATGCTTTCACAAACCAACAGGAGGTAGAAAATGCTTTGTAAGAGGTTGTCGAATCTGAAGCCCGGATTTTTATGCCATGTGAATAAACAAACATTTCTTGTTGGCAGAAATGTGTTGATTGTAATGGTTGCTATTTTGATTAATAAAGATGTGTTTGAGCCTAGTCATAATTTAAAATTCATGGTCTGAAACCACAATTACATTGCACCAAACTAATATTATTTGAGCTCTTCACTTTACTTTTATTCAAGTTTTTGTTGTTGCCCATGATAATTTGTTCCTGACATTAACTGGTTTGGGCCTTTGTGTCATCCAGGGTCTCTGTCCTGCCCATAACCTGCCCATTAGCCTTGTGGTGGCATCCCACACATCCCAGCTGGTGAAAACGTGTCCCTGAGAGGCTACAATGGTGGGGGTGGGGTGGGGGGACTGCCTTGCTGGGACTGTTCCACCTGCTCAGATGTGCCTCAAAGAAGGGGGAATGAGATGCCATTCCTGTTCCCTGGGGTAGGGATAGTGGGCTGGGTGGCGCTATACCCTGGGCGAGGGGTCATCTCTTAGGCCCCAGCCTCCAGAGAAAAATCTCTTTGGCTTTCTAGCTCCTCTGGTTAATTCATTGTGCTTTATCCTTACTGGTTTCTGTCCTACTTGCTCTATCAGTTCCTAAGAGAGGAATGCTAAACTTTCCAACAGTGATTTTGCATCATCTCTTTTTCATATTAGTTGGTCCATTTTTGCTTTATGCGTTCGGAGGCCATGTTATTAGGTGCATACAAATTTAGAGCAGTGTGTCTTCCTGGTGAGTTTTTGACCCTTTATCTTTACAAACCGTCCCTCTTTGCCTAGCAGTGCATCTTGCCTTAAAGTATCCTTCATCTGATGGTAGCAGCCACACCAACTTTCTCTACATGGGATTTGCATGTTGTATCTTTGCGATTTTTTTTAAGCCTTTCTGTGACCTTCTAGTTAAGCATAGCATGAAACCAGCCATAGACATGCAGACAAATAAGTGTGGTCAGGTGTGGTCTGTATTGAGCTGAATTTGGACCTCAGTTCAGGGGAATTACTTTTGCTCTGGTAGCAGTTAGGACAGGGACTGGTCTGGCTGAGGCTGGGCTCGTCTCCATGAGGACTGACCTGGTACCCCTGTCCTCACCCCTCACTCCTAGCCCCATAGGACCCAGAAACAAAGACCGTCGTCTCTAGTAGATATTGAAGACCCAGGAGACTACTGGACACTCTCCTCAGCCACTCAGCCTTTCCCTCACTGTTGTTCAGTCACTCAGTCATGTCAGACTCTTTACGACCCCATGAACAGCAGCATGCCAGGCTTCCCTGTCCTTCACCGTCCCCAGAGTTTGCTCAGACTCATTTCCATTGAATCAGTGATGCCATCGTCTCATCCTCTGTTGTCCCCTTCTCCTCCTGCCCTCAGTGTTTCCTCGAATCAGGGTCTTTTCCAATGAGTTGGCTCTTCACGTCAGGTGGCCAAAGTATTGGAGCTTCAGCTTTAGCGTCAGTCCTTCCAGTGAATATTCAGGGTTGATTTCCTTTAGGATCGACTGGTTTGATCTCCTTGTTGTCCAAGGGACTCTCAAGAGTCTTCTGCAGCACCACAGTTTGAAAGCATCAATTCTTTGGCACTCAGCCTTCTTTATGGTCTGACTCTCACATCTAGACATGACTACTGGGAAAATCATAGCTTTGACTACACAGGCCTTTGTTGGCAAAGTGATGGCTCTGGTTTTTAATACGTTGTGTAGGTTTGTCATAGCTTTTCTTCCAAGGAGCAAGCATCTTAAATCAGTTTCAAACCTTGGCCGGGACCCTGTGCCAATGTCAGGCTCGCTTCTTGGATTTTCCTTTCTGGAATCTCAGAACCCATGATGCTTTGCTTGCTCATAATAAACAACATATAAGCAAGTGATGTGTTATATTAGGGGTTTCTCAGCTGTTGCTAGTGGTAAAGAGCCTGCCTGCCAATGCAGGAGAAGCAGGTTCAGTCCCTGGGTTGGGAAGATCCCCTGGAGAAGGGCATGGCAATCCACACCAGTATTCATGCCTGGAGAATCCCATGGACAGAGGGGCCTGCTGGGTTATGGCCCGCAGGGTCGCAAAGAATCAGACGTGACTGAAGCAACTGACACGTGTACATGTGGTATATTAGGAGATGGGAGCGCTGTGGAGAGAATAGATCAAGAAGGATGTGGAATGCTGGGCAAGAGAGTGGAATGTGAAACGGGGTAAGGGTTGACCTCTTTGGGATGTAACATTTGAGGAAAACATAGCAGATGAGGGAGTTAGTCATGCAGATACCTAGGGAAGCATGGCAGGCCCAGGCACAGCCATGCAAAGGCTCTCGGGCAGCGTGGTGCCTGGCTGGGGAGCAGTGGGGAGGCCGGTGTGTCTGCAGTGAGGGTGGGAGGGTCTGAAGTCAGGGAGCATGTGGGTATCCCAAGGATTTTTTTCAACTGCATGAGAGGGGAGCCTCTGGAAAGTTCCAAGAGAAGTGACAGGTCTGACTTGTATTTTAAAAGAACCTCTCTGGCTGCTATGTTGAGAGCCCATTGTTGGAGGGTGGAGGCGGGGAGGGCAATTGGGAGCCCAAGGTGGTCATCTAGGCAAGAGCTGGTGGTGGCCTGGATGGTGGGGAAGTGGGGCTCTGGATGCCTGTGGAGGGCAGAGGCAGCGGGATTACCTTACAGGTGCGTGTGAAAGGGGAGGAGCTAGGATGATGGCTGTTTGGCTCACGGGCTGCCGCTCCTGCAATAGCCCACCTCCGGGGCTCCTAAGAGCAGTGCCTTCACCCTGGGGTGACGGCCCCTCCACCCTAGGGGGCCTGGAGTCCCATGGCGGCTGTGAGGAAAGAACCCACCACACCCCCGTGGACGCGGGGTGCTGAGATGGGGGCCCAGCGCTGTTCCAGCCACCAGCCCCAGGATGAAGTGGGGAGCACACCCACCCCTCTCTGCATGGCGACTACGGGGCTTCCGGCCTGAGAGCCAAGGAACGACACGGTTCTTACAGATGGGAAGACCAAGGGTGGGGCTTCAGGAGGGGGCTGGGAGCTCAGCCTTGGGCAGGTGCAGTCTGAGTTGCCTCCATCCCACAGGACAGGGTATCAGGTAGCCAGAATGGATGCAGGGGTCTGGAGTACCAGAGAGATATGCTGAAACTGCAAGATGGGAGCTTGCCAGGTGAGCGGGTGTGGGTGGAGCAGTGGTTGGGCCAGGCCAAGTGGGCTGGGGGTACTCCTCCAGGAGGAAGGGCTTGGGGAGAAGGGAGGGGGTCTCATGAGGAGGAGAAGGAGGCAGAGATCTGAGCCCTAGACTTGTCCAGAGGGCAGGGCTGATGCTGTCCCCTCACTGTGGACTCCAGGTGGCCTTGGACCCAGCCTGGTGAGCAACCTGTGCAGAGCCCAGTGGAGCCTGGGGCTGGGGGGATGCGGGGGTGGGTGGCATGGGTCTGGGCCCAGAAAGCACTGAGCTGGGAGGGCTGATCCATCTGGAAGGGGTCGGGGCTGGAGGAAGGACCACCATCCAAGGGTGTAGGAACACGAAGGGGCAGAGGCTGGACGCACCACCCCTCGGCCTCCCATTTTCACTCCTGTACCCCCCGCGCCACTCTGCTCCCTACCTGCCACCCAGAGACCCATGACCCTGTCCCACCCCAGCTGATGCTGCACACCCCTGACAAATATATGAGCTTCGGTTCATTCCATGCTGTTTTTCTTCTATTTTCCTGACCCAAGCTGTGTCCACCTCCATGGCCTTCTCCACAGGGCCTCTCAAATCCCATGATGCCGCTTGGGGGACACTCAGCTGACCGGAGCTGAGCGTGGCGCTACTTCTTCTTTGGAATTTTCTCCTGTTTGATCAATTCAGAAAATTCTAGAGCATGAGACAGATTTTCTAGTAAATAACCCCCTGGCTGTACCACTCAAGGCCTGCAGGCCCCACGGGAACCCTCCTTTATGATGGGAGACCCCGCGGTGCAGGAGAGCCCCGCACCCTGTATTCCCAAGTCCTGGGTGTGGAGCAGGAAGGACCAGAGCTCGGCTGCCTGTGTGCCCTGCGCAGCTGCCATGCGCCCTGTGTCCAGCCTGCTTGGTGGTGATGTGCTTGCCCACCCTGGGTCTTACGATGGACCCTCCCCTCAGAGCCTCAGAACAGGTGCTCCTATGACCATCCCACCTTCAGTGGGGAAACTGCGGCCTAGAGAGGCTGGGAGGCTTGTCCTAAATGGACCCCTTGGCCAGACTGCCCCTTGGTTAAGCCTCATGACCACCTATAGGTCAAGTTTTGCTGGCATTTGAGGGCAGAAAGTGGAGGCTGGGGGTGGTGGGGACAGGCACCACCCCCAGTCTGGGGCTCTGGCCCATGCTTGCCCGTTCCCAGAGTCATTCTCCAGGCTTGGGGTCAACATCTGGGGAGGGTCGGTGGGCAGCAGGATGATGCAGACCCCCAGAGCAGCCAGGGGGAGCTCCAGAGAAGGCCTGCAAGCCCCACGAATGTCCCAGCCTTGCAGAGGAACCCCGGCCTTGAGAAAGAAGTGTCTGAGCCCTGCCTCTTGGTAGCTAGCCACCTTGAGGTGTTACCCCACTACACGGAAGAGACTGAGGCTCCACGACATTAAATGATGCATGCGAGGTCCTTTGCTCTGCTCCCAAGAGGTGGGGGTGGCGCTGTCTGACCCCTAGGCGCTGCTGGGTAACTTATTCCATCCTTCAAGGTTCATCTCAAAGCTGCCCACTCTGGGAAGCCTTCCTGGTTACCTGAAACACCAGCTCCTCCTGCAGGACTCAGGGCCCAGGGCCTTGGTCTCTCTCTCTCCAGGCCCCAGACCAGTGGGCCCTGGTCATCCTGGCTGGACAGGAACTGCCAGCTGGGAGGCGTGCTGTGTGCAGGATGGTCTCAAGCTGGTTCTGGACTGAGTGAGCCCCAGACTGCTCCAGGAGGATGGCCCCGCCCCGCTCTCAGGTGCTCAGGAGGGCGGTGCATCTGCCCTGAGGGTGTGGGCGCAGGGCACAGTTCCCCTCTTCCGGGAGAGTCAGGCAGGAACCACTGGGGCGGGCTAGGACTCCGGCTGGGCATGTGGGTCTGGGCACAGGCCGAGGGTTTGGCAGGCAGGGACCAGGCCGTCCTGTGCCCCCACAGCCGCGGCTCGTGACCCTCAGTGCTCTTGGGTTGCTGTCCCCAGGGCGGGTTGGGTTCTGGGACTTGTAGCAGAGCAGCTATTTCAGAGGCTCCTTGGCTCTCTCCGAAGTTGGTGGAGCCTTCTGGAATCTGCTTCTGAGTCCAGGAGAGGCAGCTCCGTGACCTTTGGGGCAAAAGCCAGTCGAGTAGTAGCTGGAAGAGACTTTCTCCCAGTAGAGAAGCCCCGGGTCAAAGGTTGCAAGGTTGCTGCAGCAGGGGCCAGGGAGGGCTGGATGCAGCCCAGGGCTGCTTCCTACTTCCTGACCCTGGGCATGGCCCTCCCCCAGCTGCTTTGGGCCTCAGGCTCCTCATCTGTGAAATGGGGAGATCCCTGCCCACCTCCGCCCCTTTGCAGGGTCCTGCAAGGAGCCAGGAGGGAAGGAGACGGTAGGGAAAGGGTGTCGGACCCTGTGGGGGGCCTGGAGCTGGGTCCTCCACGTGTCATTCATAATGGTCAGTTCTTACAGCCAGTCCGGGAGTGGGGCGGGGTGGTCAGCTGGGATCAGGGGCAGGCCGGGGCCTTGGAGACAGGACAGACACTGCTGGCCTGCATCCTGAGCTGTGACCCTGATTCTCCCCTCTACCCTGGAATCTTGGGGTCCATCCTGGAGGGAAGGGATGCCCTGCCTGGGGACAGTGTCACCCTCTTCTGGAGGTGGGACTGGACCGAATTCCAGGCCAGGTCTGGCCAAGCCTGGGGTTAACATCCTGACTGCAGAGTGCTGTGGGAGCCCTGGGTGGGGCTGTTTACCGCCATCCTCCCATCCCATTGCTGTCTGGGGTATCTCCACACCCTGCCCTGAAGGCGGGGGAGCCTGGGATCAGAGCTGGGGACGGCAGGGGCCATGGCGCTGCGGTTAGTGTATTTATAGTGCCTGGTCCACGGCCTGGGATGGAGTCTCACTTGGCATGCCTAGTCAGGGCGGGGAGGGGACTGGGAAGGGGGCTAAAAGGCACCACACAGAGCCAGGCCTGCAGCCCCTACCCAGCCTCCTGGGTTGCTCCCAGTGCCTGCAAGAACCCTGCCCTCCTCCTCCTTCCCCCTGGAAAGGCCTTCCACCCTCTCCTCCCACCTCACTGCCCTCCACAGCCAAAGCTGGCTATAGCTGGAAGGCCTAGCCATAGCGCCCCCAGACCCCCACATATTCCCAGTATTGCTGTGTCCTGGATGCCCCCTCTGAGGTGGGTAGCGCCCTCCCCTGACCCCAGACCACACTGGATCGCCCAGGGCCCTGGCCTTCTTGGGGCTGAGGTCTGCATCTAGCACCTGTGAGTGATCACAAATTCAGATGCTGAGTGATAAAGGCCTCATGGGCGGCGGGGAGGTGAGCAGGGGTGGTGGAGGCAGTGGGGCCCGCTGGGATGGGTATGCGGCCCAGAACTGGCTTGGTGGGCCTGCCAGAGTTTGTGGGTCTGGGAGTTTGGGAGTCTCTGTTCAGCCAGGCCCTTCCTCCACTCTGCACTGGGAGCCCTGTGAGGTGGTCTCAGTCTCCCACCGCTGATCCCACCTCACAGCCATGCTCTCAGAGACTCACATAGGCACTTGCGTGCACACGTGTGCCCACCCCTGTAGATCCAGTTGCCTCGGGGCTACCCCTCTCTTTTCTCCTCCTTTTCCTGCCTCCCCAGACCTCCCCACCCATGACCTCCCCTCATCCTGCAGAAGACAAGGCCTCAAGCTCCCAGAATGCAGCTTGGGCAGCTCTGGCTCAGCCGGGCACCCACACCTCCCCTCCCTGGGCAGGGCTCACCTCCACCTGCTTCCCTTGAGGGCTCTGGGGAGGCGGGTCAGGCTGCGGGTGCTGAGGGGATGCGGGGGGCTCCAGCTTTTATACCTGTAGCTGCTTAGCCTGTCCCTCCCATGCACTTCAGCCTGGCACTGACTACCCCCAGGGGCTCGCTGGCACTTGGCACGCCCACACCAGGCTGGGCAGACTCACCATCAGAGGCTGACCATCAGCAGTGTGTGGCCTCCCTGAGCCCAGGGTGAGCAAGTGGACTTCCTGTCTGTCCCAAGAGGTTCCACCCTGCTGCTGGCCTCGTGGGGGTAGGAGGGGGTAGTGGTCCAGGAGGTGACCCAGGCTGGCCAATGTGTCCAAGGCGGCAGCAGAAGGCTGGACCATTGACCTCCTCCGGCGAGAAGCCAGGCCAGGCAGCTGTCCTTTGTCTCTGGGTCACTGTGGGGTGCTGGGGAGCCATGCCAGGGTTGGTCTTCAAGGCGAGGGGAGGAGAGGGAGGTCTCTGTCAGGGAGGATGGCTTCTGCAGGCACAGGGAGCAGGGCTGTGTGACCCCAGGCAGGGCTGGCCTCTCTCCCTGGGTAGGAGCCCCACAGGGCGGTCCCCAGGGTGAGGACAAGGGGACCAGAGAAGGAGGCATTGCCAAGAGCCCCTCTGGCCACAGCCTGCTTTCTTGGCCCCAGGGTTTCACAGAGCGGTGCCCCTAGTGGCGCAGATGTCTGTGCAGACTCTGCAACCCCTCATCACCAGCTGTCCTCTGTGGGGGTCTCTACCCCTGTCATTTTACATGGTGCTCATATAGCTCAGTGATCCGCTTTCCCTACACAAAAGCTCATCATGTATTGCTGGACTCTGCTATGATGTAAGGCCAGCAAGCTGAGGCTGCTCTAGAACTTCCTTGACTGACCACCTGCTGCTGCTGAATCTGGAACAGGTCCTAGTGCTTCTCTTTCTTTTTTTTTTGGCCACACTGCAGGGCATGTGGGATCTTAGCTCCCCAACCAGGAACCCATGCCCCCTGCAATGGAAGCGCAGAACCTTAAACCACTGGGCCATCAAGGAAGTTGCAGATCCCAGTACTTTTGTCATCAGAGACACCATGGGAGGCCAGAGTGGGAGGACCAGGATGAGTGATGGAAGTTTCCATGGTCCTGCCACGTTCTTCTCCAAAAGGGTTACCCTGAAGCTTTCCAGCCTAGCCTGGATGCCCGACATGCTCTGGCCCTGCAGGAGGCATCATGGACATCGCTCGATGTGTCTGTTCATCAAATGGAATGTTATTTGCATGAAAGGAATGAGGCACCGACACACTACAACACAGATGAGCCTCGACAGCCCCACGCCAAATGAAAAAACCCGGTCGCAAAAGGTCACGTAGTCCATGATGCCAATTGTACACGATGTCCAGAAGAGGTAAACTCATAGAGACAGAGGGCAGCCTGATGGTTGTGGCGGGGGTGGGGGCCTTGCTGGGAAATGAGGAGTCACTGTTTAATGGGTACGGGGTTTATTTTGGAATCATGAAATGTTCTGGAACTAGAGAGCGGTGGTGCACTAAACGCCATGGGATTGTTCATGTTAAAATGGCTTCTCTTATACTGTCTGTGCACTCCCTCCGCAGCATCTTCTGGAAGCCCCTGTCCGTGCCCACCCCTGCCCGGGCCGCAAGATGAGGGGTGGGGAGTGGGTGGGTGGGCTCCTGGAAAGCACCGGCCGGAGCTGACAGATGGCCAGTCGCCCAGGCAGTCCCTCCCGTTTCATTTCTGTTGGGCCGCCCCCTCGCTCCCTCCTGAGGCCCTGGCCTCCTGAGCTTACTGGCCTCACTCCGGGCTGAGCTGGATCTGAAGGGGCCACAGGCTCCAGCTCTGGGGACACTGCTGTCCCCTGTGCCCAGGCTCTGCAGGCACTGCCCTCTTGGGAGGCTCTGGTCACTCGGGCCTTTGTGGGGTTGGCACTGCCTACCCGCCATCACCGGGCCTGCCTGGAACAACTTGGCGGGAGGGGGATGGCCTGCTCTGGGCCCCTCCTGCTGAACCTGGAAACCCCTGCGGAAACCTGCAGCACGGTCCTGCCCCGTGACGTGAGTGAACTGTTCTCTTCCAGGGAGCCGTTTTTATGTAAGCACAAAGCTCTTTCAAGGCACAGCCTCCTCAGGGCCTGGTGTTTCCCCCTGGCTGGCTGGGAACACCAGGCAACATCTCCCACTTCCAGGGGACAGGACAGGGTACCCTTGGCAGCTGCACTTGCCTTCTGAGGGCTCTTTGGCAATGCTGGAACCCCTCTTACCCCCACTTTGCAGAGCACAGCTGTGGTAGGCGGGCTTGTGGGAGATAGGTTCTCCCGAGGCTGGGGCCTATCCCTGGGCAAGTGTGGGTGGGGGCCGGCCTTTCCCCTTGGCAGCTGCACCCCTTACGGGTACACAGAGGTGGAGGTGGGGACCTGTGATTACCACAAAGGACATCTGCTCCCTGCCCCCACCCCAGGCAGGAATCACATCCCTGTGCAACAGGGAGGGGTGGGCCAAGGGAGTCTCCTAGCAGGGTGAGGTCCTGGCAGGTAGGGGTGCCCCTGGGGCCCTGTCCTTCAGTGACCAGCATGTGGTTTTGAGAGCTGAAGCTAAGGCAGCCTTTCATGCAGAGATGCTGGTGCGAGTTATTGTTACAGGAAGGACTCAAGAGGTGCTGGCTGTCCCCACGGCCCTGCCCCTGTGTCCTTTACCACAAAAGGTATGTCCGTGTCTTAATCCCAGGACCTTGAATGGGGACTTGTTTGGAAACAGGGTCTTTGCCAATATGACCCTTAAGACAAGGTCACACTAAGGGAGGAGGAGCCCTGATCCAGCGACTGGGTCCTTATAAGAGGAGCGACACAGAGGAGAGGGGAGGGCCATGTGGCGGTGGAGGGATAGAGGCAGAGGTTGCGATGGTGTGGCCACGGGTCAGGGAGAGCCTGAAGCCACCGGGAGCTGGAAGAGGCAGGAAGGGCCCATCCCTGGACCTCTGGAGGGAGACCAGTCCTGCTCACACCTCGGTTTTAGATTCTGGCTTCCAGACTGAGAGAGCATCCATTTCAGTTGTTTGAAGCCCCGCCCCAGCAGCCCCTTCTTTCCCAGGGACCCTCTTATGGGACCCTGCTTCTGGCCTGTCTCCCACCACTGTTGGGCCCCACTCTCCACTCTGATCCCCTTCCCAAGCCTCAGGTGAGGATATGAGTAGGATGCAGGCCTGGGTCGCGGAGGGACACAAAGGCAGCTGCGTCCCCCAGGCTGGCCGGGTGCCCCACAGGGCTGCGGCTTTTCTTTCTGTTTTTATGGCTCTGTCGGGTCTCTGCGGTCACACGGGCTCCTCTCTAGTCGTGGCGAGTGGGGCTGCTCTCTGGCTGCAGTGCACACAGGCTTCTCGCCGCAGCGGCTTCTCTTGTCGCAGAGCGTGGGCTCTAGGTGCACGGGCTGCAGCAGCTACGGCTCCCGGGCTCTGGAGGACAGGCTCGGCATTTCTGTGGTATGCACAGGCTTAGTTGCTCTGCAGCGTGGGATCTTCCTGGATCAGGGATCAAACCCGTGTCTCCTGCACTGGCAGGCAGAGTCTACCACTGAGCCACCAGGGAAGCCTGGATTTTATTTTTTTAAGATCTGTTTATTTTATTCTTTGGCTGTGCTGGGTCTTTGTTGCTGCATGCTGGTTTTCGCTAGTTGCCGTGAGTGGGGGCTGCTCTTCATTGCATCACACAGGCCTCTCATTGTGGCGGCTTCTCTCGTTGCAGAGCAATGGGCTCTAGGCGCTTGGGCTTCAGTAGCTGCAGCCCATGGGCTCTAGAGCGCAGGCTCAGTAATCCGTGGCATGCACAGGCTTAGTTGCTTGGCAGCATGTGGGATCCTCCCAGACCAGGGAGCAAAATGGTGTCCCCTGCATTGCAGGGCAGATTCCTAACCACTGGGCGCCAGGGAAGCCCCCGGGCTGTGGATTTAAGGGGTGTCAGGCTGACAGGTGAGCAGTCCTGAGCTTCCCTGGCCTCGGGCTCCAGATGGCTCAGTAGTGTCTACTCCTGCCTTGATTCAAATGTGGGATGTGTTGCTCATCATGGATTTTTCTCAATAATTGTGATTCTCTACGATATTGCAAAATAATACGCAGTATGTAGGATTTTCCTGGACCAGGGATGGAACCCATGTCTCCTGTCCCTAAGATACTGCAAAAATAACAGTTACCTCAATGGCCAAGTTTGTTTTTTAACAGCTTTATTGAGATATAATTCACATGCTGTGAAGTTGACCATTTTAGAGCCTACATATCAGTGTTTTTTAGTCCCAGGTGGTGCAATCATCACCTCTATAAAATCCCAGAGCATTTTCAACACCCCAAAAGAGGCTCTATACTCCCATTTTCCCCTCCTCTGGACCTCTGACAAGCGTCAGTCCTCTTTCTGTCTCCATAGCTTTGAATAGGCTAGGTCTTTCCTATCAGCGGAATCCTGTGGGTTTTGCCCTTTTGCTGGTTTCACTGAGCACTGCTTCTGAGGTTTATCCATGCTGCAGTGCATGGCAGCGCTCCATTCCTCTAAGTTTCTCTCCCTTTCTTTCTGGCCGTGCTGCGTCTTTGCTGCCGTGTGGGCTTTGTCTCTGGCTGCAGTGAGCGGGGCTGCCCTCTGGCTGCAGTGAGCGGGGCTGCAGTGAGCAGGCTTCCCACTGCGGTGGCTTCTCGTTGCAGGACACAGCCTCCAGGTGCATGGGCTTCAGCACTTGCGGCTCCCTGGCTCTAGAGCGCAGGCTCAGCAGTCGTGGTGCACGGGCGCAGCTGCACCGCGGCCTGTGGGATCTCTCCGGAACAGGCATGGAACCCGTGTCTTCTGCTTTATCAGGTGGATTTTTTTTTTTTTTTTTTTTTTTTTTTTGCCACTGAGCTACCAGGGAAGTCCCCGCTTCACTCCTTTTCACTGATTGCAACACTACCCTGTATGGACCCACCACGCTTTGTGTATCCATCTGTTGATGGATGTTGTTAAAAGTTTTTGGTGCCCTGTGGTGCCTCCCTCACCCCCCTGATGCCCTAGTCTGGTGCCGGTGCCGTTCCTGACTTGGGAGGCCTCTCCCCTCCGTCCGCCTCATGGACATTCTCTGGGCCCAGATCCCCTGGGGGGCAGCTCTTTCTAGGAAAGTTGCCCTCCCCCTACTATACCTTGCTTGTCCTTGACCCCATATTGTCTTCCCTGAGGCTCCTGCCCAAGGCCTCGGTCTCCACGGGCCCGGGTGCCTCAGGTCCATGAGAGAGAAGCAGCAGTCCCACCAGCCTGGCCTTGAGGGTGGCGGTGCCTGAGGCAGTGGTCACTTGATGTGGGGCGCCCAGCCCCCACCACTGTCGGGCCTGGCCCCCGCCCGGGTAGCAGAGGGCTCCGGGGCTCCGTAGGGGGATGGCCACATCTTCAGGGATCTCTCTCAAGGGAGTCCTGAGGCAGGCTGACCACTGGGCACCCTGTGAGCCCTCATCCCTGCGCTCCCTGCCCCCAGCACTAGACAAGCCAGGCTCTCAGTTCAGGGGCCTTGCCCCTGGGGCTCGAGTTTCTACCTTCTCTGTCTTTTCTCAGAGACGTGTGTGTGTGCACACGCGCCTGTGCTGGGGACAGGCCCTCAGGTCCTAAGGCTGAGGAGAGAGCCGCACGCACTGAGCCGCTCACCTCTGCCCTGCCCAGGGCCCAGCACCCAGCACCCCGTCCTGTCCATTAGACCTTGTCATGCCAACGGAGGGTCAGGCTCATGACTGGCCTGGAGGCCTTGGACTCAGGGGACCCTGCAAGCACAGCAGTTCTGTCCCAACCCCAGGAAGAGCACAGAGAAGCCCTTCCCACTAAATTCCAGCCCGTCTTCCAGCACCCTCACTGGTTGTCAGTGAGTGCTGGTGGCCAGCCACACACCAGAATCACTGGTCAGAGGACTGGATTAATGGTAGGGGGTTCAGGGCACCCCTGGTTCAATAGTCACCATGTCATGGAAACAGCAGGGCTCCTGGTTTGGGCGGGGGAAGATGTCCCTCGGGTCAGATGGAGTGACAGTGCTGGGCCTGCAGCCCTGGTGGGCTTGTCCTGCCCTACCCGGACCCCGGAGGACATCTGCAACCCTAATGCTCCTGGGGTCTGGCTGTCTGTGTGCCCATGTGTGCGCACACATGTGTGTTCACAGGTCAGCCTGTCACAGAGGTTTGCACAGAGGGTCTTCTGACCCTGGTCACTGAGGCTGGCCGTGAGAATCTGAATAGGGTCAAGTTAGGGCCACTGGGCATTTCCCCTGCTTGTCCCCAGAGAGTCCCCCGGCTACATCGAGGTCCAGGTGTCTGGGGTGCCTTCCTGGTCGGCAGAGACAAGGCCCATGGTATGCGAGTGGGCAGTGTTGGGCTTTCCTCCTGGTTGGGGAGGGGAGACCTCCACTAGGGATCTAGCCCCTCAACACTGCACACTCCTGGATCACAGCCCTCAGCCATCCTTGCCCCCCAACCCGCCTGGGTCCCTGCCCCTCCCACTGGCCACCTTGGGGAGGAGCTCCTTCCACCCCAACTGCAGCCTGGAGGGCAAAGCTGCTTAGAGTAGTGGCCACACCATCAGGGACAGTAAGAAGGTTCTGGATGCCTCATGCTCCTCCATAGGCCTGAGGGGCCTGGGACCGCCCATGGCAGGGGACCCCACAAGTCTGAGAGCAAAGGAGGCCCCTTCCTTTGCCCATGGGGGAACTGTCTACACAACAAGCCCCCCTAGGGTAAGAAGAATGTGTCCTGGCACCCTCTCCTGAGGGCTGGCCTTCACCATCCTTTCTCTCCGTGCCCACCCCTGTGCCATTGATCCTTGCTCTCCCCAAAGGCATCCGGGCCCCTACACCCCCTGTCCTCTAGCTGGGTCAACCAAGAGGCTTTGCTCATCTGGCCAGAGAATGAATGGATGGGTGTAGAGTCAGTGACTCAAGTTACATAAAACTCAAATCCCAGCTACGCTGTAACTCTCTCCGCTCCCAGCGGGTGGGGAGGGGCCGAGCCCCAGCCCCCTGGGCTCTCAGCCAGCCGGGCCTCCCGCAGCCGCGCAAGATGGCGCGGCAGGGCGCGCGGCCGGCGGGGAGGGGACGGTGCCTCGGTGCCCGGCGCCGCCGCGCCCGCCCTAAACGCCCGGCGCTGTTCCCTCCCGGGAGGGGGCGGCCGCTCCTTCTCCACGGTTGTCGCAGAGTGGCACAGGCGCGGGCGGTTTGTGCAAAAATAGCACCCCCACCCCCCACCCCGCCGGCGCGGGCGCCGCCCAGAGGGCGCGGGGCAGGACCGGAGCTGCCTCGGAAACCGGCGTGTGCAGGCCGCGTGCCAGCCCCCGACCCTCGCGTGCCGGGGCCCGCGCCTCCCGGCCACCCCGCGCGCGCTTTCGTATTGCTCCTGCGTGCCACCGTGCCCACCCCCGCGCGCGCAGCCGTGCCCCCGCCTTCCCGCTCCTCCTCCCCACGCCTCTTTGCCCACCCCCGCGCCTCCAGGTGGCCCCCTCCCGAGTCTCCATCCCGCCACCCCCCCCCCCGCACCTTTCCCTCCACGGACCCCTCCCCCATTATCCGTGCCCCCGAGCCCTTGGGTCTCCCATCCCGCGTCACTGAGCCACCCTCCGGCTTCAGTATACCCCTCCCCGCGTTTCTGTGCACCTTCCGCCTCCCAGCGCCCCCCAGCCTCCGTGCCCCCCCATCCTCCGTGCCACCCCTGCGTCTCCGGATTTCCCATTCTGCATCTGTGTCCCCCCGTGCCTTTGTCCCCCCCGCATTTCCATGCCCCCTCAGCCTTCGGGTCCCCCCTGAGCGAGTCTCCGTGCCCCCCAGCCCGGTAGGGACCCCCCCCCCCGCCACCCGACCCCGCGCGCGCGCTCCCGCCGGTGTTTTCGGACTGCACCGGCCGGGGGAGGCGCCTCGTCTGTCGCCGCCGCCCGCACCCGCACCCGCACCCCGCCGGCCCCGCGGCTGCGGCTGTGGGTGCTGAGCGGGCGCCGCGGCCAAGGCGCGCTCGCACCTGCGGCGGCCGCTCGGGTGATGGCGCGGTGCGGGCCTCGGGCGTCCTGAGCTGAACGCAGCGCCAGTCGGGGGATGCCAAGCCGCGCTGCTGGCCTTGGCCATGTCGTCGTCCTTCTTCAACCCCAGCTTCGCCTTCAGCTCGCACTTCGACCCTGGTGAGTCCCCTGGCCGCGCCCCTTGCCAGCCCTCTGTCCGCTGCGGCTGCCCCTAACCTGCCGAACTGCGGACATTGATGCTTCCTGAGCCGCTGGTTTTCTATTTCGCATGGAAATTAACCCTTTCCTCTCTCTGAGCGGAGCTGCAGACGTAACTGCTTTCCCGCAGGAACCCCTGGAGGCCCGGAGGTGGGCAGGCCTAGGGGTTGGCACCTGCTTGAGGCCTCCAGCAGCTGGGGTGGGCAGTGGGGGCACTGCCTGTCCCTGTGGAAGCTTCGATCTCGCATATCTGGGGCAGGAGGGCCCGTGCTGGGCCAGGTGTCCAGGGGAGGAGGCAGCCAGGACTAAGGGCTCCAGGGAGGGGTGGGAGTGTTGCTCCCTCAGGCCCATGGACACCCTTGCTGGGACTAGGGTGGCAGGCTCCTCCCTAGGCTGGGAATGCGTTCTGGAGAGCCCTGCCGGGCCACCCAGCCGCCTGCATGGGGAGGTGGGAGCCGTAGTCGACCCATGGGACAGAGCCCACTGAGCACAGGCTCAGAAGAGATGGGCCTCAGTGGATGCCCAGGCCCTCAGGACAGGGATGAGGCCGAGGTGGCGCTGTCAAAGCTGGCTGCAGGGGACATGGGGCCAGGCCTCTTCCCCCCCTTCCCCCAGGCTGGCGGCCCTGGCAGCCTGTTTACCCATGGCTGCCTGACCTCCTGGTAGCAGTTGGCCGCCATGGTGGGCAGTGGGGCCGGGGGCAGCTGAAGGCCTGCCTGCGTCGCCAGAAGGTGATAGACTTTCTTCCCTCTGCTTTCATAGGCCCCGCCATCCGCCCCTCCTTGGCCCTAGTGGGAGATAAGCCCCTGCCTTGGAGCCGTGGCCTAAGGACCCAGAGTCCCACCCACTTGTCACTAGGGCTCTGGCACAGGCTAATCCAGCCAAAACAAAGCCGGGTGAGCACATGATGGGCTCTCCTGGGTCTCCCTCCCTGGAGTAGGGCCCAGTTCATGCAGTGATGCACAGGGTCCCCTGGGTCCGGCCCCATCTGAAGGCATTTGCTCCTGAGGGAGGGGAGCAGACGGCAGGTTTCTCTACTGGACTGAGGATGTGGGTGTCCCTGGCTCAGAAATAACTTCCCAAGGCGACTCCCAGAGCTTGAAGAACATGGAGTCCCAGTGGATGGCCCCCAACCTGGCAGTGACAGCCCTGCTGGACTCTGAGGGCGGGGGTTGGAGGTGGGGGTGGAGGTGGCCCTGCTGAGCAGTCAGTCCCAGGCCCAGACAGCCTTTTGGGACAGGTATCCAGGTGGCTCCAGGCCAGTGTTCCAGGCAGCGTGGCTCCTGGGCAGTGAGGGTCCAGCCTTGGAACCATAGGTAGGGTGAGTGTGTGTGTGGCAGGACTGACCCAGGGATGGGGGACACCCTTCCCCATGCCCTGCCTCTTGCACTCTTTGTAGGGCCCAGACCTGCCCTGTGTGGTTGGGTTCAGTACACTCCCCCACTAAACACACACTTGGGTGTGTCCCAGCACGAGACCCTTCCCCCATCTTAGAGAAACAACTAAGCTGGTTCCTCTTGCAAATGTTTCTGTTAACAGCTGTGATCAGTGTAATTATAATGTGTCAGTTTAAGGACTTAGCAGGGGAAAAAGTTGTCAGGAGGCAAGAGGAGGTCTGCTCTTTTCAGGCAGAATGAAGGAGAGAGCCCTGCCCCACTGTGCAAGGGGCCCCTGGATGGTAGAGGTGTGTTGCCTGTGGGGTGTGGAACTCCAGGGCTCCATGCTGGCCCTCATGTGGGCATTGGGAAGGAGAGGTGGGGTCCTCTGCCCTCCCGCTAAATGCCTAGCATTCAGAGCCCGGCTCCCACCCCTTGGAGTCCCCCTGCCCACCCTTGCCTTCTCGAGTCTCAGTTTTCTCATCTGTAAAAGGGGATAGCAGCGCCTACACCAGGCTCAGTTAGGGGTTAAGCACCCAATGAAAACCTGACCCTCCATGAACACTGGCTGCTCTTTTGGAGGGGGTGGTGTATGGAGACAAGGCCACAGTGGCATGTGGCTTTCCTCTGTCCCCAAAATGGGGAGAGATGGGTTTTGAGGTTGACTCCTGTCTAAATGGGGACCGTGCTTGGGATCCACCACAGAGGGGGATAGTCATGTTTGTGGCTATCTCAGAGTTTGTTTCTGTGGTCGCTCAACACTCTGGGGTGGACAGAGGGACCTGGCCTGGGCGGAGGGTCCTCAGAGTGTCACCAGGCCAGGTTTGTTGCCTACTGACAGTCCTGTGCCCATCATGGATGCTATGGTAGTTCTCCATAGAGGTGGTGACAACGGTGGCAGTTATGGAGAGTGAAGGGGGCTGAGTTTGAGGCTCCGGCTCTCGGCACGTGCTTGAGTTAGTATGGGTGCTGGGGGACCTTATTTAAACTCAGCTCCTGCCTGGGCCACCATCACCTATCAGAGATGGGCAGGGCAGGGCAGGCCACTGGAGGGGGCCAGGCCCAAGCATGTTCTTCTGGAACCACAGGCTGGCACAGGTGGGCATCTGGAAGGGCTGCCTCTTCTGGGGTTCAGCTCGTCCCACGATGTGGGTAACTTTGGGGGATTTCTGGGCAGTCACAGACCTCTGACCTCAGTGCTGTGTGGCCTTGGGCGTCACTCAACCTCTCTGAGACTCAGCTCCACACAGGTGAAACTTCACTCTGAGGAGACTGGGTGGGTGGGATATGGAAGCCAAGAACTGAGGGGTGAGGAGGGTGCCATGTGGGAGCCAGGAGCACCTGGGCGGAGCTGGTGGGGGAGGCGTGGCCTTGAGGGGGCGGGGCTTGCCTCTCTCACATGCTATCTTTGTCACCATTCCCAGGAGTGATCAAGGCCCCTGGCTCTCGCTGAGGCAGAGGGCCACCCTTGTTTCTCACCTTCTCAAGCCCTGGAGGGGCCGGGTGCAGCCCAGGCCCTCAGCAGGTGCCTGGCAGGCGCAGGCCTCAGTCAGAGCTCTGCAGCCCAGGGCTGGAGCTGCCTTAAGACCCCTGGGGCAAGTAGTGGACCAACCCCTCCCTGATCCCATGGCCCTCTCTGTGCCTCTGGTTCTTCATCTGGAACATTAATCTGGTTCATTAATCTGGAGGTGGGCATTACTGTGGTGCCCACCCCAGAGGGCGACTGGAGTGCTGGGTTCAGGCCAGCCCCCAGGCAGCGCCCGTCAAGGCTGACCTTGGGGCAGGGGTCACTATGGACCATTTGGGGGGACTTGGAGTTTGAGGAAACTCATGGAAGCCAAGGCATCCCCCAGCCTCTTGGTCACGTCCTGCCGCCTGCCCACATTCTTGCCCTGAGCCTGGCTCTGTCGGGAGCACACTCCACCGGCATTAATGCGTGTGCTGTGCTGGCTCAGGGCTGCGCAGGCTCGGGCTTTGGGGTGAAGGCATTGCTGGGGGACAGGGCGCAGGGAGGGCGTTCCGGCCAGGCGTGGTTTGACCTGCATGGGGACGGGTACACTCGGCGACTTGAGTGCTGAGAAGGACCCCAGGAATGAGTTCTTGCGGCCCTGGGGGTTCCGCTCCATGGCTGATGGCCATGCGCTCATGGTAATTCTCGAAATTGGTGGCCCACCGTTCACTGCGTGATACCAATGGGGCTTGGCTGAAGGCAGATGCTCCCAGACGGGCTTGGCCCAGTGTGGGGAGGGCACCAAGAGCCAAATCTTTGACGTGTGTCACCGCCCCTCCCCACGCCCGAGAAAGGCTGGCCCCAGAGTGGAAGCTGCAGCTATTGGGCTGAGTCTGGGGGCGTAGGCCAGCTCAGGGCAGGAGGAAGGTTGCAGTATCCCCAGGGCAATTTCTTTGTATTCTGGAACATTCTCTAGGAAGCCAGATTGTGCCTTTTTCTCAGAGGGGCTGTTTCTCCCCCACGCATCCCTGTGCAGCTTTATACACGCAGGTGCTCAGGCTCACACACGCACTCACACATGTGAAACACACGAATGCTCTCAGATGCCTTCACGTGTGTGTAATGATGCACAGAGCCTAGGCCGGGCTGTGGTCTCCTGGGGGCGGGCGGTCAAGGGCTTGGCTTGGTGGGGGAACCCGACCCACCCTCACCTTTGACCCTCAGCCTCATCTCTGTTCTCATGTCCCTTGATGGACTGAGCCACCGGGTCCTGGCGGCCTGAGGCTTGGGGAGCCTGGAGCCGTCCCTCCCGGTGGCTGGGCCTGAAGGACTCCCTGCTGTCACCCGGCCCCCTTTTTCCAGGGTGGGCCGAGCCTTGGCCCCTCGACCTGCCGTCACTGTCCTTGAGCATGTCCGCTGGTTCTCCATCCTCCTAATGCCCTACCTTCCCTAGGTGAGGGCGCCTGGGTGGAATGCATGTGTGTGTGCCAAGTTGCTTCAGTTGTGTTCGACTCTGCAACCCTATAGCCTGCCAGGCTCCTCTGTCCATGGGATTCTTTCTCCAGACAAGAGTACTGGAGTGTGTTGCCGTGACCTCTTCCAGGGGATCTTCGTGACCCAGGGGTCAAACCCACGCCCCTTATGTTTCCTGCACTGGCAGGCAGGTTCTTTACTGCTAGTGCCACCTGGGAAGCCCCTGGGTGGAATAGTATTCCCCCAGATTCATGCCCACCTGGAGTCTCAGGATGGGACCTTGTTTGTAAATAGGGCATTTGGAGCTGTTGTAAGTTAAGATGAAGCCATCCTGGCTTCATCGCTCAGTCGTGTCCAACTCTTTGCGACCATGGAATATAGCCCATCAGACTCCTCTGTCCATGGGATTCTTCAGGCAAGAATACTCGAGGGGGTTGCCATGCCCTCCTCCAGGGGATCTTGCCAACCCAGGGCTCCCGCATTGCAGATGGCTTCTTTACCATCTGAGCCACCAGGGAAGCCCCTCATCCTGGCTTCAATTCAGTTCAGTCGCTCAGTCGTGTCCGACTCTTTGTGACCCCATGAATCGCAGCACGCCAGGCCTCCCTGTCCATCACCAACTCCCGGAGTTCACTCAGACTCCCGTCCATCGAGTCAGTGATGCCATCCAGCCATCTCATCCTCTGTTGTCCCCTTCTCCTCCCGCCTCCAATCCCTCCCAGCTTAGGGAAGCCTAAATCTATGACTGGGGTCCTTCCAAGAGAGCTGGGGGAGACGCGGGAGAGACGAGGATGTCCTGTGCCCTGTGATGATGGAGGCAAAGTGGGCTGATGGAGCCACGAGTCGAGGAAGGCCTGAAGCTGGGAGAGGCGGGGAGGGTCGTGCCCTGGAGCCTCTGGAGGGAGCGGGGCCCTCACTTGGGGTGTCGGCCTCCGAGCGTCAGACAGTCCTATGTGCTGAGGCCCCAGTCTATGGCACATTTTGACAGCAGCCCCAGGGCACTCCTGCAGGGCAGCTCTGAGCCCCACGGGGCCTGGGCCAGGGCCGAGCCTGCCTCTGCCTTCATGCCAGCCTCCATCTCCTCTGTGTAAACTGGGCCAGCCCTGCCCACCTGGAGGCGTCTTTGGAGGCAAGCGAGGGAACACGTGTGTAGGCGCCTCTGAACACGCGCGTTCACTGGACCGCGGTGATGGGAGGCAGCCTCGGCCTGGACCAGCGCGCCCTCCTCTGGGCACCTTGGGCCTCGCTCTCCAGCCTCTGGTTGCCTCTCGCAGAGGAACCAGCACCAGCAGAACAGGCGGCTGTGGCCTCCCCGCCCCCGGCAGAGGAAGCCGGCAAAGGAAATGAGGGCAGCGGACGCCGGGCCGGAGCCAGCTCCCAGGCGGCCTGTCTGGCACGTCGCGGTAGGCAGTGTCCACGCCTGGTCCCTGCCTTCCTCCACCAGGGCCAGGCTGGGGGGCCAGGGCCCCGGGCTCGGGGAGGGTCTGCGAGGGGCAACTCTGGGGTCAGGCCAGCAGTCGGAGCCACGCGGGAGCAGCCACCCAGAGCTGGGTATGTGGGGGTTTCTGGAGGCCTGTGGGCTCCCCCACAGCCAGCCTGGGGTTGAGGGGCAGTGAGCAGACAGGGGCTTGTACTTGAGAGGCCCCCAGTCCCTGCTCCGGCTCTGCCAGAGGAAGCAGTGGGACAGGAATGAACACGTCCAGGGCAGGGGGCAGTGCTGGGCGGCTCGGGGGGCACTTGTTGTGGGGTGTGTAAGGAGAGGTGGCAGGGTGCTGGCCAGCATCTGAAGGCTGGGGCAGAGTCACCTCTCATGGTGGGATGTGGCCGGGCCTGGCGTTGCTCACTCCTGGTGAAGTGCACTGGTGCCTTCTTGTCCTGCTGGGAGGGGGAGTGGGCACGTGGGCCAGCTGGCCATGGGTGGCCAGGGATACAGCCTGCCTGTTCTAGGAGCCAGCGCAGGGGTAGGGGACCTGAGCCCCAGACCCGGGCTCTGCGGAGGTCACTGCGTGCTGGGGCTGATGTGGGAGATGGGCAGCAGTATGATGTTTTGGATGCTGTCAGGCACCGTGGGGGGGTCTTTGTACAGATGGGATCATTGTGGAGAGGGTCCTGCAGGGCTCACGTCCTGCTCCTGCCATTGTAAAATTCTGAATGATTTCACACTGGGCCTTCAGATTCTGACGGGTTTGGTTTCCCAGGTGGCAGCGCTAGTGGTTAAGAACTCACCTGCCAGTGCAGCAGACATAAAGATATGGGTTCGATCCCTGGGTCGGGAAGATCCCCTGGAGGAGGGCATGGCAACCCATTCCAGTATTCTTACCTGGGGAATCCCGTGGACAGAGGAGCCTGGCGGACTACAGTCCATGGGGTCACAGAGAGTTGGACACGACTGATCGACTTAGCATGGGTGCACGCTGCAGATCGTGCAGCTTGTCCTCCTGCTTGGGGACACCTGTCCAGTCTTAGGGTTCTCTTGGGAGGGCCCCGGGCAGGCGGTCACTCGTAGGGGGCCGTGGTGCCCGTGTCATAGGCTGGTTCCCGTCTTCCTGGTGGGAAGCTGCTGTGATCCCAGGCCAGTGGTTTGGCTCCGCTAGCTGTGAGGCCCACCTGGATGTCCTGGGACCCCCCTGGGAAGAAGGAATCCCACTTTGAGGGGATGCTGCCCACACAGGGTGTACGTACGAGTGCATTTCACTGGTCCTGCTGGTCCTCACCCCCGAGGTCACTCTCTGCTGACGGTGAAACGCGGGGCTCTTGGCCCAGCCATCGACGGACACAGCCTTCTGCCCAGCTCTGGGCATTCTAGCACCGTATCTTCCTGTCTGTCCAGGCTTTATTGAGATATGATTCCTGTACTGTACGATTCATCCACTTCCAGTGTGGTTTTCACTGTGCACATAGACATGTGCGGCCTTGACCATGGTTCAGAACACTTCTGTCCCCCTCGTGAAAGCCCCACACCCACCAGCTGCCCCTCGTCTGCTCTGCATCTCTGGAGGTCACCCATCTGGACACTTCCTACCTGCGGGCGTGCAGCTCAGGGTCGTCTGTGTCTCTCTCCACGTGATTCTATGGTGGGAATGAGGGGAGTGGGCCTGGATCCGGGGGTGGCTTTTGTGGAAACTGAAGGTGGGGCCACCCCACACAGACCCTTGCCCAGCAGTCAGCCTCTCGGCCCTGTCCCCTGAGCCTTCCAGGAGCGCCACAGGGCAGCCTGATTCACCTTTTCCCGCAGCCTGACTCACACTTGAGGAGACGCCTTGAGTGCCCTTCTGGGGGCTTGTTGGCCGTTTGGAGTCATTGTCTGGGATTGCCCATGGGAGCCAGGCCTGCCCGGCTGTGGGTGGCATTTATATGCTCTGGAGCCAAGCCGATGGGCATTGGGATGGCATTTCCACGTCTTCACCATCTCGGTGGTCTGGGGCCCTAGTAGCTGCAGGGTGTGTAGGCGCCGCTGGTATGAGTCTTTCCCAACCCCGTGCTCAGTGGCATCAGATTGGTGGGTTGAGAGGGGCTGTGGTGGGAGAATTTGCACCCCAGGAGCCTGCAAAGGCTCCATGTTGGAAATCCCCTTCTGTCTCTTTTTTCCAGAAAGCTGGTTGTTAAGCATTATGAGAAAATCAGGGGTGTAGGCCAGTTTTTTGTTTTTTAAAAAAATATGTATTTATTTGGCTCGTTCTTAGTTGCAGTGTGTGGAATCTTTCACTGTGGCATGCTGACTCTGAGTTGTGGCATGTGGGATCTGACGGGAGATCGAACCTGGGACCCCCGCATTGGGAGCACAGAGTCTTCGCCACTGGACCATCAGGGAAGTCCCTAGGCTAGCTTATTAACCCCAGGAAGCTGCCTGGAATCATTTTGACATGAGGCAGGCATCCCCAAGAGGCAGTTTCTGGCCCCTGGGGGTGAATGACTTAGAGGGATGGTCCTGCTTCCTCTTGGGGCCACTCAGCCTGGAGGGAGCCCCTGGGTGGGGCCTGCTTGGGTGTGCAGGGCCAGGGCCTGAATAGTCCTGCTCACGGCTGAGGCCACACCTGGCCTGGGCCCTGCCCTGCCTTCCTGCTTCCCCAGCTCGCCTCACACTACTTTCTGCCCCGCAGTGGGGTCCAGGTAGAAACTTGGAAACCAGGATGGCAGGAAGTTCTGGGCTTGGGCTGCCCACCCCTCCCTGAGCAGCTGGTGGTGGAGTGGGAGCCAGAGCATCAGATTCTGTTTTATTTTTCCTTCTCGTGTCGGGTGTTCCTGCAAGTCCTCTCTAAGACTTGCTGTGGCTGTGCTGTGTTCCTGCGATGTCTCCTGGGTCTGGCGATGCGCCAGGTCTGAGCCTCGCCACCTCCAGCTTCTGCCCAGCTGCTCCCTGGATGCTCCCCCACCCAGGCTTATGAGAGGGACTCCTTTGTCTGACTCTGGACCCTCAGGGTGACCCCATGCCCCACAGGTGTCAGGGTAGGGTCCCCAAGTGAGCAGGATGGGCAGGTCTCACCCCCCCAGGGCGTTGTCCTCAGGCCCCTGCAGGGTTGCGGAGGGACCAGTGGGGAAGCAGTTTGGTGGCAGTGGCCCTGGGAACAGAGAGACAGGGACGTAGAGGGCAGTGTGTGGGTGGGAGTGGGTGAGCACATGTGTAAACGTGTGAGTGCATGTGCACATACCTGTGCATGAGTGTGAGGCTGTGGGGCGTGTGTGTGAGTGTGGCCTCTCCCTGTTTCTCTGGGGGGGTGCCCAGGCCCCTGGCTCTCCTCTGCCCCTGGGGGGTGAGACCCCTTGGGTTCCCTCTTAGGCTCTGGGTGATGTTGTAGCTCCTGACCCCGCTGGATGGCAGGAGCGGGGCTGACACCTGTCATGCCAACTGTCCAGCCACCTAAGCTAAGGGTCTGTGGTCCAGGGCTGAGGAAGGAGCCCTCCTGCGTGGGCAGCTGCCGTGACCCATGTGACCTGTGGCTGCTGCGGGGTGGCCCCTCCCAGCTGCTTTTTCTCGTGTCCGTGGACTTTGCTGGGTCTGGATCCCTCAATTCAGGTTGATTCTTAAGCTGGCAGAGCAGCTGCGTCCACTTAGCCGCCGGACACCTGACTTCCCTTCCCTGGAGGAAGCAGTGCCCCTCACCTTCCAGCCCTCTCAGCCCTTGGGGTGCGAGACCATCTGGATTACCTGCTCACCCGCCCCTTCCCTCTGTCCTTGCAGCAGTGGCGTCCACATCTGTCTCTGTACATTAGGCCATCCAGACTGGGCGGTGAGGGGGTCTGAAAGGTTCTGGGGTAGGGGCAGGGGGCACAGCTTCCCCACCCAAGTGCCCCTTGGGCCCCTCTCACCTGCTGGGGATGGAGTCGGGGCAGCTGTGGGGGGGGGTGCTGCATCCCTGCTCAGAGACGTATCCTGAGATGGGGTGGGTGAGCCTGGAGGGTGTCTATCAGCTGGGACTGCGGGCCATCCATGACTGCCCCGAAGCAGTGCCAGCTCTTGGGGTGCGGGCCTCCTGCAGATGCACCTTCATCCAGGGAAGCCCCCAGGGAGGCGGGGATGCTGGGGCCCAGCGACCAGTGCGTCTGAGCTGGCAGGGCTCTGAGTTCAGTCGCCAGCATCCTTTCGTTTCTCCACCTGCCCGCGGACATCTGGGGGAGGGAGGAGCAAGGACACAGATGAGTTGGGCCTGGGAACTGCCTCGGAGGCTCCACACAAGTGCAGTGACCTGCTTCCCTTCCTCTTCTGGGCAGAGGACTGCCGCGTTCCCCATCTGAGGATTCTGTTCCTCTCGGGAGGAACTTCCATGTCTGGGCCCTTGGCCAAACCTTTGCCAAGAAATTGCCCCATGGGCCCCCTGGCACTGGGTGCACCTTCTGGATGGCTTGTGGGGTATGGACACCCCTCCTGCTGGCCCTGTCCTGGAAGCCCTAGACTCTTGCTACTTGCCTCAGCTGGGGTCAGGAGGTGGGGGCACCAGGGACAGCTGACGGGCTCCTGGCGGTCTGGGCAGGCCGAGCTCCTTCCCTCCCGCTGTCTGCTTGCCGCAGCCTCGTAACTCAGAGACGCCTGCCTGGTTGCACAGCTCCTTCCTGTACAAGATCCTGTTTGCATCACTGGGCTTGGGGGGCAGGGGCACTGGGTCAGCATGTCACCCAGGTGACGCTGGTGACGCCTGCTGGTGACGCTGAGGTGAGCCCCTATCAGCTGCACCTGCACCAGGCGGGGAGGCTGGGGCACTGGAAGTACTGGGGTGCATGGATGTCTTGCTGAAGCCAGGCTTACTGTTTGGGATTGGTGGAAAGGAGCTCTTGGGGGAGCAGTGGGTCATCTAGGGGCACATTGGGGGTACCCACTCTTGGGGGCCATCAGGGTTGGCACACCCCTGACTTGGTCTCTACAGGTGTCAGACTGCTAATTAACTTTTTAAATTAAGGTGAAATTCATGTGACATTCATATGCGTGTGTGCCAAGTTGCTTTGTTCATGTCCGACTCTTTGTGATCCTATGGACTGTAACCCACCAGGCTCCCCTTTCCATGGGATTCTCCAGGCAAGAATTCTGGAGTGGGTTGCCATTTCCTTCTCCAGGGAGTCTTCCTGACCCAAGGATGGATCCTGTGTCTCTTAAGTCTCCTACATTGGCAGATGGGTTTGTAACTAGCGCCACCTGGGAAGCCCAAAATTCATATGACGTGAAATGAACCGCTTTGTAGGGTATGGTCCAGTGTTAGTACATTCATGGGGCTGTGCAGCTTCCATCTCTATTTCCAGAGCCTCCCACCACCCTGTGCCACTCCAGTGCTCCCAGCCCCTGCCCGCTGGACTTGCTTGTTCTGGACACACGGTGCCGTGGAGGAGCTGTGGAAATCACCCATGGCTCCTGCATCAGCTGTGCTGGGGTCCCTCTTTTTCTCACATCCTCACCAACACTGGTTATTTTCTGCTTTAACTATCATGGCCGTCCTAGTGGCTCAGATGGCTCACTTATTTTTCAGAGTGGTGGCCGGGCCCCTCCCAGCAGTCTGGAAGACCGAGGCACGGGGCTAACTGGAAATGCTTCCTGAGTGCATGTGTCTTAGGCTCCCAGAGATGCTGAGATCGAGCCAAGCCGAGGGCACATCGAGGGTGAAGGAGCAGCAGGGGGATGGCCACCAAAGGGCAGGCAGGCAGGTAGAGGGCTCGGCGAGGACTTGGCTGGTGCTTTTGGAAGATGGCTTCAGTCCTGGGTGAAGAATCTCCTGGAAGCCACAGAGCCCCAAGGAGTTTGGGCAGGTTCGGGCCGTGGGTTGGAACTCAGTGGCCTCAGCGGGGCTGGACTTGGGCAGTGGATAAAAGGGATCCAGAGGCAGCTGGGGTATCCCACTTGGGGAAGGGATGGGAGGGACCCAGGGAGTGGGTTTTCCTTGAGGTGGATGTGGATTTTATGCTGTGTTTGGTTTGAGATGCCCCAGGGCACCCAAGGGAAGGGCTGGGGCCAGGTGGCCGTTGGGGTCTGGGACCCCAGAGGAAACTGGGGACAAGGGTAAGAGGTGGGGTTGGAGTTGGCCCTGATGGGGTCAGGGAAGGGGTGTAGGCCCAGCCTGGGCCCACTTGGGGAGGAGGAGGAAGGGGTCCAGCCAAGAACAGTGAAGGGAGTGGCTGAGAAGGTAGAGGGTGTGGGGGCCATCCCAGGACCCAGAACACAGCCCAACCTGCTGTCCTTGCTGCACTCTGGCCTTGAGATGAGGCCACAAACAGAGACCCTTTGAGTGGGTCCACTGACCTCAGGATGGCTGGAATCTCTGATCCTTCTCTTGGCCGATCAAGACCACCTCCACCTTCCACGTCTGTGTCCCTGGGGAAACCTTGCTTACCTCCAGCCAGGGAGGCTCCTCTGGGTGGGGGTTGAGTGTGGGAGTGGGGGACAGAAAGAGACCTGAAGAGACCTAGGACCCTGGGACATCAGAACAAGGTCTGGGCTCCAGTCTGTGTATGCTGAGGCCGTGGGCATCTTTAAAGATGGCAGTGATGGGGATAGGCGTGGGTGACAATTAAATAAAATTATGCACATCTGATTCTAGACGTAGTCCATGCTTATTGTAGAAAATCTGAAAACTGCAGACGAGAAGGTATTAACCACCCAGAATTCTACCACCCAAGACAACAGCCACTGTTCACATTTTGAATTATTTTCTTCCAGGTTTTTTTTTTAACATGGTTGTGATCAGGACTTATAAACAATTCTATGTCCTGCCTCTTGTTTTCAGCTTTACTGAGGTATAATAGAAACAGACTAAACTGCACATGTTTAAAGTATGGGATTTGATGGATTTTGGTGTAGAGATATGTCAAAACTCATGAAATATATTTATTTGGGAGACCCCATGAACCCTTGACCCAATAGTCAAATAACAAGCATTTGCTTTGAGGCCAATTGTTTCCTTGTGTATCCTCCCCTTTAAAAAGAAAATACTTATTTAGGCTGCGCTGGGTCTTAGTTACGTCATGTGAGATCTTCTATTGCAGTTCCAGGGCTTAGCTGCTCCCTGGGTATGTGGGATCTTTGTTCCCTGATGAGGGATCAAACCCACCTCCCCTGCATTGCAAGGGAGATTCTTAACCCTGGATCACCAGGGAAATTCCCTTCCTTTTTAAAAATTAGCACAAAGTTGTTATTTCCTTGTTTATTTAAAACATTTCCTTAAATTCACTCTCTATGGCTTCTTTTGCAGATGTACCATTGTTTTTATTGAATCCTTCTTTTATTGTGACTATTTAGGCTGTCTTTTACTCTTATAAACACCACTGCAAGGAACATCTCTGTGAGATGTGATTCCTGCCTGCGTCATTAACATGCTCCTTCCTTTGTTTTTATTCGGGATTTGTGTGCCATCCGGGCTGCTCTCTCATTTGAATTCCCAGACTGGGAATTACTTGGCCCGGGAGTTGGCAGGTCTCCCAGGGCCTTCTCGCACGTCTCCAAGTTGCTTTCTAAAGGCTGCTCTGACTTACATCCACCAGGGCGTCTGGGTAGCTAGCTGGTCCTGGTGTGCAGGCTTTGGCCAGACACCAACTTCTAAGAACTCCTGTGGTCGGGAAGCCAATATCCGGTGTGATTTCATTTCTTTGATTATGGATGAGGCTTCGCATTTTGTTGTGGGCTAGACAGACTGTATTTCCTTGTTTGTGGCCGACTGTGTGTAGTTTGTTTGTGTATGTTTTGAGATCTTAAAGTATTTTTATGTCTTGTTGATTGTGTTCCCCCAAAAAGTAGTAACATCAGTCTTTGACAAATTTTCCGTCAGTCATTCTTCCCGGTTTGTTGTTTGCCTTTAATTTGGAGCTCTATGGGGCTTCCCTGATAGGAAAGAATCCGCCTGCAATGCAGGAGACCCTGGTTCGATTCCTGGGTTGGGAAGATCTGCTAGAGAAGGGATAGACTACCCACCCCGGTATTCTTGGGCTTCCCTTGCGGTTCAGCTGATAAAGAATCCACCCGCAATGCGGGAGACATGCATTCGATCCCTGGGTTGGGGAAGATCCCCTGCAGAAGGGAAAGGCTACCCATTCCAGTACTCTGACCTGGAGAATTCCATGGGCTGTATAGTCCATGGGGTCGCAAGGAGTCAGACACGACTGAGCCACTTTCACTTATGGAACATACATTTTTATGTGGCCAAACCGTCGATCTTTCATGATGCCTTCCATTGCTTTCAGCTTAAAAATGCCTCTCCATGAAGAAGGCTGATATTTACCCACTTTTTCTCAGATGCTATAATTTGACTCACTGATGTCGTATCTGAAGTTATTCTGGAGTGCGGTCTGAGATGAGACAGCTGATTTCCCTGGCCCGCTCAAGTCACGGGGCCAGGCGTTCTGTGCGGGTGGGGCTGGGCCTGCCTCTGGGCTGCGATTCTGTTCCTCACCTGTTGGCCCATCTCCGCCGCAGAACCATGTGGTTTCAGTGATTGTAGCTTTTAGGCATGTTGAGACCTAGAAAGGCAAGATGCCTCTCTCTGCACATTTTCTAGCTTCTCTCTGCTGTTGAGAGCTTTTTTTTTTTTTTACAAGGCTGTGGATCTCGTTGACAGGCGCCTGGGAGGGGATGAGGGAGGCGGGGTGACCCAGGTCACGTGGCAGAGCCCTCTCGTGGACGCCGCTCATCTGACTTTACCCCTACTCGTGGGCTGTGCAAGTCACTCTTTTTGAACTCCTATTTTTTTAAAAATTATTTTTAAAAATTTTGACCGTGCCATGCAGCTTTGGGATCTTTGTTCCCTGGCCAAGGATTGGAACCCAGGTCCCCCCAGCAACAAAGTGCCAAGTCCCCACCCCTGGACTGCCAGGGAATTCCCACAAGTTGCTCCTTTTACCAGAAGCCTGGCCTGGCCCCTGGTTCCGGAGCGGCACCATACCCCACAGATGCTCTGTTCCCATCTTCCTGCCAGCCCCCCAGAGCCCTCCCTGGAGACAGACAGGCCAGGACCAGAGAACGCCAGCTCTGAGGACTGTTCACCAGGGGGGCACTGACGGCCATCTGCTCAGGGGAGCACCGCTCCTGTGCCGCTTGCAGGGCCGGGTCCCCCAAAACGGAAGCCCCTTGATGAAGGGCCCTGAGACCTCCAGTGTGGGCCATGGGAGGATCTGCTTTCTGCTAGGCATCCTCCCAAGGGACTCCCAGATCCTGGCCCTGCAGCCCCCACCCCAGGTTAAACCAGGCTCCCTCCTTCCTCCCCTTCCACGTGCATCTACTGAGGGCCAAGGGTTGGTGTGACTCGTGCCCAGTCCTGGAGCCCAGACCCCGCTCCAGCCCCTTAGTTACCTGCCCCCCCAGCAGGATTGGACTGGTCCTGGGGAGGGCCTGTCACATGGCAGGTGTTACTGTCATGCACTTGAGGGACAGGGCAGGGGCAGTGTCCCAGAGGCAACACCTGGCAGGCTTTATGGAGGGCTGTGGGATGTCCAGGAGGCAAAGAAGGCCAGGGGACACAGGACCCTGGTCCTGGGGGGTCTCCAGGCCCACCTGTCTCCCCTGGGTTCCATACCCCAGTTGCGGGCCCTTGAGCTGATCTGGGGGGCAGCAGAGAAGATACAGGAGGGGGGAATCCTCGAAGGAATGTGTTGAACTTGAAAACAGAGCAGGAAAAGCAAAAAGGGGGACAGGGGAGGGAAAGGAGGAGTGGAGGCCCATTGGTGGACCCAGGGTCCCTGCTCTGGGAGATGTGCCTGGCTGCAGCTGCATGGGGGGCTGTCACCCTGAAACAGGCTGTAGTCAGACCCCTATGTGTGCCTGGCTGAGTGGTGGTGGGGTGGGGCCAGAGAAGGGTAGTTCTAGGGGGGATGCTGGGTCCTCTCTGAGACCCCATTTGCTCATCATAAACTGGAAAGTGGCCCTTCCTGGCAGGGAAGGCATCCCTGGGAGACTGTTGGGACACCCAGTAAGCATGAGTCACTATTCCTAAACGTGGCCGTGCAGCTTTACAGAATATGGTGCTTCCTTGGAAATGGCTGGGCGGCGCCTGGCAGTGCTCAGGCCTCCAGCTGGCGATGAGGGCAGGGTCCCGTCTGAGTGGCAGAGGCTGATGGAAGCCATGGGCCTGCTGGGTCTACAGGGAGTTTGCTGTCTGTGGTGCTTCTACAGTGGATGGAATTATTATTTTTAAAACGGATAATGAGACAGGGTTCACAGCTATCAGTCGCCCACCCTGGAGGGCAAGGCTGAGGCAGGATCTCAGCCCAAGGGGTGGCCAGGGACGTGGGGCAGATCAGGCCCGCTTGCAGCTCTGGCCCGGACGCTGGGTGTGTCTGTGGGTGTTGTGGGGGGCTGGCGGGTGTCAGAGGTGAGCTGGTGAGCATTTGCCACCCCCCAGGGTGTGGACGCTTCCTCCCTACTGCCCTAGGCAGGCAGACGGGCAGGTGCAGAGCAGGTGCAGGGGGCTCAGACAGCAGGCATGCAAGGATTCAAAGAGCCAGCAGGGGGCACCAAGGGGGAGCAAGCGCCAGGGTGTGGGCACTCCCTCCCTACTGCCCTAGGCAGGCAGACGGGGCAGGCGCCTCTGGCTCCACACGCGCCATGTTTGTCGTGATTGTTAACGGGCGTTTGTGTTGCAGGATGGCGGCTTTTACAACCTGTGTTTTACACGGAGGAACTGGACTCTCACTCCCTTCCCATGTGAATTTATCTGATTAAATAGAGCCTTAATCACAACAAAAAGGAACTGCTCTTACTCCTAGAAACATGGCCCCTGCTGGTGGGGAGGTGGGCTGGCAGCTGTGCTCAGGGAGCCCTGGCCCCAGAGATGCCCGCCCCCGCCCCCCTGCTGTGAGGTTTCCTTCCAGAATCCCCGCCCAGCGCCTGCCTCTTCCAGGCCTACAGGCTGCCGTGGCCCCTCCAGGGGTTTGGGCCCAGGGTCTGCCCTGTGCTCTCAGCCACCCACAAGTACTGCTTCTCCCTGTGATTTCACCGCCCTGTTCCCAGTGTCCTGGCCCCCTGCTCCCAGTTCTGCCCGAAGAGCGGGCAGGGGTCCTGGCTCGGGGCCCTAGGCTCCTGTCTGTAGCTTTCTCACCCTGGCTTCTTTGTTTGGGTGAAGACAGGCAGGCTGTGTGCCTGTCTGGTGACCTTAGCTGCAAGTGCCCCGGGGGGGGAAGGGACTGGTTCATGCGAGTGAGCCCTACAGCGGTGGAGGGGTGTGTGCAGACACCCACGATCGCTTGGCAGGAACCTCGCCCGTGGGGTTGACTTGCCACCCAGCCTCCTCCCGGTGAAGGGCTTCTCTAGCCACCTGTCCCTGGTAAAGCAGCTCAGATCGAGGCCTCCCGCCCTGCCCAGAGTGGCTCTGATGGGGACCACATGCCGCTGCTTAACGCGGCTCAGTTTGAGGCCACCTGCCCCTGCCCAGGGTGGCTCAGATGAAGGAAGCTTGCAGAGCAGCTCTGGTGTCACGGGCTGCTGGGGATTGGGGAGGAGGGTCCAGGGACTGAATGGGGCACACGATGAGTGAGTGGACCCCGGAGACCCTGGATGGCAGGGTCCAGGGTTCAGGAGGCAGGCGTGAGTCGAAGCAGTGAGAGCCTCACCCCACTCCATGGGGGCCACACCCTGTGAGTGTCCTGGCCCTGCCTTGGTGGTGCTGAGGCTTAGACAAGCCAGGAGGAGCTCTGCATAGCCCCAGGGCAGACCTGGACAGCGAAATGGACCCTAAGAGAGAACTTTCCAGCACTCAGTCATCCTGCTGTCCTGCCAGCCTTGCCCTGTGTGTGCTGAGAGAGTCCTCCCCAATCCCAGCTGGATGGAGATTGGGGAAGTGGAGCCTGAAGGGGCTCTGGGATCTGGGTGCCCGTGGGGGCTACGTTTCCTGCCTGGAGGTGGGCAGGTGCAGGGGTGGGGGGCTCACTGAATGGGGTACAACCAAGGGCTCAGGCTGCAGGGCCACCCCCGACCACTCCCAGCTGATCTCGGTGGTCTGAACTTCACCTGGGTCTGCAGATTTGTGTTTTTTTTTAATTTAATTTAAAAATTTTTTGGCTGCGCCGGGTCTTCATTGCTGTTTGCGGGCTTTCTCTAGTTGCGATGAGTGGAGGCTACGCTTCGTTGCGGTGCCCGGGCTTCTCACTGCGATGGCTTCTCTTGTTTCAGAGCATGGGCTCTAGACACGCGGGCTTCAGTAGCTGCGACGCGTGGATGCGAGTGTGCCAGCAGTGCTGGTGCAGGGGCTCAGCTGCTCTGTGGCGTGAGGGATCGAATCTGTGTCCCCAGCACTGGCAGGCCGATTCTCCACCACTGGCCTTCCAGGAAGGTCCCATCTGTGGGTAATTTTTATAATCTTGGCAGGCCCTCTGGGCAGGAGTGTGCCCTCTGCTCAGCCAGTATTGTGCCTTTCAGCCCACCCTTCAACCCTTTGCCTGGGGCTGGACTGAAGTGACGGAGAGCAGGGCGCACTCTACTGCACGCTCAGGGTCGGGTGGCTCCAGTTCCAGACGAGGAAGCTGAGGCTCAGGACCCCACAGCTGGTGAGGGGCAGGGCTTCCAGCCCAGGGAAGCCCTGCTGCGCCGACTGCTGTCCTGCCTGTCCTTCCCAGCCTGGTTTGGAGCTGTCCATCCCAGCCTGGGGAGGGTGAGCAAGTGGCCTCTTCCCACCACAACCCGGAGCCCCTTCATACTGGTACAAGCTCATGACGGTATACAGGCACGCCAGGTGCCCATCTCTGGTGGGGAGGGCCAAAGGGCTGGGCCCCACAGTGCCGAGTGCCCCAGAAGACAGGGGAGGCTTCTCAGGGAGCTGGTCTTCCTCTGCCTAGCAGGGCCCCCATCACCCCTGGCCCTGGCCGCCCCTTCCTGGAGCTGCACTGGGTACCCTAGCCTGCGGGCCCTGACCATGAGCTGCCCTGGGAGCTACTGCCTCCACCCGCGCCCTCCGAGGTGGCGCCTGTCCACGCACGGCCACTGTGTCTGTGCAGCTTGGCCACAGCTGTCAGTGCCAGGAGGGTCTGGCCTTGCCTTCCGCTTTGGGGGTAGGGTTTAGGGTCAGGGATGAGACCACTGGTGACGGTGCTGCAGAGGTGGGTCCTGTGATGGTGAACAGGACCCATGGAGGCCTGAGGAAGCCCTGAGTGGGGCCCAGGCACAGCCAGCCAGCGGGGCAGCACCTTAGGGAACTCCTGTTAGCTGCGGCCGAATGCCAGGACGCTGGTGGGTCCCAGATACAGCAGCCCCAAGCTTGGACCCCCGAGCGGCATGCACCCCGCTATGTCAGCCACCCCCCCTAACCAAGCAGGGCATTTGTTTCCCACATCCAGGGACCTACCCTGGCCACCCAGAGGGAGCCTGGCACCTGACACCCAGCCTTGCAGTCCCCAGCCCCAGTCCTGGAGCCCCTCATGGTCACAGAAGGGGGCGGGCGCGGTGATGTGTGTGCTGGCCTTTGCACCCACATCCAGGGCCTGGCGTTCCAATCCTTGCTCACCTGCCCAGTGTCTTCAGGAAGGCTCTCCCTGCTGAAGCCTTGGACATAAAACAGCCAGAGAGTGCCACCTGGTGGGCAGCAAGGACCCCACCAGCTGATGCCTCACTGCCAAGGGTCCCCTGTGCCACTGTGGTCACAGCTCAGGTGAGCTCTGCGGGAACCAGGACCCAGCTGGCCTGCCCTCCCGCTGACCGTGTAGTTGTCCCCCAGGCCAAGGCAGGGCGGCGGGCGTCTGGGCTTGGGGTCTGGTTGGAAGTGGGCCTTCTGTGCTGGGCTCGAGTGGGGTTAATAGTCACACTAGGGTGAGTGGCCACAGTAGGGCAAAGGGCTCAGAGTCTGGGAGCAAATCTGTGACTGGACACTCGCTGCTGCAGAGCTGGATGACCTGAGGTTTGTTCAAATGGGTTTTTCCTTCTTGAAACAAACAACAAAGCTGTTTGCTGCCTTTGTCTTCCTGGGCCCCCATGGTGTTGTGCTGGTGATGACATGATCATTCCGCTGTGTGCGTGGCCTGGCACTGGGGGATGGATGCGGGGTCATGCTGGAAGTCTCCCTCCGTGGACGGAGCAAGGAGGGACGTGTGTGCAGGTGCGCAGGCACAGACACGCGTCTGTACCTACCCGTGTGCTGTGGGTGTGCCAGGCGTTCACAGGCCTGGACACCTCCACCCATGGCGGGCACCTCGGGCTCTTCCTGCTCCCCGTCCTGCACTGGCCGCAGGGTGCTGCTTATCTGCTCCGTGGAACGAGTCCCCGCCTGCAGCTGCTTTGCCCCCTCCCCGTCCCCCACTGCCCCAGCGTCAGCCCTGGCAGGCCGCGGCGCCCTTTGTGGCCCTGGCCCCCTTCCCTTTCTGCTGTCAGTCAGCACAGGCTTTTGGTATTTCCAGTCCTGGGTGTCCGCCTGGCCCTTGACACAGAGAGCATTCCTGGCAGCCACCCCTCTTGCTGAGGTTGTCACAAGAATGAAATGAGGTGCTGACTCCTCTTGCCCTCTGGGAAGAGGTGGGTCATGAAAAAGACCCCACACGGGTCTCCCTGGCTGTTAGTGGGTGTCCATCCTGAGGGTACATATGAGGTCTTCCCTGTAGGTGTCTTTAGTGGGTGGTGGAGGGGCAGCGAGCTGGAGTCAGGAATGGGCCCACTCGGGCCCTCAAGGACCATTCCTGTTGGCATTTGGATGTGTCCATAGTCTCTCCAAGTCTCAGTTTTCTTACCTCTAAAGTGGGCATGATATCTCCTGAGCAGCCTTATTGAGGGGACTGGAAGAAAGGGTGTGTGTGAGTGTGCATGTGTGTGCACACACAGTACCTGTAGTGTGTTCACGCTGTGTTGACACAACAGACCTTGGTCTGTTTCACGAGTTCATGGCCAGCAGGGCCTGGGCTGTAGGCGCCTGCCAGTGAGCAGAGTAGGGCTCTGCAAGCCAGAGCCGGAGGTGCTGAGGGCGCTGGCGGCTCCCTCCTGGGGGTGGCCGGGGCGCACGACTTGAGTGAGTGAAGCCTACGTGTGGGCAGGGGTTGAGTGGCCCCCCTGTGTGGCCTTGGGGTCTCGGGGGTGACCCTGGAGGGGACAGGACTGCCTGCTGCCCAGGGGCTGTTGGAACCCTCCTTCTCCCTTCAGGATGATCCCCTCACCATGGAGGGCAGGGCACGAGCTCCCTGGGGACCAAGAGCAGTCTCCTAGCCCCCACGGGCCTCATGACCTCATGTGCAAAGTGGCTATGAGGGTGCCACTCCTATCGCCTGCTGCAGTCTCGGGGGCAGGGTTTTGACTGTTCCAGCATTGGCAGGGCTCCAGAAACTGGCTTGTTTTATAGATTTGAAAATTCAAGTCTGCAGCCTGTCAGAGCCACTCCTGGCTCTGCCCATCTGTTTGGTCTCTCCATCCCCGCAGGTCCACTTTCAGGGACGTGGGCATTGGGTGATGGGGGAGGCCCACCTGCCACCCTCCTTCTGCTGCTGAGTCTGGAATATCATGCTGAATAACCCCTACCCTCGGCCCAGTTCTGTGACTAGGGCCTGCAGAGGGATTGTGGGGTCCCACGGGAGGGCTGCACCCCAGGACTAGCACCATCAAGGAGACTGAGGGTGGAGGCTAAGGCTGGCCACCTGAGGTTGCCTGGTGCCTGCTGCCTCCTTCCAGGCCCTGGGACCAGCCAGGCTAGGGAGGTGCAGGGATGTGTGTGCTGGTGGAGGTGGCGGGAGGGGAGCTTGCTGAGTGCCCATGGGTCACCATGGCAACGGCACATCCTTGGGGGCTTTTGCAGCTTCCTGCGGCAGCCAGTGCTGCTTGGCACCCTGCAAGTACAGGCTCTTTGGGTGGGAAAGCACAGTCAGGGGAGGGGGGCCTTACACAATGGGTAGGAGTTGTGTTTGCATATGTGCCCATGCACATATGCATGTAAGCACGTAAGCCTTATGCACACACACCTGAAACCTGGCCTGTGGAGGCCCCTATAAAGGTATCTGCTTGCAGCCCCACAGAAATGAGGGACACAGCCCACGTTCCGAGGTCTTTTGGGGGAGCAGGCTGAGCTGGTTTCCCTTGCCATGGTGACTCTTCCTACCTGATCCCCCCAGCCCTGCCTCTCTTCCCTGTATGTGGATATCCAGAATGAGCTCAGAGGCTTGAGCAGGAGTCCAGGCTGCACTTGCCATTGTTCCAGCCTCTTGGGCTCACACTGCCTCCAGAAGCCCTCCCAGATACCCCATTAGCTGGGAGCGCAGAAGGGCCAGGAGCAGAGGCACATCAATGAGAGGTCAGCTGTGATGCCTCCGGCAGTCTCCTGACCCTCACTGAGCCTCCATTTCTTCCTGTTCAGTGGACAGGCATGGCAGCCACCTCGGTGCCCATTAGGACCCAGTGAGGTGCTGCTGAGACCTGCTGTGACCTGAGGGACCAGTGATGGCAGGTGGGGTGACATGGCCCTGAGGATCAGCTATTGGGAACTGAGGGGTTGGGGTGCTTAGTGGGCAGAGGAGCTGGGGGCAGGCAGGAAACCTCAGGGGCTGAATGGTAGATGGGCAGACAAAGTCCTTGGGGAAGGGGCATGCATTGGAGCTGGAGTGGAGGGACAGGGGGGCAGTCCCGGGGTGGGGCTGCCAGCCCAGAGTTTAGGGGACACCTGGCTGGCCCCACCATGACATCCTAACCACAGCGTCCTGTGGGCACCAGATGATCTGAGCTTCCCCAGAGCTCTGGCTCAGCGGGGGCATGAGGGCAGCTTGGAACCCTATCTTGGGGGCCATGCTTGTGTGTTGGGGAGTCACGTTCTGCTGTCCTGGGCACTATAGTTTCCCCGTCTGGTGAGGGTGAGCCAAGAGGGACTCACATGGACCAGGTGTTGCAGAAGACAGGATCCCACTGTCCTCAGAACAGAAACAGCACTGGGGGCCCCTCGATGGGCAGTCAGTAAGAGGGTGACTTGGAAATGCCAGGCTGCATGGAGGAACTCTACCGTCTGTCCTCCTTGGGGAAAATGACATCCCCGTCCCCAGAGATCGTACAGGTCTTGTGTCTCCTGGCCCAGAGCCTGGCATGTGGCCAGCAGCCAGGCCCTCAATCTCTCCCACTTAGTGGGGCCTGGGTCCCCCTCCTACACCCTCAGGGTCTCATGGCCTCTACCGTGCTACCCCAGAGCTAGGGCAACGTGACAGCCCCAGGGGCCCGCTCCAGAGGGCGGTGTGGGAGGGGGTTCCTGCAGTCCTGAGAGCCTGAGCTCCCGGGGGGCTGTCCACGAACCCCCAGAAATGGGAGCTCTGCCAGCCCTCTATCCCCTGGCGAGGCCAGTGCGGTGTCCAGGGGCCAGATGGCAGGCTTGGGCTGCTGTGGTCGCCCCCAGGGTCCACCTGCCCTGGGCCTGGCGGCTGTGCCTCCGAGCACCGGGTCTTGGAGCAAGGGTGAGGGTGCCAAGGCTCAGACCGCAGCAAGTCGGGGAGGCCCAGAGCCAAGGATAGGGTCCAGCTGGCCCCTGGGTGCCCCTGGGGGCCGGGTGCAGGTGGGGATGGGGACGCAGAGCTGCTCGTCACCGCTCTCTCCCTTGGCAGACGGCGCCCCACTCAGCGAGTTCTCCTGGTCATCCTCCCTGTCTGTGGTGGCCGTGTCCTTCTCCGGGCTCTTCACCGTCGTCGCCCTCATGCTGGCTTGCCTGTGCTGTAAGAAGGGCGGCATCGGGTTCAAGGTGAGGGCTGGGGGCGGGAGGCCAAGGACGGGATTCCCAGGGCCGGCCCTCTGGCATCCACTCGGCACTGGCCTGCCTTCCCTCCTGGGGCTGCCTGGGGATCATGGAGACCCAGGCCTGGGACCCCATAAGCCCCTCTTCTGGGGGCAGCTGACAGAGACGTAGGGGTCGTTGGGGACCCCTCCCACTGCCTCCCCCAGTTTGAGTCCCCCCCCATGGGGACAGGGGCTTATTACCATCACCCTCCAGCTCAGGGCCAGGCCTCCGTGGGCTGTGCCTCCAGGGACAGTGAGGAGGGGCCTGGGGCGGGGGGCGGGGGCTCTGTGCTCAGCAATTCTTTGAATATCTGCTCATTCGAATCAGCAAAGGAAGACCAAAGTTGCCCAGACACACTTGCCGTCCTACCAAGCGGCTCTCTGGCTGGGATCACCTTACCCTGGGGTTTTTCTGCCCGTGAGGAAAGGATTGTGCACTGCGTAGGAATCGTGGAGCAGGGATAGCAGGGGTCATCACTGCTGCTTCTGGAGCATCGGCTGGATGCTGGGCCGCCTTTCCTCAGGCTGCCGCCCTGCCGGGGCTAAGCTCCCGGGTCATCCTGGGCTGGATCCCAGGGCCGAGGTGCCCTCCTAAGGAGGGTAGCCAAGGGCCATCCCCTGGGGTGCTGTTCCTCAATCCTACAAGTGCTCTCGGCTGCCCCCACGCTCAGCTTCTGGTCCTCTGAGCGTGGAGGACAAGGGGAAAAAGCTGGGAACTGCAGAGCCCATCCAGGCCCCCCGGCCCCAGCCCCGTGGGCCGGGTTCTGCAGACTTAGCACATAGTGCCGCCTGTGGTCATTCCCCCGCCCCCTCGGCTGCCCCACCCTGGGCTGGAGGTCAGATTCCCGGGCCGGCAAGGTCGGGGGCAGGGCTGTCCTGTGGCCCAGCATAGCGCCACTCCCTACCGCCGTTCCCATTCCGAGTGACCCACACTGCAGCCATGCCACCCTCATTTTAGAAGATAGTGCCCTTCCCATGTGTGTCTCCTCACCTGGGGGCCGGGAGAGCTGAATCCGCCTGGTGCTTGCCTTTTACCAGGGTGTCTGTGCCACACTCCATGGCTGGGTCATCCTCCCAGAGCCCTCTGAGGGGTGGGCCAGGGAAGCTCAGGGCCTGGGCAGCCAGGCCATGGCCCCAGGAGCTTTGGGTCCACGTCCAAGCCCCTGAGCTGTCTCCCTGATCGGCAGGCACAGTGGGCTGGGCCAGGCGATGCTGGCATTTTCCTGGAGGATCCTGGCGCCAGGCGAGGTGGAGGGGGGGAGGGCTGGGCTGGGGGTGGAGGCCCGGGTCGGGTTGTATAAGTCAGCCCCTCCTCAGGGTGCTGTGAGAACAAGGCCCCAAACAAGGGCCAGTGCGGCCCCCTCCTACCCGTGCCCTCCTCACCTCCTGGGAACATGGTGCCCGGAACATTCCAGCACCAGCGCGCCTCTGTGGGAGGGCCGGCCTGTGCAGCAGGCTCCTGCCTGGGCTCCCCCACCTGGAGCTGCACTGGGGGAAGGGGCTGGGCCACGATGCTCACACTGTCCTACCTGATCACCCGCTGCGCTGGCTCCATCCGGCGGGCCTCCAGGTGGCAGCGTCAGGTAACCAGCTGGGGCTGGGGTCAGGCCCCTGGGGGTGGGGGTGGGCATCTGTGCCTCTTCAGAGTCCCATCTGGGATTACAGGGCGAGGAGAGTGGTTCTGACTGCCCCAGGGTGGTCGCCTGGGGAGGGGGAATCCCTTGTAGACCTCGTCCCCAGCGGCTCCGTTATCTCAGGGTGCAGTCCAGGACAGGTCCGCAGGGACACCCCCAGAGGGCTCCTGGCCTCCTCCTTGCAGCCGAGGAAATCGAGCCCCAAAGAAAGCAAGGTCCTTGGGTCTGAGCACTGGGGGAGGAACCCAGGCCTCCTGGCTCCCAGGCCGGCTGCCTGTTCACAGGGGCAGCCCTACTGCAGCTCCGGGGAAGTCCTGCAACCCTTGGCTTCTGTTGCCCGCCTGGCAGTGGTCAGTCTGGGTCAGATAGGCCTGTGGCGCTGGAACTGGGGTTCTGCTTCTGGCCCAGGGCTCCTGGGGTACTTGGCTATGGCTCAGGAATGTGAGGGGGCTTCCTCAGACAGAGGTGGGTGGTAGGTAGTGAAGTTCAACATAGCAGCCAGGCCCAGGAGGGACCCAGCCTGGTGCCCAGGGCCAGGCTCTTAAGGAGTCCGGGGAGAGGACAGATGCTGGCCTGCCTGGGTCAAGATCCTGGGGCCCTGCAGGCAGACGGCTGTAGCAATTGACAGCGCCTGTCTGGGTGTGAAACTGGTTGGGGAGATGGGTTGTCAGGAATGCTTCTTGTCTGGGAGGGGTGGGGCACTTAGTTGCTTGTTCATGGGGGCAGGGTTGGGGGGATGATGGATCTCCAGCCATGACCCTGAAGCGACTGACCGTGGGTGCCCCACCCAGGGCGAAGGCTGCAGGGAAGTGGGGGTGCTGAGACGAGTGGGGGCTGACTCTGGATGGGCCGGGGCAGCTGGCCTCCAGCCGCACCCCACCCTACTCCCTGCCGCCGGTGCTGCCCGCCTCAGCCTGAGCCTGGTAGGCCTGGTGTGGACGGGCTGAGGCCGGGGGAGGCGTGGCTGCCCTGGGGCTCATGGCCCCCAACCTTGAGGCTCTGCCTGTGGGAGACAAACTGTCACCCCCCGCAACCAACACAAAACAAACCCTGCCCTCCTGGGGCAGCTGGTGTCCCTGGGGGAGGAGGGTAGCAGGGAGTGGGGTCTGTTCTCTGCCCCGAGGAGAGGAGGTGGGTGGAGGAGGCAGCTGGCAGGGGTGCTGGTGGGAGCTGGGCCCTGGGAAGAAAGGGGCCTTTGAGAGCTGGCCTGCACCCCTTGTTCCCTCCCTGCCCTGCCCCTCGACCCTCCCCGTTCTGGGGAGCCCTGGAGCTCACCGCGTACGTCGCCTGCTTGGCCCAGGAGTTTGAGAATGCCGAGGGGGAAGAGTACGCGGCCGACTTCTCGGCACAGGGCTCCCCGGCCGCAGCGGCTCAGAACGGGCCTGACGTGTACGTCCTGCCGCTCACCGAGGTCTCCCTGCCCATGGCCAAGCAGCCTGGGCGCTCAGGTGAGTGATGCCGTCCTGCCCTGTGGGCCCAGGTGGGAGGCTCAGGGGAGGCACGGGATTGGTTGTATCCCCTTCTGCTGGGACCTGGGGTGCTGTGAGCAGGCTTGGGCCAGCGGGGGCTGCTGGGCGAAGGGGCAGGGGTTGCCCCGTCTGGTCCTGGGATAGGCACTGGTGTGCTGGGAGGAGGGGCTTCTCTGTGGTCCCTAGGACAAGGGCTCCGGGAGCAGGGCCCACCCATTGCAAGGAGGGGCTCTTCGGGGTGGAGCCTTTTGCTCAGGACCCTGGGTGGGGGCAGGAGAGGCCGGGGTGGGTGTGTGCAGGCACAGGCGGGAGCCTTGGCTTCCTTGCTGTTTCTCCCACCAGCCCCATCCCATGTTCCCCCACCAGGGTGGCCACCCCCAGGGCAGATGCAGGGCCCAAACCACAGAGGTTAAAGGTCCGTGGCCAAGCTGGGCTTTGCACCTGCCTTTACCTGACCAAGGCTCTGAGAACTCCCAGTTGTGTCTCGAGGCTGTCTCCAGCCCTAGGAACCCTTCCCGACAGCTTCACGGCCAGGCCTGGGCGTGTCCCCAGCTCCTCCAGGCGCACTGAGTGGGATGTGAGGCGCTGGGGGGGCTCTGTTGGCACCAGGGCCTGTGATACTTGGCCTGTCCCACTGGCTTATGTTCTGGGCCCTACTGGGTCCTGCCCACAATGTTGCCCACCCTGGAGCCCAGCCTTCATCCTGGCTGGGGGCTTCCAAGATACAGGGCTGGGCCCTGCCCCCAGGCCCCATGACTATCACTCCCCACCCCCACCAGTGTCTCCTGGAGGAGAACTCACCAGTTAGGCAGGAATTTCAGGGCCCACAGGAGCACCCTATAAAATCTTGAAGGAGGGGTGACTGCTATAGGAGGCCCTCCAACCTTCCTGGGTGACCGTGGGAGTCTCTGCCTGTGCTGACACTGGGAGCCAGTATGGGCCAAGGGGTCCTCTCAGGGGACACTGTACATCTGGCCTGGGCCTGACAACTGCCCCTGGCCATATGTGTGCCTGGGACCCTGAGGAATCTTTGAGACCCAGCTTCTCCCATCCCTTAGGGGACTGTCCCTGGGGATGAGGGGGACAGAGACCCAGGGGAGGGCAGTGATCACATTTTCCATTTTACAGCTCTGCTCTGCTCTCTGTTGGGTACCCTGCTTCCAGGGAGGGAGGGAGATTTGGGTGGGCAGCAAGGGCCACCCCTCTACACTGTGGGAGAAGATGGCCCAGCCAGGCCTAGTCTTCAGGCTCCCTAGCATGGCTCCGTGGGCGCTGCCCCTAGGGTGCAGACCCCAAGACCCCTGGCCCATCCCGCCTTGCCCCCTGCAGCTCCCAGGAGAAACAGCTTTTCCACTGGCTGGCAGTCAGCATGCTCTCCTCCATCACTGCCCCAGGGTCCACTGTCAGGCCTGCTGAGCCTGCCTGGGGAGACGCCAGGCTGGAGGTGGAGGGGGCAGCAGGCTGGGGCCCAGGGGGAGGAGCCCTGGGACTCAGGGCCCAATGGGACCCCTTACCCCCAATTCTGCTCAACATTGAGGTCAGCACTGCCTGAGGTCTGCAGTCCCCGGGAACAGCCCCTCACCCTCCGAGTCTACTGGCTGGCCGGCTCAGCCTGCCTCCTGGGCCCTCTGGGCAGCTGGCGTGGGAGCAGAATTCGGGGAATCCCTTGGGGCACAGGCAGTGTGTGGGTGGGCTCAGCAGCTCTGGCCCTTCCTCTGGGGCTCTCTCTGACCCTTCCTCCCTGCTGACCTCACCCTGCCCAGCCCGCAGGAGAATGGGCCCAGTGTGTTCCGTACAGGGCTGTGCCAAGCAGCCCCCAACAAAGGAGCCTTTGGGGTGCCTGGCGCTGGAATGCCAGCCTGTGGCAGGGGTGAGGGGACGGGCCACTCCACTGCCCTCCTCCCCAAGGCCTCCGCCCCAGCCACACTGCCTGCCCGGCCTTGCCTCTGTGCTGGTCCTGGCTCCAGGCCCTGCTGTCTCCAGCCTGGCTTGTCCCTGTAGGTGGGGGCACAGCCTTCCCAGACCCACTCAGAAACATGCCCGGGTGTGGCTTGGAGGTCCACAGCTCCCCTGGGAAGCAGGCACCCTGCTCCTGATGGCAGCCCCCATCAGGAGGGAGCAGGGAGCTCCAGGCAGCTCCCCAGAACAGGCTAGGCAGGCAGCCTTTTTAGGGGACAGGTGAGAGAAGATGGGGTGATGATGGAAGCTGAGCTGGCATTCCTGAGCCCCCTGCCCTGTTACAGTGCAGCTGCTAAAGTCCACAGACCTGGGCCGGCACAGCCTTCTGTACCTGGAGGAGATTGGACACGGCTGGTTTGGGAAGGTGAGTTGCTGTCCCCAGGGTAGGTGGTGGCAGAGGCTGGCAGCATGGTCCCTTTTGCCTGGCAGGTGGAGTGGGTGGGCTGGAGACCTATTTCCTCTAGAAACCTCCCCAGTCCTGGGGTCCCCTCTTAAGGTGCACCCACTGAGCCCTCTCTGGGGGCCTCTGGGTCTGGCACCCCTTCTCCGCAGATCCTGGTATCATGATGGGAGGTACCTCTGACTGGGCAGAGACAGGGAGCAGCATCTTGGTCCTGGCTTCGCCCTGAGCACCAGGCTCGGGGGGACAGTGGGTCCATCTTCCTCACAGCAGACCCCCAGAGCTCTGAGAACAGCTAGGGACCTCGGGGGAGGCAGATAGCAAAGACAAAGTATTACAGCCAGGAGGGTTTGCCTAGAAAGGATCCAGAACCCATTTTGCAGATGAGTAAATTGAGGCCTAGAGGAGCCCATGGACAGAGGAGCCTGGAGGGCTACAGTCCATAGGGTTGCAAAGAGTGGGACACAGCTGAGGCGACTTAGCATGCACCCAACTTGCACAGAATGAGCCAAGCTTTGGCTGGAGGAGCAAGGCTAGGGGCGGAGCCTGGGGAGGGTGGTGTCTGCCCACCTGGTGATGCCTGCCCCACAGGTATTCCTGGGGGAGGTGAACTCAGGCATCAGCAGCACCCAGGTGGTGGTAAAGGAGCTGAAGGCGAGCGCCAGCGTGCAAGAGCAGATGCAGTTCCTGGAGGAGGCACAGCCCTACAGGTGGGTGGCCCTGGGGACCGGCTCCGCTGGAGGGGCTGGGGTGGGGCACTGCCCGGGAGGTGGGGGCGCAGGCCCTGCAGACAAAGGCGAGCTCTATGCCCTGCAGAGCCAGCCCCCTCGCCCCCTCGCCCCCTCCCTGCCCTGAGTGCGAGTCAAGGGTGGCTTGTTGGCTCCCGCAGGGCCTTGCAGCACTGCAACCTGCTCCAGTGCCTGGCCCAGTGCGCCGAGGTGACGCCCTACCTGCTGGTGATGGAGTTCTGCCCAATGGTGAGTAGCCTGCTCCCCCCAGTCCCTGCCCTGCGCTTCTGGAACATGGGACTGGCATCCTGCAGAGGGGCCTTGGCGGAGCCGGGGACCCCTCAGCCCCACCCTGTGGGCCTCACATCCCCCTCAAAGTGGGTCCAGGTGGCCCTGCACCACTGCCTTCCAGAGGTGGCCTGGGGCAGGAGGGAGGTGACCCCATTGCCACAGAGACGGCGGCTCTCAGGGCTGGGCCTCCATGGTGCCCGGGGTGGGGGTGGGGGCAGCTGCGTCCCCGGTCTGCCTCTGCTGCTCGGAGTCACGGCGATTTTCCCGAGGGGCACCCTGGCCTGTTTTGGAGGCTCAAAGCCCTCACGTCTGGTCCACAGTCTCACTCATACTTTAGTCTCCGGCCGTGACTGAGCCTGCTAATGGCCTCGCAGAGACCCTCTGACCCAGTCAGACAGATGCACACACATGCACACACGCACAGCTGAGCCGCCTGCCCAGGGAGGTGCCCTTCCTCAGACATGCGTCCCCCCACTGTCTAGTCTCTGGACTCGCAGGGCGTCCCCAGGATGGTCGGGTCCCCTGGAACTGGGCGGTGTCAGCAGGTCAGGGAGTTGCCCGTGGACCCTCTGGTCACCTGCCCTGGGTTCTGTCCAGGCTTGGCATCACAGCTTATGTGGCCCGACGCAGGATGTGGCCCTGCTGGCCCTCAGGGCTGCCTGGGGCCAGGGGTCAGCTTGGGGAAAGTGTCCCCTGCCCATAGGATCATCCTGCTGATGGCTGGCCTCTGGGAGGCGGACACAGGGGCTTCACTGGGCAGCAGCGGCCCCGCCGAGTTAGCAGGATGCCTGGTCTCCCACGGGCCCTGCTGGGGAGGAAGGGCCCGGGGGCGGGCAGCCGCTCCCCGCCGGCAGGTGACGGTGTTGCCCTTCTCGACAGGGGGACCTCAAGGGCTACCTGCGGAGCTGTCGGGTGGCCGAGGCCATGGCGCCCGACCCCCTGACGCTGCAGCGCATGGCCTGCGAGGTGGCCTGTGGCGTCCTGCACCTGCATCGCAACAACTACGTGCACAGGTGAGGGCGGCGGTGGCCCACCGGCTCTCGGCCCGGCCTCCACCCCTGCTCCGGGGCCACGGGACGGGGGGCCTCAGTGAATTGGCTAGTCTTTGTTCAGTCTCTTGGGACCACCGTGCAAAGGGATTTTATCAAATAAAAAGCACCAGGCAGAGGGGAGCTGGACACCTACTTCTGCAGGAGGCTTAATCGAGGGGATGCCCTCTGTCCACCTAGCCTGGGGAGGTACCCGTCCTTGGTCCCCACGGTGGTCAGCGCTGCCCAGTGGCCCATGCTGGCCCCCCTCCCTCCTCTTGTTTCCCTCAGGCCTCGGGGGGAGGGGTGGCTCTGCCCTGTTTCCCGCCCTGGCCCCCAAAGTTGGAAAGATGGGCCAGGGTCTGGCCTAGGGGGGTGTGCCTGAAGAAGTGGCGATGGACGTGGCCCCGCCAGCCCTGGACAGCGCACGGGCCGTCCTCCCCAACAATATCCTGGTGCTGAGTGATGACACACGCAACTCCAGCATCAGTGATTTTGTTGAAGAGGGCAGCTGCCAGCCTCCCGACTGCCCGCCGAGCCCACCCCACCCCACGCCACCCCACGCCAAGTGCCCATCTGTGGCTCCCGGCACAGCAGCACTTTGGCCAGTGGGTGCTGAGCCCACGTTTGCCCCAGTGCCCTGGGCCCCAGACTCCCATGGGGCCACCAGGCAGGCAGGGGAGAAGCCAGTAGCCAAGGCTGGCCTGGGTGGGAGATAAAGGCAGGGGTGAGCGGTCCCACTGGGTGGGCACTCCACAGCACCCCCTGCCTGGGGCCCTGTGTGGACAGGGCCAGGGCAGGACCCCATGGCTCTCCACTTCTCCACTGACGCCTGCCTCCAGGGAGCAGAGGGTGGCAGTGTAGTGGGCCGGAGCAGACTGCTGTGTCCCCGGGCTGGCCCGCCCCCAAGGGACAGGTCAGCAGACTGGTGTCTGAGGAGAAGCAGGGGAGTGGATCGGCTTCCTGTGAGGGAGGCCCCGTCCAAGGAGGGCCCTCGGGTACCTTGCAGCCAGCCCTGGCCTTGTGTCTCTTGTCTGCATTCTAATGTGTGTTGCCCATCTACTCAGACCCTCGAAGTGTCCAGGCTGGTGCTCTGGAAAGGGGAGGGTGGGTGGGCAGCCTCTCGGATGCCCCTTTACACTCACCCACCGAACTGAACCCAGGACAAGCAGCCCAGCCCCCTCGGTGTCCTGGACGTGCTCCCCCCCACACACTGGCACTGCCGGCTGACCCCACCCTCCCGCCCCCAGTGACCTGGCTTTGAGAAACTGTCTGCTCACGGCTGACCTGACAGTCAAGATCGGCGACTATGGCCTGTCTCACGGCAAATACAGGGTGAGTGGGGGGGGCTGGGCCAGGGCAGGGCCAGCCATGTGGCCCAGGGTGACCCTGTCCCACGTGCCAACAGGAAGACTACTTCGTGACGGCTGACCAGCTGTGGGTGCCGCTGCGCTGGATCGCGCCTGAGCTGGTGGACGAGGTGCATTGCAATCTGCTGGTGGTGGACCAGACCAAGGCCAGCAACGTGTGGTGAGTGTGAGCCCACAGCCCCCGTGAGGACGCCAACAATGCCCTGTCTGTCTGCGCCCGCAGCCCTTACGGCTGCCCTGCCCTAGTCGAGTGAACGTGCCATGAGGACCTGGGGCACGGAGGGGCTGAGTCCCACCTGCCCACCAGCAGCCTCCCTGCTGTTGGCAGGGAGGCACACTGGCCACTCAAGGCAAGGGCACGTGTGTGAGGCTGTGCTTGTCTGTCCAGCCCTGTTGCTGTGTAGGAGGTGGCCAAACACGGCCCCAGGTGAGGTCATGGGGGTTCTGGAGCCACCTGTTGCTGCTGGTGCCAAGGCTCACGGCAGCAGGGTGGGCAGAGCTGCAGGGTCTGTGGAGGAAACCCTGCCCCCCTCTCCCCTCCCAGGATCTACTGGGCCGATGCCCGGAGACGGCAGGGTCAGAGTAGCAAGTTGATGAGATGTGGGGCATCGTGGTGGCACCTGTTCCCGTGAGACGGGTGGGTAGGGGCTGGGGGTCTCCTGTGACCACAGCCGGAGGCGCTAGGCTGGCAGGTGTTTGGACCCAGTACTGCAGCCTCTAGAGGCTTGGCCATGGTGGTCCCCTGTTCCTGGTCTTGACCCATCTCTGCTTCCCTCTCCTGCTCCCTTCCAGCCTGAGGCCTGTCTGGCTTCCCTCTGCTCCTGATAAACCTTCAGGGCCTGGATCCAGGGTTCAGCCCTCCTTCCTCCAGGGGTCTCCCCTGAGCCACTAATTGTGCCCCCGACATGGACACTCCACTTCCCCACTCGACTCTCCATGTGGCTGACTGTCCCCTGCCTGCTCACTCACCCACACTGACTGGTGTCCCCAGATGGCTTTGGCCAAGGCCACTGTGACTTCTCTAGTGCCAGACGATCTCTGTCCCTCATGCCCCAGCCTCCCAGGATGGCCTGGGGTGCCCAGGAGCTGGCGGAAGCCACCACCCACTAGAAGGATCCCAGTTGCCTTCTCCCAGCCCTCAGTGTGCTGACTGCCTGGCCAGTTCCCCTGGCCCACTCACGCTGATTGGGGTGTCCCTAGCCCCCCCAGCTCCCTCCCTCCAGCCTCCACAGGAGCCTGGCGGGACTGGGAGCTTCTCCAGGGCAGCTCCTGCCCCTGGCAGTGTCTGGGTTTCAGCCCAGCATGGGGATGAATGAATGAACAAATGGAATTGGTTGGTGGGAGGCCAGTCTGGCTTTTATTTGTCCAGGCACCCTGGGCATGGGCTCAGACCTGCTCAGGTGGCACATCCTGTCCGTTTACTGAAGGAAGGCGCTGTCTTCTGGTCACGGGTGTGATGATGGGAGCTGCCCTTGGCATCCAAGGCTTTGAGAACATGTGGACAGCCCTCTGATAGCCATCATCCTCACAGGTCCCTGGGCGTGACCATCTGGGAACTCTTCGAACTGGGAGCGCAGCCCTACCCCCACCACTCGGACCGGCAGGTGCTGGCCTATGCTGTCCGAGAACAGCAGCTCAAGCTGCCCAAGCCTCAGCTGCAGCTGACTCTCTCCGACCGCTGGTGAGGCCCCCAGTGCCAGGCAGGGGTGGGGTGTCCCCGGTGGGAAGGCCAAGGCAGAGAGGGGTGCTCTGGGTCCCCGGAGCCTACCTAAGTGGCTCTTCCTGACCACCTGGGTTCCCAGCTCGCCCTGGCTGCCCCCTGGCTAACAGTGACCTCTGGGCCACTTCCCGTGCCCTCAGTGGAATGGCTTCTTTACCCAAAACGCAGATTTGCCTGCAGGCCTGGCAGGGATGAATGAGCTCGGGGAACTGTGCCCTGATCCATGCCATCTCCCATTTTAGGAGACTCCCTTAACTACCCCCCAGGGGCTCCTGAGTGTGAGCAGGAGGGGGAACCAAGACTGGCTGGGGGCAGACTGGCTCACTCCTTAGGGCTGGGGTCCTGGCTGGGCAGTACCACCTGTGGGGGGGGGGGCAGGGGCTGAGCCCCAGGGCATCCCTTCGCGCAGGTACGAGGTGATGCAGTTCTGCTGGCTGCAGCCTGAGCAGCGGCCAACGGCGGAGGAGGTGCATTTGCTGCTGTCCTACCTGTGCGCCAAGGGCGCCACCGAGGCGGAGGAGGAATTCGAGCGGCGCTGGCGCTCACTGCGGCCCGGTGGCGGCAGCGCGGGTGCCGGGTTAGGGGTGGCAGGCCTGGCCCTGGGGGGCACAGGTGAGCTGCTCGCCACCTCCTCCTTCCCGCTGCTGGAGCAGTTCGCTGGCGACGGCTTCCACGCGGAGGGCGACGACGTGCTGACAGTGACTGAGACCAGCCACGGCCTCAACTTTGAGTACAAGTGGGAAGCGGGCCGCGGCACCGAGGCCTTTCCGCCACCAGAGGGCGCCCTGAGCCCGGGCCGAGACGCGCGGCTGCAGGAGCTCTGTGTCCCGGATGGCGCGCCCCCGGGCGTGGTGCCGGTGCTCAGCGCTCACAGCCCCTCGGTGGGCAGTGAGTACTTCATCCGCCTGGAAGACCCTGCGCCTGCCGCGGACCATGACCCCGACTGCACTGGCTGTGCCCCCAGCGCGCTTGCCGCCGCGCTGGGCCCCGATGGTAGTGACCACGATGATGACTCTGACGGGAGCACGGCCGCCTCGCTGGTCATGGAGCCGCTGCTCGGCCACGCGCCGCCCGTGGATGGCCCCTGGGGCCACTGCGACCACTACCCCTGCAAGAGCCACGCCCGTGACCTGTCCTGCGCCTCCCGCTCACCCTCACCGGAGACTCCGATGTTGGCGGAGCCTGGAGCCGAGGATATCGACTGGGGTGTGGGGGCCTTCTGCCCCCCGTTCTTTGAGGACCCCCTGGGCATATCCCCCTCGCAGAGCTCTGGGGACCGACTATCTCCAGGTGGGGAGGAGCTGAGGGAGGCTGAGGCGTCCAGAGCCGCCCAGTACAGACACTGGAGCTCCAACGTGTCTGCCAACAACAACAGTGGCAGTCGAGCACCGGAACCCTGGGTCCCAGGCCTCTCAGGCTACACGGACTGCTGCCCTGGTGTGAAGCAGACTTTGTGGGCCATCCCTGAGCTGGGCCATCCTCTGACCCCAGAGGATCCCAGAGAGCCTCTCCTTGGGCCAAAGGGGGCCTCCTTGGGTCAGGAGCTGGGCCACTGCCTCGGCCTCCCCCATCTCTATCCTGCTGAGGGCCTGACACCTGCCCCCTGCCTGGTCGCCTCTCCCTGGACAGAGGCAGCCGTAAGTGGGGGTGACAGCCCCCAGGCAGAGCCCAGGCTCGCAGAGGAGGCCGAGGGCTCTGCTGGACTCCAACTGCCCCTTCCCTCTATCCCATCCCCATCCCAAGAGGGAGCCCCACTTCCTGCTGAGGAGGCCAGCACCCCGCCCACCCTGCCTGCCTCACCCACGCCCACTGGAAGCCAGGCACCTGCCACCGAGCCAGCCCAGACCCGCGACAGCGGCAGCAGCTCCCCTGAGCTGGAGGCTCCAGGGAGTGAAGATGAGGACACAACTGAGGCCACTTCTGGTGTCTTCACTGACTTGTCCAGTGATGGCCCACAGGCTGAGAAACTAGACGTGACCCCAGCTTTCCGCTCCCTGCAGAAGCAGGTGGGGACCCCCGACTCCTTGGACTCCCTGGACATCCCGTCCTCGGCCAGTGATGGCGGCTGTGAGATCTTCAGCCCATCAGCTGTCAGCACCCCTGGCGGGCAGCTCCGAGCCCTGGACAGCGGCTATGACACGGAGAACTATGAGTCCCCCGAGTTCATACTCAAGGAGGCGCATGAGCCCTGTGAGCCCGAGGCCTTTGGGGAGCTGGCCTCAGAGGGTGAGAGCCCGGGGCCCGAGACTCAGCTCTCTGCCTCCCTAGGTGGCCTCAGTGAGAAGAATCCCTACCGTGACTCTGCCTACTTCTCAGACCTGGACACGGAGCCAGAGCCCCCCGTGGGCTCCAAGGAGAAGCATGGAGGTGTTCTGGTCCCTGGGCCGAAGCCTGGTCTGGAGAGCCTGAAGAGCCCCAGGATGCAGTCTGCACAGCCCTCCCCTGAGCTGGGGGTGCCCGGGGAGGCACAGGGCACTGGACCCAGGGAGGTGCCACCACTGCCACTGTCACCGCCTGAGGACTCTTCCCCAGAGCCAAGCGCCTGCCCCACAGGCCCCAGGCAGGAGCCTCCCTCGCCCCAAGACCCAGCTCAGGTGCCGCCCATGCCCAGCCCCGTGAGTTCTAAGATTTTCTTGCTGACTCCAGTCCGGCCAAGCTCAGAAAGCCACCACCCAGAGCTCCAGGAGACCCTGGGTCTGCTGTCAGGGTCGAACCTGCAGGAACGGACTGGGGGCCCAGGTGCCTCCAGAACCCCGCTCTGCCTGGCCCTGCCTGGACTCCCTGTGGCCCCGGAGGGGCGGCCTGAGGAGGAAGAGGAGGACAGCGAGGACAGTGACGAGTCGGATGAAGAGCTCCGCTGCTATAGCATCCAGGAGCCGAGTGAGGAGAGCGAGGAGGAGGTGCCGCCCGTGCCGGTGGTGGTGGCAGAGAGCCAGAGCGCGCGCAACCTGCGCAGCCTGCTTAAGATGCCAAGCCTGCTGTCCGAGGCCTTCTGCGAGGACCTGGAGCGCAAGAAGAAAGCTGTGTCCTTCTTCGACGACGTCACTGTCTACCTCTTTGACCAGGTGGGCAGCCGCCCTGGGCTTGGCGTGGGGAGAGGGGGCTCTGTGGTGGGACTGGAAGCCTTGGGCGACAAGTGTTGCTTTGATTCCCCCAGGAAAGCCCCACCCGAGAGCTCGGGGAGCCCTTCCCTGGTGCCAAGGAGTCACCCCCGACGTTCCCAGCGGGCAGCCCAGGCTCCCCCAGTGCCTCCTGCCGGCCGCGGCGGGCTGACCCCTCCCCTGAAGCCCCTGGGACTGAACAGGGTGAGCTAGGGGCGGGGCGAAGCGGAGGGGCGGGCCCCGGTGGAGGCGGGGCGATGTGGCCTGTGGCTCATTTGGTGGGCGTGGTCAGGGCGTGGCATGCTCTGGGCGGGGTCTCCCCATCCCATCCTATCCACAGCTGACTACAGGTTTCTCGCAGACGGAGAGTTCGAGTGGAATGATGGCCTCATGCTGACGTCGGCCCAAGAGCCAGCCTCGCGCATCCCCGCCGAGACTCCCAAGCCCGTCGCGCCCAGCCCCTTCTCGCGCTTCACCGTCTCACCAGCGCCTGCGTCCCGCTTTTCCATCACGCACGTCTCCGACTCGGACTCCGGGTCCGTGGGAGGTAAGACACTGGTTGGGCACCGAGGCCCTGTGCTCATTATTTCTTGTTTTCTGGACAAGCTCAGTTTTCAGATGGGGGAACTGAGGCTCGGAGAGGTCAAGTCACGTCAGGCCTGTTTGTTGTGGCCACCTTGGTGTGTGTTCTCTCCTCCCTGGGGAGATGTAGTGCCCCAGACAGAGCTGACTGGGCCCTCCCAGGACTAGGCTAGATGCCCGCTCCCTCCCAGCACACCTCATATCTGATGGCTCTTGTCCAGGGGAGATGGTGACGGTGGCGGTGGTGGTGGTTCAGGTTCCCAGGTGGGGCCCTACTTAGGGGCCTTAGCTTACCCCCTCCTCCACGCTCCACCCCTGTCAGCCTCAGACCAGGTGGTCTCATCCCTGCCCAGTTGCCCTCGCCTCCCACCCCCATTCTGCTGGGCTTCCCTGAAAGCTCAGCTCCACTAGTATGCCCCTAGTCGTCTCATCCCCCAGGCAGACCCAGCCCTTCCCCCTGCTGCCCTTGACCTGTGGGTGCAGCTGCTAGCGAAGGACCTGCCGGCCTGTCACACAATGTGTCCTTAATGGATGTCTGAACAAGCACAGCTCACCAGGAGGCGGGTGTGTGACCCTGGCCAGCCCAGCTCTCTTTGGGTCTGTCGGGAGAATTTCAGAGGGCTGATGCTGAGTTTTGTTGGGCCCGGTCCTTGGGGATGCAGTAGGAAGAATATATTATCTAGCTCCCACCTAGACAAGCAGGCTGGCAGGCCTGTTGCAGCCTTAGCTGTTCAGTGGCCCCCAAGCCAGGGATGGAGGCCAGGTGGGAGTCCCTGAATCCCCAGTGTTTCCTCAAACACTCATGTGTTTGCCAGGTCCTACAGCAGGTGCTGGGGGCAGCTGTAAAGAGGCTTGAGCCCCAGGCGGCCCCTGCCCCCCTTGGAGCCTCTGCTGGTCCTGTCCCTGGCAGCAGCGAGGATGGACTGAGTGGTGGGGACTTTGATCCTGGCCGTGGTCAGCAGCAGCAGCTTCCAGCGCTTTGGTGCCCCCCTTGCCGTGCCCTGCAGGAGCAGGGCGGGATGAGGCCCCTCTCTGGCCCTGGTCGGTGGAGCATCTGTGCACGGCAGCCCCATGCTGCCCTGGGGGCAAGATCTGTCCTGGACACTTGGGTTTGCTGCTAGCCCCTAGGGATGCCCGACTGCCCTCCCCCTGCCCGCCGCAGCTGCCCCCTCTGCCCTGGACCCTGCTGTCAGACTGCTTGGCCCTGCCCATGGTTCCTATGGTGCACTGCAGGCTGCTGTGTCCCCGCTGCAGGTGAGAGGGCAGGCACAGGCCCGCTGGGACGGCCTCTCCCTGCCTGCTTCACCCCTTCTGCCGGTTCAGGGTTTGCTCAGTGCAAGAAGAGGTCACCTGGCTCAGGTGACCCTGCTCCAAGTTGGTGGCTGTTTCCCTTTCACTGAGTCAGCTAGACCATAAGCTCTCCCTTCCTACAGGGTCTGGACCAGCTCCTGTCTGGGTCCCACTGGAGCCCTGCGAAGGGGCCGAGGTGGGCAGCCTGAAAGATGGGGGCTTTCAGGTCGCAGTCTTGCCGCTGCAGCCCTGTCTGGAGGTGCCCATGGCTCCCCTCTGCAAGGTAGTGCCCAGCCCTACCCAGCTGCCAAAGCAATGTGGGTGCACCCATGGTCAGCGTCAGGGGACAGGTTCCTGCTGCAGGAGTCGGGCAGTGGGAAGGGGTGGGGCAGCACAGGGCGTATTTTTGTAACCGCTGTTGTCAGAGCCAACGGATATGGGACGCTTTTAAGTTATTGTTGCCAAAGAGACGTAAAGTTTATTGTTGCTTTCGGGGTGTGGGCGGGGACTTGTTTCGGGTTTTTTGTTTATTAGTTTGAGGCTTAGGATGCTGGTACAATGATCTTGTTCCTTTTTTGTCTGTTTTTTAAGAGAAATCAAAGCTAAGGAAAAAGCCTTCATGCTAAGCGTGTGTGTTCTTTTGGAGTCTGCAGATGAAGCTCTGGGCAGGATGGGGCCTGGGCTGTGCTGGGGTGGGGGCGAGTCCCTGTAGTCCCTTGTGACCACTGGGTCAGTGCAGGAGGGAGGCCACTCTCTTTACCCCGCTGTCCCTGGCACACCTTGGTGAGGGAGACAGTTACCTTGGGCCCCCAGTGTGCCCGGGTGGGGGTGTCTTCCCAGAGCAGGGCGGGGGCACTGACACCCACAGCCCTCGCTTCCTGCCTGGTAAGCAGGCCCTGCCTAGGTAAGGCTGAGCGGGGGGACCCCTCTGGGAAGCTCTTCCCCCTGCCTTTCCCTCAGCATGGGGTGGTGGGGGGCGGGGTGGTGAGCCGGGAGCAAGGTGGGGTGTGAGGAGGTGGGGCACCTGTGCACCCTCACCTTGACCATCTGTCTTAGGACCTTGCCTCACTCCACCTGGCCCGCCTCCAGCTTCCGCCAGGTGAGAGACCTCCGGAGCGCCCCCCAACCCCAATCCCGGCTTTGTGTTCTGAGGTGTGGGCAGGCTGAAGGTGGTGCAGGGCTCCTAAGCACCTCCGTGGAGGGTCTGGGAGGTGAGCGAGCGCTGCCTGGGACATCTCCTGACGTAAGGACTGCTGTCACCAACGTGGTTAGCTTGGCTGTATTTCAGCCTCAAACATCAAATACCACAGACCCAGAAAAGTTTCTAAAATCTTGTATTTCAGCTGAAATAGGGAAGCAGCCAGGGCATCAATGGGGGAGGCCCACCCAGGCCAGGACGCACACAGCTTGGGGACCCAGGCCACAGCACTGATCTCCCTCCTTGGGGCCAGGGCGGAGAGGCGGGCCCCTGCAGCCATTTCTGGGTGGGAGTTCGGGTATGGGCAGGGAGAAGCCCCCCAGACTGCCGGTGGGCACACGGAGACCCAGCAGAGCCCCGGGCAAGAGTCTGCCAGGAGGTGCGCGTCCTTAATAAATCCGTCTTCTGAGACAAAGGAGCAGGCCCGCCCCTCCCCGCACCCTTGTGTCCTGCCTGCAGGCACGCACAGGTGAGTGGCCTCATGATTGACCGGATAGGGGCTCCCCTTCAGCTACAAGCCGATGGGATGGCGTTCTGGGCACCCTGGTGGCTCCCTGGCCCACACAACAGACATGCCTGATCCGAAAGGTTGGCCCCAGGGCCCGGGGCCAGCCCCCCTCATTCTCCTCAACCACGGCCCAGGTGCCACCTCCTGACCCTGTGGGGAGAGCCAGGGTTCAGCCCAAGCCAGACTGAGGTAGGGGCAGAGGGTTTGGAAGGAGGGAATTCTCTAACAGGGAATAAGCCGACTGTAACAAAACAGGTTGCAGGGCGGGGCAGGGAAGGGGACCCACAGGCAGTGGGCGCAGACGCGGTGGTCAGCTGAGGAGCGGGGCAGACCTGTCGTTGGTCACTGTCGGCTTTAGCTGGACGCTGGCGAAGGGGTTCCTGAGGACAGGAGAGAAGAGCCATTTCAGTGGTTTTTCAGGAGAGGTGCTGCGTGCTGCCCTAGGCTGTGGACAGCACCAACCCCCGCCCAGAGGTCAGCCTCCCAGCTCAGAGCTGGGGTGGTGGAGGCCCCGCCTGCACGGCCCGCTGAGCCCCAGCACACCACCCTCTGCTCCCAAACCTGTCCTGCCTCGAACCATAGGCCCTCCCAGGACAGGGCGGGTCAGCATGGGGGGCCCTCTGCTCCTTCCACATGCACCCCAGTCCTCTCTTTGTGGCCCGAGACAGCCCCCTACGAGCTGCATCCGAGCTCAGCGTGCAGAACTCCCCCAAGGCCCAGTGTCCCCCCCACCCGCCTGAGCAGCAGCTGAGCCCGTCTGCAAGGACACGGCCATCAACACACAGATAGCTCAGCAGAGCACACAAGCCCGGCCCATGCGTCCCGGGGGCTTGGAGTGGCCGGTCCCACACCCACATGACAGACAAGGCGCAGGCGGTCGTGGCGAAGGGGCTGGCAGGGGGGATGCCCACAGCCCCTGCAGAGGGGCTGACCATCTCCTCAGAGAGGAGCCGTTCCACCCCTGGGTGCCGAGACGGCGGCTGACGGACAGACAGATGCACCAGACAAGGGGCTGAGACAACGAGAGGAGTGCAGGGTGGGGCCGGCGTCCGGCCTCGAGCTCATGGAGGCCTGTCCTCCTCGGGCTCCCAGTGGGCTCGGAGGACCCCGCCCGGGCGGGGACAACACAGGATATCAGGCAGCCCTGGGGCGACAGCACGGAGGGCACGGAGGACACGGAGGGCTCAGCACAAGCGGAGCCGTTACCTGGGGTGGGGGTGGCCTTCGGCGCGGCCGGGTGTCCGTGGGAGCTGGGCAGGCACTCCATCCAGGTGCCCAGGAAGAGCACGAGGAGGGGCACCCTCGTGTGTGGCTGAGGACCCGGCACTTTCTGAAACACTGAGGCACACTGGACTTAGCTGTTTAAAGGTCAACTAGGGAGAAGAGGCTGATGCAGCAAAGCATGGCTTCCGTGTCTCCAAGACACTGCCCGACAGCTGGCAGCACCCACGTCGGCCTCGGTTCCACCCCTGCCTTGGCGCATTTGCACCCAGCTGGTGGGGCCGTGGGCTCCCTCTCTCAGGGCCTCTCTCTGGTCTCCTTGGTTCTGGTCTGTGCAGATACGCTTCGGGCAGGGACCGCCTGGCGGTTCTGCTGTGACCAGGGTCATGGCCCCTGGGACAGGGTGCAAGGCAGCCATGGGGGCTGCTGCCCTGATGGGACTCTGGTCCTGGAGGAGGGCTCTATGCCCTTGGCTGTCCCCAGCCAGGGTCAGGGCAGGCAGTCCCGGGGGGCCTAGAAGTGGGGTAGGTTTGTCCATCCAGAGCTGGGGACCCAGCAGAAGTGGGGACCCAGAGAAGGGAGGATGGCACATGTGCTGATCAGAGTTGGGGGCAGAAGGGGGCGCTGGCCAAGTGTGTCCCGACACACCTGCAGTCTCATCAGAAAGGGTCGGTGACCAGCCTTGTGTAAATTAGCGAAGTCAGAATGCACCCTCACACCCTATACAAAAACCAAACTCAAAATGGTTGAAAGACTTAAATGTAAGACATGACACCATCAAACTCCTAGGAGAAAACATAGGCAAAATATTCTCGGACATAAATCATACCAATGTTTTCTTAGTCTCCCAAGGCCACAGAAACAATAGCAAAAACAAACCAATGGGACCTAATCAAACTTACCAACTTTTACACAAAGGAAACCATGAACAGACAACCTACGGCCTGGGAGAAAACATCTGCAAATGATGTGACTGACAAGGGCTTAATTTCCAAAATATACCAGCAGCTCATATACCTCAACAACAAAAAAGCAGCCCAACCAATAAATGGACATAAGACCTAAGTAGACGTTTGTCCAAAGAAGACATACAGATGGCCAAGAGACACGAGCAAAGATGCTCAACATCACTAATTATTAAAGAACTGCAAATCAAAACTACACTGAGGTACCAACCTCACACTGATCAGAACGACCATCATTAAGAAGTCTATAAACAAATGGTAGAGTGGGTGTGGAGAAAAGGGACCTCTCCTACACTGTTGGTGGGAAACTGGTGCAGACACTATGGGAAACAGTATGTAGAGTTGCCCTGTGACCCAGCAATCCCGCCCCTGGGCATCGATCCTGAGGAAGCGGGAATTCGAGAAGATAAATGCACCCCTATGTTCACAGCAGTACCATCCACAATAGCCAAGACACAGAAAAACCTAAGCGTCCACTGACAGATGAATGAGGCAAAAATGATTATATACATAGTGGAATATTACTCAGCCATAAAAAGACCAGAATAATGCTATTTTGCAGCAACATGAATGGACCTAGAAATTATACTAAGTAAATCAGAAAGACATCATACGATACCACTTATATGTAGAATCTAAAAAATGATACAAATGAACTTACCTACAAAAGAGAAACAGACTCACAGAGAACAGGTGTGGTTGCCAAGGGGGAGGAGGGATGGGTCTGGAGTTTGGGATTAACAGATGCAAATTATTATTTATAGAATGGATAAACAAGGTCCTACAGTAGTGCAGGCAATCAGATTAAGTATCCTATGATAAACTATCAGAAAATAATATAAAAAATGTACATGTATGTATAAATGAATCACTTTGCTGGATGATAGAAATTAACAGCACTATAAATCAGCTACACCTCAATTTAAAAACCGGAAGGACTGGTGGCAAATCCACACTGTCACCTGCACCAGGAAGATCTTCCCCAAGGGGATGCCCAGCTCTCAGTCACACTGTCTGTGTTTCCTCCCCCAAAACAGTGTGGCCATGGAAGCGTGTGCTGTGTACACCCTGCAGGGTCAGAGGAAGCAGGCGGCGGCTGCAATTGCTCCAGGCCTCTGGGGCAACTCTCTCCTGCAAGCCCTGGCCAGAGACTCTGGGGTGGGACACCCTTACCCTTTAGCACCAGGGGAAAGGGCGAGGCCCCCATGGGTGCCCACTACCTTTTGGAACATTCTGTGAAAGAACAAGCTTATAAGCCACTCCGAGGAGGACACTTTAGTGACCCAGGGTGGGTGGCTGGGGTCAACGCTAGGATGACAAAACAGGACAAGATTTGGACTGAAGCCACTGTCGATCCTCCTGTCCTGCAAACATCTGTCACGGCCGGGGGCGGATGCCGGGGCCAGTCAACAGTGGACCACCCAGACACAGAACAAGCGCTTCTTAACCCAAATGGGAGACATCGGTGTGCGCGAGGGTCAGAGCTGTCAGGGTGCTGGGGCTCCTCTCCCAAGGAGGGCCACGAGGCACTCTGGCAGAGGACCAGGGGCTGGGCTCTGTCCCCCTGAGCAGAGACATAGGGACAGCGGCAGCTTTTCCACAGAATCCATCTGTCGTCTTGGATGGGGGCAGGCCTGAAGTCCTGGGTGTAGTGAAGGCAGGGGTGAGCCAGGCCCCCTACCCTTTTGTCCCCTCTTCCCAGTCCTCTGCAGACCCCCTGGCCTGACAGGGTGGGACCCTTGCAGCTGAGCAGCGTTTGGGTCCAGCCTCCCGAAGACGTTCGTCACTGAGGATTTGGGGGAGTCACCTTCAGTTATCTTCTGAATCCACTTCTTGAATGAGAAAGGGGGTGGTTCTGAGAACACCTGGGCAGCGCGAAGTGCGGCTTGTATCCTGGAACGACTCCAGAGCAGAGAAGGCACGGAGGGCAGTTACAGCACATATTTCAACTTGCGCCCAGACCTTTTCCTCTTACAACGTGTCTTCCACACTTCAGAACGTCGGCCCTTCTGGACTTGATTTGGTCTCTTCCCCAGAGCTGTAAGCTTGGGCAAAGCTGAGCAAGGTCCCGCAACCAACCAGAGGCGCCTTGTGACACCCCTGCCCCGGGAGAACCGTCCGAGGACAGGCCGCGGCCAGCGTGCTGTGTGCTCCCCAGCCCACTGTGCCCCTGGGGCTCTGTTCCAGGCAGGGGCCACGCCAGCCTCCCTGGGCCTTCATCCCCTTCCAGTACCTCCAGGGGATGAGACCCACTGGGCCCTGATAACTCAGAGGGACCACAGGGGCAGCAGAGGTGGGGGTTGCTCGGCTGGGGGCAGGAGATGCAGGTGTCTCAGAGCATCTCGTAAAGGGAGAGACAGAGGCAGAGGAGAAGGATAGCCCAGGTCATTCATGCTAAGCCAGCGTCAAACTCATTTCCCCCCACACCACAATCTGAGGAGCACTTGTCTCCAGAGAATCACACTGCAGGAATCCAGGAATCACACTGCAGCTCAAGAGAAGGGCAGCAACATCAGTAAACACCAAACAACTTATAACCCTGGTGGTTCAGTAGTTAGGACTCTGCACTTCCACTGCCAGCGGCCTGGGTTTGATCTCTGGTTGGGGAACCAAGATTTCACAAGCCACGCAGTGTGGCCAAAACCAAACCCAAAACAAAACCCAACAAAGGTAGCAAAGAGGGAGGGTCCAGGCCCTGCTGGAGCGGCCCAGATGCCCATAGGGAGGTCAGCATCACAGTGACTCTCAAGGGGGTGAAGGGACCACGATCTTGGTAAAGGGCCATGTGTCAGCTTCACACGGCAGTCTTCCCAGGGAGCGGGGCTGGGGTGGGATGGGGAGAGCAGCGCTGCTCTGACCCAGGCACAGGCACCCAGAGCGGTGGGTTCTCCCCACCCGGCTGCCAGTGCTTGCTTTCCAGAGGCGCCAGGGAAAAGACCATCACCAGGTGGGAGCTGGAGGCGGCCACTGGGGCTGAAGCTGGAAAGCCTGACATAGCCCCTCAGGCACTTTGGGGCAGAGGGGAGGTGAGCGTGGGCACAACGGGCAGCAGGGCCACCGCCTGCCGGGCAGAGGCGTGTGCCTGCGCCCCCCACATGCCTGTGGCTCTCTCCACAGCCATGGCAGTCCCCAGACCCGTCCTGGTCTCCCTAGCCCTCAAGGGGCTTTGATACTCACCAGCCCAGGAGCCAGCCAGGCCAGGTTCAGATCCATGCCCAGAGACTGGTCTGAAGGGCACTCAGCCCAAGGAGCCCAAAGCCAGCCTGGCAGCTGATCACCAGGCTCCACCCCGATTGTGGCCAAAGCACCCAGCAGAGGCACAGGGAACCCAGACAGAGGGGCAGGCCAGACCCGCCAGCTTCCAGAGAGAGGAAACCCAAGAGCCCAAGGACAGGTCCAAGGGAAGCGAAGGCCGGAGCTGAGAGCAGAGGCAGGCTCAGCAGACCCCGGACCCCGCTCTGGCCCAGGTCAGAGGGTCTCCGGAGCTGCTGGGAACATAGGCTGGCCAGCACAAGAAAACCAGGGCAACTTACTAACTCTAGTCAGGGGCCGCTCAAAATCTGGCCACTTCCACATCGGCACTGCAAGGAAACACAAGGGTTGGTTGGTGCGGGTAGAGCGGCGGGGAGTGAGGGCTGAGGATCCCGAGGAGACGCAAGCTGGATGGAGGATGGGGGCTCCTGGCAGTTAGGCATGCTGCCTGGAGCCAGAACCACCGAACGCAGGGTGGAGCTGGTTGTCCAGCCCTGGGAGGGTGACCCGGGGTCAGGCCCACGCAGCTCTCACCAGAGCGGGGGCCTCCCCATCTGTGCCCAGGGAGAGCCACGTGGGCCAACACTATCTGCACCTTGGCTATTCTGTCGGCAAGGTGGCCAGGCTTGCACGAGGCCCAGAAGCACGCAGCGGGGCTGGAAGGAGGCGCCACACTCAATTAGATGCAATAAATAAAACTTTTATTCAAACAACTGCAGTACAGGGCACAATTCAGATTAAAAAAAAAAAAGGGAAAGGAAACAGGAAAAATATTTTCAGCACTTTACATCTTCATACAAGTTTTGCGGTTTTGTGTCTACATTCATCCATTGAGCATGGAATCCCCTGGATTTGAGATCTTTTAGCAAAATTAGAACACCAACATAGAAGGTTCCTTTTTTTTTTTTTTACAAAGGTCCATGTTCTGGCTTTGTTTTCTCCTTAAATTATAAAACAGGGTCTGTCTGCGTCTTGAGCTGCTTCTCTCACACACGCTACCAGGCACGTCCTAGTCCACGGGAGGGGGCAGGAGGGTTTGGCTAAACCACATCAGAAAAAGGAGCGTCCACAGCTTCACGGGGGCTCCCGCGGTGGGAAGGGCAGAGCAGCTGCGCCCTCGCTCACTTCCCAGATTCAAGGCGTGAAGAGGCAAAACCAGTAGCCACTCAGTCCAGCGTGTCTGCTTCTGAAGCCACCGAGACACACAAAGAGACGAGAGCGTTTAGGGAGGATGCGGCGGGGTGCCCAGAGCCGCCCTTGCTCCGTCACAGGCTGGTTAAGAGAAACGATTTCCAGAACACGTGGGGGCGGGGGTGGTCTCTGGAGGTCTTTGGAATGTCCGAGTGCGGCCGGGCCCCCTCCCTGCCAGCGCGCTGTGCGGTCGCGGCCGTGGTGCCCAAGGCTGGCACCGCGCTCTGGTCTGCCCATCGTTCAGTGGTGTCGGGACCAGGGAGCCGTCAGGGGCCCGGCCTGGCAGGCAGGCGTGCGGGGCCGGGGCCTCCCTCACAGGAGCGGCCAGCTTCCTCAGGAGGCTCCCCCGGCTCGGCCCCAGCCCCTCTCTGGGTGCAGCCTGGCAGAGCGCCCCAGGGTCCAGAGCCTCTCGGAGCCCACAGCACCCCCTCTCCCGACACAGGTGCCAGTGTGCGCGGGGGTCGGGTGCGAGATAACAGTGCGTACACCGGAGTCCATGCATGTCTGTTTTTGTTTTTCAGGAAAAAAAGAAAAAGTCCTTTTCCTGTTTTTCATCTTTTTGTTGTTTTTTTTTTGGCTTTTTAAAATTTTTCTTTTTCTTCAAACTTTAGACCTGGCTCATGGTGAGCCTTCAAAGAGGGACAGCGCGTCATGAGCACGGCGGTGGAAGGGGGACTGTGGCGAGGACGCCCCGCCTGGCGGGACGCGCGGGGGCGGGTGTGTAAACACAGGGAGCGGATATGGGGCAGCACCATGGACCCTGGGGGATCAGAGTCTGGGGTCACCAACCGAAAGGCGGGGAGGGGGCAAGTGGGAAAGAAAAACGACCCAGGAAGACACCGACGAGAGCGGAGGAGGAGACCGATGGAGACCAGACAGCCCGGGGGGCGGGGGGGCGGCGGGAGCTCTTCTGAGCAGCTGCCCGGTCAGCGTCCTCACACTGTGGACACCAGCGTGCCGCTGCCGCTGTGAAACAAAGCACAGGACGCTGCCGGGCCGCACGCCTCCCCGCGGCCGGCCGCCTGGCCCTAGGGAGTGGGGCAGGAGACCCCAGGGCTAGGGCGCAGCCCAGCTCGGGGCACGGACAGAGGAGCCCCACTCCTGGCCAAGAAGAGATGCCTGGACGCCAGGAAAGAGCCGGGCCGCGAAGCAACCAGGCCAAGAGGTCACGCGGCGGTGGTGGGCAGCCCAGGGGCCTCCCCAGGAGAGGAGAGACCAGAGAGGGGCTGCAGTGGGTCCCTGGCTCCAGCCTGGGCACAGGGCCAGTCCTGACTCCCACTCACCCACAAGGGGAGCATGAAGGCAGCTCCGGCAGGGGCCTCTTTCCCCATGAGGCGATATCTGGGGATCCCCAGCTGCTGCCAGGGGTCAGGGCATCCTGCACTGAGGGCCCTGCCCTACAGAGCGGACTGGGGAGGGCACAACAGGGTGAGGGTCAGAGACCAGGCACCCCAGGCCCCGCTCACTGTCTCAGAGTGGAGACACTGAGGTCTCCAGCCAGGCTCCAACCAAGCAGGCCTGGGAGAGGGACCACCCGACTCCAGCTTCCGGTGGGACGGCTCCCCACCGCCCACAGCTCCCGAAGACGAGTCTGAAAATCTCTTACCTGCTCACGGCCCGTGCCCCATAATCATCCAGACCCTGGTGAGGAAAAGACAGAAAGCGTCAGGCTGGGGAGCTAGGGGCTGAGGCGGGGCCTGCAGGACAGGGGTCCCTCCTGACCCCAGGGTGTGTGATGCTGCCTGCGGCTGAGGACACGAAGAGCCCCTCCCACCCCCAGCAGGGCCCTCCCCGATTCACAAGGATGCTTCCTTATCTGGCCAGTGGCCAATGGAGAGCTCACACAAGACAGGTCACCTGATGACCTCCTTCCGCACATGTTCCCTGTGGCCCTTAGCCGTGAGGGTCATGTGATGAAAATCCTGGCATGTGAGGGCTTCCTAGAGAACCCAGAGCCTGAAACCGTGGAGGGTGGAGAGTGGAGGGTGGGATCTGGGTGGGGAAGCTGGGCTGGCAGAAGCTGATGCAGGGAGGGCAGCCTGTCTCATGAAAGCCTGTGCTGGACCCTGGGCCAAGCGTCCCCCTGAGCCCCAACATTCCCACTGTAGCTGCCTGGCCCCAAAGAAGCTGCTGCCCCAAAGCCACTGAGGGGTACTGGGGACACCTTCCTCCACTCTCTCAGCTTCAAAACCAAGTCCAAAGACTGGAATGCAAGAGCAGCAAGCAGTGGTCAGACCCCTCCAGGCCTGGCCAGCTGTGCCATGCGGCCTGGGTAGGGCTGGAGAGGGACTGGGGTGTCTCACAGCTCAGCAGGTGGGCCCCGTGACCCCTGAGGTGCCACAGCTCCCCCAAGGCTGGATCCGCCTCGCCCTCCCTGCTGTTTGCCCTGACCCAGCCTCACTATCTCCAAAATGTTCCATCCAAAGGCCCAGCCACACCACCCACCTCACCCCACTCACCACCTAAGTTGTCTCAAATCACGTGCTCACTGTGCCTAAATCATCAGTTCCCTAAAGACACCCTGGACACCTCATACGGTGCGCACCAGCTGAGCCCTCCTCGTGGCAGGGAGGGGTGGGTGAGGCCGCTCATGACAGCCACCAGCCACGGACATCCGGACAGGGCGAGTCGGCCACCACGTACCCAGAGCCCTTCCCTGCCTTGCCCACTTCTGATGGCACACTGTCAACATGGGAGGCCCCCGGGAGCACCCCCACCCCCGTTGTTGGCTCAACTCTCTGTCTGCCCAAATTCCAGAGAAATACGAGTTCTCTTTGATTCCTCTCCCCCGACCTGGGTCCCCTGGCCCCCAGGTGGAGTGAGGCCCCGACCTGGAGACCAGCATGGAACAAAGTTGCTGGCCCCTGCCCACCATGCCACCACAGCAAACGTCCTAGAAGTCTGGGCCCTCTCCAGCCCATGAGCTCCCCAGCAGAGCTGTGGGGACCGTCCACACTCACATCATGGGCCCACCTTGACCTGAAGACCACCCTGCACTAGAGGACCCGCAGGGTATCAAGGCCTTGATCTTCCCCCTCTGGCTCCCTGGTTCCAGGTAGGCTGACCACACATGCCTGGTCCTGCCTCCTAAGAGCCCAGACGCATGCTAACTAGAAGGTTCTGGTCACATCTCAGGCAGAGACAGGGCACTCAGCCACGACTGCAGGAGCTTCCTGGGTCTCAGGGAAGGGGCTTCTCCTCCCAAGAGGTGGCGTCCAGAGTGATCCCCAGGCTGGGGGGAGGGCAGACAGAGGGGTTACCATGCTTCTCTGGAGCCCTGAGACTACAGAGGACGCTGGGCTGTGACCCCTGAGCAGATCACTACAGGGGTGTGAAGGCCAAATCCAAAGCTCCAGAGCACCAGGCCTTTTGGTGGAGGCACCCTGTACCCGCCCACCTACAGACCCCGCCACCGCCCCGCACTCACCTGCGAGAACGCGGGCACGGCCACGCTATAGGGCCTCTGCTTGAAGGCGCCGGCTGTCTGGGTGGGGAAGGCCCGGGAGGACGTCCCGTAGTCGGGGGGCGGGAGGGCCAGGTCCTCCTTGTCCAGGAGATTACCCGTGCTGCTGCTCTTGCCCTGCTGCAGGCTGCGGGGGTGGGCAGGGCGGTCATCCGGGCCCACCTGGGCCCCCTGCTTCCCTTGGCCCCACAGGAGGGCGGAATGGAAGGCAGCAGTGATGCTGCCTGGGTGGGCCTGGGCCTCCCCCAGCCCCCGCCCCGCCCCCTCTTAAGAGCAGAGTGTGAGGCATGCCAGGGTGGTAGGGGGAGCCCAGTTCACCCTTGCAACTGTCTCGGGTGAGCCCCCGCCCCACCCCACCCCACACAGCTCTCAGACACCTCCACCCCTCACAGCACCTCCACACCCCTGGACCCAAGGGTCTCAAACGTGCAGCCCCTGCCCCGAGCTACAGGCCACCTGCCCCATCAGCATGCTCACCTCATGTGCAACCTGTCCCCGCCGTCGCTGTCTAGGACTCGGGTGTAGGAGAAGGGAAACCAGCCCCGCCTGGAACAGGAGGCCCCGTCAGAGTGCATCAGCTGGCCCCAGGTCCCACCCGTTCTCCCGCCCAGCTGCACGCATCTGAGGAGGGGGCACAGCAGGGGCTGTAGGTAGGCGGGTTCAGGGTGCCTCCACCAAAAGGCCTGGTGCTCTGGAGCTTTGGATTTGGCCTTCACACCCCTGCACACACTCCAGGGAGACCAGGAGACCCCACTGGGGCATCCATCCAGCTCTGAGCCACCCTGCCCTGGACGGGAGTGGGGCTGTGGGTGAGCAAAGGTGCCAGGACCGAGCAGGGCTCTAACCTCTTCAACAAGTAGGATGGAATTCCTGGCTCAGCTCCACATGGCTGCAAAGCCACAGCCCCAACAGGAGAGGCTGCCTGGAGCCCCCATGGGGAGGGTGCCCCTTGGCAATCAGAGCTGCCAACCCAGGGTGGCGCTTGCCAGGAGGCCAGAGCCAAGCTCAGCCCAGCCTCTCCCTTCCTGGTGGAGGCAGGCTGATTCTGCCCCGGGCAGGGGTCTCTCAGCCCACCAAAAGACACACGCACGATGGTGGTGGGTGGTGGGAGCAGTCGGAAGGGACAGCCCCTGACCTGGGCATCTTCTGGCTGAGCAAGAGCCAGGCGTTGGCATAGCCTCTTGGCAACAGGTGTCAAACTGAGCTGTGAAGGTGTGGCCCGTGACTCAAGGCCACTTCTAGAACCCTCACAAGGGTGGCTCATGTGCACAGAAAGGCTCTGCGGTGGAAGGCTGGCTTCTGACTGGGAGGCCATGCGCACACGTGGGGTGCCGGGCTGAGTCAAGGGACATAGAAGTGAGGGCTGGTGGGGGCCTGCGGCCACGTCTGTCCCTCCTAATGGACCTGTGGGACCTGGATAGTCAGTCTGAAGGAGGACCCAGAGCCAGGACGCAGGCACCCGGGTCAGGAGGCTGACGCCCCCGCCAGACTCACATCTTGGTCTTCTCGCTCTCGCCGTAGTGCCAGCCATCTCGGGCCTCGGGCACCAGCAGGGTGATGAGGTCGCCCTCCTTGAAGCTCAGCAGGGTGCTGTTGTCCCCGGCCGCGTGGGAGAAAATGGCCTTGACCCGCATGCGGCCGTTGCGCTCCAGGCCAGCGGCCATGGAGCTCGAGCGTGGCAGGGTCTTGTTCTCAGCTGCCAGGAACATCAGGGCAGGTGTGAGGGGGAGCTCCACCGCACGCGGGAAAGGGCGCGGTCACCCTCCCGTCAACTCAGCTGTCCAACCGTGGGACGCTTGGAGCCCCCAGGTGGGCCTGGAGGTGGGCGGCCCACCCTCATGGATGACTGCCAGGCCTCCAGGGCTGTCTGGCTCAGACTCCGGAAGGAGCTGGGAGCTAGGGTGCATGTGGATGTGGCCTCTGACCCGCCGCTCATTAGCTGGGGCAGTTCTCTGGGTCTTAGGCTCAGCTTTCCCATCTGCTAATGGGGAGACCCTCACAGGCCAAGGCCCACTGATGGGGCTGCAGGATGGGGAGTGCTGTCCATGGCAGATGGGCTGGAGGCAGGGCAGGGAATGGTCCTACGGTCAGCAAAGTGCCCTCCAGCGTCACCCATCCGCTCCTGTCACTGGCTGAGCTGCTGGCATCCCTGCACCACCCTGCCCTACCACACTCATTTCACGGGGGAGCCTGGTCAAACTCAAGGATCCGGGATGGAAATCTCAAAGCGGTCCCCAGGGTGCTGCACACACGTGTGCCTGTGAGCCTCTGGGCTCCCCCCAGCCTCCCCTCGGGGATGCCGTGACTGCTGTGGGCCGGGTGGGCCTGGGGCCCCCGTGGAGCGCTTACTGGTGGCGTAGCTGTTCTTGGGCGCAACGCTTTTGCGCACGGGAAGCGTGTTGGAGTAGGAGTCACTCAGTTTGCTCTGAGACTGTGGGGGAGACGTGGACTTGGGCTGGGCAGCCTTGCGGTCAGCCCACGGGTTGTAGTCCTCGCTGTCTGGGCCCGAGACGCCGTTCATGACGGGTGCATTCTCCTGGGCAGACAGCCGCTGTTGAGAAGAGGTGGCGTGGGTGCGGTGTGGCAGGAGGGCCTGGGCCCGGCAAGGCCCCCTTTTAGGGCACCCCAGGATGCCAACCACCAGCACCAAGGGGAACCATCCCCACACCCACAGAACTTTCTGAAGCGAGGACTTACCCCCACAAACGGGGCCAGTTCGGGGGGCACTGGCAAGGGCTTGGCCCCCGGAATGGGGTCTGAGATGACCAGGCTGGACTTGGAGGCCGACAGCCCGCTGGGGAGGACGGAGCCGTTGCTGTTGCCCATCTGCTGCATTAGCTGCACGGCGCGGTCGGGGATCTTGTTGGGGTCGGCGCAGGCCTGCTGCCATAGCGGCAGCTTCTGCGCCAGCAGCTCCTTGCCCTAGAGTGGAGGAAGCCGAACAGGGTGGGTGTGAGGGCCAGCCTCAGGCTCCCGCAGCCGGGGGGCTTCCCCGCAGGGCTGGGAGAGGCCAGGGCTTGTGGTCCACCTCACAGACACAGCCCCTTGGCTCCCAGATGGCACCAGGTGGCTCCTGAAGAGACACACCCAACCCCAGGTGGGCACACCTGGCTGGGGCTGCTCTTCGCCAGGTGGGGTGCCTCAACCAGGTGAGCCACCTCTAAGTCCCTGACTCCCGACCTGGGAAAGGGCCGGATATGGTATAGCATGCCCCCCAGCTGAGAGACCCTCAGAATGAGGTCAAACCAAGGCCTGACCCAAGAGGGGCCTCCCCAGGGGCCTGAGGGAGTTGAAAGAACAGGGGCCCACGTGGTCAGCCATGGAACAGGATAGGCTCTTTGTGGTGAGGTACCAGAAAGAGTGCTGTTCAGGTAGACTTGAGGGCCAGGAAACCTCACAGGGACAGAGAGGGGACTGTGGGGAAGGGACAGAGCTGCCCAGGGCCCAACTGTGGTCCGCGCTCCCCCACCCCAACCCAGGGGCCCTCGAGCCCAGCTGTCCCTCCAATGTGCTCTGGGGTCTGCCCAGGACACAGGGGGCTAGAGGGCACAAGGGCCTGATAAAGCACGAGGAAGCCCCAGGCCTGACCAGGGTCCCAGGGTGGGGGTGTGGCCAAAAGCAAGACACTAGCCTGAGACCCGCTGCAGCCCATTCAGGGGGCCCGGATCCACGGCATGGACACACTTAGGGCCCTGGAGATGGCTCTGCCTCCCGTCCTAGCCCTCTGGCCAAGGCGGGCTACCCTCCCTGCGACATGTGATACAACTGTGTTTCCACGCAGATCCCAGACCCACCTTGGGTGGAGCTTAGGGCAGTCAAGGTCTCCAGGACCTTGGACGGGTCTGTCCGGCCCTCACTGTCTCTCCTCATTTATCTTCCCACTTCTTTTGGCCTGTGTCTGGGGCAGGGAGGTGGCGCCCACATGGGAAAGCTGGGGGATGCTGGACAAACAGCCCTTCAGAGCAGGCCAGGGCCCCTCCCCCAACTTCTGGTTTAGTCCTGGGGCCAGCACACCCCTGCATGAGGGCTGGCTGCTTATCTGCATAGAATGTTTAACTGGAAAACAGCCAGGGCAGTTGGCTTACATGTCAGTGGCCACATTCCCTGTGCACTGGCCCAAACTGAAGAGAGTTACAATCCAGCCTCTGGCTGAAAGGAACAGTTGATGGGTCTGGGCTGGTGGTGAAAAACTGGATCAGCAGGAACCCTCACCAACAGGGACAACTCAGGGCTCCCCCTCAGTTGATGGCCCTGTCACTGTCAGGCCTGAACCCAGGCAACAGGGAAATGTTAGCTGCCCGCTGCTAGGAACAGCAGGTGGGGCTCTGCCTTCATGCCCTGGTGCCCCAGACCCGGGGCTTTTGCCTTTCTCAAACCTCCTGGGGGGCTGGGGTCCAGTTTCTTGGGAAGTCATCTCGCATACACACGATCTGCCCTCCCGCAGGAAACAGAGATGGTGACATCCTGGAAAAGGATGGCTTTCCTGCTTTCCTTCTAGCACGGATGGGTCCACGCTCTCCTAAGCAGCCATAGGGCCCAGCGGCCACCAGAGGGCGCACATGCCTGCCGCGTGGCTGCTGGAGCCGCGTGGGCGCTGCGGTGGCCTTGCCGGAGCACTGCGGCTCTAGCAAGCACCTCCCCGCTGCCAGCCAGCCCTCCAGGCACAGGACCTGAACGCAAAGTCTCACGCGGTGGGGTGGCCCCACCCTGACCCTGCAGAGGACAGAAGGCCCATCACTGTCCTTGCGCTGCACCTGTGGCAGCAGCAGACCCTCGGGCAGGCCCAGGCAGGTAGGAGCCTCTCCGTGGAGGCTGAGGTCATCTGTCAGCCTGGGGACCAGAAGCTGAGTCAGATCAAACACATGTGAGGTGCTACCCCCAGAACCCCTTTATGGAAAAAAGGACACAAATGAGGGTTTCCTTGGTTGGCTCGGGCTGCCTAACCACACCTAAGCTCTCAGAACATTCTGGAATGTTCCAGATGACACCTCTGATCCCACTCCAGTTCCTACCTGTGGACTACGGGGAACAGAAGCCCCACTGAAGCTATCTGTTTTTTCAGGGGAGATGATGTGTCCTCTGGGTGGTGCTGGCCTCGGGGGGCTAAGCTGGCCTCTATAGGGGCTGGTACTACAGCACCTCCCAAGGAGCTTGCTCCCTGGAGAAGACCTTCTCAGTGGGCTACTGATGTGAATAGTGAAACTTTAAGTGTTAGTTGTTCAGTTGTGTTCCACTCTTTGCGATCCCATGGACTGTAGCTCGCCAGGTTCCTCTGTCCATGAAACTCTCTAGGCAAGAATACTGGAGTGGGTTGCCATTGCCTTCTCCAAGGGATTTTCCTGACCCAGGGATTGAACCCTGGTCTCCTGCATTGCAAGCAGATTCTTTACTGTCAGAGCCACCAGGAAAGCTTGAGTTACTGGTGTAACTGCTCTTAAAAAAAGCACCTGGCAATTTCTGCTGGGAGTTGTAAAACATCTGCAACCTTGACCTGGTGACTGTCCTTCCAGAACTCTCCTCCTGAGGAGGTCGAAAACGCAGTGTTCCCTCATCACAGCTCAAGGTGGGGCACGCCCCCATGTTCCCCAGGGAGGCAGTTTGTGCCAGTGAGGGCCCAGCCCCACGAAGAGCAAGTACCCACCTTGGAGTGGTAGGCGGCGGAGTTCTTGGCCACGGCGCACTGCTTTTCCACCAGGAAGCAGAACCTCCGCCTCTCCTCGGTGAGGGCGGTCTTGTAGCCGTCGGACACGTAGCTCTCTAGCTCACCCTGCTTGTTGCCGATGGCGTCGATGTACTGGGGGTGGGAGAGGCAGATAAGCCCGAAACGGGACAACACTTCATCACCACCCGTTCTGAGCAGCCCCACAGAGGGGGAGAACACTTCTTGGCCAGCCCACTGGTGTGGGCGCTTGGCTGTGTGACTCACTTTGGCCATGAGGCTATCCCGCTGAGCCACTGCCCCCTGGTCCCCTGGCAGCTGCATGTGTGGGGACCACGTGGCAGACTGCCCGGTGAGGCTGGTGTGGCACCTCCCTCAGACCCCGACACCAACCATAAAGGCCATCCCGATAGTTGGAAGACCAGGACAGCTCAGCTGGCACTGTGCATTCGAGAATGACTAGTTCACGCGCGAATCCCACGGGGGCGGGCAGAGCGCACAGTTCGATGCTACAGCACACCAGAACACTCTGGTTCTGCAGGATGGAAAGTTCCAGTAACAGTTCCACTGAGACTGGGGGCAGCTGTCCCAGGGAGGCCTGCAGGCCCCCCATGTCTGTGTGCAGCCCCGCCTCTGGGACGCAGGAGAGCCTTCCAGCCCCCTCCCTGTCTCCCCTCTCTCCCCCAAGCCCACTCCATGCTCCACAAGGGGCACAGACTCCTCTGTCCTGAACTGGGATCCCTTTCCACTGCGCTGCCGCCGGCTGGGGGGACCAGCCTTTACAGAATCAAGCCCCATCCTCCGGCAGGGGCAGACCTGGGCCACGAGCGGGCGGCCTCCCCCGCCTGACTCACCACCTCCCCCACAGCTCTGACTCAGCATGGGTGGGCGGTGCGGAGCCGGGTGGGCGCAGTGCAGGCTGTTTCTGGCCCCTCCCTGCCCTCCCCCCCACATCGCAGCAGCACGCAGCTGGAGGGCAAATGCCTGCTGGGCGTGGGCCGTCCGCAGCCCTGTCCCTAGCTCAAGCCTCTGCCAGTGTGAGCCTGCCTGCCCAGCACTCTCACCAGGACAGGGACCCTGCTCCCTCTGCACCTGCAGACCACCCTGCCTTCAACACTGAACTCCACTCTCCTCGCCCTGAGAGAGCAGCTTAAACGGGCCTCCACGTCCCCCACCCTGGAGGAGTCTGCCCTGGCCCTCTTGAGCAGCCGCAGGGCCAGCCAGGCCACAAGGTGTGCCTAACAAAGTCCGAGCAGGAGGGGAGAGGCCCTCAGGGCAGCCCTGCTGGCTGCCTCCACCAACCCCCCCACCCCCGCCCCCGTCCCCGAGCCCCACGTTATGAAACACGTGCGCACCCAGACCTCCAGCCTCTGCCCTTCCAGCCTGCAGAGTGGCTCCTCCAGGAAGCAGGAGAGTCTGCAGATGCAGGGTGCCATGGTGGGCAAGGCCATGCTGTGTGGAAGGACCCCTCAGATGCCGCCCACCAAGGGGCTGGCTCACACCCCAAAGCCCCCACGTGGGCAAGAGGCCTGAGGGTGGGAACACCTGCTGGACACAAGGGCCTGGAAGGGACAGGGCTCGCTCAGAGACAGGGACACTGATGCAGGCCCCTGCTGCCCGTGCCCCATCACCTAAACAGCAACCCGGCACTAGACCGAGACCCCCCAAGGGCCTCCACCCACTCTGCTCCGTGGCTGTCCTACCCGCTCCGGGGGACAGTGGAACATCGGTGTGGCCTTGCAGGCTTCAACCAGCCCTGGACCAAGATGCCTCCCTCGGCCTGCTCTCGAGTACATGGGCGCTCCTGGGCTCAGCTGTGATCCCGAGAGCCCCCTAAGGGGCTTCTAGAGTCTCTGCAAAGCTCTAGAAGGGGAAGTTTGGGGTTTAATCCCAGTAAAAGCCCCAGCCAGCCGGTCCCTGGGGTTACCACCTCCCACCCTCCTGGGGCGCCGCTCCAGCGCCAGGCAGGCCTGGGAGGCAGGGCGGGCGTGGCGTGAAAAGGTTGAGGCCCTGAGAAGTCAGCACAGAGCCTCGAGAAGGCAGGCCCAAAGGAGGCACCCACGGTCACCTAAGCAGAGACTTTGGGGGCGGAGGAAGGCACCTCTGTGAGCGGTCACCCCAGGACAGCGGTGTAAACCGGGACGCGGGCCCCCCGGGTCCAGCCACCCTGAGCCCGCTGCTGAGGACGGCTCCTCCTTGCACCGCCCGGCGTCCCTGTCCGTCCTGCAGCCGGTTTCTGGGTTTTCAGGCTGCGGTAACGTCTTTCACCTCAATGTTCCCACTCCCTAGAGGGGAAAGAAACCGGCTCCGGGCGAGCTGGCGCGGGGTGCTGGCCTCATTAGCTGCCTGGCAGCCTCCCGTGCCGGGGGAGGAAGTGGTGGTTTATTTTTAAGATTTCCATTTATTCAAACGAGCCCCAAGATCAGCCAGAAGCAGCTCAGGTCTCAGGCAAGGACCCGGGGGCTCTCGGAGCCATGCAGTGTCTTTCCAGGACCACACCTGCCCAGGATGGGGCAGGAGACACGTCGGCCTGGCTGGGGTGCCCGGCCCAGGAGAGCTGACCCTTTCTCCTCCCCCAGCATCTGGCCAGGACCCAGGCTGCCACTTCTGTCGAGGAATAACTGCCAGCCCTCCTGACCTCCTTCCCCAAAGCTGCCTCCTTGCAGAGGGAGGCCACCACTTTGAAGGGCAGACCCTAGAAATCTAGGCCGAGTGAGGAGCTTCGCGTCCAAAGGGGCTGGAGAGGAGGATACCCCAGGCCACACTGGCCGCGGTGGGCAGGGGACATTCCCGAACATGCAGGAGCGCCCACGCTCTCTGGGACGGGCAGAGGACAGAATGTGCCTCACCCGACAGACCTGAGGAGCTCCAAACAGGCCACAGAAAATGGCCTGAGCCCATCCCTGCTGCAGGCGGGCACCGTGGCCAGGCTCCCAGCGTCCTGCCTCCCCACCCCCCACCCCTGCTCCTGGCTTAGCGGGTGCTATGGCGACGGCACTATAGAAACACCCAGCTGAAAGCATTTAAGACCCACGGAACGCTCCCACTTAGTCACCCTGGGCTGAACAGCCCTGTAATCCGAGAAGACAAAAGTGATCAGGACGCATGTCTCCTCTGCGGAGCGGCCCAGTGACTCAGAACGGGGGAGGGGCGCTCTAGCAAACACCCGGGGCTCTGGTCTCCCTCACCCGATAGGCCACCCAGCTTTCCCACGTTTCTCCAAATTTCTTAGAACCCCCATGCGGTCCCTAACCGCTGCAGCTGGGGAATGACAGTGGGATCCTTGGCCCTCAGCTGTCACTGCCCATAACCATCACTCCAAGGAGACAAGGAGAGAACCCCGGCAGCTGTGATGGACAGAAAGGAACAGCTGGAATGGGATGCCCCCAGCTGTATCCAGTCACTGGGTACATTCTGGGGGCAGCCAGTGGCTTCCCTGGAGCCCGCTGACCGGGCCTGTGTCCCTCTCTGGTCTGATGCACCCTGTGCCCAGGCCAAGAACAGGACGGCCAGCCTTCAGTTCAGGGGATTGTTAAGAATCTTAAGCACAAGAGCTCCAAGCAGGGCTGGGGACCAGGGCTGAGCAGAGGGCAAGTGTGCCCTCCTTCCTGTAGGCCAGCAGGCGGAAAAGCCAGCAGTCAGCAGTACGGGGCATGTGCTGTGGGCACATTCTCAGGCAGAGAGCGCAGTGCCCCTCGCAGGCGACACAGACCTGGGGGCCCAGGCTGCCATTTTCCCGAGAAGGGGCCCACAACCATCACTAGATTGGCAAGGGGTTCTGTGACCAAACAGATCCCACTGCCCACGCGCTGCCGGGTGCACTTACCCACTGGAGTCCAGGAAGAATGTGCTGGGAGGGGCATGCCCACCGCATCCCCATGCCCAGACCCCAGGAAAGAATGTGGGGCCACTTCCGTCCACACCAGTGGGCTGGACACGCTGACAAAAGCCTTGAGGCCCAAGGGGACGGGTCTTAGTAACCTGTGAGCACCCTGAGCCAAGGCCTTCGGTGGCTGCTGGGATCCATGCCACCTGGGTCTGGGGTCTGCTTTGCTGCCCTGGGACCTAGAGGAGGGCAGAGCCGGGGCTCCCGTGCCCACTTGCTGGGTGGCCAAGTCTCTGGACCCTTCGGGTCTCAGGTTCCTCAGGGGCTGAGCCAGAATGTCACCACCCAACTAGGCAGCCCCTCCTCACGTGACCCCAGAGGTTTCGCAGGTATGGAATTCACATCCAATTTCAAAGACTCAGCAGGAAAGAGACGAATGCAACCCACATCACTAGTACCTGTTGCAATGATTACATGTCTAAATAACACTCTAGACATGTTCTGCCCAGTAAAACGCTTTTCCCGTATCACATTTATTATGTACCCACCTCTCAGTGCAAAAAGACAGGTGCCACGTGCCTGGCGCTGCCCCCAAAAGTCCTCTCAGCCCTGAAAGCAGAAGATGCTCCAGATTTCTCAGTGTTATCTAGCCAGGCAGCCCACTGCAGGGGGGGGCTTAATATGGGGAACTGGGGGTAGGTACGGGGCGGGGGGGCAGAGTCCCCCAGAGGACCGAGCAGCTGATGCATCTCTGGACCCAGAAGCCCTAAGAGGATACTCTGGCTTTTCAGTTGCTAAACCCAGAGGGCCTCTGCTTATACTCCAAGGAAAGAAAACATCCCACTGCTGGGATGTCTTGTCCATAGATGCCTTTCGCACTGAAGAGCTCTTTAAAACGAGAACAGCAGACACACAAGGGGCTTAAACCACTGCAGTCAAAGCTTATGTGTTATCAGGACCAGCCTCTGCCATTACTGTTTTTGAAGATCTAAATTACGGTTATTTTGTTTTTGCTTTGTTAATTACACATCCCTTTAAATAGAACGAATCTCTCCCCTTTCTCAGACCGCAATCTGAGCCCAGGGAGAGGGAGCCGACTGCCGGAACCGCCTGCTTCAGTCAACACCAGCCCCGGCGACAGCCCACATCTCACAAGCTAGAACACCCGAGGCCCTGCTCTCAGCATCTCAGAGAGGGAGAGCGGAGGATGGCTCAGGACGCAAGGGGGGCTCTCGGCAGTTCTGGGTCCCCTGGCAACCCCAACCCCAGTGGGTGGGTGGGCTGGGGTGGCTGGGCCATCTGCTCTCCTGACAGCAGGAGCCTGTCAGAATCAGCAGCTCCAAGGACCAGGCTGCTAAGGACCTGGTGCTGGGCGGGCAGGGATGGTCGAGGGCCCTGGCCCGCTGCACTCAGGTTTGGCCCACACTGGGGGTGACCCTGCCCCACATCTATGCCTACCCATCTGCCTCCAGCCTTCTCTTCTTGGGCTCTCACCTCTCCACTGCGGTCTCAGTGGCCCCTCCCTCAGAGCCTGCACACGGGTAGGAAGGACACGCTGTGTCCCCATGACCCCTGCTGGTCACACGTCACACACCAATGTGAATCCCAAAGGCACGTTGACTGCTGGGTTTTCTAACAGTCACGGTGCCCCCTTGGAGGCCGAGGACTCCTACCTAATCAGAGCTGGGCGGGGGGTGGGGCTGAGGGAAACAGAAACGGAAGAAATCCTTGGCCAGGTCCTGCAGGATCTGTGAGGGGAACGCGTACCCAGAGTCTGGCCAGCCCCACCTTCCCAAAGGGCTTGACCTGGGACGGCTCATGGCACAGCCACACCCCAGCCCAGACCCTTCTGTCAGAAGCCCAGGAGACCACCGAGAAGCCAGGGGGGCAGCTGCCCATCAGAATCACCTCGAAGTTGGAGAACCTGATGCTCAGGCTACGATACAGCTATGCACCCAGGCCTGGGGGGGAGGACCCCGGGCCAGAGACGGCGCCAGACAAGGCCTGTGACCACACACTGTCAGACACGCGGTGCGTCCTCCACGACCGCCCCCTGTGGCACTTCTGCACCTGTGAGCACAGCGGTGCAGAGGTGTGGAGCGTGACCTCACCACGTGGTCAGCACTTGGGGCACTCCCTACTTCTAGAAAGAAGCCTGCGTCCTAGTTTGCGCCCCAAATGCCTCTAAGTGCCTAATTCCTGACCTAAAATCAGTTCTCTTCATGGAAATCCCAAAACACAGTCTCAATTACCAGCAGTTCCTGAAGCTGGCCGGCTCTGACCCAGTCCCTGTCACGGGGAACCTGTCACAGACTGACTGGCGGTCAGTCTCCCCCCGCACCACCCATGGAGCATGACCCGCGGGCACAGCCCCACCTCAATGCTCAGTGCAGACGGGCCGCTCGGCAGCAGTGGCGCCTTGGGGAGGCGTGTGGCTGCTCCAAGGGTTGACCTCTGCCTGGCAGGTGCCCAGAAGCCTCTCTACCCTCCCTGGTGAGTGTCCTGTCCACACTGAGGTCTAGTCAGAAGCGGAACATGTGGGCCAGGGGCTCCAGAAGGCTCACAGGTGACCCCAGGGATTGCCCCAGGCAAGCCCACCTGTCTCAGGAGCTCTGGGCGCACACCCACAGCTGGACACCAGAGCCACAGGGCTCCATCAGTCTGGGTGCCCCATCTCCTCTGCCAAGGGGTGTCACAGTTCAGGTCAGCCCAGGCTGTGGCTTGGGGATGCCCAGGTGGGGCCCCTGTGCCAGCCATGGGGCTTGGGATCACCCCTACCTGCACATACTGCCCAGTGGGGCACATACTGCCCACTGGGCCACACATGGCCCAGACCCTGGTGAAGGTCCCAGGGTGCAAGAGACTCTGGGGACGCACAGAGGCTCCGAGGGAGCCAGGGGTCGCCAGTGCCTGGGGTCCTTGCCCACTTCCCCAGGGGTCCACAGTCCGGAATCCACCCCCACTCGGTGATAGTACACGAGTACACCTGCTTGCAGCGAGCACGTCTAGCGGCAGGGTCTACTGCTCTCCAGGGCAGGGCCGTGAACTACAGTCTGGATGGGCGGAGCTGCCCCCACGGCTCATCTGCTACTGGCTGGCCTGTGTGGGAGCACTGCGGGTGGAGGAGTGTTCTAAGAAACAGACGGGGAGGGCAGAGTCCTGCTCCCCCCCTCAGTAAGTCTTTAACAAGCCACTTCCTGTAACTCGCAGGACCTTGACCAAGGCAAAGGGCCAGGCCAACTCAGCACGCCTGCCCTGCCAGCCAGGCACTCTTCCCAGGGAAACGGTGGGGAGGGGAGGGCTGTCACACCAGAAGGGCCCAGGGCCTGTCCAGCCCCCAGCAGCCGCACCTCAAGGCAGACATCAGAGCCTGGCTCCTGGGCCAGGTCCGCAAAGGTTCCAAGAATCAGAACAGCCCCAGGTGCTGAGGAGCCCTCAGATGCTCGGGTGGGCTGGGCATCCCCACAGGACACCAGGCAGACCAGAGCTGTCCACGGGACCGGCGGCTGGTGTCCCTTCCACCGGCTCAGAGCACACCAAGCGCCCGCCCTCTGCCGCACAGACATGGGGTGAGGGACTCTGACGACCCCCAGCCTGGCCTCTCAGGTTCAGCATCACCGGGGAACAAGAAACACTCGTCGGACTGCCACTCTGCTTCCTGCCCTTAGAAGACAACTGGAACAACATCACGTACTGCCTGTTACCACGTGAGCAGCCTGTGCTGGACGCCGGGAGGGACAGGGTAGAACAAAGCCCTACCCCGCCCCTGACCGGAATAACCGAGGCTACCAACACTGCAATAGCACCCTCAGGAGGCTAAGGCGCAGGTAGAGAAGAGGGATGGGGGTGGGCTTGGGAAAGTGAAAGATGCTAGAGAGAGGCTGGAGCTGGGTTATCACTGCAACTCTGTGAGAAACTCGTGAGGAAGGAGCTGCAGAAGCCTGCTCCCCTGCAGGCGTGGCCGCTTCCCGCATGGCGGGTTGCGGTACTCAGCTGTCACCCCCTGTCCATCCTCTCCACCAGGAGCCCCAGGCGCAGAGAGTGCAGAGGCTGGGCTGCTCCGGGGGAGCAGGGGGCCTGCTTGTCCACACCTTACTCAAGTGGCCAGGAGCTGCCTCGTGGCCCCAGAGGGCTCCAGAGGTGCTTGAGGGCAGTGGTGTTGGCACCAGGGGGCATGCCATGCAGGGAGGCCCTGATGGTGTATGTGGTGCCCCCAGACTTGCTGCCCTGATGGCCGGCAGGAAGAGCAGGGCTTTAGGAGCGGAGGGTCCACCCCAGCGGTCACCCCATGCTTGTGCCCAGGAGAGCTTCCACTGCTGACCGGGTTGCGGGGGTGGCTGTCCTGTTTCTCCTCCTCGGACGCACGACCTTGGAGAGCAGCGTCTGGGCCCGATCTATGTCAACTGGCGGCGGGGTTCTGGTGAGTCAAGTGTATCGGGGCCATGCCTGTCACAGGCCACGCTGTCCTAATTCCTTGCCCCCTCCCCAGCACACAATGCCTGCAACCAGGGCTGTGCCTCCCGTGTCCTGCAGTGCCATCTGCCTCACACCGCAGGGCCCCCAAGACGCTGAACGGGCCAGTGTCTGCCTGCTGAAGGCTCTGAGCCCACGCTGGGTGTGGGCATTCGTGAGTAGCAAATCAGAGTAGCGGTCTGAGGTCTCTCTCGGAGGCAGGAAGGTTCCTTGTGGGTTCTGCTCCTTTGGCGGAGAGCCATGGCACCCACCGAGGCTGCAGGACGGGGCTGCCAGCTCTGGGATGTAGGGCACCCCCACTGGAAATCCTCCAGGAGAGTGGAGCCTGGGTCTGATCCATCAGGAGGGCCTGCCCTTCACTGCTCTCTGAAAGGACCGAGAGTCCTGACACTGTAACAGGGGCCTGAGCCCTCCAGCGTGTCCCTGCAGGCAGAGCGCCCAGCACGTGCAGCTAAGTCCTACCTGCAGCTCCTTGTCCGAGTATTTCTGTGGGTTTTTGCTCCCTTGGCTCTTTTTGCGGAGTTTCTTCAGCTCGGCTTGGCACTTGTCCAGTGCGTCACCTTTGCTCCTCTGCTCCGTCTGGTATTTCTTCAGTGCAGCCTGAGAAACAAATGCCAAAACAACGTGGGCAGTGAGCCTGCGTGCCCCTCCCGCTCTCCACAGGGCCACAGCAGCCCAAGCTCGTGGATGGCACGACTTTCTGCGCACCCTGGAGATAAAGATCAGGGCTGGGACTGCCAGCTGGGCTTCCCTCTTCCACCCCAGGGCGGGAAGGGTGTGAATTCGTGTCATGAGCACCGGCTGACCCCTCGCCCTCCTGGTCGACCTGGGGGAGGAGACGGGACCAGGAACTCATGACAGCAGGTCAGACGTGTTTGTGCAGGTTCCACACTATGGCCACTGAACATCATCGTTTTTACTAAAAGCAGCTGAGAGGCAGGGGCAGAGGACCAGGGCACGCGGGGCATCCGATGCAGGAGTCCACCCACGGGGTCATGTTTGGTCTCAAAGGGGCACGAAACGTCAGAGGAGCTGCGGGAAACCACAGGACGCAGAGCTCACGGGAAGCTGGAAACCCCTTGGACCAAGGGAAGTGCTCACACAGAGCCCGAGCAGGGCAGGCAGACCAGCAGGTACGGGTGGGCTACTTACACTCAGGTACCGGGAGTCCAGCTCCACCTTCTGCTCCAGCTGTGTGAGCAGCTCGTTGTGAAAAGACTTCAGCTGGTATGGAGAGAAAACAGAGGTTAGCTCTAATGTACGCCCCGAGGGAGGGAGCCGCCTAGGAGAGGGGGCTGGTCACCATGACAAGGGTGCCCAGGACGCTGGGTACCCCCATGGGAGAGAGGAGCTGTCTGACCCGTGAGCCAATGACCCTGGTGGCCCCGCGGAAACAGGCGGCCCTGGGAGAGAGTGCTGGACTGGAGCCTGGCCTTCGTGGCCAGCTGAGTGTGAGACCCCATCTGGCCTGCGCCCTGCTCTCTCAGGTCCTCCTGTATACCCCTAGGCCCCACGATGGTCACCTCCTTCATATGTGACTTGTCTTGGGCCCTGGGTATGCCCCAGACCCGAGTGTGACCCAGGGCGGCACAGGCCTCCCTAGGGGATGCACGGCGAAGCACATGCTCACCTCCTCCCCTGCCCTCCGACAGCGCGGGCCCACCTGCAGCTGCCCCTCCCTCCTCGGGCCTCCCTGGGAGGCTGCGACTCACCATTTCTTCCAGCTGATTCTGAATCTGCCTGTGGACTTCGGCCATCTGGAAGAGAACGTCCCCTGGAAGGCAGAAGGCAGGAGAGAAAAGCAGAAGGGAAGTGAGAGCCTCAGAATCACTGCCCCATCACCCCTCCATGGCTGGGGAGCACACACTGGCGGGCCGGGCACTGGGGTTGCAGTGGTCTGGGGACCGGCAGGTGGGCAGGGGTGCCCTGGGGGCAGGGGAAGGGGTGCCTCTCCAGGTGATGCCACCCAGAGAAACGGGAAATTCTAGAACAAGGACGCACAGTTGCTTGGTGTCTCTGGGGGCTTGCGGGTATCTGCATCGGAGCCGAGGTTCACGGTAGAGGTTGGATGAGAGGCCCTACTTTTGCAGGTTTCAACCCTGCCTGCGATCCCACGAGCACTGGCATCTCCTCTCACTCGCAGGCGCCAACTACCACTGGCCCACCCACCTCGGGCCCAGGCAGAGGCAGCAGCCTCAACGAGTAGCCCGTGTGTCCTGGGACATGGTGCGGAAGGCGGGGTGACTGTAGAGGGAAGGACCCCATGGCCCAAGACACGCTATGGTCAGCAGAGCCACAACACCCAGCACCCCAATTCAACGCCGTGGTATAGAAGCTCCAGGCTGGGGCACACACAACAACTGCCTCCAATGACCCTCAGGGTCACCACCCACACCCACCGAGTCAGCACAAAGGACCTCCCTGGACAAATGGCTCACTTCCTCCCCTGCAGAGAGTGGGTCTGGAACGGGCAGTGTGGGCTGCATTCATTTCACTGGCAAGTATTTGCTAAACAGGTGCTGACCACACACTGTGACCACATGGAGGAAGGCCTGTCCCTGCCCTCGGGACCTGCTGACTAAGTGTCCCGGAGGTGCTGCCTACACCAGGATGTCCCTCCCCTCATGGCCAGGCCACTCAGGGCTCACATGATCCAGAGAATTCTTTGGGGGGCAGCCATGAGGAGCAGCCCTGGTATCCACAAGGCTTGCTAGAAAGCAGAACAGTTCCTGTGGCTCCTGCCCTAAAGGGACAATGCTGTCTGCCCTCCAAGGTCACACGGATGGCAGGCAGGTGATCCCCGGGGTCATGTTCCCTCCCAGAAACACAGTGGGGTTTGGGAGAGGCCAGCTCCTCCTGGTCATCAGGCCATTCTACCAGCTGCTCTCAGCCCTGATGACCACAGGCCATGGTGACCACTGACCACACGTGGTCAGATCTCCACCAATCCTTGGGGCAGGCTGCCCAAGGTCAGTGGGCTGTTAGGTGGCTGCAGTGCCCACTTCCACCCTGCAGGCCCTGGAGCCCTGCCTCCTGTCTGAGTTCTGAGTTCTCACTCTCAGCGTGCTGCTGGACTGAGATCCCAAAAGACAGGCTTCGCCTTGGATGTACGGATGTCTATTGAGGGAGGAGGAAGAGATGAGAGTGCCTCTGAAGGAGCCCTAGGGTCATCTAGCGGCTGGGAGGAGCCGTCGTGTGCTAGGGAACAGGCCCTGCAAGGCCAACCGTACATCCCCATCAGGAGACATGGTGGGGGGCAGTGGTTTTCCTGGTGGTCTAGTGGTTCAGTTCAGTTCAGTTCAGTCGCTCAGTCGTGTCCGACTCTTTGCGACGCCATGAATCAGAGCACGCCAGGCCTCCCTGTCCATCACCAACTCTCGGAGTTCACTCAGACTCACGTCCATCGAGTCAGTAATGCCCTCCAGCCATCTCATCCTCTGTCGTCCCCTTCTCCTCCTGCCCCCAATCCCTCCCAGGTTAGGACTCGGCAATTTTACTGTTGAGGGCACAAATTCAATCCCTGGTCTGGGAACTAAGATCCTGAAAGCTGTGAGGTGCAGCCAGAAGAGGAGAGACAAGCATGCTGGCAGGGCCCCTTGGTCATGGGGTAGGATCATACATGGCTGGGGTTCACCAGGCCCTGGGCTGAATGTCCAGCCTGCCACTTGCGCCAGTGGAGAGGAGACCCCCTCCCAGGCAATACGTGAGGAAACACAGACCCCAGGCTGGCTTCCTCTCTCCCGTGTGGAGAGAGGAAGACGCCCAGACCCAGCCTGAGGCTGCGAAGGGTGCTCGCGGGCAGGGCCCGCACCACAGTGCATGAGCGCGAGCGAGCACGTGGGTGTGAACGCAGTGCCTGTGTGGGTGTGAGTGGGGAAAGGCGTGTGCATGTGGGTACACAGGGTGTGTGTGGGAGTGCCTGCATGAATGCAGAGAGAGTGGGTGTGAGCGTGTGTGGCCATGTTGCACGTGGGTGTGGAGTGGGCACACTTGTGGCTGTGTGTGTGAACCTCCGTCTCCCTTCTCTCTCCCAGCAGCACCCCAGGGCTATATTCCCATAGACAAGCGGCTCCAGGAAGCTAAGTGACCAGAGGGACCAGGGCTGGGCCACACAGGGTCTGCCTCCAGGACCATGCTCACCTATGAGCAGGTGATGAGAGGATGGGGCGGGGAGATGCCACAACAGGGGCAGACCCTGGAGCTCCTGGGACACGACCCCCAACCCAAGATGATAAACGTTACTGAGCCACCAGGACGCCAGCTCTGGGACCAGGGTACGGGGGACACCCGTTTGGGACCAAGAGTCCCTGGAAGTCACTTCGTTCAGGGTCCAAAGAGCAGCCTGACCTTGTGTCTGATGGTGCTGTCCGGCGGAGGGTGACAGGGAGGGGCGGCGCCTGGGGACGAGAAGGCCCCGCCTCAACCGTGCCCGCCCATGGTCAGCATGGTTGATGGTCAACCACACGCCCAGGGCTGAGCTGAGGTCGACCTGGCCCAGCAGGATACTGCTCAAGTCTTACTCATCCTCTCCTAGCCCTGATCCACTTCTCCACCCCAATCCCAGGGGCCTGGCCAAGGACAACAGGGGACAGAAGGTTCCTGGTCCCCGTCCTTGGCTGAAAACGAGCCACAGAGACAAACAGAAGCGGGTAGCCCAGAGGACAAGGCCAGGCTGCCGCCACCCTGACCCGCCTGGCACAGACCTGCAGCTCCCGAGCAGGGTGAGGATCCCCCAGATCTGATCTGCTCCATGGGGATACTGTCCTGTGTCAAGAATGTGTGCACCAAAGTCTGGACCCACAAGTCACCCTCGGGCCCCAAGGGATCTCTCAAGTGACACGAAGTCCATAAATGACACAGAGCAAGTGGCGTTGTTGGCCATACTTGAGGCCCCAGAATCATAAGTTAACATCCGGATCAAACTGAAAACACGTATTTCCTTGAAAGGCTGTACACAACTAATTCAAGACCATTTGAAAAAAGGCAAAAACAACAACAAAGAGCAAATCCTTTAAAAAAGGAATTTTTGTTGCCAAGAGGAGTATGCAGAGATTCTCGAGGATTCTGGCCCCTGCACCCAGGCTCCACCAATGTACTGGGACGCACCGAATCGCCTCTGCTGGCCAGAGGCCCCACCTGTCCCCGGGGAGCATGCAGGGAACAGGAACATGGCTCTGAGCTAAAAGCCAGTGGTTGCACAAGCTGGTCCACTCGGGGAACTTATACAGTATGTTTTACAAGCCACTGCATTAAGTCCCGTGAACACGTCGGTGGCGGTGTGAGCGTGTGCGAGCCACTGGGTGGTGGACCCGGAGCATCAGGGGGGCACTGGGCCAGCTTCAGAAGATGGTCACCCCACCCCAAGATGAGGCTGTGCCCTGAACTTGGCTCCCCAGGAAAGCTGGGAGCCTCAGGCGTCGGTGTGAAGACTCACTGGTCCTTTTTTACCCAAGTCCCTTCCGGGTCCTAGGAGGTGGGCTAGTGAAGGTCCTTGGAGCCAGGGGGCCAGCCAGAGACGCATCCCGTCCCTGGGTTCCTTGTGCCTCCCCGCTTCTTTGAGCTCAAAGGACAGCACGACGGGGCACAGCTTTGCAGGCCCACCCCGCCCAGGGAGGAGGAGGCCGCGGGCTTTGAACCAGGCCTGTTTGGGAATCCAGGTCCGGTTCTACAGCGCAGGTGGGTCCTAAACTCAAAAAACCAGGTTTAAGGTAGCAGCTCTGACCTGGCCTCACCAGAGCAAACAGTGGGTGAGCAGGGTAACCAGCTCAAGTGCTACCAGCTGGTGGGACTGCCAGGGTCCCGAGACATGTGAACACAGGGGGCAGTGGGCAGGTGGCCAGGCCCCTGGGTGCTGCAGAGGGGGTGGTGGGCAGACCACCCTGGCACTGAGGCGGGTTCGAGAGTGGCCCTTCAGGAGCAGAGACAGGAGAAGGGCGCACACGGGTGCCACGAGGCTTCACTGGGGACAGAACCACGTCAGAAACACACACAGGCACCTGAGAACCGGGCGACGCCCTCCTCGGCCCTGCCACCCAGTGTTTACCCTGCGAGGAGGCCGCCAGGTCAGCGGTGAGTCACCTCCGGCTGCACACCCTTCAGCTCTGAGTTTAAAAATTCCTGATACTCCCGGTAACCTCATCAAACACCCGCCTCCCGGCTTTGGAATCCGGTACACACAGCAGCTCCCTGCCCCCAGGGGAAGGCGGGGGCTGGGGCAGTGTGTACACACACACACACACACATATCAGCACACGAGCTGTGCTTCCTCACAGACACAGGCAATGTGCCGGTCACCACCTTTCCCTCCGTCACAGTCTGGCTGGTGGTGCAACCAGGACAGGACAATGTCAGGACAGTCACCGCCCACTTTGCTCTGTACACCTGGGGCTGGGAGCCCAAGCAGCCTGCAGATGGTGTGTGGGCCCCTGAAAAGAGGCAGGGCGGCGGCCTTGGGAGCCAGGCAGGGCCCTTGTCCCTCAGGGTGGTGGCCTTGTCCTGGGTGACAGACGCAAAAAGAACTGGTCTAGCCTCTTAGTAGGGACGTGGCCCCCAACAGGGACACAACCCTGGAGCCGGGGTGGCTGGAGAGCCCTGGCCTGTGGGGGCCCCAACAGGCCACTCTGTCCTCAAGGGCAGTCACAAGGTCGAGCAACCGCCGCTCCTAATTCCAGAAGGTTCTCGTCACTCCAGAAACCTGTCCCCATCAGCAGTCACTCCCCTTCCCCTCCAGCCTTGGGCAACAACTCATCTAGTGTCTATACAGATACCCCTGTTCAGGCTGTTTCGTATCAACGGGATCCCATGATGCAGACCTTTGTGTCTAGCTTCCTCACTAAGCGTGTTTTTGCTTTTTGAGGCTCACCGGCGGCACTGTGTCAGGGCTTCATTCCCTCCCTAGTCGGATGACATTCCAGGGAAGGGACCACACTTTATTTAGTCATCCACTGATGTCCGCCGGTGGACATTTGGGTGTTTCCACTTTCGGGCTGTTACAAACACTGCTGCTGTGACAATCAGCTCTCTCCTTAGGAAGCAGTTTTATAACAACCCTAAATTCTGTTTGTAAACAATCTTCATAACATGATTTTTGAGGTTTTTCCCATCTTCTTAGAGAAAGAAAGTCCACCAGCCAGCAGATCTGGGGTGGGGGCTGGGGAGTTGAGTAAACAGGGGGCCTCTGGCCAGCACTGTGACCATGTAAGGGGCTGGAGCCTCAGTGCTGCCAGGCCCTCTGAGGTTCCTTCAGACCCAGTGTCCCTCCCAGGCACCCACTGCCATCTCTGCAGGGCCTCCTCCCTGCTCCAGGCTCGTCCAAATCTCCTGGGAAGACGAGGCTGCAGATACTAATAGGAATTGATTCCACAACGAGGAGCCTGCCTCTCCAGCAAGTCGGGGTGACTCAGCATCCCCATTGCTTCAGAGCTCAGCCAGGAGGGTGGGGGCTGTCCCCAGGGAAGACTTTGCCCCCCACCCTAGTAGGAGCTAGCTTCTACCAAACCCAGGGATCGTGAGCCAGGGAAAGCACCAGGGCTGTCGCTCTGCTTCTATTTCACCACTGATACCGAAAAATTCCCAACAGATTCTTAAAAATGGTGCACAGCCCCTGGCAAGAACCTCAGTACAAGGACAAGGTGGAAGGGCCTGGCATCAGCCAGGGTGAGTGTTGGCCAGCGCCTGGGGCCCAAAGGCACCCACCAAGGGGAGAGAAGGCAGAACCTAGAGACCTCGCCAGCACAGACGCAGCGTGGGGATGTGCCGGAAGGTGAGGGCACGGCTGAGGAAAAGGGGGCCCTGGTGTGGGAAGGCCCCACACCTGAGAGGACGGCAGCGGGGCAGACCCTGAGCAGAGCAGCGTGAGCAGGACCAAGGCCCACAGGAGGCCAAGGGCTGGAGCTGCTCGCTTGGAGCTCCAGGCCAGGTCTGGACGCCCAAAGGGCGGGGCCCTGCTGTGATACAGGAGGAGTGGCAAGAGTCAGGGAGTGAGATGTCTTCACTCACTTTATACGTGTTCGGGGATGTAGGACTCACCGCTGATATCTCAGATCTCCGAAACATTCAAGTGTTTCCCCAAACTGGGATCTTTGGGAGAAGATAAAAGAGTCCAGGAGACTAGAGAAAGTTACATGTACCAGATGTTTAAAAGGCACAGACTCTAGAAACTGCAGGCTGGTGTCTTGATGTGGGAGTTGTTACTGTGACGAAGGTGACCTGCTCGCAGCCTGGGGCACTCGCTCACCTTCATCTTACCCCTCTGACGGCTGTTTCGTGAGCAGGTGCCGCTGCAGGTGAGAGAGTTAACCAGAGGCCCTGCCTCTGTGGTGGCCATGCTCTTTCTCTGAGAGGAAGGCAAACCATGGGCCGGTGAGGAATGGGGTGGAGTGAAGGGCGAGTGGGCCAGGCAGGTCAGGAAGGAGAGCTGCCTGCGGGCCAGGAGGACAAAGGAGGCCTGTGGCCCTGGATGACCCAGAGATGGCGGGGTGGAGTTCGGCAGGGAGGCTCATCTCACTGATTCTTAAGCCTGAGGTCAGCCCAGGTGCAGCCCTGCCTCCCATCCGAGCTCCACAAGACATCAGGCAGTCCCCCAGGGCACTGAATGCTGACCCTTAGGGGACTTGAATGGAAGCCAGTTCTGTAGCCACACCCAGAGGTTCCACCCACAGCCCTTCGAACAGTGTGACCATCAATCTGTTCTCATCGGCGCTGAAAAGACAAAACACTTCTCCCAGCTCCACCCTCCAAACCTCCCAAAAGCCTCAAAAATAGCGAAGCAAGTACCCACTCAACCTCCACCAGGCTCCCCAGCCCTCTTCCCAACACACGAACGTTATGTACCGCGCATACACTTTTTGGCTGAACCATCCAAGACAGTAGTGAGCACCGTGGTGTGGCCAGCAAGTCAGCTTCTACAGCTGGAGATCATGACTTATGTGTACAGGCCTGCGGCCATCCTGACCCAGGGAGGGCAGCCACTGACAGACCCTCTTCCATCAGCGCCTGCATCGCGGGGCCTGGCACCCTGATGTGCCACCGCCTGAGAGCTACTCCCTAACCCAGGACCGCACGCCCAGCTCTTCAGGTCTTTCTCTCAATAAATCAGCATTCTGTTTATCTAAATGCTGCTCCTTGAGCATCTGGAACAAGTCAGTCATAAACAGGCTAAGTCACGGGTTACGAGGAATTAACCTCCAGCGGCACCAGAATTCTTATCTCTCCTCCGGGAGTCGGGAGTCTTCAGCCTCTTAAATCCAGAAGAGTCCTCTCCACTTGCATCTCTGACAACGCTGACATTTTTAAAGACTGAGGCTGCTTTTCTTTTTTTTGCAAAAAAAAAAAAAACCATGTTCTTATAATCTGCAAATGACAAGAAGCTGAGGGGGAGTGGGGATCTGGGAGACTGGGAACAAGCCAGGATGGTGGGAGGGGTGGCCCCCGTCCCCAGGGTCTGGCCGTTCACAGGCCGGCATCTAGCAGACCTTGGCAGCTCCACTCCCCCTCTGTGAGCTGAGGGGGCAGACTCCACTTGAGGGCCCCTCCCAGGCCACAACACTAGGCTCCTTATCCCAAAGGAGTGAAGACAGGATTTCAGGAAGGATTTGAGTTCTCACCCACTTAGGCTTAAAAAAGAACACGTTTTTTTGCCAAAGCAACACAGGCCTGAGGAAACCAGCTTTGCACTGTCTCCCATGGAGACGGCCAGTGGCCTGAGCTGACCCCCAGCAAAGGGTAGCGACAGCGTGGGATGAAGAGGTTAAAGACCTGGCTGCCAGACCCCAAGGCTAGGCACACTGCATGGAGAGCCAGTCCCCTCTCCATAACACTGTGACCGTCATAGGAGAGCAATGCTTCCAATGTCAGTGTCCAGGGGACAACCCAGTGAAACTTCTAAAACCTGATTTACATGAGGAGGAGGAGAAGGCTGGGGCCCAAGGGTGGGGGAAGTCACAGAGGGCAGTTCCCATCTCTGGAAGACACAGGTGCGCTGAGCCCTGACTGGGAGGTAGGGAGGGAGTCCAATAACCACCTATGGAGCGGCCTCCCCAGGGACCCACTGCCACACAGCAGGACCATCCCCCAGAGCACAGACTAGCCTCTACCCTCGTGTGTGTCCACCAGCTGGGGGATGTCTATCACAGGGGCGACAGGTTCCAACAGTCCGGGCATCCCAGGAAAAGGGCTCCAGGCCTGGGCTGACCTGTCTCATCGGTTATGTGTACACATTTGTACCCCATCCCAGGATTAAATCAGTGAGACCACAAGTCTCTTGATTAGGGGGCTGGACTGGCAAAGCTCACGGCACAGTCCTCGCCCCAGAGAAAGAGCCAGGCAAGTGCCTGCCCCCGTCAGTAATAGTGACCTTGATAGCCAAGCATCTGGGTGCCATCCACCTAGACATCAGAGGTCCTACCACACCCTCCTTTAAGCGGGAGGATGGCAGGTGTAGTGGTTCAGGAACTGGGCACCAAGACAGGCCGTCTTTCTGCAGAGCCCAGCCCCAGCAGGCAGGAAGGTACCACCCACCTGTGGTGCGCTTTTCTCTCCAGTCTATGCCCTTCTTCCCTGGTGACCATGTCTGGCTGGGGCAGGGGTCTTGACTGTATGCTCTCTTCCTCACCACCCTACCCCATACCTGTGTCCTTCCCACTGAAAGAGGGCTGTGCCTGTCCCCGACCCTGGTTGTGAGACGAGCCTTGCATAAAGCCCTGTGGACAAGAGCACAGGATAGGGGGCTCTTGGAAAGGCACAGTGTGGAGTTCAGGGGAGCTGATGTGACAAGAAAGTGGGTATCTTCAGCAGCATTACAAATGTGGGGGACACTGATGAGAACTTGGCTCCCCAGCTGCCTGGACCTGGGCAATGTCCAGTGACCCCAGACCACACCGGGTGCTCCCAGTGCATGAGGCTTCTAGGATGGATCTGAACACGTGGGAAAGATGGGAATGTCCAGCGTGGAGTCCCTGCCCGCATGGGTCCCTAAGGGCTCCCTGGGCCACCGCAGCCCAGAAGGCCAGTCCTGTAACCTGCTGGTCCCTGCCCCCAGCAGACGTCAAGCTGTGCCACCCCAGGACACAAGCAACCCAGCCAGAGGCGAGACCAAGACTGCACGGCCGTGACTGCAACCACGAGCCTAACGTGTGTGCACTCCGGTGGGGAGGGCAGGGTTGCTGGCGTTCCCTACCTTCTCCCAGGCGGAGCCCCATGCCGGAGTAGTCCTCAGCAGCCCCAGGTGGTGCTCGAGGCTCAGAGAGGGCCTCCGACCCTCCTTGGGAACCAGACCTCCAGCCCCGTCCTCCCAGAGCCGGACTTCAACCCGGCAAGCAGGATGCACCATCACTGCTGAGTGATCACGATGTTCCTCTGGGCCACTGGCAGCCACTGAGGGGCCAAAACACTCGTTTCTTGAGGATCTGTCATTCCAGGAGGTGCCGGAGCTCGCGGCCCCTGCTGGTGGCTAAGGGGCTCTGAGCCAAGGGGTCAGCTGCTCAAACTTGGCTGGGAGCGCCCACCGCCTCCTGAAGCCTTCTAAAGCAAATTTCCATAATGCTCAATTATTTTGGTGGCTTCCAGAGCGGAAAGGCGCCTCTGAGAGCTAATTAGCATACGCCTGAACAAGGCACGAATATAGAACTCTCGTTCCAGGAAGACAGACAGCCAAGGGGCTACGGGGATGTCGCGCCGGCTGTGGGAGCCACCAGGATGGGACGCGGAGCTTAGACAGCACGGGGGTACCCCTCCGGGACCAGCCACCAACCCCCCCATCCTCCCTGCTGGCCTCAAAGCCTCCAGCTCCTCCCTGGGAGAAGCCGTGTTCTTCTCCTGCCTACAAAATGGCAAAAAATGGCAGGTGGCCAGAGGGGTAACCAGGACAAAAATCGATGGCTGTTACCATGGTGATGATAGCGGACACTGACCCTCCCTGACTGCCGCTCTGAAGCGGAGCAAGACCAGATGGCTCCTTGAGGTCAGTGCTGTGTTCACAGCTGGACACCCGGGCACCTGGGTGTTGTGGAATGAGGTGCCAACCACACATGGCCTAACTGTCCGGGCTGGCCTCTGCCCTATCTGCACTGGGTCAGGTCCTGGACTGGCACTGGCCACTCTGGTAGTCTGCTTGGATCTCAGAAGCTCAGGCCCCACCCCACTCCTCCCGGAACCAGATATACATTTGGATGCATCCCTGGCCGATTCACAGGCTCTCAGGCATCCACGGTCACACTGGGGGTTCTCAGGCTGGCCACTCAGGCCAGCTGGGGGTGCTGCTTCAAGGAACTGGATGATGGGGGGCTGTGGAGCAAATGGGTTGAACCTGGGTGACAGGGAGGCAGGGACTTCAGGTCAACCTGATGTCCTCTCTCCTCAGTCCCGGCAGACCCTGGTTGTACCAGGTCAACAAAGGATCAACAAAGGACCACTTCCTCACTCTCACCTGCAGGGGTCGGGGTGGGGGACTGCAGACACTGAGCACACTCTGCGGGAGGTACCTCAACTGGGCGGGAGACATGGTGGGGTTGCAGGACTGGGAGCCCCCAGCACCCTCCAGACACACAGGCCCTCGAGTCAGACTGGCCAGGCCGGGAGAGCCTTTGTGGGCATGCGGCTGCACCTCAGTGAGCCTCTGGCTGCAGACCCCGGACAGGCCACACGTCCGCCCTCGGCAGGAACAAGGCCCAGGCCCAGTCCTCACAGACTCCGTCAGCCCCTCATCACCTCCAACATGAACGCGGCTGAGGGCCCCCTTCCCCTCCTCCCTAGCAGGACCCCCAGGAACCAGGTCAGAGGGCCTGGGGTCCCCTGCCCGCCCTCAGGAGAAGACCCAGCCAGGCACTGCTGTTCCCTGTGCATGTCCCCACCCCAGAGGGGGCCCTTGGACCCCGAGGAAGCATGAAAACACGCCGAGCCATCTCTCCTGCGACAGCCAAAGCCACCGAGAACAGGCAGATCCAATTAAGACGTTCAGTAATCCCTCCCGACACAGGCTTGAGCCAGCCCCATAAAGCTCGCACCAGGGCGGGCAAAGCGGATACACTGGAGCCCCTAGCCCTTGACACCAGGTATGTGAGTCCAGGGGGCCCTGAGGGGGACCCCTCAGACTGCAGCCCCCCATCCCTGCTCAGCCCCTTTGATCTGTCTAGCATCCACACAAAGCCAAACTCGGAGACAGAGACGCCACCAAAGTCCTGCCTGGTGTCAAGAGGCCTGAAGGAGGCTAGGAGAGCAGAGACCCTGGTCCTGGGGCTCCAGTGACTGTCTGTGTGCCAGCCACTCCTCCTGGGGGCTAACGGATAGCTCCTCCATGTGCTGCGGCGTTTCAGCTGTGAAGGGGAGGTGAAGGCAGGATGCAGGTAAGAAGTCCACTCCAGGCTGGCCTGGGGACACTGTCCTGCAGAGGCCTGTGGCCAGCATGGCACCACAGTGTGGGGCGACACGGTCCTGAGTGGGGACCCTCAGGGATGTGAAATGGACACGGCTCCCACTGAGGGGTCTAATAAATCCTCCAAGAGGTGTCTTGTCAGGAGGGCCCAGCAGTCACAGTCAGGTCCTGTTGTTAGGGTCTGACAGCAGGTGGACGTGAGACTTCACCCACAGACGTCACCCACCTGCAGGGGAGGCTGGGACACCCTCGGGCTCCCTGGCCAGGTGCGGCCGGCTCTGCCTGACGTGGAAGGGGCCAGCCTCCCGGAGGGCACAGGAACCAACCTGGCGGGCAGCCCCCAACCTGTGGATGGCCTGTGGTGCCATCTCAGAACCATCTCTGAACGAAATCACCCGGCAACAGTTGCGAAGGTCCTTGGGGCCATGCGGCCCCTGCACTGCAGTGACCCACGCGCAGGGACTGGCCCCCAACGCTGCTAAGCAGGAGGCAGCTGTGGGCAAGTCGGCAGCATCGGCAGGAACCAGAAGAGGTAGCTGGGTCCCACAAGGCCAGTCTCCAAAGGTGGCACAGGATGGCCTGCCTGTTCTTCACTTGGGCAGCCAGGCATGGATGGCAGCCAAATGCTCAGGGGAGTGTTTAGGCCACACCTCAATCCAGTGACTCACTGCCAAACCTGGCCCAGGTTCAGGTGCAGGAGAGCCGCCTCCCTGCCCGAGGCCCCGCCCAGCACGGAGCTCCTGCCCTCTCCTGGGCATAGGGACGGATCTGGGTACTCAGGGCGCCTGCAAGCATGAACATGCCCAGGTTCACAAACAAGCGAGCTCTTCAAAGGCAGAGAACACAACAGAGGCCTCGGGAGATAGTGAGGGCCAAACAAAACAGCTGCTTGGTCGCTGGCCCTCGGCTGCACAGGCGGACAAGATGGCCAGGGTGAGGCCCTGAGCACAGGCCCCGGACAGTGGCTCTGGAGGGATGGGCCTGCTGTGAAACTCGGCCACGTGCCGAGGAAAGAGGGCTCCAGGTAGGCTGGGCCCTTTGCTAATGACAGCCTCATGTCAGCGCTGCCGGCCAGGAAAGCCTAGAGTGCTCATGGGAGGTGTCACTTTAGCCTCCCGCACAGCCAGAGGAGCTAGCTGACCCCATCTCACATGAATGATTCCAGCACAGAGCACCTGAGTAACCTGCCCACGTGTGCACCCTGTGCCCAGAGCTCTGGTGCACGGGGACCCTGGCCTCCACCTCCCACTCCTGCCCGTGCTGGGCTCAGCCCCACTCTGCACAGTCGCTTTGGGGAGCGGAGCCAGGGGCCTGGCTGCAGACGGCTGCCCAGTGGGCTGCTCACGTGTGCCAGCTCCCTGGGGGCTTACTGCACGCAGTGGAATGGCTGTCAGGGGGATGGGACGGCGGCCTCGCCTGCACAAAGAACCAGACCAAGATCCACGGTGGCACCTCCAGGAGCCAACACTGGGGAAGAAACCAGCCAGCTGGACAGACGGTGATTCCGCACAAGTGGACATGAGGGTGGAGTAGAGGGCCCGGATGCCAGCCTGCCCGCTGCCTGGACTGGGAGACCTGCGCTTCCAGCAGGGCTTGGGGACAGCTCGCACGGAGGCTGGGTGGAGAAGTGAGGAGGCGCCACGGTGCTCACCCCAGGGGAGCAGTCACAGGGCATGGGTGAGACGCCATACCTGGTCTCTGGCAGCAGGGGACAGGCACTGGGGGATCTCCACCTGCTCTCTCTGCTTGGACATGATTGAGGGGCCCTGTTACTTAAAGTTTAAGGCAGTGGGACACGGCACTGCTGACAGTACCTAGTGGCTCCTGCACTGGCCACCTCCAGGGCTAAAGGAGTTGACCTGGAGACCTGACCTCCCCAACCAGGCCTGGAGCCCACACTGGAGCTCAGACCCGCGCTCTGCCTTGGGCTCCCCACCACGCTGGCATCTTCGGCTGCCCATGTCGGTGGGGTGGGGAGAGGGTGGGACCAGCAAGAGGACACCTGCCCCCTCTACCCTGCAGCCTTCAGGCAGATGGAGAAGCAGGAGAAATGAACGTTTTCACTCTTAGATCTCAGCAACCCCCAAATTCGTGGTTTATGAGCTTGGAGCGTGAGCCTCCACGGAGCGCTGTGACTGGGGTCACCTTCTTGGCTCCTTGGCCTGGGGAAGGCGCAGGTTTGCACACACCGGGGACTGGTCTAGAGCCTCGGACCCAGACAGCATACGCCCTCTGCCCTGAGCTGCCAAAAGCCATGAGGAGAGGGAGCAGATGGGGTCTTCGACCCAAGTACACAGATTAGAGATGTCATCCCCTGCCCCAGCATGCCCGGACAGAGCAGGGAGGGTGGTGGTCCGGGGATACGCCGACCGCAAGTGTGGGTGGCTGCCAGCGGGGGACGAGAGGGAGGTGAGGCGATGAGAAAGGCGGCCGTCCCAGCACCCTGGCTAAGCCACCTGCCTATCAAAGCCGATCCAGAGCCGAGAGGGGGGAGGATGAGACGCTGTCTACACTGTGAGGTCTGCAGCTGCAGCCTCAGGCCACCTTCCCGGCCATCGGACCAAAGGCGGAGCGGCCACTTGCTCTCCACAGGGAAGGGGAACAAAGGGACAGCTGCCTGCTGCTCAGCTGCAGCACGGCGACTGGGCTCTGACCTCTGACCTCCAAAGGCCTCAGCCTTGCTCACAGCAGGAGACTGCACAGCGGAAGCCTCTGCCCTGGCAATGAGAGGTCCAGCTCCGGGGAGTACACTGTGATGGAGGTGTTGGGGGCACTGTGCTGCTCAAGATCCTTACTCTACGCAGGAAGGACAGGGCACAGGGCTTGCAGAAAGATGAGGGGGTTCGGTCCACTCAGGGTCAGCATGGCTGAATCCCACACCATCCTAGCAGGCTGCCATCCCTGGGAGCAGAGCCTGAGCCCTACGTGGGAAAGAAAAGGGCTCCTGCCCTTTGTGGGAAAGAAAAGGGCTCCTGCCCTTTGTGGGAAAGAAAAGGCAGGAAGAACTGGAAGAACGGGGCAGGGATTGGCAGAGAAAGGAGGGTGACCAGGGAGTGGCCAGGGTGTCTGCCACTGCTTGGCTGGCAATCCCTGACCCCACAGCCGCCAGGGGCCACACCCAGAGGGACCCTGGCGGGAAGCGGGCCATGAGAAGGCAGACAAAGCCCCATCAAGATGACGTCTCTGGTCAGGAGCCCGGCGCCCAGCCCGGGATGCTGCCAGTGTGAACAGAGCTCCCTCCAGGCCGCCACCACGCCTCAGCTGGAGCACCGCTTCCCTGGAGGCACTCGCCCCTTGAGGGCTCTGGCTCGTCCCTGGGAAAGTAGAGGTTCCACACCTCTTCCCTCCCACCCAGGGGAGGAAGGTCTGTTGAGAAGAAAGTGGTCAGAAACTGAGCTTTTCCCCCCGGGTTGCAGACAGGAAGGGCGGAGGAAAACGAACTCGGCATGAAACAAAGTAGACTGGAAACAGGACTGGTGGGGACAGGGGTCCCCTCGCAGAGTTCAGCTCATCAGGAAAACGCAACTGCGTGTAACTCGCCATTTACACGCGTAGTAACACAAAAACCACACAGAGAAACCAAAGAGGCCGCCATCCCAGGGAGTAAGAGGGACACCTCTTTTACTTACTAATTAGGAAGTGAAGTTACTGAAGATCTGAACAGTTAGAAACCTTGCACCCAGAATCAGAGAACCGTTGGGGAATATAAGTTCTCTTCAAACGTTATAGACATCTATAAATATGGGCCACATCTCATTCGGCCATCAGCACAGGCCCCCCTCCCCAGGGTCCTGATCAGCACTGGGGGAGGGGAGCTCATACAGATGCCCAAGGCCACGGGCAGAGCCAATGGGACCAAGGAGCTGCCAAGAGAACGTTTCCTAAGCGACAGTTTCACTGTCGGATACTGTGGCCAAAATGCACCAGGGCACCCCATTCCTGCAACATTACCGCCACAAGCAAAGGATCCCAAATCTGAAAATCTCTACCATTTCTACCAGAGTCTTCAAGCAGGGAGCAGAAGCAAGCAGTGCAGAAGGACCCAGAGTCCTTGGCTTTCTCAGCAGGTCACTGCAGGGCAGCCCAGTATAGGCACCCCCCTGGGCTGGATCACCCACCCCGGTACATGGGTGCCCAGCACACCCCGAGCTGTAACCAGGTGCAAACTGTCATTCTGCCGTGCCCAAGATGCTGGTCCTGGGTTGGTCTTCCCCTCCCGTCCAGGAGCCAGGTAGACCAGAGCTGCTGCCTTGGCACCTGGGAGTAGGGTGGCCTGCAGGACAGGACTCGCCCACACAGAGGAGGGCACGAGGGCACAGGAGGAGAAGGCAGCGGTGACCAGCCTCACTCAGATGGGAGCACTGTAGATCATCACACGGGTCATGTGGGAGGACGACGAGGCCAGGAAGGAGAGACCCAGGACGTGGCTGTTGTGGAACCGCGTGGAGGTCACCAGTGGTGGGCTTGGTTGGCATCACACTCCCAAGGACCAGCTCATTTAGAGCAGCAACCCCTCCATCCCCCCATCCCAGGGAATAAGCTGGGCACTGAACGAAAAGACCAAGAAACACACTGTGTTCGTCACGTGTTCGTGGAATATTCTACAGCCGTGAAAGCACAGCGCCTGCTGCTGCCAACAGGTGGATCCCGGTGCAGAGACAACAAGCAGGCTGCACAAACCCGGCGTCCCAAGGGCGAAGCCCCACCCCACCCTCAGCCTTGCTCCCTTCCTTGGCTCCAGACTTTCCTACTTCTCCCAGGATGCCGCCTCCTTGTCCACCCTGCACTGGTGGATGTACCCTTGCTCCTGTCCTCCACCCGTCCGGTGCCCTCGCTGTCCTCAGGTCAGGGCTGCAGCTTAACTCTGGCCCTCGTTATCCCTCCCATGGCCCCAGGAGGCTGCATGCCTCCTCCACCCTTGGGATGCTTTGTTCTCCAGGCCCCCTGGGGCCCTCCCTCAACATACACAATGGAGCGATGTCTGAAAATTTCACAGCACCTACCCAAGGATAAGGACTTCAAAAGCTTCCAGGAGGGGAAAAACAGAAAACTCACATTTAAAAAAAAAAAAAAAAAAAAAGCCACCAAGCACTGAAGACAGCAACACCGGGAGTCAGAAGAAAGGAAGCGATGCCTTCCAACTCTGAGGGGTGTGAACTTCCACCTGGAATTCTAAGCCATCAGGGTGAGACAGAGACATATCCACAGACATGGGTTCAGAAATATGTTTCCCCTTCTCCTGCTGAGGAACCATTAAAAGGAAGGATGGTAGCCCTAATTGAGGGAGTAAGACAGGACCCAGGATGCAGAAAATAGAGTCCCAGGTTGAAGAAGGGTGTCCCATGCATGCACAGCCCAGCCACTGGCCCTGGGGAGGTGGCAGGGGTGCTCCAGGAGGCAGGTTTCAAGAGGGGAAGAAGCAGCCAGGTTAACGGGACCACCGCCAGCTGGGAGGGACCACCGCCAGCTGGGAGGAACCCCAGAGTGCAGTCTCAGGTTTGGGACTGAGTTCATGATTGCAAACTGACAACTATGCCAAATGAAGGCAAGCAATTGTTACCTCTAGGAAAAACAAAGCTGTCAAAATAGTAATGAAAACCTATGGCCCATAGTTCAGGAAAAAAAAAAAAAAATCACTCAACTGGACTCCATTAAAACTAAACACTTCTGTTCTAAACCTACTGTGACAAAAATGAAAGGCCAATGAGTCTGGGAGAAAATACTTGCAAAGTGTGTATCTGACAGAGCACTTCTACTTAGAATACATACGTAACTTTTACAACTCAATCAGAAGACAAAAACCTAACCAAAAAAAGGGGACAAAGGCCTGAAGAGACATTTCACCAAAGAAGATAAACAGCAAACAGCACATGAAAAGATGCCCGACATCATTAGTTCGTTAGAGAAACGCGGATGTGGAAATGCCCCAAACTGGAAACAAGCCAAATGTCCGTCAACAGAAGAACGTATAAACAATAGGGCATGTCCACACAGCGGAAACTACTGGTCGTGAAGGCAGGATGGTCTGGAGGTATGTGTAACACTGGGATGACTTTCAAAACAATCATGAGATTAAAGAGGCCAAGCTGAGAGAGCACAGCACACACTCTGTGAGTCAATTTATAGACTCCAGCAAACGCGCGCTAAGTCTCAGGGCAGAAGGAAAGGCAGTGGTTGTCTGGAATGGGGCGGGCATGGAGCAAGAGAGGCAGGAGGTGTTCTCCGGGGCTGATCGCTACCTGGGCAGGTGCGTGCTCACATCTGTCTCATCATGCTTCCATTTCAGACCCGCCGTCCGCTGTGCTGTGGGCAGACTGTTCTGAACCGAGGATTCCCGCCAGCACCGTACAAAGGCTATAATGGGCACTGATTAAAGCAAAAGTTGTCATCGTTCTCTTGGGTGGGGAGAGAGCAGCAATATAAAAATGCTAAATCCAAATCCTCTAGAAAAAGATTCATTAAATAATGTCCAAAATTGAACAGAAGAAACAGCACAAACTTGCCTGCTGACACGTATGGAAGCAAACGCAGGCAGACAACACGCACGGCTGAGAAGCGGGCCTCAGGCGTGTGGGGGGCGGGGGAACTTATTTTTAAACCCGGGCTGCTTTAATAAAAATTCAGCCCCAACCGTGTGACTCAGCAGTTTCCCTTCCAGGGATATATGAAGTGTCCACACAGACATTTGTGCAGACTGCTGACACCAACAGCATTGAAACTGGTCAAAATGTGGAAACAGCCCTGATGTTCATCAGCTGGGGAATGGAATAATATTTCCCTGTGTGGACAAGGGAATATTATTCAGCCATAAAAAGAGTGGAGCTGACACAAGCTACAACACGGATGCACGCCGAAGACACGATTGTCACCTGAAAGCGTGGAAACTGGAAACAAATGGGTTGCCACCGGTCAGTGCTCGCTTTCTTCTGTATGAAACATCCAGGTAAAGCCACGGACACAGACAGCAGGTCAGTGGTTTCCAGGGGCTGGGGGAGGGGGAGTGACTGCTAACGAGGATGGCTTGCGTTCTGGGATGAAGAAAAGTCTGGGAATGAGACAGCTGCGATGGGTGCACAACTCCCTGAATATACTAAAGCGCACAGAGTCGAACACTTTCAGTGGTAACCGTATGGCAGGTGAATTATGTCCTGATAAAGCTGTTACCTAAAGAAAAAATGGAGCGATGATGTGAGAAGGCAGGCGTGCTGGTCTCTGCCCCTCCCCCCACCCCAGCTTCCTGATACAGAGCTCCTAATCCCATTATCTCCTGGTGATAGCAATGTCCTTTGTTCCAGAGGCAACTCTGCCCGGGCTCCTGGATGGGGGCTGGTCACCAGAAAGACCCAGCCAGCGTCAGAAGTAGAGGCCCCACCCCATCCTCTGGGACAGGGGCTGGAGGCTGAGCTAACAACTGCTCATGCCTGGAAACTCCTTAAACACGGGGTTCGGAGAGCTTCCAGGGTGGTGGACACACCCATGTACTGGGAGGGTAGGGTACCCCAACTCCACAGGGACAAAGCTCCTGTGCTTGGCACCCTCCCAGACCTCGCCCTGGGCATCTGCTCCTCTGGCCGCTCACCTGGGTCCTTCATGACACCCTTAAGACAGTAAGCCTGCCCCTGAGTTCTGTGAGCTGTTCCAGCACAGAGCCAGACCCGAGGAGGGAGTGGTGAGAAGCCCATTCATAGCCAAATTGGACAGAAGTGTGGGGAACCGGGGACCCTCCAAGTGCTGGCCTCTGGGGTGAGGGGGGAGCAGTCTTTTGGGACAAGGGTCTGCACTGACACTGGGGAGATGGTGTCAGAAGTGAGCTGAGCTGTGGGACCCCCGGCTGGGGTCCTCAGACACTGGAGGGCTCGCTGGTGCTGGAAAACCCACATGTGGTGTTAGAACTGTCGTGAGTGAAGGAAACAGGGTCTCCCCTTGGCTGGTGCCTCCCTGGACACACACAGTGGGAACTCCCATTTGGTGATGGACCCCACACACCACAAGCCCCTGGAGAGAGTTAAAAAAAAACCCACAGGTAAACCAGAAGTTCCTGGATTCAGGCCGGAGCCCACACAACAGAGTGGTGGGAGGAGGGACGGCCCTCCCGCAGCGCCCAGTGTGGCCCGCGCCCCCTCCACGAGCAGATCCCATGGCAGGAGACTGTCATCCGCTCACCGGGCCTGCTGTAACCACCCCCAAGGACTCTGGGAAATTCGAGAATCTCATACAGATTCGCACATGTTCACCCTCACTATGGGGCCAGGTGGGACTTGATCTCCCTGTGGCAGACCCTCTCCTTCCGCACGTGTGTGTGACCACAGGGAGAAGACACATGTCTCCTCCCGGCCGCCACAATCAACCATGATAAGAAAAGTGCCCCCTCACAGACAGGAGTCATATACAAACACACAGGCTCACACACAACACCCGAACTTCCTCTGAGGAGCCACAGCTGGGAGGCCCAGGAACACCAGGCAGGGCCCACAAGTGGCCTCTGAGCTCAGAGCCGGCTGGTTTACAGGCATGACTGGTCACGAGGGAGTTCGGGCCTCCATCCACCCAAACAGCCAACACGTCACCAGCCAGGCCCATCCTGCAGGCCTGCCCACCAGCGGTACCCTGGCCTGACGTCCAGGGCAGGTCGGCTCAGCGTCCTCAAGAGGTCACGAGAGCCCCTCTAGAGCTGCAGAGGCCTTCCCCGCTGGCTCAATCGGCAAAGCATCCGCCTGCAACGCAGGAGACCCCTGTGTGACCCCTGGGTCAGGAAGATCCTCTGGAGAAGAAAATGGCAACCCACTTCAGTATTCTTGCTTGGAGAATCCCAGGAACAGAAGAGCCTGGCAGGCTATATAGTTCATGGGGTCTCGAGAGTCGAACACGACTTATCAACTAAACCACCACCACCTGGAGCTACAGAGCTGGAGACCAGCCAGCTCTGTGGACACTGAAGAAAGGCCCACATCCACGTGAGCAGAGCCCAGCCTCTGTGAGGAGAGGGGCCCTGGTCACTCATTCTGCCTGTCCGTCTCCACAGTCACCAGCCCCTGCTCCCAGCCCAGGAAGGTCCTGCAGTTGCTTTGGTTTCTACACTGGCCTCAGGAAGCCCAGATGCTGCTGTTGCTCTGCCAGGGTGGCAGTCAGCACACACAGCACGCCTGCCAGGCCTGCAGGGACGGTGCTGACTCAGGGCTGGGACAGCGGGGCCAGCCAGGCCACCGTGTCCTCGGACAAGGGAGTGGCAGAGGGCACCACAAAACCCTGTGGGGGGCCGGCCCGGCTTTCAAGGCAGGATGGTGCGAGAAGTTTGAAGGTGGGCTGCTGGCGAGAGTGGGCGGGCTCTGCTGAAGACCACGCAGTGGGCAAGACACAGGCACCTCTGGGAGCCAGAATGAATGGGCACGCAGAGAGACCAGACACCCTCCCACCTGCCGAGAACCTGGGTTGGCGCCGAGGAGCCCACGGCTCTTTACATTCCACACCGTGTGCCTCGATGATAAAAGAAATGTGAGCTGCTGTTGGAAATGTGTCAAACAGAAAAAGCGGAAAGAAAAGAATCCCACCCAGAAACTCTACCTGTTAAGCTTCTGGGGTCTCCATCATGAGATAAGCATGCTCCCAGGTCATTTTTACAAAATCTGGTCATACCATGCCACGGGTTTGTATCTTTTCTTGCTAATTTTTATACCAGAAACATTTCCCCACACCATCAAAGGCCATCATCTCAGTCCATCTTTCCACATGCTCCCCTATGCCAGCCAATTCAAGTTTTGCCACAAACACCTATAAACGTGGATCTGCCTGTCTCCTCGCCCCCAAACCACGCTTCTAAGGGGCCTGAGCTGCTGGTGCACCCTACGCAGCCCACAGCCCTCACTGGCTCTGAGGGCAACAGTCTGGCAGTTTCGGAAGTCTTTTCTTACTGGACAGGGAAGACATGATCCCAAATGAAAGAAGGACCAGGCACAAGGCAGGGTCCCCGATCTGCCTGGGGACATCCGACTTCAGGACCTCTGGGGTCTCTGCCACGGTTCAGAGTCTTACCGAGTTCTTTGGAGCCCTGGCTCTCGCTGGCCAGCTCGCCCATCTTCACCAGGGCGTCAAAATAGCCTTTGGCAGCATACGTCACACCTGAGAGAGGAGAGGAAGGGATGGTTACTTCCCTCACGAGGAAATCACCACCTGCAGCACCTACTCAGCTGCCCTGCCCGCCTGCCATGCAGCCGCCTGCCCTGCGCCCAGCAGGCTCCAGCCGAGGCAGGACCTCCGCCCGTCTCTTGTTGATGGTCTCTTGTCCCAACGCTGAGAGCACCTTCTCTAAGGACACTGTGTACTGCTCAGGTCCAGAGCTAATCCAGTCAAACTACAGGGTGCCACCCTGCCCACGAGGCCTGGTGCCCCTGACGAGACGAGCACCAACCTCCAGCTGGAGACCTGCGAAGTTGGTTCGACAGGAAGGCCCCCCCACAGCCAGCCTGGGCTGAGGACTCTGACAACGTCCTCCGTCTGAGAGTTGAGCCTTGCAAGTGGGAGTGAGTCACACACTCAAATCAGGCTAAAGGCAGCACGGCTAGGGGTGGGGGGTGGGGCCTCACACACCACTTCCCACGGCGACTTCTGCTCAAACCAGAGGCAGACCTGACTTTGCGGGGGATTTGGACGGCAAGCTCCAGGCCAGCTGACTTCCTGGGACTAAGCCCAGGGGCCGCTGCCTGGGGCAGAGCTTCCTTCAGGAACACAGAGACCCTTCAAAACCTTGGGTGTGCCCACAAACCCCTTCATCGGAGGAGCACCCCCACACCGCCCTTCAAGGAGGATGAGGGCACCTCCAGAGGGGGGCTGCGGGGAGCATCCACCATTACTAGTTTCTAATCCGCTTTCTCCAGAACCTGGTTAGGGGCTTGTAACTGGGTTCTCGATCAAGTTTCATTTCGGTAGTTTTCAATTAAGTGCATGCAGTCTGCTCTGCAGCTTGGGAGCTCGTATGGGCCCTGTGCCCCAGGGGCTGGAGGGCCCGCTGCTGAGCAGGGTGGGCTCCTTGGAAGAGACAACAGGAAAGCCTAGCGGGTCCTGGCCTAGCCTTGGGGAGGCCGAGGGCCGTTGAGGGGCTCCATCCTTTGGGGAGGTCCAGGAAAACAGGGATTGGAGGACACCTTCAGACCTCCTCCCACCCTAGTCCACGCAGAACTCATGGGGGGTCCGCCGGTGAGGATGGATCGGCCTGGAAGGAGGCATGTGCCTCACATCCAAGCAGCCAGGGCGTGTGAGCAGGAGCCCCCAGGTGGGCCGTGATGGGTTCTCCCAAGGCCGTTGACCTGTGCGGCTGAGAGTAAAGCGACGTCACTCTGAGAGAAAGCCCACGGCGTGAGACATGTCCTTGGTTGTTCCTTTCAGAAAATGAACTGCCATCAGCCTGAAACATGCTGGCTGACCTGCCCACTTTCAGAGTTGGCCCCATGTCCACGTTGTGCACAGAACATCACAGGCCTCCCGCGGTGCGGCACCTAGAGCCTACACCCTCGCTCAGCCACATCAGGCTTCTGGAAACATCTTCGTCCCTCCCTCATCAGGGCCCGTGAAGGAGTCTACCTGCTCGGGCATCCTCATTCCCACCCACAGGCCAGGGACCCCAGCCTCACCTGCCAGTGCCTTCTCGTAGTTCTTGCCCATGGCGATGAAGTTCCGCAGGCTGGGGTTGAACTGCTCCATGATGGTCTGGAAGAGAGAAGAGAACAGCCTTAGGGGCAAGGCACCTGGCTGCTTGGAGGCCTGAACGGTGAGGGAAAAATCCTGCAGGCATCACACATGGGTCAAGCCCACGAAGCCACAGCTGGGCTTCAGGTCCAAACCACAGCTCGGTCCCTGTTGAATGTCCTCTGGCAAGTGACGTTCCAGAGCCTCAGTACCAACACCTGTATAATGGGGGAAAGGCCAGAACCTGCTCCATGGGGGCCTGGCAGGTCAACCAAGTGAGCATGCGCAGGATGCGTGCGGCCGCGCCCAGCATATAGCTAGCGCTCAGACACGCTGCGCTGAGGAGCCATTACCCCGTCTGGCAGGGCTGAGTCAGTGAGGAAGGGCCCCCAGCAGGCCACACACAAAAGGCTCATCGCCGCCTGGAGCCCCCTCCCACCACGATCTTCACTCAACACATCAATTACCAAACATCAGCTCTGATTAGAGCAACGCGCAGCCTGATTGCAAACACCGCACGATGAATAAGCCAGCAGCTCTGGATCCGCGCGCCCGATGGACTCAAGTCTTGGTGCCAACAGCACCAGTTCTTAGACTGAAGAAATCAGATTTTCACTGCGAAGGCCAAATAAATGTTTTAATTACGAGGCATAAAAACAGGCGCACACAAACAACAGCCAAATGTGAGCTCCACTGGGTAACGTGCCCTGACGGTCGGGTGCCAGACCCAGCCGGTGAGAATACCGCAAGGGACTTCTAAGGAAAACCCCGTCTCAGCCACATCCCACATCTCCGGGTCAGTTATCATGATGTGCGTCTGATCTTTCCTGAGGGTAAGAGACAAACGCCGCCAGGGAGGGGAAGTCGCCTGGCCCTGTGGGCAGACCGTGGAGGCCCAGATGCTTCTGCATGAACATGGGCAGTGCCAGCCCCTGCCCACGTGGCACACGGGCAGTCCCAGCCCCGCTCTCCTCCGTGCTCCTGGCCCTCAGTCAGCGGGACCAACACAGATTCCAAGAAGGGCTGTGGGATCACACCCGACATGCGCCCCAGTTCACAGGGCAGGCGCACCTCCCTTTCTGGACATGGCAAAGCGGGGGGCACCTGCCCTGTGCTGCACCAGGGCTGAGGCACACGGGGGACGCAGCAGTGACCCCACAGGGTAGAGTACTGGGAGGGGAGACAGGCCCACGCCACACACTGGGCAGGATCCCATGCCCGGAGAACAGGAGAGAAGGACTGGGCTCAGCCCGGAGGGGACACCAGGGAGACAAGCATGTTGTCGAGAGAGGAGGGCTTCAGGCAGGAGTGTGAAAGGCCCTGAGGCCAGGGCCTGCTGGTGTGAGGCACAGGATGGTGGGAGCCGGGGAAAGGGTGGTGGGAGGGAAGAACAAGCGGGAGTGGTGCAGTAATGGCCAAGCCCCCACCTCACAGCCCGTGGCGGGAACGCCTCTTTCCCTAAGCAGGATGGGAAACCAAGGGTCTATCCGAGCATTTCAGAAGGAAATGTACCCCCTGGCTGCTCCAAGAAGACCAGATCATAGCCAAGACTACTCAGACGCAGGCGGCCCCTCCGAACTGCTCAGAAACCTAAGAGGTGACGGTTCAGTGGAAAGTTGGCCCTATCACAACGAGGGACGGAGCTCAGTGGTCTGGAGACCACTCTGGGGGAGAACCTGAGTCTAGATTCATCCAACCCAAGGAGGGCCTGGGAGTCAGGACAGGGTGTCAGGTAACAGGCAGTGGACGAGGGACTGGTGTCCAGGAAGGCTGCAGAGGGGCCCCAGGTTAGACTGCCTGCCGAGGGTGCACGCACAGGCTGGCTGAGCCCTCCGCCTCGCTGCTCAACGCCACCCAAGCCTGTGTTGGGGCAGAGAATGCTGGCGGGTGCGTGTGTTTGCTTGTTCAAAAGAAATGGACCTGAAGCAGAGTACAGACCTAGAGAGGGTAGCTTCTGACCCCGATTCTGTGTTCCAGACGTGCACACGAGTATGCGTGTGTGTGTGTGCAGTTTCAGTGTAAGATGTGTGTCTCACTGCAGTGACAGGCACGGGGCTGGGGGCCTGTGAGAGCCAACCCAGGGCGCAGAGCTCTAGGACCACCCCCAGGGCAGAAGAGGAGGCTCCGCAGCTCCCACCCGGAGCCCCACACGTCCTGAGTGACGGCAGCAAACAGCCTGCGGCCGCCCAGGCCAACAGAGGGGCCACCGCGGCAGCCACCCACACCCGCCAGTGACACACAGGCACAGCGGCCAGGTTTCGCTTCCTCAGCGCAGCAGCTGAGCTCATGCACGGGGAATGTGGATGCGAGGGGGCAGGGCAGGAGGGGCGCTGCGGTGCCAGCCAGGCCACCTGGGCAGGGCACTGCCTGGTCACACGGGTGCTGCTGACTCGCCTGCCTCAGGCAGGGGCAGAGACGTGAACGCTGTGGGGCTGGGGAAGCAGGAGGCCCTCCTGCCCTGGCCGGAGAACTGTCCTTCCTTCCAGCTCCTCACAGACACCGCCCTGGTGGGAGAGCAGGCTCCCAGCTGCCTCTAGGTCACTGAGTGCTCAGAACTGGGACCACCAGACACAGGTCAGGTCCAAGACCACCTTGTCTAGAAGGACCCTGAAGGCCTGAGAAGGGCCTGGCCCCTCTGGTGGGGCTCCTCCCTGTGGGGACCTTCCTTTGAAAGGGGGCCCTCTCAGAGCCCGAGCCCAAGGCTGTCCCAGGGCTCAGGCAGATGCACTTGGACCCAGGAGGCCATGCTGTCCCCAGGCCCATGACAGGCCCAAACCCACCCTCAGAGACCTGCAGTGGGGCCCTGGCACCCCCACTGCAAGGAGTGCTCCCCTAACTAGGGGCCTGTGCAGCCCCTCCACACATCGCAGGGCCACGGAGGGGCAAGTCAGAGGCCGACAGAGGCCCAGTGAGCAGGCCAGGGGGGCCCAGGGGCTCTGCTACCTGTTACTTTCTCAGAAGTGAGGGAACTACAGCATCGTTCTGTGGGACTTCACTGGATGGACAGAGGGAGTTGAGATTCAAACCCACAGCACGTGCCGGGGCTGGAGAAGGGAGCTCGCTTCCTTACTGATGCCAAAGGGCATGTGCAACAGAAGTCCAGCCCAGGAGGGCAGCCTCCTCGCACACACCTCTCTGTACCGCGAGGCCAACCTCACGCCTGCTGTGGAACTTGGAGGAGCTCAGGAGAGGCCTTGTACCGAGACCAGTTTCCTGCAGCCAGGATGGAGACCCAACGACATGAGCAATGACCAGCGCCTTCTGCAAACTCACGCCTGTGTTGTGCAAGTGAAACCAAATCCCTTCAAGTGTGGCACTGTGGTACAAGGTCCGGCGCTGTGGCACACAGCGACCGGGCCTGCCCCGGGCTGAGCGCCACGCTCAGAACCAGCATCTTCTTTCACTTACCTCCCCGGCTGGCTCAGGATCTATGAGGGGCCAGCGGGGAGCAGGGATTGCCACCCCCACTGCACACACGCTCCAGAAGGGTCAGGGGGAAGAGGGGGGTCCCTGCCAGAGACACTTGCGAGCTTGGCGCAGTTCCTGGTGGCCCTCTTGGGAAGATGTCACACAGTCCATGTCCCTGCCACCCTGCGGTCCCAGGAATCCAGACCTTAAGGCAATCTCCAAGGCGGGGTCAGCCCTGCCCCACCCGGGGCCCCCAGCCCTGCCGGGCATCAGTGGGAGGAGCCAGGCCCGGCTGCATGGGCAGCGCTGGCAGGTCCCCAGCAGCCTTCCTGCCCGGCTGGCTCCTGGGCATCCCAGCGCCTGCGCAGTGACGCCCATTTTGGCTGACTCGGGTTACAGGTCTGCCCAGCCAGTGAGGACACAGGGCAGGAGGACAGCCCTGTCTCCACCCTGGGGTCACAAGGAGTGAGGGAGCCCTGCCACGGGACTGTGCTCCGGCTCTGCCTAGGGCACCCTGCTTGTCATCCTGGGGATCCTGTTTATCCCTCAGCTCTGGCTCCTGGCGACAAACTCCTCCAGAACTTTCCTGGCAGGACCGCCACAAACAAAGAGCAAAGCTTCTCTGCCGACACAGGGAAGTGACGTGCCTCCCGTTTCCCCTCCAGTTCTCGTGCAGTCTAGGAAGATGGGCCCGGGGGTCTGCCTGCGCCCTGTGCACATGTGCACGTGTGTGCATGCGTGGGTGTCTGCTTGTGTGCCACGGCCAAGCCAGGCTGCACCCTCCCTACACACTCAACCTTTGGAAGGACAGACTCAGGGGACGAGACCACACTGGACTCCACCTATGGCCTGGGGAGAGGTGGCCTTACACCCTCATCACCCTGAGTCCTCAATGGACTGGTGATGGGCGCTGCTGTCCATTTTACAGATGACAGAAGGAGGTTCAGGGAGACTAAGAGCCAGTATTCTGGGTCCTGGTAGAGCCAATCCCGGCTTCAGTGCAGGCTGGCCACACAACCAGCTGTCCCACTCTCCATATGGGCCTTAGTGTTCTCTGGACAGGTCACCATGGCAGGCAGGATAGAACCAGGTGCCACCTGGCAACTCAGCCTGCGCTGGGCTCCCTCAGGACCACGTTCTAGCAACGTAAAGGCAGAGGCTGATGCCAGGACACCTGGTGCCTCATCCACTCTCCCCGAGGGGCCTTGCTGCCTCACTGATGACCACTGGACCCTCACATCCCACCTCTGGCACAGGCACAACAGGCGCTAGCTTTGGGGCCAACAACCCACACCCAGTGGGGCGCCACCATCCACGCTCTGCTGGGGGAAGCTGGCAGCATTCCTCAAAGGAAGCTGTCCTCGCCTGAGGCTGCTGCCCCCTTCAAGGAGCACTGACTGCGTGAGGCTCTGGGCAGAGGGCCCGGCTCACACTGAAGGAGGGGTGGGGTGAGAGGGGCATGAAGGATCACCCCCCTGAGACAGAGAGTCCAGCATCTCGGGGCAGCGCTGTGACTCCCGCCTCTGCTCCGATAACTGGGACCTCTGTCCTGGGGACCTTCCTCAAAGGAAGGAAGCCAAATGGGGAAGTTCCGAGAGTGCTGGGAGGGTTTCCTGGAGGAGGCGGGTCTTCAGCTAGAGCTCTCTTGGCTCCAGCCAGAGAGAAGAGAACAACAGGTTTGCACTTGAGAAACGAGCGGACGCGGCTGCTTCCACTTCCACATGAAACGGCCTGAGGGCTGAGGACAGAGAGTCAAAGCTGGCAGTGGCTGCAGAAAGGCCGCAAAGGAACAAGAACGCACCGAACAGCGCTCCATAGCGGCCGGTTTCACTGTAACGGCACCGGCTCCCCTCCCCCACGCCCCACAGACAAGAGCCCCCACCCGACACGCGCATTCTCAGCCCAGCAACCTCCAGTGGGGACACGGGCCAGGGTCCCACCAGGGCAGGGAGCGGCCAAGCTCGCCACAGCCTCCCCAGGAGGGCGCATGCGAGAGGACCCGGCCTTGGAACTAAGGCACCTGGGCTGCCCAGTAGCAAAATGGAGGTTCTCAGCCTCCGTCAGCTTCTGGGGAGGTCACCAGCATTAGAAAAAAGTGACAACTTGTGTTTTGGGCATGGAGCCCAGAGTGACACCAGGGAACACAGTGGCCTCCCATAAGGAGGGACCAAGCGGCAGGTATCCCTTCCCGTTGCCCCTGTGGGCCCTGCGCCTCGGGCTAGGTGACACCAGGAGAAAGACAAACAGGCCAATTCTCCTGGTCCGAGTCCGAGGGTGGGGGAACGGCATGGGCCACGCAAGGTGAGGAAGGAGCTGCCAAGCTCCAGGGCCCCCCAAGTCCCCGGCTCCCTGTAGGGACCAGGCGCCATCACTGGCTCCTGGGGCTGAGGACGCCCAGCTCTCACCCCAGCTCTCTCTTGGGACCGGGATCCTCAGGTGCCTCCAGCCTGACCCCTCCTGGAACAGGTCCCGGGGGCAGGAAGTAAGTGGGCTCAGGGTGGGGAAGGGGTCCAGTGAGCACTGACTGGGGGCTGTCCCACTGGGAGAGCCACCCCCACAGGAACTAGACAAATCCATTAGACCAGGAGTCGCAGAACAGGGTCCAAACACAGGCCCCTCCAGCCCAGCCACCTCCTTCCTATCCAGAGGCACCTCTGGCAGGTCCTGACTTTGGTGGGGCAGGGCCCTGTAGGCCCCAGACATCTTTCAGCATCCAGGCCCAGCCATACCTGCCCCAACTGCTTGGCCTGGCCCCAGGGCACATGCCTTCCACTCTTTCTGTCCCAGGTCAGTGCTAAGCTGGAGCCCAGGCTCCCCTAATAACTTTCATGGCAAAGCCAGCGTGCTCCTGAGAAAGTCCTAACGGTGTCAAGAACTGAGAGCTGCCATCTGACTGAGTAACACGGAAAACCTTCAGGGGCTGGAAACACAGCTCCCTGTGATTCAGACAGTAGCACCCAGGCCGACTCCTAGGCACCGGCCTGCTGCACCTTGGGGTGGCGGCCCCACGACTGCCTGGTGTCAGGGACTGAATTCCCCCACTAAAGATTCATGTGTTAGGCCTAACCTCATCATCTCATTGTAAAGATGCCCTCCAAAGACAATCACCAGAGACAATGCAGGTAAAAATGAGGTCATGGGGATGGACCCCAATTGCACAGAACTGGGCCTTCTAAGAAAAGATCAGGACACGGACACACAGAGGGACGACCACGTGAGAAACACAGGCGGAAGTCCGCCTCCACAGGCCCAGGAGAGAGGCCACGGGAAGAACCACCCTGCCCATACCTGGATCCCAGCCTCCAGGCTTCAGATGAGACACACCTGTCTGTTGTCCAAGCACACGTGGTGCTTTGTTTGGCAACCCAAGCAGACCCAATGGCTGGACCAATCCCCGCTTGCCCTGTGAAGACCTAGCCACAGTTCTCTTATCGTTTGGTTACTGCTTGACTGGTTAGACCATTCCAGGGCTGCTGACCTGTCCTTGTCCCTGGGAAGGCTCTGATCTGAGTTTCAAAAGGCTGGGCTTCTTGCTGGACGAGGAACCTCAATGAGCAAGGAAGGACACAGCCCCAGACACTCTGAAGCTGTTCTCTTGCTTCCTGCCTCCCTCCATTGGGTAGAATGAGCCAGCCCAGAACGCTGTTGTGCTGGTGGGAACACAGGCCCCTCGGCACCCGGGAACTCAGACGGCAACAACAGAGGCCTTGCCTGGGCCTCCCTGCCCTCACCACGGACTACCTGCTCCTCCAAGAACTTTCCATCCTGAAAGCCTAATGCTCCCTGTGGCCAGGAAGGGTTCTCCGCTCCAGCTAATTGTGAAAGAGAAAACGGTGGCACAGAAGCTGAAGATCCTCACCTGAAGCCCACAGGACTCCTAAGTGGAAAAACAAAACAAGTTTGAAGCCACAGGGCAGACCTGGCTCCAGCTTGGGCTCAGTTGAGCACCCGGGCTGGGCTGGGACACGCCGCTTCACATCTCTGAGGCTCCCCAACCCGCGGGGATGGCCAGGACCCCTCGTCAAGCAGTGTAGAGATAAACAAGGTCACACACACCACTCCCAGCATGGTACCTGGACAGAGTGACCCACTGAAGGCTCTTCACACGATCATTCAGAATTACCAGCCAACTGCAAAACCCACAGCACCTCCCCCAGCAGAGCCAGAATGAGAGGAGCACGTGAGACCGTCTGGGCCCCGGCAGCCAACCTCAGTTTTCTGCCTGGTGGGATCTGTGCAAGAAGCCTGCAATCAGGCCTCCTGCTTGGACTGGACTGCGGCCCCTGGCTGCCTCCCGGCTGTGACCAGCAAGGTCCTGGAGCCCCAGGGGCAGGGCTGGCCATGGCCTGAGCGCCATCAGTCCCCTGGAGTGCAAACGACATGACTTCCGTGGGAGGGGCAGGAAGGAAGAAACGGAGGTGTGGACCACAGATCACTTCTGCCAGGCTGTCCTCCAGGTCAGAGGGGGCTCCGCTGGCCCCAGAGTGGCTCAGAGGAGCAGTGGGTGTACAGAGCCCCTGGTTCCCTCCACCTGGGCCACATCAGTGACACTTCGGCCTTCACTACACCCCCTTCTTTGAACAGCCCCGCTGGAAACAGCAAAGGCCATTCTGGCTCAGCAGGTAAGCTCTGCCCACGCTTGGCTCCTGGAGACACAAACGCCCTGCTAGACGAAGTCTAGCTCCCAGGGGTGGGGGCATGCCCTCTCTCCTACCAAGCTCCCACCCCCATTCTGATGTCAAGATGTCGACTTCTTTCACAGCACAGACACCTGTGAAATCCTAGCAAGTTCCACAACCCGTTACGTGTGTGTCATCACTCACACAGGCCCACCTGATGGCTGTCCCTAGCTTGGCTGAGCGGGGACATTACGTCCACACACCACTCAGCGACTAAGAAGGAACGGAGATCCTGGCTATCATGGGGGAAACTTCTCCGATCAAGGAACGAAAGTGGCAGCAACGAAAGTGGCGGGACAAGAGTCTGAGGGCTTGGCAGGAACCTCCCCCACCCCGCCAGGACCAACACCTGGACGGCCAGAGGTGGGGCCCAGGGGATGCTCTGACCCCAACGACTGTGAGCTGAACCAAAGCTCCTTAGAGTCAGACTCTGAACCCGAAGAGGTTTTAGGAAAATCTTGCCAATTTATTTCATGTACATTTGACATATAGCTTTTAAAACACCTGTCCAAATAATTCTAAAAGCACTGTTTTCATAACTAGAAAACCAATTTCCCAAGCAAGAAAAAGGCACTCTGTTCCAACTGGCAGCCCCAACTCCTCCTTGTGGTCCAACCTCTCCCAGCGCCTCACAACTCAGGGTACTCATCATAGAGGCCACATGGCCCTCTCACACACTCCCCGAGGATTTGCAGGAGACCGTCTGGCTGCTCACCTAACAGCCCAGGGCGTCAGGACAGGCTCTACCAGGCCCTGGTCAGGCCCTGGAGCCACAAGGGAAGCCTGGAGAGATCCAGGCCCATCCTGGTCACTGTGCATGTCCCGCCAGCGAGGCTGTCTGTGCACGGCCAGAGCCAGGGGGAGAAGAGGCAGGAGCCCCCAAATGTCCCGCAGGCATGGAAGACCAGACAAGACTTCCAAGGAGACTTCCAAGCCTCCTGCGATGAAACTTGGGAGGAGAGGCCAGAGGCAGCTGGAGGTGCCAACCTGAGACCCCGCTGCCCTGGGCAGCAGAAAGCGGTCCTGTTGACACCCACTGGACACTGAGTCACAGATGGAGATCCCCTGCCTGCCCCCAAGGTGCGCAAAGCCACCTCCGAGAGACAGGACGCCCTGGCTCTCACATGCCCTGGCTTCACACCACCAGACGTCCCTTGGGCCCCCAGGACACGGCAGCAGCAGGTGCTTCTGGCTAACACCCTGGCCTACCTGCAGGCCCTGAGAAGGAACATGAGCTTGCCACCGCCTCCAGAACCTCCAGGGGTCCTGGGCTACTGCCTGTGGAGCAAACAGCTGAGAGACCAGACCCACGACTGAGATGGTCACAGCGATGCACACACGGGGGCCCCAGAACCAGAAATGAGGCTCAGCCACTGCCAAGCACTGACACACACGTCAGCCATACTTCCAGGCGGGGGGGGGGGGGGGCACAGTCAGGAGCCACGTGGGTCCTAAGTCACCACACCTGGTTGCTCGATAGCATGTCAGGTGGGGACAGGATTTTCCCCAGTAAGAGAGGCCTGGGCACCAACCTCCGCCCAGGCCTGCCTGCTGCTGGAGCCCCTGGGTGCAGACCCTCGGGCGCCCCTCCCCTTGTGTTATTTCACAGCTGTGCAGTGCCATCAGGACCAGGATGAATCAGAGCGGGGGCGGGGGGAGGACAGGGGAGGCAGGTGCGGGCACGGTCCATGCCTGCCTGTAATTACCAAGGCCGCAGGCTGCAGACAGTAGCGGAGCGCTGACAGCCCCACTGGGCACCTGGCACAGGGTGTCCAGTGGGCATAGGCCTGCACCGTAATGAGGAAGCCTCCCCACCCCAAGGCTCAAGAGAAACCACCTGGGCACAGTGGCCATACAGGGCCCTGGTGTGGTGCACGTAAGGGCTGAGAAAAGAGAATGGCAGGCAGGCAACCAGCCGGTGGCCCAGGACACCCCCACGAGATCACTGCTCAGGCATGGCTGCCCTTGGAAAGCAACACCCATCACAGAAGCTATGCAAGAATGAGGGGGGGACCACTGAGCGACAAGGGCAGCCCCATCTGCCAACCTTTCATCCTATGAAGGGCTCCCCTGAGCAGGACCTACTTCTGCAAACTGGGGGTGGGGAGTGCCAGGTGGGCCTTGGTCTCCCTGCCAGCCTGCCTTCCTGCTCAGGAGGGGACAGGGTCCTCTGCTCAGTGGCCAGTCCCCCCCGAAAGGCCCCTGAATCTGGGCAGCCCAGCCAGCACCACCTGTGCTGGGGAGGGAGGGAGGGAGACAGAAGGACCTCTAGGCCCTCTGAGCTTCAGGAACCTAAAACCAGGTGGTGACAAGCACACACGCAGCTCCCACTGATGCCCCGAGAGCCCTGGGCCAGCACTCGGAGCCTCAAGTGCACGTGGTCTGTCCCATGAACCAAGGAGCCTCCCCAACAAAAGACACATTCTCCAGGCGAGACCAGTGGGGATGGCAGGGCAGGCAAAGCACTCCTGGCCTGCAAGGAACTCTGCAGCGCCACCACGCCCCGGGGCCCCCTCCTTTATGGCCATTAGCAAGCACTGGCAAGGCCCAGCGGCAAGGGTCCTGTGCCGAGGGGCCCACAACCTCAGGACCGTGACCTGGGCACAAACAGCTGCTGAAGCCAGTGGCCCAGAATCAGTGCAACAGAGAAAGCATCCTTCGCTGCCCGGGCTACTCCACGGGAGACGGAGATGCACTGCTGCTGCCGCACAGATGGTGGGGAGTGGGCTGCACGCTCCATGAAGAACGGCTCACAGTCTACTTGGACAGCAAGCCCCACGTCTTACTGGAAGATGCTACCCCAACAGGGCACCCTGAGGTGCCTCTATGGCAAAACGAAGTCCCACATGCATGCACACACATGTGCACACATACTCACTTGGACACAGAATACTTGTGAATACACAAACACGTACATGCATGGGCTTGAAGTCACACCTGTCTGCACGGACAACATATGCACGCATGTTCCTGCGCACATAAGCACACACAGAGTCTCAGGTCTGCTGCCAGCAGGCGTTTCTGCTGCTAAGGAAGAGCCTGTCAGAGCATCCACTTCACCACCCTCAACCGCGAGCCCGTGGAGCCCTGTCCATGCTGGGTGCCAGGCTCCTGATGGTGGCCAAGAGTTCCGTGTGACTGCTGAGCAGTGGAAGAGGTTCTGGGGTAGGCAGTAGAGAACTTGGGGCCTCCTGATTTCCCCTGCTCCTCTAAACACCTGGAGGAGGGTGACGGGCAAGGCCTGGCCAGCAGTGGGCTCTCACCTACACAGGTGGGCTCCCTTCTGCCAGCGCTGATGCCCACCGCCTTGCACCAGCAGTGAAAACCTGACGGGACTCCGGTTGCAGGAACCTACTGGCCACAGCTGTCTTCACAGGACAGATGCAATGAGCTTCCCCACAACGGCCGGAGAGTGAGGACCACCAGACAGCGTCTGGTGACACAAGCCTAAGGCCCACGACACCCTGAACAGCCATGCCTGAGGCCTTCCTAGGGACTTTCTTCGCTGAAGCCTGTGTCCATCTTCCCATGTCCTCAGGATAGGATGGAGGCCTGTGGGGCTCTTCCTCCACAAGGTGCCAGAGCACTTCCAAGGTCACCAGGTTGCCTGGAGCCAGGGCTTCTCGTGAGACACAGGACCATGAAAAAAACCACCAACCTGAGAGTCACTCCCTGGAGCTGAAGACTAAGATTAATTGCTAAAGAAAGTCCTCTTGCTGCAGCACGTGGGGACATTTGGAGGCCTCTCCCAAGAGAGATGCAATTTGGGCTTAATTCTCAGAGGCAGATCCCCACCCTACAATTCTGTCCCTCGTCCCAGGCAATCACCTAGGGCTGCCTGTAGTCCCATCACGAGGGGCCCAGCCCAGGCTCTACCCTAGGAAGCCCCCAAAGGGCTTCAGTCCCTGTTCCTCGGCCCAGGTTCCAAGGGTAAACTCTCAGTGAATGTCATTTCCTGCCCCTTCATCTTCCATCAAATTCCCCGACAACAAAGCTCCCACGGGAAGTGGGCCACGGGGAAAGAGAGATTAAATCCTGAGATTCGGATTCTTCCAGGGAGGAGAAGCAAAACTGGACATTTTATTCTTGCGTCTGTAATCAGCAAGGCCAAGGCCGGGTGTCCCCACTCTTCCCTTCTCTGCCAAGGCAAACACCACTCAGAACTGCAGCTGATATGACAGGGGCCAAAGCAAACAGCTGAGCTGTAGCTTGGGGTGACGCCGAGCAGGGCCACATCCCTGCCACTCTCCCACAAGTCACCAAACCAGGCACAGAGTTAGCAGCGTCCCCAGACAGGGTGCAGGACCAGCCAGACTGGCCGGGGTCTCCAAACAGCAGCTTTGGCTGTGTCCTGAGCATGCCTTGAGTTGGCTGGATTCTGCCCAGCCAGTGTGCCAAACTTACCCAACCTGTCCTGGCTCTGCTGTGGAACCCGAGCTCCCCAGTGACGAGCCACAAATCATAAGGGAGCCGTACCACAGCCGCAGAGTGGCAGGGGAGCACCCACAAGCCCTCCTGTCCACTGGCTCCGCGGCCTCAACCGGCCAGGAGAATGTAAGACACCCAGCGCTGTGGACGCCCACTTCCCGGTGTGTCTAACCTGAAAGTCCCTGGTCTCGGCCACACCTTCCCGGGGGAGCTCAGTCATCAGCTGACCAGTGAGCACAGAACGCAGACTAGCTTGCTGAACGTGTGCCCCAAACCCCCAAACACTCAGATCCTAATAGTTTTCTGCCAACAGATTTCACTCCAGACCTGCAAACACATCTTTGCTTCCTCCAGAAGCTGCTCCGCTGGAACAGCATGCCTGACTGCTCTGTTTTAAGAGTTTTATTAAGACCGACCATGGGGTTCCCCAGAGCAAAGCCACGCCACGCACTCCCTCTTAATTCTGGCCATTAAAGTTCCTGTCTCATGGTTTTGGAGCAAAAGCAGGGAAAAGAGGGGGAAAAAGACCAACACTGGCACTTCTCTTCCACCCTCTGCAATAATGAGCAAGTGGAAATGAAACTAATGACTAATAATTTAATAAATCTCCCTCCCTGACAACCATTTACAGAGCAACACAACCAAAAAGCGTATGCCACTGACTCTCGTGATACAAACATAAAAACACCAGAGGCTGTTCCTTTTACGTGCTGCTTCCTCGTCAGTCTTCACTCCTGTTTACCAGCAGCTCCAACATGGCTTCAGAACTGACTTAGTCCACCCTGACCCGGCCTCCAGATTCTTCCAGGTGACCTAGCTGCAACTTTAAAAACCTTTATTAGCAGCTGGGATTGACTGCGGCCGTGCTGGACTCCAGCTGAAAGCTAAGGGCCCATCAGAGGCCTCCCTCCGCGCGCAAAGAGGGCTTGGCAGGCCGCTGGCTAAGGAGGCACAGCGTAGTTGTTTAACACAATTAGAAACTGTTGCTCTGCCAGCGCGCTGCAATCCCACTCCGCCGCCATGAACCAGCCGCCGCCTAAATATCAACTCCGAAACCCCTCGGCCCCCCGCGTAACCCCCAGACACAGTTTTGAAACAGAGCCCGGCTTTGTACGAAGCCCGCGTGGACCGCCCAGGGCACGACTCTCCCGTGAGGAAATGCTGCCGTCAACAGCCCTGAGCCTCCGGAGCCTGGCTCTGTGCTGGTGGGGGTGGGGGTCCAAACCGAGAAAATGGATGCTAAGAAACGGAAACTCGGGTGTCTGCCAACGTGCACACCCGCGCAAAACCGGCCCCGGGCGGGGGCGGCGAGGGTCCGGCGGGTTGCCGGCGCTCCGACACACACGCCCGCGTTCCGCACCGGGGGCTGAGAGTCGACTCCTCACACATCAGAAGCAGAGGCGGGCGCGCCAGCCTCCCACACAATTAGTCTTCTCCCTCCGCGGTTACATAAGATGACGGATTATCTGTCTACCCATCCAACCTGCCCGCGCGCGACCTCCCACCCGGCCACATCCACCGAGAAGGAGTTGTGGAAAGGGAAAGCCTGTTGAGAAAAAAGTGCCCCAGGCTTGCGTAACCGTGCCCGGCGGGGCCACCGCGGGGCGCAGGGCGACGGACAGCCGTGGCCCCGGACCCCGCAGACCTCGGACTCCGCAGTCCGCACCCCTACTCAACTCGGGTCCGAAGGCTCCGGCCCCCGCGCACGCGGAAGACGCACGGAAGGGCGCGCGGGGGCAGCGAGAAGCTGTTGGGGCAAGCGGACCCGAGCCAACCTCTGCCGGGCTGGCGCTGGGTCCCCGCGGCAGCGCCGGTTAGACCCCCGAGGACCCAGGGACGGCCCGGGGAGGGCGCGAGGGCGCGTGTGGCACGTAGCTCACCTTGTAGACATTTTCCGTGAGCCGGTGCATCTCCTCCGAGCGAGACAGTGACATGGTGCTGGTCCGGCTGCACCACTGACCAAACCAGGGGCGCAAGTAGCGGCGACTGCGGAAGCGACGAGGAAACCCGACAAACAGCACACGGAACCTGACCAGGAGCGCGGCGCCCCGCCGGCAGCCTCCTTTATAGTCGACCAGGCCCCGCCCCCTAGAGGCCCCGCCTCCCGCGCGCCCGCCCCCGCCGCACCCGGCTCACCACCCCCGGCCTCCCGCCCCCGCCCAGCCGCTGCTGCTAGGCAACCGACAGGCCCCGCCCCCCGCGCCGTCTTTCCCATTGGTGAATTCCATAGACGGGGAAGGGGGCGGGGACAAGGGCGGGGTTTGTGGGCCGGCAGCAAGGAGCGATTGGTCCATGGCGCCGTCGATCGCGGGGGAGGAGGCGGAGGCGCGGCGCGGGATGGGGCCCTGGGAACAGCCTGGGGGGCCGGGGCGACAGCAGTGCTGGGGGCGGGGAGGCGGGGGCGGGGTGGCGCAGGAAGAAGGGAGCAGAAACGGGGTGGGGGCGGAACGCCGGCCGCGAACGCGCGTGGGGGAGGCACTCCGCAAAGTGGCGAGTCAGGGTGGCCGGGTCCTGGGCGCCGCTCCCCCGAAAGCGGTCGGGATCAGGCGTCCGCACTGGGCAACGGAGGTCCCTGAACGCTCGGACACTTCCTGGGGAAGGGGGAGGGGGCAAGGGTACGGACTTGGTGAAGGAGGGTGAGAGGCTGGCGTGCTGTCCCAAGGGTCCAGCCTCTACCGGGCACTTTCGGAGGTAAGTCTGGTGGGTGGCTGCGACCCTTGGGCCGGCTCTTCCGGGGAGGAAGGACCCTGAAACGGGTCTCAGGGGAGGGAGGACCCTGGGGAAGACCCTAGAGAGGGGTGGACCAGGGGAAAAGACCCTGGGAGGGGTGCATCGTGAGCGGGGCGGTGGTGGGGAGGGCCTTGGGGCTGGGATTCTAGGGAGGACAGAGCCCTGGGTTGCAGAGAAGGACTCTGCGGAGAGGGGTTTTGGGGGTGCAGATTCTGGAAGCGGTGGAGGAGGGATGGGGAAAGGATCCTGTGGTGAGGATTGAGGGGCGCTCAGAGAAAGAGGACCCTCGTGATGGTGGCAGAAGATCTTCCTTGCGGGGTAGTTTCCCTGGGGAGAGGAGACTCAGGGAAGGGGAGGGGCAGGGAAGAGGGAGGTGGGGTTGGGGGTAGGGAGGTGGGGAGAGGGAAAACCTGGGGGAGGGTGAAACTTCCTGGATGGAAGAGATGGGATCAGAGATGTCTGATTTTTGAAAGCAATTCCTGGGAGGTTCTGCTGAGGAAGTTGACCAAGTTGGCACAGAGGGTTCCTGGTACAATTCCTTTGGGGAAATATTTACATAAATTAGACTAACATAGAGAAATTATTTGCTTTACCTTGTAAAACACCAGATCTAAGTGTTTCTCTTTAATTAAACCTGACACTCTCCACCAGCACCACCAGCATCCCATCCCTGGACAGTCATCCCTTCAAGAGCAGGTGCCCAAGAGACAGAACCCCCAAGATGGCTGGAGGACTCCAGAAGACAGTAGGGGCTGAGGCAGGTTTTTTCCATGGGGTCATTAACCGGAATGAACTACGCTCTGCTTCACATGGATTCAAAGAAAATGGAAGGGATATTCAGGAAGCATTTGCCTTCCCTCCTAACCTCAGAGCCTTCGTTCACAGAGATACTTCTTGGTTTAATTTCCTTTCAACACCAGCGCCAGTTTCTTCCTTTTTATTGCTTTCAGTGTTTTAAGGTAGATTTCAGTGTAGTATGTAATTTCTGGGATTCTTTTGGTTGCAAGTAACAGAAAGCCGGCTCAAACTGGCTCCAACAATGAGGGCGTTGTTGACTCACGTGTCAGAAGTCAGGCCTGTCTTCCTCCCCCAGCTCCCTTTCTTCCAGGCCAGCTAGAGGCAGCTTCCATCCTTCCCACCCCAAGACTGATGTGCATTGACCTGTATGAGGTAACAGACCAATGAGGAGCCAGGTGGGTACAGAGCAAGAGCTGTTGCTCATCCAAAGGGCCCAGAGTGGCCAGGACGAGGAGAATGGTGGGGGGAGGCTGGCCGGTGAAGACAGGGTCTCAGTGCTCTGGGAGGGGAATTAGCCTGGGGAGAATTCTCTGGGCTGTCTGCTCCCATCAGTCACGAGACAGCAGAGGAAGGAGAGGGGCGTTCCAGAAAAGCTTCCATGGCCCCGAGCCCCACCCTACCCCACCCTCTAGAAGATCCTAGTCTTGATCGCCCTCCTTCTGCCCAACTGGATGCTCGCGTTTGGTAGCAGCTGAGACAGGAGGGCTAATCGCCTCACTTTGGGCCTGCACACTCCAGCTGACATCTGGGCAGGAGATGAACAGCTGAGAGGGAAGCCATCATTCAGAAGAGCATTCACTGAGCACCTGGGGCAAGTGAAAATAAGCATATCCAGCGAAATGGCATTGAGAATGTGGGGCCGATGGCAGATGCAGGGCAGGACTGGAAAGGGGCTTACACCTGGGCCTGGAGAATTGCAGTGAGAAAGTCTGCCCCCTGCTGGGCAGCTTCCTTTCCCCCGCCCATCCTCCAACCACCAGTCTACTGGGGTGCCTGGGCCTGCATGCTGACCCCTTCAGCAGCGAGGAGGTCTGAGCCACAGGCCAGGAGCCCACCAGTGATCCCTGAGGCCTTTCTTAGTTAGGTGGGAGCCCTTTCAGACGGCAGCAGTGTCTGAGCGGGGCTGAGCAGTGCCCAGGGCTAGGGGTGGGCTGGGTGCTGAGGTGGTCCCCGTGCCACTCCTGGGAGTCAGAGGGGCCCGCTTAGGGTCAGAGCCACCTCTCTTCAAGACCAGCAAGTCATTGCCATGATGGAGAGGCTCTGCTTGTCTCACCGGCCCTGCAAGGACTAGCGGCAGGGCCAGCACCCCAAGCCCCCTGCCCTCGCCCAGACAAGGGGGTTGTTCTCCCTGCACTATTTAGGGGGGGGTGGTGGGCAGTGGCTTTCTATAGATGAGCAGCTCATCACGAGTCCCTGAGAAAGCAGATGGGCTGGAATCTGCCCACTGCTGGTCTCCCTGTCACTTCTGCCTGCCTGTCCTCACCTCTATGGGCCAAGCGACCAGAGAAGTGTGTAGCCATGGCGACCTGCAGCACCCCACCTCTGAACCTGAAGTCCCCCCATCCCCGGCACCGGTGATGGGGCCTCGCGCACATTGGGTGCCGAGCCAGGGTCAGCGGCAAGACTCTGACCACGTGGTGCTGCCGACACTGACCCTGGGTCAGCTGACCCCAGCACGGGTGGCCCAGGAGAAAAAGGCTGGAAGCAGGGAGAATCAAAGTGCATCTCTTCATCAGCTTATTTTTAGTCGCGTTATGTAAGTGGCTTCATCTCAACGTCACGTAGGGAGGGGGGGTCTCAGATTTAATTACAGGATGACAGCCTCTGCTTTTCAAGCAAGCTGTTCTCCTGGCAAGGCAGACACAAGGATCTGTGATTTTTTGCTAAACAGAAGGAGCCCTTTCTGAGGTGACCGCAAAACTTTCAGGGTTTTCACCACCATCTCTCTCTCTCTGACCAGCCCAACCGGGTTTCTGCGGAGCTTGGCCTAAGGGGGTGGCAGTGTGTCTCAGATCACAGGGAAATTTCGTGCCTGTCAAGGGAGCTGTTTCTCCACCACCCTCTCCTGGCAGCCTCCCCGTCTCTCTAAGAGAAGGATCCACCCAATCAGAACTCCTCTTCCTTTTCTCCTTCCTGGATTAGAGCACTTGTAATCGGCAACCAGAAAGTTCCAGAGCAGGAGAGAGAGGAGGCGTGGACACTGTCGCGTCTTCCCATCCTCTCTGGCCCTTTCTGCCTCCCCCCTTTATGCCAGGGCTCTATGACGGGGCAGGGCTACCAGGCCGGACTGTCCAAATTGTGTCCAGAGGACTGGTTTCTTGGTCCTCAGCCCACATTCTTCACACTGTCAGCGTTGTCAGCAAGAAGGCGTGGGGGTGCCTGGAGCCGGAAGCTCCGGGCGGGTGTGGTGGGGGAGGCCTGTGTCCTGCCAGCAGGAAGTTCACCTCAGCGGCCTCCAGCACACCATGGCCTAGGACGGCTGCGGCAGGGCCACGTCGCCTGCCACGGGGTGAAGCTTGGTGTCTACCTGGGACTGGTAAGGGCGTGGGCACAGACTTGGGAAGCCCTGTGATGGCCTTGGGAGCCTGGGCAGTAGGTTCCGCATGGGCAGGCTACCTGGGCAGGGTGTCGGAGGAGCTGAGGTGTAGATGGCAGAAGAAGCCTGGCACCAAGAACCATGCCTGGCACGTGGCAAGTGGTCAGTGTGTCTTAGAGATTGCCATCATCAGTGGTCAAAAGGGACCTTCCAGAGAGCACTCAAGCGCCCATGGGTGCTGCCCCCTCTAGTGGTGCTGCCGGAGATACCCAGCCTTGGTGTGGGCTGCGAGGCGACTTCCAGGAAACATGGGTGCCAGGAGGCACTGCCGAGCACACTGCAGCCAGGTGAGCCAGGCCATGTCTTCAGGGTGAGCCATGGGACTGGACACGGCCTTGACGTGCTGAGAAAGGCGGCACTCCTCCCCAGACCCATCATCCCAGGCTTATCAGGAGAAACGTCACCAATCTCCGCAGAGGGACAGTCTGCAGACCCCCATCCAGCACGCTGCCCAAACCAGGGAAGTCTGAGACCTTCGGGGCCAAGAGGAGCCCAAGAAGATGTGATGACCAAATGTCACCTGGGATCCGGGTTGGGTGCTGGAGCAGTAAGAAGACACCAGATGAAAGCTAAGAAAACCTTAATAAAGTCCAGACTCTAGTGAACGACAGTGAGTCCACGTTGGTCTGTTAACTGTAGCAAACGCATCACAGCGACAAGAGATGTTAACAGGGCGGGGCGGGGGGATCTCTTAGGTGTGGGCTATCTTTGCAGTAACTGTGTAAATCTAAACAGTCCTAACATGTAAAGTTTACTCATGGGGGGCACCCATGGCCTTGGCACAAGCCTCCATTTGGCCTTCGGGTCTGAAGGAGGGGCCTGCACCTCAGCCCGGAATCCAGTGTCTGTGCGTTCAGTGGGCAGAGCAGTGGCCCTGTCCCCACAGAGTGCCCCAGGTCCACTCTGCCACCTGCTGCATGACGCCCGTGCAGGAGGCTTGGCCTGGGGTTGGGGGGGGGGGCAGTGCGTGGGCCTGGCTGATGGCCAATCTCCTGCCTCCTCCCTCCTCCCCAGACTTTTACTGAGATTTGCTCTTTCCTCAAAACCCGCCCCCCCTTGACCTGAACGTGGCTCAGAGGCTTTCGTCTCTCCGACCAAAATGTTGGCTGCAGACAGCACAGGCTTTACTCTGCCTCCAGGGATGGGTGACATTGCTCTTTCTGCCCTCGGAGGGACCTCTGAGCCAGGCCTTGCCTGGGAGGAGAACGCCTGGTGCACAAGGGTCCTCTCCCCTCTCCGAGGAGGTGGTGAAGTGGTTCAGGTGCAGGTGGCCTCCCATGTCCTTCCTAGTTCAGCTTTAACCCTCTTATCGAGGCAGCGTAAAAAGTTCCCAGAGCTTCCTTACTGGCCAGGTCGGGAGGGGCCCGCAGGGGCCTCCACTGAGGGGCCCGGGGAGGTGCTGCCCTGTCCCCGCCTGGGTGGGGAGAGGTTCCCCAGCAACGGGCCCTCTTACATAATCCAGCGCATCGGCGTGACTCCAGGTGCCCGTGGGAGGCAGCGTGGGGGTGAGCGCAGGGGCGAGGACGAGTCTCAGAGTTTCACTCGGTGTTTCTCCCCCTCTTATTACATTTCAGCGTCATCCTGCGTCTGCCAGCTCGGTCACCCACTTGCTCGTTAGAATATATTAACTGACAACGTGGATTTAAATAACTCGGGCAGAGCCCCCAGACCTGGGCCTCCCGCACCGGCCCAGGTG